>NC_092501.1:109027400-110252816 GCF_047511675.1 Marmota flaviventris | reverse complement strand
TAGGAATTTTTGCTTTATGGAGTGTTTAAATACTTCAGCATAATTTAAGAGACTGTTTATATGATTTAAACTAAAGCAATAAAGACTATTTTGCAGCCACATACTAAAAATATTCAACATTTCCTTTTACTTCTCACCCTACCTCATTTTTAAACTAGAAAGCTTGTGCTCTTTATAGTTGAAGATAATGATTCTCTATGTTTGATGTAGAAAAAATAGACATTTTCTACACATGTTGAATGTAGAAAACTCTTATGAACATTGTAGAAATAAAAGAATTTCAAAGCATTTTAGGGGATTTGGATTATTTTTAAAAAATCTTTTAAAACCTTCTTTCCTATAGTTATTTTCAACAATTCATTAATTTTTAACTCTTGTCCTTGCTAATTTTCTTAACTGATATTAGCAAACGTCCATTTCAGACAAATGACTTTTGGGGTAGGACAAAATTAAAGTTAATATAATCACAAGTACTTTTCATTTCCAAAGTGCTTTACAGTTATAAATCAACATTCTCAGCAACCAGGAGAGAGAAATTAACATTATCTCCATTTTATAAACAGGAATACCAAAGATATAAAATGGTCATGTGCTGATGCCAAGGCACTAAGAAAAAGATTATATTACAAAGGCAATATTTTTTCCATGTTATGTTAAAAGCATTCAATTCCCTAAAGCATCAAAATATTCTGAGTGACCATGGAAATTGTTTCTGGCAAGGTCTTATATACTTACAAGAAAACATAACATGCATTAAGATTCAGCAATTGTCGATGTCTTGGTCTTATATATACCCATATATGTATTCCTCTAGAGAATTTTCTCTAAATAAACTGAATATGTATTACCCTGCATATTTGAGCTCACAAGTGTTTTGTGACCAATTGATGCATGACATAATGCATTGTGTGAGTTGAATATTTGCTTTTTGTCATTTTTTCTACGTAGCTATATTTTCTCTTAGATATTTTAATTCTTTGATATTCTATGTAACTACTTATCTTTCTTTTAAGATTCTTTGATTCCTTGAGGAGATAGGCTACCCTCAACCATTTTATTTCAATGCATTACACAAAAAAGCATAGGTTTTCACTCTGGGCACTCTTAAGTAGAAGAGAGTTGGGTTGAGTACATTCACAGATAATAACTGTGAAATAGAATAGAAAGAAGGCTGTCAAAGCAGATGAAGGAATCTATGCATAAGTTATGTTCCATTACTGCTCCTTGTATACTTTAGGTATTATCTCAAAGGAAAAATACTACATTGACTCAATACGTGAGTCAATAAAATGATATTTGCTTATGAGAAATGAGTCACATAAAATATGAAACCTTTGATGTAGCTCCTAACTCAACATAAATACTACTTGATTGACAATATTTAATCTTTCCAGTTCTATTCAATTCAAAATATTACTTAAAGTATTGCCCAGTAAAGCATGTTAGGATATTGTTCCAAAAGAGGCTCCCTTAGACTTTAACCTTCGCTATGAGAGAATCTGTTGTAAGTGAATAAAATTGTCTTTTTTATGTGTTGTTTTTTATCTATCCCTTTTTGCCCTAGCCTACTTTCAACTGTATTAGATCTCATATTCAGCCCATACAATTCTAAAAGTCTAGAATATTCTACTTTATCTGAAGGTCTACAAACTATTGACCAGGAATCAAATCTGGCTCACATAATGTTTTTGTGTGACTCATGAGCTAAAAATATATTTTAGCTTTTTTTTTTTGTACTGTAAAAGAACAAAGTAGAATATGTGGCAGAAACTTTACCTACTTCTTAGAGCCGAAAATGATTTCTTATCTGGCCTCTTATATAAAAAGTTTGCCAGGCTTGCTGATTAAGCCAACATATCAGGTACAATATATCTCAGAATCATATTCCATGATGTGACTTTAATGGAGAGCATGATTTCTATCATGTGTCCTGCAGTAGACTTAAAACTCATTGAACCTCGATCTGGAGATGTAAGCCGGCCATAAACCAAGAACATAGATTCATACACTGTGAGAACCATTCATGGTAGCCTTGGTTAAACTCCATTGTTCCTAGTTAGAAGGAAGCAAAGTGAGGTGAGCGCCTTGTCCTAAATCACAAAGCAGCTCTCCGCTGAGTCAGATCTAGAAGGGGGTTCATCTTTGTTGTGTTTTAGATCTCTAGGAAGTAAACAACTGAAGACAGAGATTTACATTATGTTTTTAACCTTAATAGATACCACAAAGAACCACCAGTGCCCAGAAAGTATCATAAATATATTTGTTAAGTTAATAAACGAAAGACTGAAATATGTTTGACATTTTACGTGACAGAAAGCATTGAGCGCAAGTAAAGCAATATACTAATGTTCTTTTGGGATTCCTAGGAACAAGCAGGGTAAAGATTCTTGCCATTCCTACCTATGTACAAGGACATATAGACTTTAACTGAAAGTACTAGTCAGAAACCCCACTAAAGGTAGTTAATTAATATCTTCCAGAGTTTGAGAACACATGAGCATCTAACATTTCACTATAATACATACTAATTTGTGTATTAAACTAATACTGTATTTATTTTCATCAAATTCAAAGATTTGTAAACTGTAGCCTAGAGACCAAATAAAGCATGTATTCCTTTTTGATAAAAAAAAAATGGAGTATTAGAATCCAGGAATAATTATTCATCTATTTTTTGTCTACCACTAATTTTGAATGGCAGTGGCAAAACTGTGTACTTACAACAGAGATCACATGAACTGCAAATTCTAAAATATTTGTTGTCTGATCCTTTATAAGAAAACAGTAAATATAAATTTTTTAAAAATGAAGTTTTGTAATTGAAAAATGTGGAGAATGGAGTAAAAAATATAGGAAAGAAATGAAACTTCTCTGAAGATACTATTTTATATAGTGATGACATTTGGAGTCATGATAACATTCTCCATATTAAAAACTTAAATTATATATATACACTGAAACAAATTGTCATAAGTTCTTTAAATTTTCACTAAGAACCTACTGATAAAATAAAAGAAAAAAAGAACGAAAGTAATCCAAATATTAATAACAAAAAGTTAAATTATACCAAAGACTGAGATAACCAGGTCATATAGTGGTTCTATCCCTAGTTTCTTGAGGAATGTCTATATTGCTTCCAAGGGTGGTTGTACTAGTCTACAGTTCCACCAGAAATGAATAAATGTTGCTTTCTTCCTACAAAAGATCTAAAATCAGTATACCATAGTGATATAGCACAATTGGCCATAGCTAAATTATAGAATAAACCCAGATACCCATAAATAGATGAATGGTTTAATAACCATGGTACATATATTTACAATGGAGTTCTACTCACCTATAAAAAATAATTAAATCATGGCATTTGATGGTAAACAGATGGAAATGGAGAAAATCATGCTAAGTGAAAGAAGCCAAACTCAGAAACTCAAAAGTTAAATGTTTCCTTTCATATGCAGAAGCTAGAGTAAAATAAAGGAAACAAGGGAGGGAAAGACAGGATACTATAAAGATAAAGGGAAGATCAGTAATGTAGAAGAAGTCCATTAAGAGGGAGAGTGGAAGAATGGTAAGAGAAGGTGATGTAGGGTGAATTGTTAAAAACTCATGTTATGTACATATATAACGGTAACTTTACCTTTATGCATAGGTAGAAAGAACCAATCAAATATAAACAAATAGACAAGCAGAAGGAAGTCTAGTATAGTACAGGAAGCAGAATAGGAGAGGGGAGCGAGGAGAGGGGAAACAGGAGAGAAAGGGGAGAACACAAACTGAAATTAAATTTCATGCATGTATGCATTTTTGGGGATGCACCCACCTACTGTCTATAACTATACAGCTCTAATGTAAAATATTGTATATTATCCCTTTAGTCCTTGGCCTAGTGGGATATTTGAAAACTTCAGATAAACCAGGACTCTCAGTTTAGAAGAAACTTATACATATGGAGTGAAGAATGACAAAGAAAAGCCTAGACTAGAATTGATAACATTGATGTGAACTTCAAGTATGCGAAGTACCTATTTCTGAGAGCATAAATGTCTTTACATATGCATGTTTAGTTTTTATTACTGACAATAATTATTACGTATGAATTGTCAGAAAACCTGAATTATTCCATTTCTCTGAGGAAAAATGGAGTTAGATTCCTGAAAGACACTGGTCATAGCATTTCTAACAAATCAATCTGCAAAGTTTTTTAATGTGTGTTTCTATTTAGAGAAACCTTGTTAAATACATAATGTTAAATGTTGATTCATTAACTTTAAACTGATGGCTAATACCTGAATCAAGTTTATTTTGCATTTAAGAGTACTAAGCAGCATTTCAGCACTTTTGTTGGGGTTTTTTTTCAAACAATGCAATCAACAACAAATGGCACAAAAATATAATATATTTTTGTATGTGTATTTGTGTGTGTGCATGTATGTTTTTATGTGTAAAACCAAGCCAAGAAAGAAAAAAAAGAGTCATAATGAACCTGACAATACAAAGAACAATAGAAATATATGGGTTACAACAGTATACCTGTAAAAAATAATTCAAAGCCAAACTTCGTTTGACCTCAGTTTGGGAACTCATGTCAGGTGACTAAAATGCTGGTCTATGTGTTGCTCTGTGAATGTCTACAAACAACCAAAAAACTCCATCAAGCACTGACTTTCAGGTTTCAGACACATCTTAATAAGTATGCAATCTCATAAACATGGAATTTATAAGTAATGAAAAATGACTCAATGTGTGTGTATATGTTTATTCTTATTTGTATGTATATAGCACTTTAATATTCATGAATATGAATGCATGAATAGACATGAATTTTTCTTAGCTCTATCCACTAAAAGGGCCTAGAGAAAAACACTCTCCAGTAGCAAGGAATATAACTAACACTCAGTTTTTCTTTCTTAAGTTCCCACTTGAGAAACCAGAGCTCCTGTGAGAAATAACAGAGAGTGGAATAAAAAGACAACCTGGGACAGCTTGTTATGCCAGAATATAAAGAATCACACTAAACAATGATCCAGGATTTAACAAAGACACAAGAGCCAGCTTCAAACCGCTGAAGCTGGTCAATTTGGGAAAATTTTAAGCACTAGTGATGCTTAAAATAGCTTCTATTAACATAGTTAATAAACATTTCTGTGGAGTGGGTTTCAATGTCACTTATCACTAATTTTTTTAGCAAATACAGTTATTTGTATATAACATTAATTATACAATCATGTGAATGCTTTATTATTGGTATTTTAAATGAATGTATACATATTTTACAATTATATTTATGATAAGAATAGACATTACTTATATAAACAAACGTGTAAATAAATCTTGCGATTGAAAAATATTGCTATTCTTGATCATAGAAATCATCCAGTAATTATACTATTGCTATTATCATAATGGTTGCAAAATATAAAGGGAGTTACCAACTCCTTCTCAGAAAGAAGCTGGTAAATTGCTCTTTCAAATAGTTTATTATCCATCTAAGCTATAATTAAAAGATAATTAGGCAAAAAATATAGGAAGACTTTTCTGAAAGAATAAGGCAAAAAAGCACATGGGTATTAAATAATGTGGCATTTTGTGAAAATTTTAATTACTATACTTGTTATAATTTCTTGGCTTTTAATGAAGACCACAAGAAGTGAGGTAAGTATTTCCTGTAATACAAACTATAACAGAACCAAGTAGTTACTTGCTTAAAATAACAACAACAAAAAAAAAAAAAAAGAAAGAAAGAAAGAAAAGAAAATCCTGAATCAGTAAGAAAAATGTAGAAGATGAATTTCCAGTGCACATTAACTTTTGGAATTGGAAAATCTTCCAGTAAAGAAATGTATTCTATTTTGCTTGCTCAGCATTAGTCATTCATTTAGCCCATAAAAATTATTGTGGCACATACTTATTATTTGGAGAATGCAATTTCACAACATTTTATGACTTTACCACTTAAAATATGAGGAGTAATTTTTTAAAAAATCAGTCCTGTTACCATAAGTCACTTTGCATTTCATAAAAATCTATAATATCAAAAGATATGTTGTATTTGAAAAGAATTATAGCTACATGGTACTTCTCAAGCTAAAAATAATGAGATTCTAGTTGGAAAAGGAAACTGTTCAAGTAGATGGAATGTGTCTGAAGATTATGGCAATAGATGTTTTAACAGTCTGACATGAATAGAAGGAAGGTTGTGAATAAAGGGCATAGGACAAGGTCAGGTGTATCCTGGGAATAAGGTAAACTGTATAATTCAGGAAAATAAGTAATACAATATAATTATTAGGGGGAAATATGTTTACTTTAATTAACCATATATATTTGAAATACAGGTAAATTTATGAGATAAAAGTTCTACTTGAAGTCTGTTTTGAAATATATTTTGGGAAATCATTGTTCTAAAGAGAGATACTGAATTGATGTAAGAAAATGTTATTATACCAGTTAAATCATGTAAAGTTATGAAAGAAAACTAATTTTGGAATTCTGAAGAAATTACAATATTCAATATATAAACCGAGAATGAAAATCCATAAAGTAAATTTTAAAAGTAATCAAAGAGTTGGAGAAGAAATAAGAGACAACATTTTTTTTTTATCACATACATTAACAATTTGGTGATTAGTAAATTAATGTGTCAAAATGTCTAATTACAGAGATATACAAGGCAGATCCTCAAAGTTAATTTGATTCTGCAAGTAACAGTGTAGTTTATGGGTGAATTTGGTTCAAGCCTGGCTCCACAATGAGATGACTAGGCATGGTGGTTCACCCCTGTAATCCCAGCAACAGGTAGGATTTTTCAGGTAGGAGTTTTCTTTTCTTTTTTTCTTTTCTTTTCTCCTCCTCCTCCTCCTCCTCCTCCTCCTCCTCCTCCTCCTCCTCCTCCTCTTCCTCCTCCTCCTTTTTTTTGTACTAAGGAACGCTTCACCCCTGAGCTATATCCCATAGTTTTCCACTTTTTCCTTTGGGACAGGGTCTTACTAACTTGCTGAGGGTCTCACTCAATTGCTGAGACTGACCTCAAACTTGTGATCCTCTAGTCTTGGCACCCTGAGTTGCTGGGATTCCAAACACTGGACATAATGCCCAGCAATTCATGGATATTTGACCCCATTTTAGTATGCACCAAAAAATTCTGTGCCATGTGGAATATGAAAATGTTAATAATATGAAAATTCAAAAAAGGCTGGTACACTGTGAAACAAGTAAACAATTATGTTAGTGTATGCTAGACACTAGAATAAAGATAATGATGTTCCAGAGGGAGGTAGCCATGTGACCTCTGTGAGTCTTAAGAGTTTTCTACCATGGCAATAAGCTCATGTAATATGATTTAGGAAAAACATCAATGGTGGAAGAAATCGAGTGTTCAGAGGTATTTCATTTGGAGAAAACCATTTGATTTGCTAGAGTTGGAGTATAATGCACAGGGTGTTGCACTGGATAAGAGTCTGGAATGTAGATTGAGTCTGGATATGAAATGCTTTAGAGATTGTTGTCAGTTCTTTATCCAGATCTCTTTATACTTCTTTTTTCTTGGGATGAAGTTAAAATAATTTGTCTATGGACCATTCACTTGCAAGGACAAACCTGGGGTATAAAAAGAAGGAAACCTAGTCTATGTCAAATAGTCCTCTGAATAAATAGCCTAATGATATTTTCTAGGAGGAAAATAATCAGTAAAGTGCCAGTGGATAAGGGTCACTGATGGTAAACGAGCCTATGATTTACAGCGCAGAGTTTCATTGGTGTCACACAAGCTACTCACTTTAATGGTGTAACATTAAATGATGTGTAACTTAACCATTTCCCTCATTATGTAAAGTAACTCCAAAGTCTTCACTTAGAGACTCATGCATTTATTCTGAGTCAGTGGTAGAGGCTTCATGGGTATCAAGAGGAGCTCTTCATGATATTCATATTTGTCTGATTGAAGCCTCTTAATATTCTGTATCTTTAAACTTTTTAGTAAAGCTTAAAACTGGGTGAGAAGATTGGTGTTAACCTGATTTGACAATCTGACCCTGTGTGTCACTCACTCTGATTTTAAACACCTATGACACAAGCCCAGAACCCTTAGTTCATGTAGGACAATACACTGGAGTGTAAGTCATGGTGCAGAATCCACTGTGTGATCAAGCTGTGATGAGGGTTTCTCAGTGAAGTTGCATCTTCCCTTGGAGTCTTCCCTTTTTTTTGCCCCAATTCATCCTCTCCCTTATCATTTTCTTTTGATAGAATTTCCTCAATAATTTACCTGTATGTGCACCTTTGTCTCAGCCTCTGTTTATCAAAACCTTGACTTATATATTGAGTTATTTGGATTTTTTAATGTGACTTTAATATATCCAAAAATTGAAACCATTGAAGAGTTTAAAATAAAAAAAAAGTGACAGGAAATCTAGCAAAACTGCCATGATATTCTTCACTGAAGAAGAAATTTCTTCTTTTCTTCCTATTCTTAACATTTTTTTTTTTACTTATTGCATTTTTTTCTGAAGTTCAGTGACATAGTGAATTTGAAGGACAATTCAGTTTTCATAAGGAGTAGCACTTCAAATCTGTTGAAGCCAAACAAAGAAAATGTTACACCAGTAAATATTTCCTGGGTTGCATTGGACGAATGCCAATATAGAAATGAAATTTTAAATCCTATGAAGCACCAATTGAAAAAGCAATTTTGCTTGGGAAAGTGTGAAGAGTATAGAACCAATAAAGTACAATAAGGATTGTTTGAATATCAGTTCATTGCTCAAAATACTTGAAAGACCTCTCAGGCTTCATTCAGTCTGAATAACTTCCCAATTCAAAATGCCCTAATATCCAGCTTATCATTCCTGATTAAGTAGCATCAGAGGATACGATTAATAAAATAAATGAAAGAAATGGAAATAAAAATCCTGGAACTAATTTTATGTTAAGAAAATTTAAAAATCTAATTTATATATAACCAATGAAATTAGAATATAAAATTAATTTCAGCCTAAACCGTAAAAACTCATGAACTCCATCACCATACTGTAGATCCATAAAAACATTTTAAGTATTTAAGATAAATGTTTGAGCCAACACTTGCCATTTAGAAAATAAAATAAAATAAATTTGCACGTATTAACAGTTGTTTAATGCATAAGTTGCTGCAATTAGCTCTTGAATTTCTCTGATAAGAACTAATAAGATAATTTAGTTAGCTTCTACAAAGGAATGTGAGTTAGAAATCATAAGAAAATATATGCCCATCTGGAATAATAAAGGTGAAATTAAGAAAGAAATGTAGACTAACATGATACTTACTAGTTTTTAGGCAAAGGAAATGTGGCTTATTGTTTAAGGGCACAGAACCTAATTTACTCTGCCTACATTTGAATCTTGGCTTTGATATTTAGTAGCAGTATGATGGGGACAAGACAGTTAACTATTCAGTAATTTTTTATTCTACAAATTATATATAATATTAGTACCTACCTCAAAGTGTTGCTGAAGATTATGTGTGCATATATACATATATCATTATATATACGTATGTGTAAATACACACACCCGTATATATAATCTCACATGGAACATTGTAAGGATTATACGTAAGGCACTTAAATTAGGTCTTATAAATACCATATAAATGCTATATTCTGTTGTTATTATTGCTATTAGTTAATGTTTATGCCTTAATAATAACTGAGGAATAAAACAAGGTGCAAAACAGCACTTGTAAAATGTTAAATTAAAAAACGCTTAAATAACACACAGGCAAAAAATAAAAGAACTTAATTTAGGAAACTAAAAATGTCAGACCTTTAATGTCAGCTTATTAAGCAAATAAATGCATTTATAAATACTGAATTTTCTTTCTTGGATCTGCTTTCTCTTTTAGCAATGGCATTTTTAAATGCTTATGTAGGAATATTGCTTCAAAAAAATTGTATGGGAAAATATGTCCACCTAAGCAAACACATTCATTAATATGTATGAGAAATACCAAAAACACACCACTTAATGTCTAATAATACATTAATTAAGCTACTAATTATTGAGCCTCCATTATGTTTCAGATACTAGCATGCTCAAAGGTAACATGCAAATGAGTATGAGAAAGTCCTGCTGTGATGCAGGATCACAGCCTGTTAGCCAAAGACAATTCCTAGCTCTTACATGTTTTTGAGGGTTATAGTGATGGTTTCTGCAAGTTTTAGGAAAACAGGAAGATGAGACCTTTCACCTTGCCAGTGAAACCACATACTTTGCTTCCCAGAACTGAAAATTATTACACTGAATTTGAATCAAGTCTTCATAGTGCATGTTATTTACCATAAAACAAGAGTATATTTAAAAGTCTTGTAAACAATGCCCATCTTATTTGTTGTAGATGTCCTTATTTAGAAACAACAAGTTTGTACAAAAGATTTATCTGACATCTCACTGGCTTTGATTTTTAATGCCAAACTTCATTCTATAATATTCTTGAAATGAAAGCTTCAATTAAAGCTGGATCCAAATTACTGAACATAAGCTTGTAGGGTACTTAACTTCTATTGAGTTTTGACATTTGTGTGATGAGTTTAACTACCAAGAGAGTAGCACAGGCTATAATCTCTAGAACATGGGGGAATTCAATACATGGTGGCTAATATGTTTATTGTTATGTTCTTATTGTTAGGAGGAGCATGGCTTACATAATCTTTTATGATTATAGTATAGCTGATATTTTAGATAAATTGTAAAATACAACTTGATACAGGGAATAAGGTATTTCTTCATTAATTATATAAGTGTATTTGACAGTAAGACATAATCTATTTTTAATGGGCTTCTATGAGAAACAACAATTTTGTCACTTTGCCTCTTTTTTTATTAAGACATAATATTTGTACATATTTTGGGCCACAGTACATTAATTTGATACAAATATGCAATGCATAATGATCAGATTAAGATAACAAGCACTTCAATCTTCTTAAGCAATTATCATTTGTATGTGCTCTGAGCCTTCGTTCTTTTCTAGTCATTTTTAAAATACCATAGATCATGATATTCAATAGTCAGCCTACTGTGAAACAGAAATGAGAACCAATTCCTCTGGACTATTTTGATGCTCTTTGTCTAACTTCTTTCCATTCCCTTTCCTCTCACCTATTCCCAGTTTCTAGTGATTTGTTATTTTGCCATTTTTCTATGAGACTGGCTTCTTAGTGTCCACAAATGAGTGAGAACACACAGAAATTGTCTTTCTGTGTGTGGGTTTACTTCAATCAACACAATGACCTTCAGTTACATCACATTACTACAAAGGATTTCCTTCTGTTTTGTGTCTTAATAATATCTCAATCTCACTGTGCATACACCACATTTAGATACTTCTTGTGTGACTTTACATACTTGGAACAAAATGCCTTTTCTATGATAAGAAGTTTTGAGAAAAAATAAATTGGTGGCCCAGGCCACTTTCATGTTTTAATATATATAAATAAAAATTAATTACATATCAAGGATTGCACACAGGGGCGCTTAACCAATGAGCCATATCCCCAGACATTTTTTTAAATTAATTTATTTTTTCAAATTTTGAGACAGGGTCTTACTAGGTTGCTCACAGTCTCATTAAATTGCTGAGACTAACTTTGAACCTGCAATTCTCTTGCCTCAGCCCCCAAGCCATTAGGACTACAGGTGTGTAGCTCCACAGCCGATGCTTTGTAATATGTTTAAAAATTTTTAAATATCACAATTCAACTAGGAAATTGGCATATTTAAAATGCTAAAATTAAGAAATGTAATTGCACTTTAATTGCACTTTATTTAAATAATAAGATTAGAAAAAGAGAGATAGAAATGACAGTGACTTTATAAATATATAATTGGAAATCTCTGATCTTAAATCTAATCTTACATCATAATCAAATCATTGGAATTATGTCTTTTTAATGTAGTAGACACTAAAGAAAGAGAATATCTATACTTAGAAAATAATGAATTATTTTTTAATATCATTGCTGGTCTCTGAGAAATATTAACCTAGGCATTGCTCTCTTAGTGTACAGAGAGGGGATTTAAGGGTGATTGAACAGTCATCAACTCACACTAACTGAAAATACAGAAACTTAAGACAACCAAACATCAGTCACAAAGTCTAATTCTTGAACTTAGAATTTTTATTTTGTTGATTTCAACTCTCTTTATGATGCTTAATATCTATCAATCTCTTGACTCTCTCCAGTGCTTCTCATACAGTTCTTATTTTCTAGTGAAGCATAAATTTTCTTTGATTTTGACTGATCTAATTAAGAGGCAACTGTCTTAATTATCATCCTGGTATTTCATTGATGGAGAGAGATGATCAGGCATGTTGCTACCCATCTAATTAGAAATTTTTATAAGTATATATCACTTTTGTATGCCTCATAGGGAAATTTAATATAATTCATATATTTAAGCACTCAAGAGTTTAAGTCCCCCTTTTATTTTAAAAATGTACACATTATCAATGATGAGCTTTCTTTAATATAAATAAACATTTTCTGATATGTAGAGTGAAGGAAAGTCTTCATGTGGGTTTCCTTTATTAACTTCTTGTACCCACAGATTCATGAGAATTTCTAGTAAAAGAAAATAAAATGACAACAAAATTTAAAACATTAATGTATACACACACACACACACACACACACACACAAAATAAAATAAAAAGTGGAAAACATTCCAGCCTACTAAGAACAAAAATGGAAAGTGAATAAAATACAAGGTACAATATTTTTTCTATATAATTGAAAAAAAAAGAAAGAAAAGCTAAAGGGACTGAAGTTTACTTATTTACTCTTTAAATGTATATTGAGTGTTTGCTATGTAAAAATCATTTGAAATTGTCACCATACATATGTAGCTATGATAAAATACTTGTTTTTGTAGAATTCGCCTTCCAGTGAGAGTAGTTAGGAAATAAACATCAAAATAAGCAATAAACACAATAAATTTTAAATATATAGGTTTTATGAAGAAAAATAAATAGCATGATAAGATTAAGAATAAGTAAGTTGGCAGGAGTTATTTTTGGTGGGATAATTAGTGAAAACTTCTCTGAGGAAGTAATATAATATTATTTTTTCTGTGTCAAGAAGGCAACAATGCACATCATTGAGAAAAGTGGGTTTTTATTTATTTTCTGTTTTGGTTTGTTTGTTGTGTTGATGTATCTTTTGTTTTTTACTTTTTACTTACTAGTTGTTTTTTGTGGTTTTCCCAAGCACAGAAAACAGCTAAAGCTACAATGTTGAATTTAAATAGCCTAGGACCAACTTAAGCATGCCTAGAAATAAAACTAGTGTGGCTGAAGCCTGGCATGAAAGAGGAGGTCAGAAAAATAGGAATTATGTAGGGCCTATTATCTTTTACTTAAATGTAGAGGAAAGTTTTGAAAATAAAGAAAGTGATATGATCTCTTTATACTGAAGAGGAGATGGAAACAAACTAATGATGATGGAGAGAAGTGAAAGAATTTGAGTGAAAATAAAGCAAAAGCCTGCCAAAAAGCAAATACAAGGGGAAAACATGTGGAAGGATGGAATCTTGGAGATGATAATTTGGAGAATAATAATTTGCATAGGCTGGATCTTATGTGATGAGACTGATTAGACTGAGAGAGAAAAATTAATAGAGAATCAACTATTCTACTTTTGAGAATATTTGTTTTAAGTTGCATAATATTCTATTGACAGAGAGGGATCAAAAGACTTGGAATAACACAGAAGTTTGCCAAATATTGAGCAGTGGGTAAGCAGCATTGGAGAGTTATGTAGGATCACATAAAATAAGACAAAATATCTGAAAAAGAAAGGTGTAATCATTTATAGGTTGATTGTTCTGAGGTATAAAAGAAGAACAGAAATGTCATCAACTGAACATCACTCTTCATTTGAATAAGCCAACAAACAAATAAAAATCTGTTTCATTGAAGAAGTATAGCCCAATTCTGATAACATTTTAGAAAGGGAGATGAGGTGAAGCATAGCCAACATTTTGTTATTCTCTCATTCTGATAAAGAGGAGTAGGAAAATATTTGAAAAGAAGAGAGAGGGAGAGTACATGCAGATAAACGTTAATAGACACAGATACTTTTAAAGTCAAGCATTTGTACCAAGAAGAGAGAGTGGAGAATGACCACATTTAAAAGAGCATTTTCTGTCGTCTGAAATTGAAGAAAAAAAAAATGAAAAAGGGAGCTGGGCCATTATAATGAATAATTTATATAATTTTTGCAAAATCCAATTAGTTTATGTTTGAAGTTCTTAAAATTTTTATTTTTATTCATTTTAAGAAGTTAATCTCATTTCTGGGAATATATCCCATAAACTTATCTAGTAGAATACTATTCACTACAATTTTTAAAACATCAAAATGCAGACAATGTGAAAATATCCTACTATCTATACAATAGATAGAATATTATATAATTGTCATAAAATCATAATTTTGTATGACACTAAAAAATGAAAATACATAAAATGATTTTACATATTAAAGAAGAGCAAAAATAAGATTTTAAAATTCTCATAAATAATATTTAAAATGCTCATATATATGCATGTGCATTTTTGTTTTTCTCTTTTATGCATATAAATACAGGTATATACACAAAGGTATAAGTGTGTACTGTATATGGTAAATTTTGAAATATACCCAGTTTACATATCTGGTTGCTAAAGTAAATTTTACATTTTTCTTCAAACTGTCTATGTATTTTGGAAGGATTTCATAGAAATAGTTTTCTAAAATGTTATAAGGAGAAAATATGCAAATAAAATTGTAAATAAATAAATTTGAGAGAACAAAATTCAGGAAAAACTACAGCAATCGAGAGCTATTTAAAAGAAGTTTGGAAACAGTCATGAAGAACAATCCATGGGATTGGACTGTTCAATAACACTCAAAATAGAGACTACATATTTCTCCACTTAACAGTAGAAACTTGTATAAATAACCTCTAACTCAACATGAAGTGGACATTTCTTAGAGGAAAATTTATATAGAGAAATACATTTTTAAAGAACAAGAATAACTAAAATCTGAAACAAGACAGGTATGCCCTTTCTCACCACTTCTATTCAACAGAGTTCTTGAGACACTGGCCAGAGAAATAAGTATAGGAATAAGTATAGGAAAAGAAGAACTTAAACTAGCACTATTTGCTGATGCTATAATTCTTTACCTCAATACCCAAAAAAACTCCACCAGAACTAGTAATTGAATTAAGCAAAGTAGCAGGATAAAAATCAACACCTATAAATCAAAGGCATTTCTGTATATCAATGACAAAGCCTCTGAGAAAGAAATGAGGAAAACTACGCCATTCACAATATCCTCAAAAAAAAAAAGATATTTGGGAATCAACTTAACAAAAGAGGTGAAAGATCTATACAATGAAAACTACAGAACTCTAAAGAGAAAAATCAAAGAAGACCTTAGAAGATGGAAAGATCTACCTTGCTCATGGATAGGCAGAATTAATATTATCAAAATGACCATACTACCAAAAGCACTATACAGGTTTAATGCAATTCTGATCAAAATCCCAATGGCATTCCTCATAGAAATAGAAAAAACAATCATGAAATTAATCTGGAAAAATAAGAGACCCAGAATAGCTAAAGCAATTCTAAGCAGGAAGAGTGAAGCAGGTGGCATCACTATACCAGAATTTAAACTATACTACAGAGCAATAGTAACAAAAACAGCATGGTATTGGCACCAAAACAGGCCAGTGGACCAATGCTACAGAATATAGGACACAGAGAATATCCCACAAAATTACAATTAACTTATATTAGACAAAGGTGCCAAAAACATGCACTGGAGAAAAGAGCATCTTCAACAAATGGGGCTGGGAAAATTGGAAATTCATATGCAACAAAATGAAATTGAATCCCTATCTCTCACCATGCACAAAAGTTAACTCAAAATGGATCAAGAATCTAGGAATTAAATCAGAGACTCTGTGTCTAATAGAAGAAAAAGTAGGCCCTAATCTCCATCATGTGGGGTAGGCCCAATTTCCTCAATAAGACACCTATAGCACAAGAATTAAAACCAAGAATCAACAAATGGAATGAATTCAAACTAAAAAGTTTTTTTTTTCTCAGCAAGAGAAATAATATATGAGATGAATAGGGAGCCTACATCCTGGGAACAAATTTTTATCCCTCACACATCAGATAGAGCTCTAATCTTTAGGGTATACAAGAACTCAAAAAGCTAAACACCAAAAAAATAAATAAATAACCCAATCACCAAATTGGCCAAGGACCTAAACACATACTTCTCAGAAGAGGATATACAATTAATCAACAAATATACAAAAAAATGCTCATTATCTCTAGCAATCAGAGAAATTCAAATCAAAACTACTCTAAGATATCATCTCACTCCAGTAAGAATGGCAGCTACTATGAAGACAAACAACAATAAGTGTTGGCGAGGATGTGGGCAAAAAGGTACACTCATACATTGCTGGTGGGACTGAAAATTGGTGCAGCCAATTTGGAAAGCAGTATGGAGATTCCTTGGAAATCTAGGAATGGAACCACCATTTAACCCAGCTATTCCTCTTCTCAGACTATACCCAAAGAAGCTAAAAACAGCACACTAAAGAACAGGAATAGGAAAATTTTTATCTTTAGAAGTTTCAGCATCTACACAGTTTCAGCAATCAAGAATTACTACAGAATAAATCTTCAGAGAAATATAATTTTTTGAAATGCTAATTGAATTAGAAACCCTATGAATTTTAGAGGTAAAACTTTATAGAAACAAATGTTAAACATATTATTTTAAATGTAACATTAAATACAAAGGAGTTAATATTTAAATTTAAATGAAATATTCCAAGAACAGAAAGACAAGAACCACATTTTCTTACTAATATAAAAATGCTGATCTCATAGAAGTTAAGAGGTTGGTCATCAACAGTGGCTGGTTGGGGAGGGTAGCAAGAACTAGATGGGTAAACACATGGGTTAAATTATAGTTACACAGGAGTACAAAGCTCTATTGTTCCTGTGCACCATATGGTCACTGTTGACAAAAGTTAGTACTGCATATCTCAAAAATCTTTGGTAAAAGATTTTAAATGTTTTCACCATGAACAAATTATAGATACTTGAGGAGATGAATGTGCCTGAACTGATTTAAACAATGCACAGTGTATACATGCATCAAAATATCTCATGGCACCACATAATATTGGCAATTATTATGTTTTTATGATTAGTTAAAAAACTTAAAATGAACAGTATAAAAAATTTCAAATTAAATCTTTAATAATATAAGTATATTATAGACCTAGAAAGAAGGGGGATTATAAAGTAGTTTAGATATTTAATTCTAACGCTGAGATCCTCCTTAAGTCCATAATCCCTACCTAACCACGAGGAATACATTGCTCAAACCAGCACTAAAGGACATTCTGTATTAAGTCCTCTAATTAATCAAGTTCATCCAAACCAAGGAAACCGGAGAAACTGTCACAGCCAAGAGCAGACTATCGGTTCTTCTGTTAATTGTAGTGTGGCATCATGAACTGATTTCTAAAAAAGAGATTTGTTTAGAAGCTAAGGAAATTAGATAAATCCTGGATATTATTTAATATCAATGTACCAGTATTGGTTCATTAATTGCTGTTACAATTGCAGTATCAGGCTAGTGCAATGCTTTAGATACTGGGGAAATTGGGTATGGATCATATGAAAACTCTTTACTATTCATATTTTTTCTTTAATCTAAAATAGTTTTAATAAATGGGAGAAAAAAATACTCTGGGATCATTATAAACCCAAAGACTCATGTTAAGGTACCAGGGATGAACAACTGCACAGAATAATATAGTATTGCTCTTTAGATTTTTCCAAAATATTCAGAAGAGGGAATTGTGTGTTTTGAATGTGAACTGCATTAAAAATGGAAACATCTATTTGAAGATGGTGAGATGAAGACATACGCTTTCCTTCCCTTCTGGAAGGCCATTGAAATGGCAGTGCTGAATTAGAAATGCAAATATATTCACAAAAATACTGCTGACTGAGTGAAGGTTTCTCTGTGAACTAAGTGTTTTAATTAAACTCTCAGAAAGTAAAAGCAATTGGAATCATACTGGTCTTACAGACAGGTATCTCAGGTATAATACAGCCATAGTTTAGAAACATATAGACAAAATTTTCAGAGTAAATTTTTGTTTCTTGCTAAGCCCTTAATGCTTAGTTACTGAAAATATCAGACAAAGTAGAATCAGAAGGTTAAGTAATTGAACAAAAAATCTGCAAAAAGCATTTTATTATTTAACTATCTTACACCACCTTCTCAATTCTTTCTTTTGGTTTCCCTAATCTGAAAACAAACAAAAAAAAATCTTTATGTAATCTTTTTTAAAGGAATTACGACTGCCAAGGTGTAAGTTGGCATCATCAGACAAAGACATCGTACATTTGGCTATTGCTAGCAGAAAGGCCATGTAGTAGAAAGAATCTGCCTCCTTAATTCTCATTTATTCACCATAAATTTAAAATTTCTATTCAAAATATGACAAGCACATTAAAATATTCAAAAGAGAAATGCTAAAAACAGAGAAGATCTCTTGGTAAGAATCAATCTCTGATATTATTTATAAATAAGCATGCTGGTGTCAAAAAAAAGTAGATTTAGGAAGCAAATATGAAATTTTTGTGAATGTCATTTATGAGAAAAGGACACATGGATTGTTATAATTTGGATCTTGATTGTGACCCAAAGATCATGTTTTAAAGGTTTGGTCCCAGTCTATGACACCATTGGAAGTAGTACAACCTTTAGGAGGTGGGGTCCAGTGGAAGAGAGTTAGGTCATTAGGATGTGCCCTCCAAGGGTGTGTTCCTCCAAGGAACCCTGATCCTTTCCTGTCTCCCTCCTGGCTTCCTGGCTGCCATGAAGTTAAAGCTTTGGTATACCACATGTTCCTTACCATGGTGTTCTGTCTTTCCACATACTCAAATGCAATGAAACCATTTGATGGGGAACAAAAACCTCTGTAATCATGAGCAACAATAAATTCTTGCTTAAATTTATTGTTCCTAATAAGTTGTTTATGTCAGTATTTTACTACAATCACAGCTGACTAATACATGGCCAAAAGAGAATGACTATAAAATTCAAAATGCACTAAAGAAGAAAAATTACAGAATAAGAACTTTAGAAGAAATTATAGCATGCTAAAATTTTCCAAGATGACTTTCTTAAAATGGTGGAGGGAAAAGGAAAAATATGAGAGAAAAGGTTTTTTTTATTATTTTATTTATTTTTTATTATTAAAAAAATAATACTTGTGTAGATAATTTCAGGAAGGTTCATATATAGAAAATAGTCATCAAAGAAAAAGAAATTAATCAAAGCATTTAAATTTTATAAAACCTTGAGAAGCAACAAGTCATATGTTGGGTTATATGGATATGTTATAGTCCAAATAGACATTTACATGAAATTTCTAAACAGAAGGTTTAAAGAGAAATCCAGATAATTATCCTGAGTGCACGTTTTTAATTATGAAGAAACAAAAAGCACATTAACATCAGGTTTCTCATCAAAAGCAATAAATTTAAATAGAGTAAAGTCTCCAATGATCTGAGAATATAGTTTTGAGCATAGAATTTGTTATCCTTTGTATACATCAAGCAAGTGTGAGAACAGGAAAGAGGAAAGCAAGAACTCATTTTTCTCGCACGTTTATTTGGAAAGAATTAGTTGAGGTTAGATTTAACAAAATGGAGAAGTAAAATTTCTGTCCCTCCCAGAAAAAAGATGGAAGAAGAAACAAAAGAACTAATTAATCAACCTGAAAAGATACTAATGTAAAGACATAGATGGTTATGCTGATGATATAATTCAAATCAGTTTTAAAAGTTTGTAAACTTGCCAGGTGCAATGACACAAATCTGTAATCCCTGCAACTTGGGAGGCTGAAGCAAGAAGATGAAAATTTTGAGAATAATCTTATGCTAGTATTACAAGAATACACCACCATACCTGGCCAGTTATTTTTTTATTTGTTCTAATTAGTGATACATGAAAAATAGAATGCACTTTGATATATCATATATAAATGGAGTATAACTTCCCATTTTTCTGGTTGAATATGATGTGGAATCAACCCATCAGGTAGTCAAATATGCACATAGGATAACAATGTCTCATCCATTCTACTATCATTCTGAACTCCATATCCCTCCCCCTCCTTTTACTCCCCTCTACCTAATTTTCTTAGCATGATATTCTCCAGCTCCATCCATTTACTTGCAAATGCCATAATTCTATTCTTCCTTAAGGCTGAATAATATTCCATTATGTATATATACCACATTTTCTTTATCCATTCATCTGTTGACAGGCATCTAGGTTGGTTCCATAGTTTAGCTATTGTCAGTTGAGCTATTATAAACATTGATCTGACTACAGCATGGTAGTATGCAGATTTTAAGTCCTTTGGCTGTAAACTGAGGAGTGGGTTAGCTAGGGCAAATGGTGGTTCCATTTCAAGTTTTCTGAGGAATCAGTTATTTTTTAATGTAACCTAGTTTCAGAAAAGTGAGGCACTCAATATTTTCTCAGTAATTAATCAATGATGATAAAATAAATATTTCCTTTGATTATAATGATTGATTACAGTGAATATTTTATATTAGAACAGATACACATATGAATTAAATTTTACTATTTTACTGGCATTGACAATAGAATATTAGAGTTTCAAGCAAATTTTATTTTTGGAAATTTCCTTCAATCCAGATCTATGATGTGTTTTGGAAAAACACTGACATAATTACTTCTGGTCTAAGGAATCTAATACTACAGTAAAGGAAAGTTATTTGTTAAGACCAATCCATGAGTGTGGTAAAACTGCAGCTTCTTAAATTTGTGCAACCATATTCCCATTATGTTTTTATGAATACACTTAATTGATATATTTAATGAAAATAGAAGATAATTTGACTATACAAAATGATATATAAATATATTGCATTCATTATATAAAAATATAACATCATACATGAAAATAAAAATTGTTTTATTTCATAATTCACACCTTTAAATCTTAATTGGATTCACCCAGCTTTGTGATAATAAAGCCTTTTGTGAATATAGACTATTTATCTAAGAGAGCAACATCCTGCTCTGTTATTATTGGGTACACTCTAGTAGTGATCATACTACCTACAATTATGCTTACAAGGCAACTTACACTCATAACATTATTTTGTTAAAGCTTTCTTAGAAGAGTTCACAAATCTGAAATAATCCTTTTCTAGTTATCCAACACAGAGTCCTTTAAATATACAAAGCTTTTAAAAGGTCACTTTGTATTGTCACATTTCCATATCATAATTTAAAAATGTGTTTAAGACACTAATACTATGTTTAAACACTAATTTTATAATTATTACTTTGTAATATCATTTTTTTTTATTTTATCTTTCTAAAACCCAAAAGTGATTGTGTTTTGAGCATTTTCCTGCAGAATCTTATGTATTTGTCCATTTGGTCTTCACTTACAAAACTGTCCCATTGTAAGTTTATTCTGGGCAAATATTTTTCTGTGATCTCATCATATTTTCACAGAAGCAAAATAAATACTTATTCAGTTTAACACTTTCCTTAATTATGTCTATCTACACTTTGTTACAATACACACTTATTTTCTATGTAAATAAAGGTAAAATATCTAAAAAATTATTTTAAAATTGTTTTGTTGGGCTTTTTATTTATGTTCTCTGTTATCAATCTTAGTATACATGTTTTGTCTTCAAGGTTTTTATATAACACAAATTATCTATTGTGTTAGTCTATTCATACCGTTTTATGAAACTCTTGCTACATAAACTTGGCCAAATTTCATTGGGTGTTGAGACTTAATAAAGCCACATATACACTAAAAGAATGTGAGTAGATTTATAACTCATATAATGAGACTTTCTGGAGAGAATAAGAAAGCTCCCAAGCAGATCTAAAAGTAACTTAAGAAAGCAAAGAAAGGGACGACTTAGCTGGTGTGAATGTCCAGAATGCATTGGGGTTTGGGTGATGTAGCGTGTTTGAAATGTTCCAAAAATCAGCAGGACAATTTGAGCTCTCTTGTCAACTTGTTTTGATTTAGTGGAAGAAAATAGAGAGGGTTGAGGTTTAGAAGTTATCAACCCCCCCTCCCCCCAAAAAAACAACAACAAAACGTAAACAAACTATTATAGCTGGAGATGAGAAATGTACATACTCTGAAGCCTAGAAAAAAATAACTTTATGTTTCTAACAATTATGATTCTGACCTAGTTTAAAACATTTTATATATCCAGTTAAATATACCTTACTAACTTCATCTTATTACTTAAGAAAGCCAGATATCATCATGTCTAGGTTATCATATTCTCTCCATCACTATTTATTTTCCATTGTTTGGTTTCATGCTGAAATGCTTTGATCATACAGACAGGAATTCATGACATAGATAGGTTCCTAGAATAATTATTATTTTTGTAAATTTAGTCAACATTTTACACTTTACCTCTGTGAAGAGACAACTTTACCAATTGTGGGAGCAGGTTATTTGTATGTGGCCCTAGAATAGAAACTTCATCAAAATTATATCACCTACATGAATGCTGCTATACCAAGAATTCTAACATAGTTATTCATATAACAGATAAATAAATTATTGTACATTCCAGTATACAAAATGATTATATGCTCTTGTTGACAATTGTACCCAATGATGGCCATTATCATTATATATTATGTTATTATTTCAATTTATTTGCTATATGCTGTTAGGATTTAGAATAAGTTAGATTTATTATATTTTCAATAAACAGCTAAAAAATGCCTGACCATTTTATGATTAATATTTTTGCTGTCTGATGCAACACAGGGATAAAGCATTAAATGACTGTATCTCAATGTGATTTTATTAGTGTTTCTTCTCTTTTGATGTAAGTGGGAAAAATGAGCAATGAGGCGTGGTGGAGGTTTTGAAGTAAAGAGTAAGGTGAGAAAAAGTAGTAAGTTTCTAGAGAAAAATTAATTAATTTGGTTTACTGTCGGGGTTTACTTTGACTCCAAATCATTTGTGCTCAGATTATACTCTAAATTCCCATGCACATTAGTTCTAATAAATTTGTAAAATTTTAAAGAATTTTGCCCAAATATTAGAAAATTATATCTGTTTTGTCACACTCTGAACAAATTAATTGGTTATTTTATAGAGTACAAAGAAAAAATTTCAGAAATTTATGTGGTGCACATCTGTCAGTAAGGCTTATCAAGAAGTTCTTTTTATTTGTTTATTCAGGGTAACATTGAGACAATCAAATGTTATTTGTTCTTGTTTCTCACTCCGTGTCAGGTAAGGTCTCACTTTTCAAAATTGTTTTAAAAATTCAAGTAGAACTGAAGATACATACTTAAAATACATAGATCTCACAAATATGACTAAAAATAGTTTTGTTCACAGTGAGTCTCCAGGAACATAAGATGAGCTTATTTAAAGTCCTTATGTGGATATTTTCGTTACTTCCGCCAGAATCTTATAGACCAGAAGATTACAGCAGAATTTGATACTGAAATGACTAAAAATTATAAAATCTGCTATATAGAATTTGAGGACTGTATAAAACACAATGTTAATGTATAAATGGCCATCCTCAAATCAAAATTGATATCTAGTTTTTATGTGCTGAAAAAGAAGCATCTTGTTAAGTTGTTACTACTATACTTTGGTTTGCAGAACATAGGTTAAGAATGCCTGTCCTACTAGAGCACACAAAAGGGTAAAGAAAAAATAAAGGAGTTGGTAGGCATATTACCACTTTCACAGAATCACACAAGAGACATATAATCTCAGATGTGATTAATCTATAATCCTGGATTAAAGAAAATAAAATCCACAGTAATAGCC
Source organism: Marmota flaviventris (assembly GCF_047511675.1). Taxonomy (NCBI): domain Eukaryota; kingdom Metazoa; phylum Chordata; class Mammalia; order Rodentia; family Sciuridae; genus Marmota; species Marmota flaviventris. Next base: position 110,228,859 of record NC_092501.1, on the reverse strand, counting down.
AATTTCTGCCTACAACTTTCCATCTAAACAGACCAGGAGTTCCCAAAATCTGGGACTTACAGAGTTAAAAAATCCAAATTTTCTAAACCAAGAAGAGGATAGTAAATGCCTAATCAGAAAATAAATATGGATTTAAATTTGTTAAGTAAAGGACATTAAAAGATTTTGCCAAGCAAATGTCAGATTTAAGAGCTTTGCCAGAAATTCTGCCAAAAGACTATTGTTTTGCCATACTTTGAGCTAGTGTCCATTTTGGGCCAAAATAAAACTAATGGAAGAGCAGAACACAGAAGATGATAGATAAATTAACAAAACAAATCCAGAAAACAAACAAAGCAGGAGGAAAAAAAAAAAGAAACCTCTATGCATCAAAATGTGTCTAAAAACCATTGGTTTTAATTATGCAGTATTGGAAGGAACTGTAATGATGAGATAAATGAAAGGCAAGAAAACAAAACAAACAAACAATAACAACAACAACAAAAGCAAAACACAAGAACAAAACCAAGACCAGCCAGGTACTTTCTGTGACTCTTCAACTTTTAAAGCACTTCCTGGACCCATGAATTTTCACTAGCAGAAAATGCACTGTTAAAGTTATGAATCCCTAAAAGAGTTCCAACTAAGTCGGAGCCATGAAGGAAAACAGACAGGAGAGATCACTGCAGAGGACAGAACCAAGAAAATGACTCCAATGCCATAATGGGGTGTTTTTGTAATTCTTATCAATCAGGATTTGAAATGTACTCCTGTATGCTTCTCAGTCCTCCATTCTCAACAAGTGAGTTTACTGAAGTTATCATGTCCCAACTCCATCATTATTACTGGTAATGTTAGGGGAGATACCATGCTCTTTCAGCTGTATTATGTGACAGATTCACTTATGCCTGCATGTGGTCGAGTATATTTGAAGATACTAGAATTAAAAGAAAAAATAGGTACGACTTATTTTACACTGGAGGTGAATGGAAGCCAATGCATTTTCCCAAAAATTGTTATAAAATAAATTGAATAAAATATATAGATGTATCTTGAACAGAAGAATAGAATGCAGCAAACACTATTGACAGCCTATGTAATAAATATTGTTAATTTTTATGAATAAAAATGCAACTTTGTTCAGGAAGATGCTAGGCCCAATTTGGGGAATTAGGCCACAATTTCATCTCATCAAATCATGCCACTCCTCTTAGTAAATCTCCTACTGCTGTTTTGTTTGTGTATTCATTTGGTTTTGGTCAGAAATGGTAGTAAATCTATTTTAAAAAATGCTGATGAGGCAAGGTGGGGTTGTTGGTAATTCTGGGAAGCTTTAATCTTCCAATCAAGGAGAACAAGCAAGGAAAAGGAGAACAAGGCTCTTTCCCAATTGTCCTACCTCCTTTTATATAATAGATGCAATCTTTTCTACAAGGATATTAATTTATAGAGTATATTGAAAATTAAACAGATGACAATATATTTGAGCTATGAATATAGCTAAATTGACTGTAGAGCCCATCATGTTAATTGTATTCAACTATACCCTGGTATACATACTCACTAATAGGAATATATATGCCATATGATTGCTGGGATGAATTTCTTAAATAATACCCTAGAACAGAAATGAAATGAAATTATAAAATATATGTGATTGACCATTTGGAGACTTTTTTTTTTTTTGTGGTGCTAAGGATTAAACAAGGGCCTTAAGCTATATCCTCAGCCCCTAGAGAAATAAATGTTTTAAATGAATTTTTCTTAAATTTATCTCCCCACTTAAATAATAATTTTCAAAGATACTATATGTGTAAGAGATTAACATTCTTGATCATACTTTACTTTTCATATATAAACTAATAATTTATGTACATATAGTCAGGGATGTTCACTATAACTATGCCATATTGGATAACTCCTAAAGTTTATTATTGATCCTGTTATCACTAACTTTATTATTATTTGAACAGGTATTTTTTTGTTGGTATTTTTTCTTTTGCTTCAACTTTTTATGTAATAAAAAATTATAGTGTACTCAGGCTTTCCATATAACTTATTATGTTATGAATCATATGTTATGAACAACCTGGTGTTGTTCTCATGCTTGTAGAGTCTTCTCATGCTTGTTGATTATGGGCTTGATTATGACTTTCTTTAACCAATAGCAGAAAGATAATGAGTTAGTTCCTCACCTAAATTTGAAGAGAATTTGGAAGCTTATATTTATGATTTGGAGAAGGTCCTTGACTATGCATTATTGAACAATTGAACCCACATATAGGGTTATAAAAATTTGAAGTCATAAAATTAATGTCTGTAAAAATTTCATTATGAATATATAGTTGGATTTATACTATCCTTTAATACTTACTCATTTTTTCCTGGTATAAAGAACACCTTCCTCCTGAAAAATAAACAAAAAAATAAATAAATAAAACTTTCTTTATCAGGCTTAACTTGTAATATGTATACATTTTGTTGAATTATTTATTTTGCCTCAAACTTAATTAGGTTTGTTGACTTTCCAAGAATTTACCTATCTTATCACCCCTGAGGCTGAGATCCCATTATTCCTAGAAGATGACTGACCAATTGACCTTGTTGTTAGTGGAACACTTAGCTGAGTTATTTCTCAGGGTTCTCAGTTTGCCTTCAAATGCTCTTTAAGTATGGCTGCATTGGTATATTCACACTGTGGCCACCTCAAGAAAGACTTCACTTACAGTGGTTATCTTTCTCCAAAATCATAAGCATAAACTTCCAAGCTTTCTTCAAATTTAGGTGAGTAACCAACTCAGTATCATTCTGCCATTGGTTAAAGAAAGTCATAAACAAGCCCATAATCAGAGGGTTCTCTGACATGAGCTTGAGACAACAGAAGATTATATTTGGCAAGCCAGAAAAGCAACAGCATACTATAACTTTTTATTACATAAAATGTTGAAGCAAAACACCACCACCAAAAAATATCTGTTCAAATGATATTAAAGTTAATGATGAAGATTGATAATAAAACTCCAAGGTTATAAAACCTATGAGAGGAACTACTTACTTATAGCCATGTATTAGAGATGCAAAATAACTGGTTTCTATATAACAATTCATACAATAAAATATATTAGTATTTATATTAAATTTTGGGTTATATGTAATTAATATCTGGAATTATAAATAGAAAAATACATACTTTTCAAAATGTAAAGCATAATTAAGAAACCAAATACTTTCTGTAGGGTTTTGAATCTTATTCTTTAGCTTTATGAGCAACAGAATAAAATATGATAAATTATTTCATGAATAGATAATGAATTTTTGAATGGAGATTACATAACGTGAATAACTTACTAACTATAGGTAAAATATAGGTGTATGTCTCTCTCTCGGCCAGCAAGGAGGTCCACGGAACAGGGTAGAGGACAGTGTGGCTGCAGAGTCCTTAATCAAGACCTCTGGAGACCAAGCAGGAAGCAGGTCTGATTTTATTGCACAATTACCATGTATATACATTCAGGCAGTAGCTAAGCAGATTACAGGCAGCCACCAATACAATTTCTGGCCAACTGTCCCTGAAGCTACCAATCCAGGAATTGGCTGTGGAGCACGCGCAGAGACTGCAACAGGCAGCCTCACATCAAGGAGGGTGCCTATGGGTAAGCGGTTAGCCTCACACAGCACTCAGACCCCCTTAACGTTTGCCATGTATGCAGTACTCCATGCATTGGTCCCCACATATAGGTTTATAAAAATTTGAAAGACATACATAATTTCTTTAATGCATAATAATCAAAAGTGAATGATCTTCATGGGGTAAACTATAATGTCTCCACTAAATGATCACAACCCATGAATTCATTTCATCATTAAATACTAGTGCCAAGCATATAGTTATTTCTTCAAACTCATGAAAGTGCTTATTGGGCAAATTAACAAATAAATAATGAAAAATCCAATTGATTTGATTATTTTGAAATTTAAAAAAAATGAGCATATTCTTATTTTTCTTAATTCCATATCAAAGATTCATGTTTTATAGGCAGTAAGGCTGAAGAAAGAACAAAAATGAAATGTACTTTAATGTAAAAACTAAGAATATGTGCTGAAGTTAAAATATTCTATACTTTAATATTTAGAAAACAAAATAAACAAGTAAGAAGTGGCCACATTAGATTTTCAATATACTAAAATTGTAGATAATGAAATGAGGCAAAAATTAAAGAAAAGCTAGTTTAACCTCAATTTTCTATATACTATTCCCCTAAAATCAAGAAATAATTAGTGTAGCAGACTTATGCTAACATAAAACTACTTAGATCAGTCAGCTTTTTGAAATAAATCCTCACTCTAATTAAGCATATGTATTTCTAAATTCTGACACACTTTCATTTTGATCTATTGTCCCCAAACATTTTCAAGGAATTCATTAACATGTCATTTCACAGCTGGGAAACATTTACTCATATGGTACACATGTCCCACAAAATCAACCTCCTTGATACATCCAATTAAAAAATTATGCTTTCAAAATTATTTTATCAAAGATTTAAAGTGTTAACTTTATGTGTTAAAGATCCTCAATGGTATATAGAGTTCAACACAACCAATGATTCTTTGATTATGTTCTCCTTTCTTAAGAGAAAAGCTTAAAACATTTCTCATCCTCCTTCTTTCTAAAATTTACTTAAAGATAAATGAGAAATTCACATGTAACTGCCTGATCTAATTTAATGCACATTAGAACCAGGAAAAATAGAAGGACCCTCTTTAATAAGATGTTACAAACAGATATTTAGTTTTCTCACAAACTTTAAGAATCCTAGCTATTTATTGCTCATTTTACATAAGTGAAGGAAGAAAAGAAACATTATATTTAGCAAGTATTTAGTTTAATAAACAAGTACAACATAAAGTTTTGAATTTCACACTACATATACCATCTATTTCTCATTTGCAACTGAGAAAAAGCTCTGTTAATATTTTTAAATGTACAACCGATCTATTGTATTTATTGCTAAAAATATTTCCTGTTATAGCAAAGTCAACATCTCTTGCCCTTTTTTGAAAAAAAAAAGCAATATTTATTTTTTACCTATAGGGAAATGCGCTTAAATCTGTAATGCATACATTTTTAAAACAGGAGAAGTAATATGGAAAATATGCCTTTAACATACCAAGTAATAGTAGGTACAACACTCTGTAACATGGAATAGAATTTCTAACTCAAATTCTTGCAGAAATATCAATTTGCATAATATTGACACATGAAAATGTCTTTGAAAGAAAAAGAAAATTAGGTGAGAGATTACAAAAATTAGATATAGCATAGAAGTAATAGTAAATGCATTGAAGAAAGAAGGAAGGAAAATTTAAAATTACCCATATTCCCCTCCCCCACCTCCAGGTACAGCAATGTGGAAAGAGAGTCCCTCTACATGGAAGAAGGGAAGTGAATATTGGATTTTGATTCAGTGCTCAAAAGTGGGCCTGTTCTGGACTCCAGGATGGTACAGCACACTGGGTCTCCAAGCCCAACATTTTCCCCGGTGCCCAAACCAGCCCTTGAAGCCCAAGGTTACAGGCCTGCTCTGGATTTCAAAGTAGTTTAGTGCCAAGTCAGCCCACACACCCCCAAGCTTCAGGCCTATCTCAGCAGTTGGTTGTCATACTTGGCCTTAGATAAAAGGTCAGGTCAACTTCTTTGAATAAACTCAAGGCCTGCCCAGCATCTGGCCAGTAACATAGACATTAATTTTTAAGCCATTGCTTTGGCCCTAAAGCCCAGCAAAACCATGACATAAGCCAATCCCATGAGACCCTAATGTTGTAATAATCCTCAAATATTCAGAATTCATGTGCTGTTTACCCATATTACAGGTTGGCTCCTGTATCCCCAGGACACAGGCGAGCCCTTACAGACTTAGATCCAGAAGCAATCTTCATACACAGCCTCCAGGCTTGTTCTATCCAACCTAAGCTCCAGCAAAGATCCAGGTTTCCTGGCTCCAGAACAATTTCCACAGACTCAGGATCCTCATCTTCTCCAACATGAGGCTGGTTCCAAACCAGCACCCATGGTGTCAAGTTCCAGAGCACAATGGGATCTAGGCCTGCTCCATCATACCCAGGGCTCAGGGCTAACTCAGTACACTCTAGTGTCAGTTTGGCATCCATGAAAGGCAGATCCAAAGCTATACCTGATGACTCAGGGTCTAGGCTGGCCCTACAGATGCAGGCAATAGGATCATTCCTGTGGAATCAAGTTCCGGGACAACCCAGTGCCAAGTCACCCCTTGTGTTCAGGCTCTGTATTATTTCAGTGGACCAAAGTTCCAGGCCCATCCTAACATCTGGCCAGTCTCTGAGTACTGCTTTGAATGATAGTAGTTCATGAAAGAGAAGAAAAAGACAAAGAGGTAGGAAATTCAATGAATAAATTAACAAAAAATTTACCAAATCTGAGGTAAGATATAAATGTCAAGGTGGATGTAGGTTAAAGATTTTCAATCAGATTCTATCCAAACAAGACTATACCATATTACAATGTAATCAAATTGTCAAAAAATCTAGAAAAAAAATCCTTAAAGAAGAAAGAGAAAAATAAAGAAGTTCAAATAAGTCTACTAATGAATTTCTCAGCAGAAACCTTAAGAGACAGGAGAAAGTGAAATGACATATTTAATATGTTGAAGAAAAACGTTGCTAAATAAAATATTTGGGACTCAATCTAACAAAAAAGATAAATAACTTCTACAATGAAAACTATAAAATACTAAAGAAGGAAACTGAAGAAGACCTTAGAAGTTGGAAATATATCTCATATTCTTACATAGACAGAATCAATATTGTCAAAATGGCCATGTTACCAAAAGCACTGTACAGATTTAATATAATTCTTATTAAGGTCCTGATGACAATCTTCATAAAAATAGAAAAAGCAGTAATGAAATTCATTTGGGAAAAAAACAAAAAACAACAGAATAGCTAAAGAAATCCTTAGCAAGAAAAGTGAAGCAGGTAGCATTACAATACCAGACCCTAAATTATACTACAGAGCGATAGTAATAAAAATGGAATGGTGTTGGCACCAAAACAGACATAAAGACCAATGATACATAATAAAAGACACATATACAAACCCACATAAATACAGTTATTTCATACTAGACAAAGATACCAAAAACATACATTGTAAAAAATAGCCTCTTTAACAAATGGTGCTGGGAAAACTGGAAATCCATATGTAGCAGAATGAAACCCATCTCTCTCACTCTGCATGAAACTCAACTAAAAGTAGGTCAAAGACTTAGATACTAGAACAGAAACATTGCACCTAATAGAAAGAAAAAAAGTCTACTCAAATCTTCACCATGTTGGCTTAGAAACTGATTTCCTTAACAAGACAACTGAAGCACAAGAAGTGAGATTAAGATTCAGTAAATGGGATGGAATAAAATTAAAAAGCTTCTTCAGAGCAAAGGAAACAATAAGATGAAGAGAAAGCCTAGAGAAAGGGAGAAAATCTTTACCACCTACACCTCAAATATTAATCTCTAGGCTATATAAAGGACTCAAAACACTTAAAAACAAACAAACAAAAAAAACCAAACTACCTAATCAATGAACAGGCTAAGGAAGTGAACAAGCACTTCACAGAAGAAGAAATACAATTGATCAATAAAATTATGAAAAAAGGTTCAACATTTCTAGCAATTCGAGAAAAGGGAATTAAAAACTACACTGAGGCGTTCGGTGGGAGTGGGGAAGGGGTCGCAGTTGGAGCCAACTCCGCCGAGATCAGGCAAGGTTCAGACAGGCCCTGGGCTGCAGTTTCTAAATGCACTGTTTTTGTTCCCTTTCTAGAAACCAGCTGTAACACCAGGTCAGGGCACATTAAAATGAGCCACTTTGAACGAGCGGCACCCAGGCCCAGGCCCTGCTGTGAAGGCCCCGGCCGAGGTCAGGACTCGGTCCGCGTGACGTGCCTTCCTACGTGGGTCCGAGCCAGGCTGTGCCGCAGCTAAGGTATCTGCTCTCCTAAAACAACAGGAATGTTGCACTGGCCTTCAGCCAGAGGAGGCTCAGCGAGCAGGATAAAATTTCAGTGCAGATTTACAGGAAGTTGCCAGTGTTGGGAGTAAAAATCTGGTTTGGAATAAGAAAGATTTCTGTTTTAAAGATGCTATGGTCTGGACCCGGGAAGATGGCGGCGAGGGAGTGCATTCCCCCCGTGTGCTGCTTCACTGTGTGGGAGTATGACAAGTCAGGACGGCTAAAGGCTATCTTGTTAGGAATTTCCAGCAATAGTGGGGTGCTCCGGAACCTGGAGGAAGGATTTCCATCGCACGAGGATCAGCTACGGGGACTCAAATGCGAGAGGTTTGTCGCACGGAGGGTAACACTGCTTATTCAGCAAATCGCCCCACGGCTAGATTCTGCAGCGCGCGCTGGGAAACGAGGAGATAGCGACGCAGGGATAGAGCGCTGCAGTTTCTGCCAGCCGTGCAAGCACCCTACTCAGGGCTGAATTCTGGGTTCGAGACGGGGGAAGGAAGCGGTCCATCTCGGTTCTCCACACCGGTCAGACCACAGAGGAGGCCAGCAGCCACCATGTTGGAAAGCTGACGTCACCATACCTGTTTTCGACTGACTGCAGCTCATTCAGCCATAGAACAGGTAATTTCAGGCTGCAATTCGCCTGCGGCTTGCAGACAGATTGCTAGGGTTCAGTGCCTGTGTACTTCTTAGAACCTGATCTTATCGGAGCGAACACCAAGCGCGGGGCGGCCGAGTTCCGGCTCCCGGAACCGTCCCGGAACCGCCCTGGCCCAGGGCCGCGGAGCCTGCGGAGGCTGCCTCTTGGACCCTGCTCCTATCAGAGCATACACCAAGCACTAAGCGGCCGAATTCCAGCTCCCGGAACTGAGCCCGCGGGGACTGCTTCTTGGAGCCTACACTTATAGGAGCTTACACCGAGCACGGAGCGGCCGAGTTCTGGCTCCCGGAACTTCCCTGGCCCGGGGCTAGGAGCCCGCGGAAACTGCTTCTCGGTCCGGGTCCTGCTGAGGGCCGGTCAGGACTCACCCGTTGCTTTGGTTGCCCGGCAAGGGGAACGAAATGCTGCCATTCGCATAGGATACCAACATGGCAGAGATCTGATGACATCAGAAAGCGGCGGAGGAGAGAACTTCATCAATACCAGCGGTGACAGAAACAGTTGGTCTCCTGGTAGGGGGGGTGAGGCACAGTCACCCGAGTCTCCTCAATTTGTCTTCGAGCCAGAGGGGAGGAGCCAGGCCGCCGCCAGCGCCCGGAGCAGGCCCAGCGGCTCGCCAGCGTGGTGACCGCGTGACCCCAACTGGAGAGGGGGCGGAGCGGAGCCGCCACCCGCACCTGCAAGGTGGGCAGACCCGCGACCCAGTGGTACATGGGCGTGGTAGGAGGGGCAGGGCAGAGCCTCCGTTCGCGCTTGCAAGGTAAACAGACCTGTGACAGCCTGGCGGGTCAGGCCCAGTGGCCTGCCAGTGTGGTACACACGTCACCCCAACTGGAGTAGGGGCAGAGCAGATCCTTCTCCCACGCCCGGATCAGGCCCTGCCGGTGTGGTGGTCACGTAACCCCAATTGGAGTGGGGGGCAGAGCGGAACCGCCACCCGTGCCCACAGGGTGAGCAGACCTGTGACCAACCTGCAGATCAGGCCCAGGGGTCCGCAGGCGTGGTAGGAGGGGCAGGGCAGATCCGCCGCCCGGGCCTCCAAGGTAGGCAGACCTGCAACAGACTGGCGGATCAGGCCCAGGAGCCTGCCGGCGTGGTACACACACCACCCTAATTGGAGTAGGGGCAGAGCAGAGCCTCCACCCGTGCCCGAAAGGTGGGCAGATCTGCGACCGACCAGCGGGACAGGCCCAGTGGCCTGCCGGTACGACAGACACGTCACCCCATTTGGAGTAGGGGCAGAGTAGAGCCGCCGCCCGCGCCTGCAGGGTAGGCAAACCTGCAACCGACCGGCGGATCAGGCCCGGTGGCCTGCTGGCGTGGTACACTCGTCACCCCAATTGGAGTAGGGGCAGAACAGAGCCGCCGCCAGTGCCCAGAACAGGCCCAGTGACCTGCCGGCGTGGTAGCCACAACACCCCAATTGGAATAAGGAGAGAGCAGAGCCGCCGCCCGCGCCTGCAGGAAAGATATGCAAGCAGTATGAAAAGACAAGGAAAGAAAGGACCACAAGCAATGCAGGTCAACGCAACTTTAGAAGAGGTAACAGCTGCAGCAGATGGAATGTCAGATAAAGAATTCAGGATATACATGCTTCAGATGATCTGGAGTATCAAGGAAGACATTAAACAGCAAAATCAGACAATGAAAGATCACTTCGACAATGAATTACACAAACAAATCCAGGAAGCAAAGGATCAACTATACAGGGAGATAGAGGTTATAAAAAACAAACAAACAGAAATCCTAGAAATGCAGGGAGCAATAAACCAACTTAAAAACTCAATGGAGAATACTACCAGCAGAGTAGAACACTTAGAAGATAGAACATCAGACAATGAAGACAAAGTATTTCAACTGGAAAAGAACATAGACAGCTCAGCAAGACTGTTAAGAAATCATGAGCAGAACATCCAAGAAATATGGGATAACATTAAGAGACCAAACTTAAGAGTCATTGGGATACAGGAAGGTACAGAGCTCCAAACCAAAGGAATGAGCAGTCTATTCAATGAAATAATACGAGAAAACTTCCCAGACTTGAAGAATGAGACAGAATCCCAAATCCTAGAAGCCTACAGGACGCCGAATGTGCAAAATCATAAGAGATCCACACCTAGACACATTATAATGAAGATGCCCAACATACAGAATAAGGAGAGAATTTTAAAAGCTACAAGAGAAAGGAAGCAGATTACATTTAGGGGTAAGCCAATCAGGATAACAGCTGATCTGTCAACACAGACTCTGATAGCTAGAAGATCCTGGAATAACATATTTCAAACACTGAAAGAAAATGGTTCCAACCAAGAATTGTGTATCCAGCGAAATTAAGCTTCAGGATGGAAGATGAAATTAAAACCTTCCACAATAAACAAAATTTAAAGAATTTGCAGCTAGAAAACCATCTCTTCAAAACATCCTCGCCAAAGCATTACAGGAAGAGGAAATGGAAAATAACAAGGAAAACCAACAGTGGGAGGTAGGACAGTAAAGGGGGGGGGGAAATAATCAAAGAGGAAAACAAACCATGTTTAGTAACAGAAAAAAAACAAATATGGCTGGAACAACAACCCATATCTCAATAATAACCCTAAATGTTAATGGCTTAAACTCACCAATTAAGAGACACAGGGTAGTAGAATGGATCACAAAACAAGACCCAACAATATGCTGCCTATAGGAGACACATTTGATAGGAAAAGACATACATAGGCTGAAGGTGAAAGTTTGGGAAAAATCATATCACTCATATGGACTTCGGAAACAAGCAGGACTGTCCATACTCATATCAAATAAAATAGATTTCAAGCCAAAGTTAATCAAAAGGGATAAAGAGGGACACTACATACTGCTTAAGGGAACCATAAACCAACAAGACATAACAATCATTAATATTTATGCCCCAAACAATGGTGCAGCTATGTTCGTCAAACAAACTCTTCTCAAGTTCAAGAGTCTAATAGACCACCATACCATAATCATGGGAGACTTCAACACACCTCTCTCGCCACTGGACAGATCTTCCAAACAAAAGTTGAATAAGGAAACTATAGAACTCAATAACACTATTAATAACCTAGACCTAATTGACATATATAGAATATACCACCCAACATCAAGCAGTTACACTTTTTTCTCAGCAGCACACGGATCCTTCTCAAAAATAGATCATATATTATGTCACAGGGCAACTCTTAGACAATATAAAGGAGTAGAGATAATACCATGCATCTTATCTGATCATAATGGAATGAAACTGAAAATCAACGATAAAAGAAGGAAGGAAAAAGCATACATCACTTGGAGAATGAACAATAGGTTACTGAATGATCAATGGGTTATAGAAGACATCAAGGAGGAAATTAAAAAATTCTTAGAGATAAATGAAAACACAGACACAACATATCGGAATCTATGGGACACATTGAAAGCAGTTCTAAGAGGAAAATTCATTGCTTGGAGTTCATTTCTTAAAAAAAGAAAAAACCAACAAATAAATGATCTCATACTTCATCTCAAAATCCTAGAAAAAGAAGAGCAAAACAACAGCAAAAGAAGTAGAAGGCAAGAAATAATTAAAATCAGAGCTGAAATTAATGAAATCGAAACAAAAGAAACAATTGAAAAAATTGACAAAACTAAAAGTTGGTTCTTTGAAAAAATAAACAAAATCGACAGACCCTTAGCGATGCTCGCGAAGAGAAGAAGAGAGAGAACTCAAATTACTAGCATACGGGATGAAAAAGGCAATATCACAACAGACACTTCAGAAATACAGAAGATATTCAAAAACTATTTTGAATCCTTATACTCCAATAAATTAGAAGATAGTGAAGGCATAGATAAATTTCTTAAGTCATATGATCTGCCCAGATTGAGTCAGGAGGATATAGAAAACCTAAACAGACCAATATCAATTGAGGAAATAGAAGAAACCATCAAAAGACTACCAACTAAGAAAAGCCCTGGACCGGATGGGTATACAGCAGAATTTTACAAAACCTTTAAAGAAGAACTAATACCAATACTTCTCAAGCTACTTCAGGAAATAGAAAAGGAGGGAGAACTTCCAAATTCATTCTATGAGGCCAACATCACCCTGATACCTAAACCAGACAAAGACACTTCAAAGAAAGAAAACTACAGACCAATATCTCTAATGAACCTAGATGCAAAAATCCTCAATAAAATTCTGGCGAATCGGATACAAAAACATATCAAAAAAATTGTACACCATGATCAAGTAGGATTCATCCCTGGGATGCAAGGCTGGTTCAATATACGGAAATCAATAAATGTTATTCACCACATCAATAGACTTAAAAATAAGAACGATATGATCATCTCGATAGATGTGGAAAAAGCATTCGACAAAGTACAGCATCCCTTTATGTTCAAAACTCTAGAAAAACTAGGGATAACAGGAACATACCTCAATATTGTAAAAGCAATCTATGCTAAGCCTCAGGCTAGCATCATTCTGAATGGAGAAAAACTGAAGGCATTCCCTCTAAAATCTGGAACAAGACAGGGATGCCCTCTCTCACCACTTCTGTTCAACATAGTTCTCGAAACACTGGCCAGAGCAATTAGACAGACGAAAGAAATTAAAGGCATAAAAATAGGAAAAGAAGAACTTAAATTATCACTATTTGCAGATGATATGATTCTATACCTAGCAGACCCAAAAGGCTCTACAAAGAAACTATTAGAGCTAATAAATGAATTCAGCAAAGTGGCAGGATATAAAATCAACACGCATAAATCAAAGGCATTCCTGTATATCAGCGACAAATCCTCTGAAATGGAAATGAGGACAACCACTCCATTCACAATATTTTCAAAAAAAATAAAATACTTGGGAATCAACCTAACAAAAGAGGTGAAAGACTTATACAATGAAAACTACAGAACCCTAAAGAGAGAAATAGAAGAAGATCTTAGAAGATGGAAAAATATAACCTGTTCATGGATAGGCAGAACTAACATCATCAAAATGGCGATATTACCAAAAGTTCTCTATAGGTTTAATGCAATGCCAATCAAAATCCCAACGACATTTCTTGTAGAAATGGATAAAGGAATCATGAAATTCATATGGAAAAATAAAAGACCCAGAATAGCAAAAACAATGCTAAGCAGGAAGTGTGAATCAGGCGGTATAGCGATACCAGACTTCAAACTATACTACAGAGCAATAGTAACAAAAACAGCATGGTACTGGTACCAAAACAGGCGGGTGGACCAATGGTACAGAATAGAGGACACAGAAACCAATCCACAAAACTACAACTATCTTATATTTGATAAAGGGTCTAAAAGCATGCAATGGAGGAAGGATAGCATCTTCAACAAATGGTGCTGGGAAAACTGGAAATCCATATGCAACAAAATGAAACTGAATCTCTTTCTCTCGCCATGCACAAAAGTGAATTCAAAATGGATCAAGGAGCTTGATATCAAATCAGAGACACGCCATCTGATAGAAGAAAAAGTTGGCTACGATCTACATTCGGTGGGGTCGGGCTCCAAATTCCTCCATAGGACACCCATAGCACAAAAGTTAATAACTAGAATCAACAAATGGGACTTACTCAAACTAAAAAAGTTCTTTCTCAGCAAAAGAAACAATAAGAGAGGTAAATAGAGAGCCTACACCCTGGGAACAAATCTTTACTCCTCACACTTCAGATAGAGCCCTAATATCTAGAGTATACAAAGAACTCAAAAAATTAGACAATAAGAGAACAAACAACCCAATCAACAAATGGGCCAAGGACCTGAACAGACACTTCTCAGAGGAGGACATACAGTCAATCAGCAAGTACATGAAAAAATGCTCACCATCTCTAGCTGTCAGAGAAATGCAAATCAAAACCACCCTAAGATACCATCTCACTCCAGTTAGATTGGCAGCCATTATGAAGTCAAACAACAACAAGTGCTGGCGAGGATATGGGGAAAAGGGTACACTTGTACATTGCTGGTGGGACTGCAGATTGGTGCATCCAATTTGGAAAGCAGTATGGAGATTTCTTGGAAAGCTGGGAATGGAGCAACCATTTGACCCAGCTATTCCCCTTCTTGGTCTATTCCCTAAAGACCTAAAAAGAGCATGCTACAGGGACACTGCTACATCGATGTTCATAGCAGCACAATTCACAATAGCTAGACTGTGGAACCAACCTAGATGCCCTTCAATAGACGAATGGGTAAAAAAAATGTGGCATTTATACACAATGGAGTATTACTCTGCATTAAAAAATGACAAAATCATAGAATTTACAGGGAAATGGATGGTACTAGAGCAGATTATGCTAAGTGAAGCTAGCCAATCCCTAAAAAACAAATGCCAAATGTCTTCTTTGATATAAGGAGAGTAACTAAGATCAGAGTAGGGACGAAGAGCAGGAGAAGAAGATTAACATTTAACAGGGATGAGAGGTGGGAGGGAAAGGGAGAGAGAAGGGAAATTGCATGGTAATGGAAGGAGACCCTCAGGGTTATACAGTGGAGGGGGTAGAGAGAGAGGAGGGGAGGGGAGGGGAGAGGTGGGGAGGGGCGAGGGGGGAGGATGGGAAAGGCAGCGGAACACAACAGACACTAGTATGGCAATATGTAAATCAATGGATGTGTAACTGATGTGATTCTGCAATCTGTGTATGGGGTGAAGGGGGGAGTTCATAACCCACTTGAATCAAAGTGTGGAATATGATATGTCAAGAAATTTGTAATGTTTTGAACAACCCACAATAAAAAATTTAAAAAAATAAATAAATAAAAAAATAAAAACTACACTGAAATTTCATCTCACTCCAGTGAGAACGGCAATTATCAAGAATACATGCAATAATAAATGTTGTTGAGGATGTGTGGGGGAAAATACACTCGTAAGTTACTTGTAAGACTGCAAATTGGCCCAACAACTCTGGAAAGCAGTATGGAGATTACTCAGAAAACTGGAAATGAAACCAATTCTTGACCCAGTTATCCCACTTCTCAGTATACACCAAAGAACTTAAAATACTATAGTGATGTGACAACATCAATATTCATAGCAGCTCAATTCACAATAAACTATGAAACCAATGTAAGTGTCCTTCAATAGATAAATGAATGAAGAAATGTGGTACATATATACAATGGAATATTACTCAGCCATAATGAAGAATGTAATTATGGCATTTGCTGGTAAATGGATGGAGCTGGGGAATATCAAGCTAAGTGAAATAATTCAATCACCAAAAATCAAAAGCTGGATGTTCTCTACATTTCTCACAATAGGCAGGGGAGGGAGGAATGGAGACTCACCAGATTAGATGGGGGAATGGAGACTCACCAAATTAGATGAGGAAATGGGGAGAAAGAAATGGAGATGAGAATGGGAAGGAGAATAATTTGAACATAACTTTACTATTTTTATATATAAATACATGACCTGTGTAACTCTACATTATGTACAACACAAGAATGGGAGGTTATACCCATGTATGTATGATATGTCAAAAATACATTCTACTATTGATATATAACTATAAAAAACAAAAAAAAATGCCTTATATGATAATTTAATTAATCATTGAATATTCTTGCCTTAAACTCCAGAGAAAAAGGAACTCAAACCCTATCTGTACCATTTAGGACATTAAGCAAATACTCTGTGGTTGTAATAAGGCATAATAATACTTGAAAACCAAGGCTCAGATTATTATTGGAGGATGATTCTTACAATATTTTGTTGTTGAAGAAACTATAAGCAACAAAAATTTCAAACCTGGAAATATGTTGCCTAATTTAATATGTCTAATCATGTATTAAGGTTTTGGATTTTTGATCAAAACAAGTATAATTATATATTATTAGTAGAGTATCAAAATATATTTAAACAGGCTAAAGTTTTTTCATATCAGATACCACATAAGACAAATATATTGCTTTTCCATAACCAGGCATTTGTGTACCTCCATGTTATGAAAAAGAGGCAAATTGTGCAGTCTCTGTGTGTGTGTGTGTGTATGTGTGTATTTTGAATTCTGAGAGAAATGCCAGTCAGTGAAAGTTTCTCTTAATGTTGCCAGATTTCAAATTATTAAAAAACTGGTACTCTCACTAAATAAAGGAAGTGCATATTTTTGAGTTGTCTGTTTTGGGAATGCCAGAAGTAAACTTTTAGCTTGTCTGTAATAATTGCCTTTGGAGATCTAAAGCAGATACATATACTGTCTGATATGAATTTGGAGGATAAGTATGACAAAGGTCACTGAGTCTCTGGATTCTGGGTACTAAAATGACATATGATTGTCTTTCTTTGCTTTTTTATTTCTTATGAGATAGTGAAGGTTGAACCTACAGGTACTCTATCACTGAGTTATATTACCAACAATTTTTTCTTTATATATTTATTTTATTTTGAGACATAGAGTTTCACTAAATTGAGCACACTGGCTTTGAACCTGTGATCTTCCTGCATTGGTATCCCATGTAGCTGGTTAAGGGAATGTTCCACTATGCCTGGATCCTGTTTCTGAGTTTTTGTTGTTGTTGTTGTTGTTGCTGTTTGGGGCACCAGGAATTAAACCCAGGGATAATTAACCACTAAGCCATATCCCCAGCCCTTTTTATTTTATTTTATTTTAGTTTGTTTGTTTGTTTGTTTTGTTTTGAGATAAGATCTTGCTATGTTGCAGAGGCTGAGGCTGGCTTTGAACTTGCCATCATTTTGCCTCAGCCTCCCAAACCACTGGGATTACAGGTGTGTTCCTCTATATGCAACCTGTTTTCTTTTGTAAACCATGCCTGGAACAAGATAAAAACAAACTAACAGGCAGCTATATCATATTTGTTTCTCTGTGTAATAAATCACTACAAGTTTATCAATTTTAAACAACCAAAACTATTTTTTCTTAATGTACATGTGTCCTGTTCTTGAACAAAGATAAATGATTGCTTTACTGAGGGCCTCATAAGGATGAAATCAAGGAGCATCTGGAACTGCAGTCTTATTTGAGGATTTGAGTCCTCTTCCAAGTTCATCGTTGGCAGAGTTCATTTCTCTAAGGTTTTAGTACTGAAGTTCTTAGATCCTAAAGGCCACCTGCTGTTCCTAGCCATGTGGCCTGTTCACAGCAAAGCCATTTGTTTTTTCAAAGCCAATTAGAGATTGTGTCAGATGCATTGAGTATGAATTCTGATATCTCTGACACAGATCCTTGAGCCAAAGATTTGGAATGTTCTATTCTAAATGAATCATTAATAAAGCAATGAAATAATTGTCGCTAAAAGGATGTGATGAGGTTTCCTAGATAAACTCTCAAGGAAAAGTGAGACAGAATCAATAAGTGGGTTTGTTTGAAAACCTCTTAGATATTGAAATTTGATCTTGTGACCCACATGATTGAAGTGTGTTCTCAGACACATGTTTCCATCTATTAGGACTGAGTGGCTCTAATACTGCTATGAATTGCATGTAACAGGTCCTTTCAATGGTGATCTTTGATAATGATAACCTTGCAACTGGTGTCAGAGGCAGCACAATAAGGTTGTGAGTAGGCCAAGCTCTTGTGAAAGTGTCAACCATCTCCTAGAAATAAGACCATGGATTCTTTCTTGTAATAACTGTATATTCAATAGGATGATACCAAGCTCAAACTGTGAAGAAGAGATATGGCAATTGAAGCAGGAGGTTTAGTCCCTTTGAATGAAAGAATTATTGAAAGGTATTAGTTTGATTAACATGATATCAAAGTTTAGACACTGTCATTTCATTCCTTCTTCTGTACTATTAAACCAAAACCCCAATCTATTTAATAACAAATATTTGGAGAAACCTGCAGTATTAATAAACATTTTCAGAGAAAACAACATAGGAAAATATTGACCAACTTCCAAAAAGCCTGTTTTCTACCAATTAAAAATTATCTTATCATCCCAGTCATATAATTAGAAGCTTAGTATGTGTGCTTCATTCTTGAAAATATTTCATATTATATTTTGTTAATTTAGAAAAGATTGAATTATTTGATGCTTTTTGCAGCCATCAAATCTACCAAATAGCTTCCTCTGTAGTATTTTGTTGAAATCACTCTGATTTGCTAAATTTATAATAATTGTAGGATCCAGGTCATATAAATTTTGTCAGTAAAGTTTTGTGATTATCTTTTCTTTCCATTGACTTCTACTAGTGCCCTTTAACCCTTTGCTGCCTTCAAACATTGAGGAATTAGTTGAAATTTCTCAACATTATTTGTATTTTTATTTTAGAATTATTTCACAACTTATTTGAATTATAGATACAAAGACTAAAATTCAGATAGTTTATTGCCTACATCAATGTTGTTCCATAATTTATTTTTAAACGTGAGCATTAGTGAATAAGCAATTCTTTGAACATATAGTAATAAATGTGAAATAGAATTAATTTGAAAGCTAATACAAAATTATTCTTTTCCATTCTCCATAAACACCAGGTTAGATCAGAAAAGGGTTGGCATTGTGGTCAGAAAATATTGACATTTGTTTTAGGACTATCACAGCCACTCAGTTCTGGAAAATTGATGCCTAGCTTGATTGACAATGTGATTTAGCCCAATGATCATGCTACCCTATATCTGTATACAAAACTCTGTGTAGTAAGTTAACAGGCTATACCCTTTTAACCTGTCTGCTGTCACTTACCCCTACTCTGAGAGTTGGTAAAATGGAGTTCCTAGCAGTTATTCCTATCTAATCCTTTACAATTTAGAATGCAATATAAATATGAGATGCAAAAACATACAGAAGCCTGCTTTGTCAATCATTTAGAAATTGATGTAGTTTTATGGTTCCATACTCATAAATGGCCTAAAATGTAGGATGGAGATATGTCCACATTTTAAAGTAAACTCTTCTTTAATGAGATTTAATTTAAGATGTGGGAAAGGAGATGACGACTTAGCAAACCAACTCATTCAGTGGAGGGACTGAATCTGAATGTAACCACTGATCCTAATTAGACCACCCATTATTTTCCTAATTGCCCCCACTGCCTGAGGTCGGGACTTGCCAAGATGTTTTCTTTTAGGAGAACAGATATTTTGCTTAAATTAATGCTCAAGTTCTAATTTGGGCTCACAATCTAAACTCTTTCAGGGAAAACTGGAAATGCCAGATGACCACAGAAGTGGCTACATCTGAGGTGATACAGTGCCAGAGTGTAAGGAGATTACTCCCCTTTACAGCCTTTACAGCTAGGTCATTGAAACATCCCTGAGGAGATGGAGACAAATTGTCTTCATTAGAAATTATCCTTTATGCTGGGTGAAAATACTAGTTTATATTAAATTCATCACATTAGCTGGAATCTATTTTTTAAACTTCTGTAAAGACATTAGTATTTCCTAAGGCAGATGCTTGCTAAATGGAAAGATGGTTATAAACCTCTTTTAGTTATTGATCATTTTCAAGAGAGGTATAAGAAACATCCAGTTTTGTTTTGTTTTGTTTTCTAAGAAAAATCTTAGTCTTTTATGAAGCCTACTTCAATGGACTCAGAGGCCTTGTTCAGCAATCTTTCTTAGAATGATTTCCCTGACTACTGATATCTTTTGTTTTAACTCTGATATGTTCCAGATCTTCCTGCCAGGCAACTTGTTACTTGAAAAACCATTACTATGTGAATTTGGGGTTGGAACAGGTAATTTCCAGATGGGAGGGCTCATGAGGGTCAGCCATCTGTATCACAATAGGAAAGTGCCAGCTGTCCAAATTAATCAGAAGAATTGTTTCTAATTTGAACATCCGGAAGCCTTGATTGTTCATTCTGTGTGAGATTGAGCTATAACAGTCTATGGTAGACAACCTTTTTCTCATTTATCTAGAGAAAAAGTAATTGACTTGGACAGTGCCTAAAGTATCCCCAAAGTCATTTCTAGGTAAGATGAATATAAGCTTTCTTTCTCTGAGGAGGGTCAAGGCTTCAAATAAAAATTTACTAATTGAATAAGCATTTGGTTAACATTAATGAAAAGAGGTGTTTTGGCTACTTTGGTAGCCATTGGATTAGTACAAAATTTAGTTTCTCCCTGGAAACTAAAAAATAATAATATGTGGAATATATTATAGATACTTATTTCTTCATATTTTACACATACTTATTCATATGTGCTTATAGAATTTAAAACATTTTATGGCAGTATTAATTTAACAACTACCCTAACAATCTTCTTGTTTTGCTTTTATTTTTTTTTACAATATCTTTATTTTATTTATTTATATTTTATGTGGTGCCTAGAATCGAACCCAGTGCCTCACACATGCTAGGCAGGTCCTTTACCACTGAGC
Source organism: Marmota flaviventris (assembly GCF_047511675.1). Taxonomy (NCBI): domain Eukaryota; kingdom Metazoa; phylum Chordata; class Mammalia; order Rodentia; family Sciuridae; genus Marmota; species Marmota flaviventris. The sequence continues at coordinate 110,207,846 of NC_092501.1, read as the reverse complement.
TACAACCCCAGCCCCTTAATTTTTTTTTTTAACCAGAAGAAACCATACCATTTATAAACAACACATCATTTGAAAGGTAAAGAATATCATTTAACATAATTAAGTACAACTGAATTTTATCATGTTTAAATGTGAGTATAGATTCATATTTAGTATACCTTCCTTACCTGAATTTATAAATTACTTAGTTGACATAATCACACAAAATTATGTTAAAATTAATACAGTATAACATCATATTTTTCTGGAAAAAAAATCTAGATTTATACTAGAAATTTAAAAAATCAGAAGTAAAAAAGTTCTGTTAGTTTTTTTAAAAATCTAAAACCTCTACTGTTTTGATTTCCAACTTATTTGTTCCTGGTATTCAATTTCAAATTAACAAACACATTTATTCTCTTGCCAAAAAATTTTGGTGACATTCAAATATTGCGTGTATTAAAATGCTTTATGAGAGTCACCTGATTGACCTGTTCCCCAAATTGTGATCTTTGGAGCCACATTATAAGAATACCAGAAAGCATGTCAAAAATCTATAATTTTTTTCCCACAATTAAATCTACAAAATCAGAACTGGGAATTCTCAAGTGATTGGGGAGAATGTTAACATAGAATTTTGGATCAAAACATTGCCTTAATAAAAACAGTAAAGGTAACAATATCTAACATACACTGAATAATCAGAATGCTCAGCCACAGTTTATTTTATTTATTTATTTATTTATTTATTTAGTACTGTGGATTTAACCCAGAGGTACTTAACCACTGAGTCACTTCCACAGCCCTTTTTAAAAAAATATTTTGTTTAGAAACAGGATCTCTCTTAGTTGCTTAGGGCCTCACTAAGTCACTAAGGATGGCTTTGAATTCACTATCCTCCTGCCTCAGCTTCTGGGCATGAGCCATTGCACTGGGTCCCTGCGCAGCCACAGGTTAGAGAACTTATACACAGTTTTTTCTTGGAGGTGATCCTGGAAAAAGCCTTAAAAAGTTACTATTGTTACTCTTAGTATTACTTCATTATTGTCTGAGAGCAAGAGACAGAGACAAAGAAAGAATAACTTCTTACCTAAAACCTCAGAAAACTCATCTAGTTGGCAATAAGGTAGTGGGGATAGGAATAGGAAAGACAGCAGAATGAATTGGACATAACTTTTCTATGTTCAAATATGAACACATGACAAGTTAAACTCCACATAATGTATAGTCACAGGAATTGGAATGTAATTAGAGTAAGTTATATTCCAAGCATGCATAATATGTCAAAATATACTATATTGTCATGTATATCTAAAGAGAATTAAAAAAAAAAACAACTCAGCATGTCTTGAGTCACTTAATGAAAAACTATTTAAGATTATATAATTAATTGATAGATCTATTTGTTTTTTATCAATTAAAAGTGTATGTGTATTAAAAGGATGGAGAATAATTAAAAGTGGTATTTCTGATATAAGGATATTAATCTTTGCCACTTAGAATGTGAGTTTAGACTAGTCACATGGGATTCACTTTTGAGCATATTTAGAAATGTAGATTCTTCCTTTTTCATACTGACATTAGAGCACCAGAAGGATAGGAGAGAGAAAATATGAAAAAAAATAGAAAAAATGATAATTGTGAAGAACTTTCTAAATTTGATTAAAAATATTAACGTATATGAGGGTCTGGGCTGTAGCTCAGTGATAGAGCACTTGCCTCGCATGTGTGAGGCACTGGGTTCGATCCTCAGCACCATATAAAAATAAATAAATGAAGGTACCATGTCCATAAAAAAATTGTTTTTAGAAATATTAATGTGTATCAAAAATCAATGAACTTCAAACAGAAGAACATAAGAAGATCCCACATCCATATAATTTGTATGCAAAATACTGAAGAAAACATGGAGAGTTTTGAAAGCAAAGATGCAATGATGTAATATATCCTAATTCTGAGAGAGAGAGAGAGAAAAAAAAAACCAGTAAATTAAATAAAAATTCTGTATCCATCAAAAGTTTCAAATATAAAGGCAAACATATTCTTATATTTAAAAAACTGTTTTTTTTTTATTTGCTAGCAAATATGCCTTAGAACAAAGAATAAAAGAAATCATTCAGGATCAAACAATTGCCACATACATGTATTTAAATCCATGAGCAAAAGGCAAAAGCACCAGTAATTATAAACTAAGTACAAATCAAAATTTAATTTCTTCATTCTTCTATTAAGTGATTTATAAAGTGAATGAATTTTAAGAATGTATTTGGTTGCATTGTTGAGTCCATTGCATTCAGAAATGGAACATATTTGCTAATAACAGCACAAACAAGGTGAAAAAAAGTCATATTTGAGTGAAGAAAGGACACCAGATGGTAATTTGAATCCACAGTTACAAATAAAGACAAGTGGAAATAGTACACAAAATATTAACAGCAAATTTCTTAAATATAAACTTATTTTTCTTTAAGTTTCATTAAGCCACAAATTATATATATATATACATATATATGTGTGTGTATTATATGTATTCATAACAAAGTTTTGATTATATACTATTAATATAAGTAATATGTGTAGGAATAATAGAACAAAAATTGAAGAACAAATAGAGCTATGTGTGAATACCTTGTGTGTGGGTATCACTGGAACTATGTTCCTACAATTTTAAAGTATATTCTAACAATTTAAGATGTTTAATGTAAGCTCTAAGAAGTTGGTAAGTAAATTATTTAAAAACATAATGGAAACATCATCAAACGAATTAAAATGTTACTTAAGAAAATAATTAATGCAAAAAGAAAGTCGGCAAAATAGGAATAGAGGAACAAGAAAAGCTTGAGAATCTAGGAAGCAAAGGGTAAAGGGGCAGACATAAGTTCATCCAACTATGTTCATAGTATCATATAATGAGAATGGACTAATAATCTAATCAAAACAGATTTTTCTAGCTGCATTGAAAAAAAATTTAATGGGATTCTATTCAGCCTTAAAGAGAAATAAATTCTGTTATTTGTGACACGGATGAACATGGAAGTTATGATGTTAAGTGAAACAATCCAGGCTGAGAGAGACTAACAACACTTATATGTAAATCTAGAATTGTCAACTTCATAAAGTTGAGAGTAGAAGAGCGGTTAGCAGAGTCTAAGGAGAATGGGGGAGGGGGGAGGAGAAGGAGAGTTTAGTCACTTTAGTATTAATTATATTCATTCTATTGAAAGAAAATGTTCTATTAATGTTTCATTTGAGTTTCTGATATATTTTGATTATGAGATACAGTTTGTTTTTATGATTTTTATAATAATGCTATATCAAGGTGGGCAATATCATGTTATGGATTACCACAGTAATTATCGTATAATTGTATTGATACCTTTATAAACTTGATGTCATCTACTACAGACACTATAATCTTCTCAGTTATCAGTAACATTAATTAGTATTTTTTCTTCTTTTGGGTCTTTAGTATGTGTTTTATATTATGCATGTCAATATGTACTTTATTCAAAATTGAGAGAATCAAGTCCTGTTCCTTCCAGGAAAGGCCCATACCTAGACATAAAATCAGTATCTGTTTTAGGTCCTCATGGTAGGTAACAAATTACCTCCAAAATATCAGCTTAAAACCATGAGTATTTGTTATCTTTCACATTTTCTTAGTGTCATTTAGGAATCTGGTCGTATCTTAGCATAATGGCTATGGCAGAATTTCTCCTGAGTTTGCAGTAGATTTCTGTAAGAATTATATGCAAAGGCTTGAGTCTGAGAGGGTTTTCTTCCAAGTTCACTCACATGGTTGCTGCAATAGGCTTCAATTTTTCATCCATCAGCTTTTTTTAGGAAACCCAAGATCATGCTTCCCAGAAAAATAGGAATCATTTATAATCATTTATAACTTGACATCTAATCTGGAAGACACCATCACTTCTGCATATTTTGTTGGTTACTCAGACAATTCCTAGTAAATACAGGTGGACTGGCCATAAAAGAGTGAATATTGTCAGAAAGCTTTCATCACTGGTCATCATCAAAGAAGCTGCCCACCATATTCTTTGTTCTTCCTATTTGTTGTTGTTGAGGTTGTTGTGGTTGTTCTTTCTCTTTAATGCAGAAATACATGGTTTCTTTGTGCTTTATGATCACATCAGCAAAAGTGCAATATTCTATATCATTCATTTTAGTATCAAACAAATAATAACTTCAAATTTCAGTCCATAATAAGTATTAACTATTTAATTATTGACATACCCCATCTTCTATAATTACTTACCTTCACAGACTAATAGACATCACAAATTAGCTGCCAATATAAGTCAGCTTTATTTGTTAATATCCTATTCTTTTATTTACTTACTCTAATGAGACATCTACTAAAACGTGGATTTTGCAAACATTATTAGAATTTTTCTGATGCTAAACCCAGTGAACAATTTTGTGCATGTCCTAAAATTACCAAACTGCTCAGCAGCATTTTTGACAGTATACAGCCCCTCCAAGGCTTCTTTAAAAATTGTCTTTTCTTGACTCTCCTTGTTTTTGTACTAGTCTATGATACCTGGATATCCCAAAGTATTAATAAAACTCAGTATTTGGAGTTTTGCAAAATTTGGTGCTTCTTCAACTTTTTACCCTTTTCCTTTACAATCTCCTTTCATGTGACCTCATCTATTTATATATGTTTAAACACTACACAGATTCTATACAGGTGATTCAAGAATATATATTATTCTGATCTCGATTCTTAGCTATGTACTCCCTACAAACAATTTCCTTCTTGACAACTCTATAAAAACAGTGCAGTAATATTTATTATTTAAGTAATCAGTATTATCTTTTTTACATTGTTAATCTGTTTTACTCACAGACTGAACAAATTAGACATCAAAAAATATTAGTAAACTTCATACTGTGACCCAAACCAGACATTTATCTATTATTTAAGCAAATCTGCCACCAACTTCTCACAGTTCTATATCCAAAATTTATTAACTACCTGTACTTATTTTACTTTCTAGTAATAACACCATAGTTCATTTTTTTTACCACAACAAAAATAAAAATTAATTTCTATTCCTTTGTCTGTACAGCAATCAGGATGAATTTTGTGAAATAAAATACATTGTGTTCCTCTCAGTTTAAAACAATCCCTTTGCACATAGAAAAGATTTGCCTTGTTCATTCCTATTATGGCTGCATAGTTCATGCATTTTCTGGTTTCTGTTCACAGCTCAATATCATATATCACTACTCTCCTAGTGGCTCATCATGAACTATCCACAGTGCCTTCATTTATCTCAGTTTTTCAAACCACTAAGTGTTGTTTTCTTCATGGTCTTCACACTAGTTGTTTCAAACTCCACTTAAAAAAACCCACTAACTTTTACTCTTGGACTTTCAGAGATAAAAGAAAAATAAACAGTAAGATACTAATGAGAAATCAGTAAGATAATTTCAATATTACTATGTGCTTCCTATGAAATTTTAAGATTTTCAACTGATTTATGGAGAGTGAAACTTTCCCTGTATGTTTCAAATAATTCAAAATCTGTTGATTTGAAGAATTTGAAACAAACTATATTTTGAGGAAATATGGGCATATCAGTAGCCCAAAAGACTGCAGGGCAGATGGGATACCTAAAGCTAACAAAGGACTAGATAAGAAGCTGACTTGCTAGTACAAATCTGTGTCAAACTAGAACCATATGTTCTATTTCTTCATTTTTCTTCATGTCTAGATAATTATTAATGTATGATTTGAATCTATCTCTTTTTATTTGCTTATAGTTGAGAAGAGTGGACTCATGTTTTCCAAACTCTTAGATCAAGTAAATCAATGACTATTTTGATTTCTAATTCTCACTTCCAAATTTAGAGGAAGGAGTAACCCTAGTATGGCACTATTGCTTATTCCAGCTTTGATTAGCAATGACTGGTAGGAAGAATCATAGATGAAACCAACAGTGAGTCAAAGTTCTTTGTTGAAAGGATACTCTTTTTTAATTTTTTTAATTGTTGACAGATCTTTATTTTATTTATTTATTTATATGTGGTACTGAGAATCCAACCTCACACATGCCTCACACATGCCAGGCAAGTGCACTACTGCTGAGCCACAACCCCAACCCTGCAAGGATACTCTTATAGAAAGGTATCATATGATGATAAAATATACCTAAAAGAAATTATGATAAATCTTCCAAAATGGTCCAAATATACATTCAATCTTTTATAATAAATATTTTTTCCTAATGCTATGACCAAGGGTCTGCTGAAGATCACTTATTGGTAATTCATGTAGTTGACATTTCACATTTAAGATTGTAAATGCCAAAGTACTCCAGAACATCTGAACTTTATTTTTTTTTTTTTTTTTTTTTTTTTTTTTTTTTTTTACATCTGAACTTTAAAAGGAAGTATATAAAATGATGAAATGAAGAGCATACTTTTGTACTCAGATATGCCCTACTAGTATCTATGACTTTTTTCCTCCTTATCTTTTTTGCTGTTCCATATTCAGTTCTCAAGAGACCCTCTCTCATGTTTTCCCTATTATTATTGCTCTTGCCAAGTGCCTATACCTTCCAAACCTCAACTGTGCTTCCAATATAAGATGTTTTTGAAACTTTTCTCATGATCTCTAAATTTATAATTGGCTTTGGATCCTTCCTGTATCTTTTCCTGAGTAGTTTTGAGATTTGCTCAGTGTATTATATTGTTCAACCCCACAACATACTCTGTTCTAGGTGAATTTTGGTTTTAGTTTATTCCTATACTTCTACTCGGACCTCCCTTCACTTTTTATCCCCGTCAAAATCCTTCTTTAAAAATCAAGTTTAAAGTTACTACCTCAGGAACATTTTTTGAAATGTAAATTATAATCGCAATCTTTTTGTAATCTCATGCTTTTTGTTTATTTTTGTTGTTGTTTTGTTTTTGGTACCAGAGATTGAAACCAAGGGGGCTTAACCACTAAGCCATATCCTCAGCCCTTTTTATTTTTCATTTCAAGACAGGGTCTAATTAAATTCCTTAGGGCCTCGCTAAATTGCTTAGGTTGGCTTTGAACTGGCAATCCCCCTGCCTCATCCTCCTGAGATACAGGAATGAACCACCATGCCTGGGTATGCCACAGTATTTTGAATGAAATTATATCAAAGGTTTTCTTCAAAGATGGTCTTGAATTTTGGATAAATGTCTCCCACCATTATACAGCCTTGAGAACAGAAAATGTTATGCTTTCTTGGAACCACCACAGAGAAGATCCTCAGCCAAGCTTAGTGAGCAAATTATTTCCTTCAGTTATTTTTTCCTAATTTAATGCAAATCATAAAATACAGGAGATGCATTATGAAACTCCATTTAAGTGAATTTAGAAATTTAATAAAAAAGTATAATTAATATGGGAAGACACTTTGACATGTTGAAAAGTGTAAATAATCTGGAAGAAAACACTTCAACCTTATTTTTTAAAGATGACTAAATACTAAAAATTCTAGCTTATTTCATTTATGGAATGCTTTGAAAAGGGTAGACACATGCTGAGTTTCAAATGCTGAGAAATCATAGAAAACAAATCAAAACCATCATGGTTTTATAAGGAAAATTTGTGAAAAAAAATCTAAATTTCATCAATGACATAATGACAAGTTTTCAGTTTAGAAATAAGCACTATTTGTAATATAATTTACTTCAATTAAACTCTTTTTTTCCTGTATAATATATGTATTTTGAAACTAGAAAATGTGGAAGTAATTATAATGTTAAGATAGAAGATTTAATTACATATTGCCATTCTGGATTCAGTTCTGGGTTAAGAGAATGATATCTAGTAGCTATGGGATGGTGATCTGCAAGCTAATGATTTCAGGTCAACATCACCAAAGTATTCATTAATCTCTTTCTATAAGTTTTAAAGGAAGAGGAAAGTGGAAGTGAGAATAATAATAATAGTAAGAATAGATGTAAAAACTTGTTATTTTGGAATAGTTTGTATAGCCCACAAATTTGCATTTACTCATTTATCTTTGCATAATAATCTTGAAAGTTTGGTATTATCATTTCCATTTTTACAGGAGAAAAACCTGAATTTCTGAAAGAAAAATAAATTACCAAACCCCATATCAATAGTACATGTTAGAACTGGGATTGAATCAGGACTGTTGATCCAGGCAGAAGACTTTAACCCTATATCTCTATGTCTTCTTAAAGAAAACAAAATCACAAAAGAGAGCTGATTTTATTCTTGTTTTATTTGCAGCATCAATTACTCATTACACTGAATCCTTGTCAATGCTATTGTTTTATTTGTACTAATTTTTCTTCTTATTTTTAGATAAAAGAGGAGATAATAGCAGATTAGCTATCTTATATTTGACTCTCCCTCAAATACTTCTCCAAAACAGAGAACAAATGAGATGGTTATAAAACAACAATAATAACAGAGGAGTTGGTATTTTCAGTAGATTTTCATTATATTAATTCAGTCAAGTTTAAATTGTGTTTCCCAGAATCCTTTCCTACAGAGTCAAGGTTAGGTCTAGACTACATTTTGTGTGAGATTTGGAGCAGCATGATTCTTGTTCCACTCATCTTGTTTCAACACAGCATGAGGTACTATTGTCCTTCATGCTTTTGTGGTGTATGTGCTATCTCGCACTCTTGCCTGAAATAACAACTGAGACTGCAAAAAAGTCCAGCTCTTACTGTATCTCCTGACCAGGTTTGTACATTTAACTCCATGAGGAAAGGAGCCAGAATTTCCTGAAGATTACTGGGAACATCAGGTCTGGGGGTCTGGAAGTAATGAAAGAATGACAGGAATTATATGCATCCTTGGAAGTACCAATTTGTCCTTACTTCTCAACTTCCTCACTCATCTCCACTTTTCCAACTCCGTGTTCTATTCATTCAGGCTACCATATACACAAAAGTACCAGCTATAGATTTCTTAACCAGATGCCAAAATTATCTCTAACAATTCTTAACAAATCCTTACCATACATAACTTCTTTGGGGTTCTAATTCTCTGTTCCAGCAGTGATTCATGAAACATTCTTGACTAAATTTGATAATAAAAAAATCTTTACAATTCCATGACATGATCTAGAGTCATCAACCCACCAGCTATAGTGTGACTGGAAAAATATAAGCAGATGAGAGTCAATATGAAAAAAGTTTCTTTTTATAATCAAATTCCAGCTAGTAAATTTTGAATAAAAGAATAAGAAAATTATCATTTTGCAATGCTTTTGAAATAACTGATTTGCCACTTTTTGGTGAAAATATAGGATTAAATATTAAGAGGAAAATTGGGAGAAGTGGGAGCTGGCTGTCTTGACCTTAACCTGTAGATTATTCTTCACATCATTGAGAGAGCAAAAGCTAAACATATATAGAGAGACATCCATCTCTCTCTCTCTCTCTTTCTCTCTCTCTCTCTCTCTCGACATTATATATATATATATATATATATATATATATATATATATATATATATATATATATATATATATCTGTTAGTACATTTAGGTTACTATAACAAAACACCTTAGAGTAGGGGATTTACAAACAATAGAAATTTGTTGCTTATAGTTCTGGAGTCTGGGAAGTCCAAGATCAAGATGCTAGCAGATTTGGTGTCTGTCAAGAGCTTGTACTCTGCTTCAAAGACAGTGCCTTCTAGCTATATTCTCACATGGTAGAAGCAGAATAAACTCTTTCTGAGGCCTCTTTTATAAGGGCACTGATTTCACCTGTTGAGGCTTTATCATCTCCCAGTAACCCCAGATCTTAATACCACTGCTTTGATGATTGTGTTACAGCATATGATTTTTGAAAGAACACAAATACTCACAGTATAGAAAAAATGACTGCTTAATTTGATAGGATATGAGGTTCATAAGACTAAGTCCATTCTTAGAAAAAACTGTTAAATCTAAATATGAGCAAATCTTTAGATTCAAGCTTTATGAAACCACATATAAATTAGCATCATAAAGGAAAAAAATGTCTGGAATGTGAGAGAGTCTCCAGGAGAACTGACAAAATTTCTTCAGCAAGACAATGGCATGGAAGAAAAAACACTTAACATGCATAATAATCAAAGGCATTGTGTGGACTTCATTTGTACCTGATTTGAATAAACAAACTATAATGTAATAGCAGAATTCAGACTAGTAGCAAATTTGCTATGTAATGGATAATGATGAATAATTGTTAATTTCTTGCCTCTGGCAAAATGCCAGGCGCCATCTTGACTTGTTTACAGACCCTAACAATTTCTTGTTATATTATCACTGAAAGAAAATAATTATTTTAATGAATGCATAATGAGGTATATAAGGAGAAAAATATGAATTTTGTGACTAAGATTTTCTTAAATTACATTGTAAACAAAAAAGTACATTGTAAACAGCTTTTTAAAATGTTGTGAATTATTGAATTTGGATGAACAAATGAACACTCATTGTGGTATTCCCTTTACCTTTGTTCTATGTGTGAAAATTTTCTAATAAAAATTTTGAACCTCCAAGATGCTGTATATTTTCTTCAGAGTCAGACATATTAGAGAAAACAGAAGACTACTCATGCTTGGTTATACAGATTCAGAGTGGGAGAATTATAAGAAAAGAAGGAGTGATTCTGAAATAATAGGAGTGGTTCAGACAGTAGACTCTATAAAAATATAGTTTTAGTTTTGATGTATTCCAAAAATAACAGGATAAATATGATAAAATTAGCATTCAAGAAACACATTCAGAAGCAGAGAGGAGGGAGATTGAGAGAGAAATTTGCTTTTCCCATTCATATTGGATGTTGCTTTCAATAAGTTACACTGAGATCTCTCAGGCTTAAAGACTTCATAAAGCCACAGAGATGAGAAATGGGATAGGAAAAGATGGACGTCTGACTCAGTATGGAGCAGTAAATAAAATTAGTTATGAAAACAAGGAGATAGAAAAATAAAACATAATTAAAATTAATACCATTATGTAATGAGTTATGATAATGAGATATTAAAGATCATAGAAAGAGAAACCAGTGGCTCTGAAATTCTTTTGGTGAAGGGACAGGAAAATGGGGGACACTGAAATAAAAGAAAATTTGAGAATAAATAAAAAATTGAAAGAAAATATAAATGATTAGTTCAGTAGGCAAATTAGAATTCTAATTTGAATATTTTTAAATCCTCCATACTAAACAATATACTAATATAATAGGAGTATGTTATATGATATACATAATATGTATATATTATATATGATATATATCATTTACTGAACATCATGCAGCCTACACAATGTACATCACTTATATGTTACATATATCAATGTATGTAATATTAACCAATTAAATAAACATAATATCCTTATATCAGCAATACATTGAAATGTTTTACAGATACCCTCAGCTCCTGTTAATGAATGATTGAAGGACTTAAGTAACTTGAAAAAAGAAGAAAACTACTTGTTTTTTTCTTTGCTAGTTTGGTGTGTCATTGTCTATGCTATTTTTCTTTAATACTTTTCTATGTCTATAGTTCAACTAGGTGTTTTTGTACAACATAATTGTATTTTATTAACTTTTAAAATTATGGAAACAGAAAGAAGATACAGATGTCCCATACCTCTTTGTGGCTAACACATTACTACATGATGTGTCATGACTGTGAAATGTAGAGAGATCATAAGAGAGTGGAAAAGTGAAGTCATACAAGTAGTTTCAAAACATCCTTGAAAACATTCCTGGAAAATAATTTGTGTAGCAAATGCATGAATCTGTGCCCTAGGCCATTTAAATTGATCAACCACATAACATGTGTTTTGTTAAATTTGATAGAATAAATAAAAAAAAATAATATTTGAAATTTTAAGTTAGATTTTCTTTTGTGATGGATGATAAAATCTTTTCGTATATCAAATTAGTATATTAGCTTTAAAATACCAGTAAAGGCATGCTACCTACTTCTATTCATGCTTTGGTATAGCTTCTACCTGGTAATGTGTAACATCCACTACACTTCAATCAATTCTAATGAATATACTGTTGCAAAAGTGATATCTACTCAGAAGTGGTAACACATCTGAGATCAGGATATGATGGGAGTGTGATTTCAATCTTGGGTGTTCTCTTTTGCTGTCTTCCTTGTTTTTTGAATGACTCTCTGGGTCAGTCTGTCATCTAATCCCTGACTCTCTCTGACTCATGCCACCCATTTGCTCCCACTGTACAATCTGTAAGAGAGCTGCCAAAATAAACTTCTTCAGTATCAGACTGTCGCAGTCTGGCTGGGCACAAAATAACCGAGCCACCACAAAAGCATTGTAGATTCAAACAGCAACTCTTTATTCCCGAACTCTCACCGGCACTCTACTCGCACGTTCTGGGAAAAATACACTCCCTCCACCAGGCTCTGCATACCAATACTCTCAGAACCCCGTGAGAACTCAAGGGAAACTCCAAAGGAGCAGGAGCCTAAGGCAGCAGGATACGCCCTAATCCAAGCAGGATCTGCCCTAATCCTGGAGCTGCCCTATTCCCAGCAGGATCCATCCTAAACCTGGAGCCACCCTAATCCCTGAGCAGGGTCACCTTTCAAACCAAAATGCCATGTCATTCCTACTTGGCTATGGCTCTCAGCATTAGACCATGTCAAAGATGTGTCTTTGGCATCTGTTATAGTTTAATGTAAGGTGTCCCCCAAAAGCTCACGTGTGAGACAATGTGAGTGAGTTCAGAGGGTAAATGATCCAGTTGTGAAAGACTTAACCTAATCAATGAATTAATCACCTGATTACTGGTAATTGAAGGCAGGTTGGGTGTGGTTGGAGAAAGTGGGGCATTCGGGGTGTGGCTTTGGAGTATATATTTGTTTCTGGCAAGTGGAATCTCTCTCTCTCTCTCTGCTTCTGATCATCACGCAAACTGCTTCCCTCTACCACAGTCTTCCGCCCTGATGTTCTGCCTCATCTCAAGTCCTGAGGAATAGTGTCAGCTATCCCTAGATTGAGACCTTTGAAACCATGAGTGAAAGAATTCCCCACGCAAAGACACTTCACCGGGAGAATTCCAATTTTATTGCAAAAAGCAGTGTGCTTATATAGAACTAAGGGGGAGATGGTAGGGCTTAGATAAATGGCAGGCAACCCGTTTATTGGCAAGTTCTTTCAGATATCAGCTCTGGAGCCCAGGAATTAGTTCTCATTGGGGCTAAGTTTCCCCGCCAGCGAGATTTGAAATTGGCGCCGGTGGGAGAGTTCACAAGGGCGGGAACTTTTTGCACCACTGCAGAAAAGAAGACGGTAGGAAGAAGAGGTGCTTAGGCGCCATGTTGGGTTTTTTTTTTTTTTCTGGGGTATGGCTGCCGTTTATACTTTTCCCAACAATGAGCCCTTAAATAAAACTTTCCTCCTCTATGACTGTTCTGGTTAGGTCTTTTTTTTTGTCAGAGCAGTGAAAAAGCTGACTAAAATACATCCATACAACTGAAAGGGAGAAGTTATCCCTGGGGAAACTAGATAACTAGGGCCACTTAAAATTCCCTAAATGGACATGTGTCATAAAGTTATTGTATGCCTTATTTGCATTTGACAAAGACTAGGTAACTATTCACAAAGACTGTTTTCTTTCCCTCCTGGGAATATCACTCAAGTTAGACCTTCTTTCCCTAACCTTCATGATAGTTAGGTGTGGTTTGTTGTCATTTAATTGAATTCTAATCCTTGATTGATTTTATTTTATACTGAGAATTGCTGTTTCGAAAAGGAAACTAAGACAAAATGAACTTCGCATTTTTTTTCTCTTCTTCAAATGATCCAAATGAGCACAAATTCTTTGAACCTCCTCCTATTGAGACTTTGGGGATACTTTCAGTCTGGGCTAAGCTTTGTAACATGCTCTATGAATAAAAGGTGAGAGAAGTGACATTTTGGAAGTATAGATTCTAGATAATAGACATTTTGCAGTTTCCACCAGATTTTCTTAATATGTTCTCTCTAGAAGAAGCAGGTATATATGCAATACATTTTGACTACCATGAATTGGGAATTCTATGAGAAAGCCCAAACTACTCAGGTAGAAAAAAACTCCAACTAGCCTTGCTTTTTCCAAACATCTGAGCCTACATGTGTGAATGAAGATGGATTCATATGACCCCAACCAGAGCCACCAGAAATATTAGAGGAAACAATAAATCATTGTTGAAGTCACCACGTTTTGGGATTATTTGCCTCATTGTGAGAAAAGATTGCAACACTGAAATCCCAGTCTAGGATAAAGCAACATCACCAGCTGAAAAGGAAATAGTCCCTTTACAACACAACAATCAATGTTGATTTTACATGGCATGATTTAGAAATAAACTTCAGTTTTGAAACGACACTGAGAATTCAAGTATCACCTGCTTCTTCAGTGAGTATTTACCTCTATCATCATCTTTCTTATAAATGAATCTCTAAACTTTCAGCAGATTCAGCTAGCAGAAAAATTACATCTAACCAATCTCTTTTCAATTTAAGTAGTTCCTATTTTCATATTGATCTTCAGTATATTTAACTTACAAATATTTCTTCTAGTTTTCTTTTCCTTGATCCTAGGTTCAAGAAATTTGAATACAAAGGCACATCACCAACACAAGTAACAGCCTATAGGTACTCACCTTTCCATAATTTAAATATGAAAACCTCCTTAGGACATTTTCCTGTTATACAATAACCCTGATTCTTTAGGTTTCTTTGTCATTGCCTACTATAAGTGATTCATTCTCTGACTGATTGGATTCCAATATTAAATATAATATTTAATAATATCTAAAGAAAGGTAAAACAATTTGTATCCACTCTGTGGTTTTATTCATATCCTGGAGAAGAATTTCTATTTCCTTTAGTCTCATCATTACATGTATATTGATATCGTCTGTAATTGTATTTAGGTTTGTTTTTGTTATGTCCATGTCCATGATGTGCTTCCTCTGAAAATCTTAATATATCTTAGTTATAGTAACAATTTTCATTCAGTTCTAGCTCAGTTAGATTCATATTCAAGTAAAAGTTTTTTACTTACTTTACATTTATTCTCTTAGATGCAATCCATGTGCATAAAGCCTTCTTAAATAGCAATGTTTTATTCAATAAGTTAATCCTTCATCATATATTAAAGCATTTTCCCAAGATTTTAATCCTAATTTTTATCATACACATAAACCCCAATTTACAGTTGTTGGAATTGTGATTTTTTCACTTTAATGTGAAGTAATACACATTCAGAAGAAAATAATTTCAAATCTTAAATTTTGATCTTTTCCAAGGCTAGTGATAATCAGTTTGATACTCTATTACAACCTTGAATAACAATAGCCCCAGCTCCTGGTAAGCCCCAGGATCAGGAAGTTAAAGAACCAGCACTCTACAGTTGATTGTCTTGCTCAGCTATGGTGTTCTGTAGGCTAGGTGTATTAAATGTATATTCAAATTACTAAATTTCCAACTCATAAGAAGATGAAAATTCAAGAATGAAATTCAAATTCATCTATTCAAGATTTACTCCTGGAGACTTCAGATATTTGATGATAATCATTAAGAAACAGTTCTTGAATAAAACTCTTCAGAAATTAATAATTAAAAATAATGTGACTAAAATACAAGTTGAAATATGAATTGAAAAAATAAATACCTGACTTTCACTATGAACAAGAATTATTACTATTTTCATTGGAAAAGTGTTTCCTCTTTGTAACATGATTCTAATCTTCTACCATGAATTCCAATTTGGAAGACAAAACAATTCCCCTAAAAGTCTGCAGCATTTAAATTATTTAAATTAACTTTAAATTGTGCTTTACTTCACAAGCCTAGAATCATAGCCACAACCTTACTGGAAAGCTTATAAAATTTTGAAATGCTTCAATAATTTTAAATCTTGTAGAAGCCTGGTACCTTCCAAATTAAAGTGCTAATAAAAAAATTAGCACTGAAATTTAAATCTCCATGAGCAATACAGAATGATTTAAAATTATTGAAGCTTTTCAATTTTTTATGAGTTTTCTATGTGGAAGTGAGTCAGGCAGCTTCTTTGGTGGCAAAGTAGTCACTTAAAAAGACACAAACAAAATCTGAAAAAAACTACCTGGAGCAAATACCTGTCCTGTTTGTCAAATGAGACATAGAATAAAACAATCAAAAGCATGCATTTAAAGATATCATTTAGGAGTGCCTTCTCAGACTCCAGAAACTCCAGTCCAATTAATTACCTGAAGTTCTTTTGAAGTTAGACTTTGCACTTTAGAGAGATAAGGATGGAGGGGTTAGACTGAAACTTAATTGCAAATATACAGATTCCTAGGGCATGGGAATCTATCTTCTCTTCTTAGATCCATCCATCTACCTTGAGCTTGAACCTCACTGTACAATAATCCTAACATTCAGCATATCTTTTAATAAGGGAAAACACCTACTCTTTCTTGTTATTAGAGGAATGGGTGATCTTTTCTCTGTGAGAACATTCTCATTAGTCAGAATGGCATGATTTGGTTTTAATTGTAGAAGTTATTATTTTGAGTTACTCTTCTTTTCTTACTAATTTATAACATATCTCTGCCCTTTCTGAGGTTGTGAAACAACAGAAATATCTCCTGTTTTCAGGTCTATGTACGTTCTGAACTACCAGACAAGCAGTGAGAGAAAATAGAAATCTTCTCACCATTATTACTACTCTTAAATATGGATTTGCATTCCATGTAGAAATCCCTTTCTTTTGCTTTAGTACTTTGTCCTTCCAAAAAAAAAAAAAAAAAAAGACAGGGTTTTTGAAATGCTAGAACCTGATATATTTTATACTTATACACTATAAAATTTAATGTAATTTTTTTTTATATTAAAAATACCCAGGGCCAGGTACAGTGGTGCACTCCTGTAATTCCAGTGACTCAGGAGGCTGAGGCAGCGGGTAGCAAGTTCAGGGCCAGCTTCAGTGACTTAGTGAGACCTTAAACCACTTAATGAGACCCTGTCTCAAAGTAAAAATACAATACAATAAAATAAAAATGGCTGGGGATAAACCTCATTGGTAAAGCATACCTGGGTTCAATCCCCAGTAATAATAAAATTAATAAATGAAATCCCAAGACTTATGAAGTCTATCTTCAATTGATATATTTCCATTACAGCAGCACACTGATTATGATAAATTGGTTTTGTCTACTATATACATAATTTTTTAAGACAAGAAGTAATGTTTCAGGCATTACCCTCCAGAAAAGCATAACTTGTCATATATACAGCAATACATGAAATTGCAGTATTTAATATTCCCCCAATACCTACTTACTTAAAAGGTAAAAGTGCTGTAATTTCCAGGAATTTTCCTTTTATACCATTCCTTCTAAATTTGTACATGGTTTATAGTGTGTGCGTATATGTGTGCGTGTGTGTTAAAGGGAATGATATTGACAGTGAGGAGGAATGTTCTCAGAGGTCTTATCTGCACCTCTTCCATTCCTATAATCTGGTACTTTCTGTCCTGTTAATCACAACTCAACTGCTAGCTGTGGATGATAGCTGGAGATATATAGACACATACACACTATCAGGCTGTATACTCTTCTCTTTCTGGACTCCAGGAAAAATAAATTTACCTTCTGTTTATAAAAGAATTCCAACAATAGAAATGCTAGGATAATATTCAAACAGGGTTAAAAAAATAATAATTTATAATTTATAGTATGTTCCTGTTTATGTCACAATTAATTTATTTACAAAGTACAGAAAGCAGGTTTTTTGTTTTTTTTTTGTTTTGTTTTTTTTAGGAAATGATCAAACTCAGGAATACAGAACTTTTGCTAATATGGCTATCTCCAGTTTTCCCTCTCTTCTTTAATTCAGCACCCTCTGCTGACTCTCTCCTGTTGAATCTCCTGTAAGAACCTACAGTTTGTTTTATTTCTTAATGAAAACATAACTCATGTACAAGGGTAATCCCAGATACTAAATTTTTATTTCTATGAGTTTTGGAAATATGTTTACCATTTCACTACTACCCACATTACAGAGAATATTTCTTTTGTTACAGAAATGTCCCTGGCCAATATGACAGTCCCATCCTCATCACCAGATAATCACTGAATGTCTCTTAAGTGAACTCATTCAATATACATTCTTTTGTGTCAACATTATTTTGTCCAACACAGTAATAATCCCTACCATAGGATGGTTACATGGGGTGATATGTGTATATCTCAGGGTCAAGAATATAATAAATACTTAAGAAATATTTATGTAACATCTTGTTGAATCTAGAATCATTCAATTTTAACTGAAGGTAAAACCAAAATGTAATAATCATTGCATATTGAGGAAAAGGACCACACCAAATTCAGGATTAGTACAGAAAGTTAAAAATGATATGTTTTGTTTTGTTATCCTTGACCTCATACCATTCTACCCTTCTTGCAGAGAATTAGAGAACTAAGGATGAAATACAAGGGCAGCTTTGTCAGCAAAACACATATACAGTAGGGAAGCAGCCAGGCAGGCAGGGGAAGGAAGGAAAGAAGGGGGGAATGAAGGGAAGAAGGAAGGAAGGAAGAGGAGAAGAAAACAGAAAAGAGTAATCTGTAGGTTGCATTTGTTGTGTAAACATGGGAATCTGCTTTGGGGGCTTAGCAAATCTCTGTTGGGAGGAACTGAAAGGACATGCTCTCAGTGGACGGGTGATAACCATGAACACTGTATATCCAAAGTGAGGGTAATAGAAGAAGGAAGTCTTCCGGGATACCCTCATTTCCCTACTTTGAATCCTGAGGAGTCAAAAACCATGACTAGGAAACTCGAGGATTGAAGAGGGATAGAAGTGAGTCAACTGAGCATCTCCTTCTGCCCACAAGCATCCAGCTCAGTGGGATGAAAGAGCAAGGAAAAGGAATAACATTTGATTTAAAATAACTTTTGTCATTTCTGTCATTGCATTGTATCTATTTGTTTCCAAAGATTAATTTCTAAAATCAGATATTTGCTCTTGATTATTTGATTATTTTAAACTGGGTATGAAGGACACTTCATATATCAATGGAAGTAGAGAACTTATGCATCCTTTGGTGTGATCCAGGGCTAGGAGGCTGGGGAGAAGGTTTCACAAGGTAAGTTCAAACCAGCATTGAGAAATGGGCATTACAAACTTATGAGAAAAAAAACAAACATTTGTGATTTAAATTCTGTATGTACATGTCCTAGAACATTGACTACCTTTGAAAAGACACTTGTCCCGGTCCTGGAGGGATTGAACCTAGTGGTATTTTACCACGAAGTTACATCCCTAGTGCTTTTATTTTTTTATTCTGAGACAGGGTCTTGCTAAGTTGCTTAGAACCTCATTGAACTGAGACTGACCTCAACCTTGTGGTCCTCAGCTGTTTCAACCTCTAGAGTCAGTGGGGTTACGCGTATTTGTCATCAAGTCCAGCTATTTTTAACTGTACATAAAATAGCACATATTATTTGGGTTCCATATTAAGTTTTGATACATGTATACATTGTGCAATGCTTAAATTAGGCTAAACATATCTTTCTACCCAAACATTTTCATTCACTTAATGAAACTTTTCAAAATCCTTTCTTTTCTAGCTTTTGAACTATATAGTTAATTACTGTGATCCATAATCACCCTATTGTGCAATAGATACAGGGATTTTTTTCTTTCTATGTAACTTTGACATATTACCCATTTATAACTTTTAGCAATCCCTCTTTCCTCTCTACTCTTCAGCTTCTGGGGACCACAATCCTGCTCTCAACTTCTATGACCTCAACTTTTTTTTTTTTTTTTAAGATTCTAGATGTGAGTGAAATCACACAGATTTTTTTTTCTGTGCCTGGATTATTTCAATTAACATAATGAATTCTAGTTCTATCCATATGACAAGTGATAGGATTGTGTCCTTTTTCATGGCTGAGCTGTATTCCATTATTTATATGTACTGCATTTTCTTTCTCTATCCATTGGTTAATGGACACTTCACTTATTACTGTTTCTTTCCTATTGTGAACAGTCCTGCAATGAACATGGGCATATGTGTATATGTCACTTGGATATACAGATTTGATTTCCTTTGAATACATACCCAGTAGTTAGATTGTTGGATCATATGATAGTTCTATTTTTAATATGTTGAGGAACCTCCATACTATTTTCCTTAATAGATGTACAAACTTACATTCCAACCTATAGGGTTCCCTTTTCTCCTCATTCTTGCCAGTACTTGTTATATTTATTGTTCTTAAATGTAGCCAGTCTAAGGTGGGATAATTTTCCATTGTGGTTATGATTTTCATTTCTCTGTTGATTCATAATGTTGACTATTTTTTTTTCATGTCCCTGTTGGCTATTTGTATTTCTACTTTCTAAAAATAGGTATTTAAATCTGTGGCTCATTTTTAGCCAATTTACTTACATTTTTGCTATGGCATTTTTGGTGTTTCTTATATATTCTCAATAATAACCCCTCCTTAGATATAGAAAGGGATGCTATTTTTCTCCCATTCTGTAAGTTGTCTATTCACTCTGTTATTTGTTGAGGAAAAACTTTTAGTACAGTGAAATCCCATTTTTCTATTTATGTTTGGTTCCCTGTATTTGGGGGGCTCTTGTCCTAAAACATCCTTATCTCTACTAGAATGTTGCCCTTATGCTTCCCCCCACTCTCAGTAGTTTTATACTTCAGGTGTTACAATTAGGTCTTTAATCCATGTTGAGTTGATTATTGCAACTGGAAACAGATAGGGATCTACTTTGTTTTTTCTGCATGTGGATATACAATATTTTCCCAGCACCATCTACTGATGAGATTGTCCTTTCTCCAGTGCATGTTCTTAGCACCTTTGTTGAGAATCAATTGACTGAAGATGGCAGGGATGCACATTTAGGTTATCTGTTCTATTCCATGGGTGTATGTATCTGCACTTAGGCCAGGACCAGGCTGTTTGGATTACTGGAGCTTTATAGAATGTTTTGAAGACAGGTTGTGTAATACCTTCTGCTTTATTCCTTTTGATCGGGGTAGTTTTGGCTATCCAGGGTCTTTCATGATTTCATATCAATTTATAGGGTTTGAATATGTACATTGTTTGGGGTAGGATGGACATTTTAGCAATATTAATTTTTCCAAACCATGAATGCAGAATGTATTTCTGTCTTTTAGTGCATTTTCAATTTATTTCATCAGTGTTTTATAACTTTAATTTTATCAGTCTTTCACTTTTTTACTTAAGTTCATTCCCAGATTTTTTTTTTTTTTTTTTTTTTTTGGCAACTATTGTAAATGGGATTGCTTTTTTGATTTCTCTTCCTGGTAACTCACAATTGGCTATCTATAGCATTGCAACTGATCCTGGTATGCTATTTTGACTATTTTATTAGAAGAATTTATGTAAGATATATAGATATATGTAAGTGTATATGGTATATGTATATCATATATATATATATATATATATGACATACATAAAAAGCTATGAAACAATCTAAATAAAGATAGTGCACATTTTGAAAAAAATTGTCTTATAAAAATAAATTAAATGTGAACATATGTGGTTCCTGATGAAGTCATATGCATGTTTTTTCATAATAAACTTATTGATTGCTCTCTGCTAGCATAGTTTTATATTCACTACTATACCTATCTGAAGAACTCAAACATATTTAAAAATGTTTTATACTTTATATGCAAAATACAGATGAAACAAAGTCCTTTAAAATTTGTTTTGAGTAAATGTTCATTATTAATTCTTTATTACTTTAACATGATTTTTACCCAATTTTTTTTTTTACTTTCTTAATAACATTTGCATATTTTAGTATAGTGTGGTAATGTAAAGAATTGTTTTTTATAGAATTATCCCTAGGCCAAATTTAGTTATTCCTCATTTGTAATTTCTTTCCATAGTAAAATATGTGGCAGTAAATCTAAGATAACATGTAATTCTGAATTCCAGTTAGATAATAATTGAAACAATTCTGCATTTTAAGATAACCATTAATTATTGAAAGGATGTGCCTGTAGCACATACCTTATCTAATTGATCTTAATGAGGTCATGTAAAAACAAAACAAGCTTCACTCAAATTTTTGGCTTTGACTTGATCTTGGTTTCTTCAGTCAGTTTGTGTGTGTTAACTTTGGTTCAAAAAAAGTTCTTCAACTCAAATATGATTTCTGAGATCTTTTAGAATTCTAATATAACCGCAACCTCTCACCTACTGTTTCCACTGTGTGAAAATTTAAATATTGTAGAGCTTCTTCTCTGTAAAGCCCTGTAATTTATCTGAAATGTTTCTCTTTGAAATCTTCTTATCATTTATTTGGTGTCTTCTCCTCAGTATTCCTGTTGTCTTATTTCATTCGTTTATTTTACTTTTTGAATAATTAATTGTCAATGAATCAAAATTTTTTTAGTGTTTTGTATATGTTAAATATGCCCAATTTGAAATCTGAAATCCAAATGTTCCAAAATTATAAACTTTCTGAGGGTCAACATGATACCATAAGTGGAAATTTGTACATCTGAATTCATTAGACAGGTTGCAGTCATTTTGAAGACACACTAAAATTATTGCATAAGATTACCTCCAGTCTATGTGCATGGGATGCATATAAAACATAAATAAATGTTATGCTAAGATTTGGGTCCCAAACCCAAGATATCTCATTATGTAGATGCAAATATTCAAAACTCCAAAAATATCTGAACCCCAAACTTTCCTAATCTCAAGAATTTCAGGTAAAGTCTGTGTAACTTGTATTAACATTAAAGGCATTCAATATATTCACCCCCCATTTATTCTGTTAAGATAATACTCTCATTAAAATTATCTTTAGAAATGATTAAACCAGGTAAGTTGGTGCATACCTGTAATTCTAGCAACTCTGGAAGCTGAGGAAGAAGGAACAGGAGTACAAAGCCAGCAATTTATCTAGGCCCTAATCAACTTATCAAGACCTTGTCTCAAAATAAAAACATAAAAAGGACTGGAAATGTGGCTCAGTGGTTTAATAAGCCTGAGTTCAATTCCTGGTACCAAAAAAGAAAAAAAATATATTAAAAGCACAAAGTTTATCAACAAACATCCTTATACACCTTTTTTTTTTTTTTTTTTAGAATGAGTTGGTGCTTGATAATTGCTATTGTGAACAGTTGCATGTACGATTATCTTGATTGGCCAAGGTTGAAAAGCATTTCATTGGATCATGTTAAAACTAGAATTTGTTCAAATATTTTATTATCACATTTAAATGGGTAACTAAATAGCATTACTGAGTAGTTCCCCATTTGTTTTAGTATATGAGAGCTCATCTTTACTGGCAAAATAGATTCTTCTGTAGATTAAACACTGTAATAGGGCAAATTAATGTCAGATATCAGAGAGAACAACTCATGGGCCATACATACAATACCTACTCTTCTCTAGATATCTTAATATGACATAAATCTTAAAGTAAATGTTCATTAAGAAAGACTCTTTGTTTTATATACGCAAATGAAATTTTAAGGAGTTTTTATTACTAGAAATGTCCTTAATTCATATTTCATAAGACCATAGACAAGACCATTATACATCCAACTAACAAAGGCTAAACCAGTTAAAAATATTCATAAAACTTAACAGGAATTGGGTAATGTATTTATACTTAATGAAGCAAAAAAAGACTTAATTGAGTCTGAAAATTCTTGTATTTCATGAGTGGTTTATGGAAGTTGAGATATGAGCTGAGTATGCATGTAAGAAAAAGTACAGTAAAATTTTAATTGGCACATCTTCACTGAAGCAAAAATTTGCCAATTAAGTGATATGCTTATTGTAGTGCAGGAAATTTGATTTTAGACACTATTTTTTTCAATACCAGCAACAATATTTGCTGAGGATACTGTAAACACAGGAAGATGAAGGTAACTGCTTTATTGGGAAAGGTGGAAAAATATCAGATAGGCCCATTGAAGCCTGTTTCTTCAACTACAAAAATCTTTTAAAAAGCTCTTAAATGATTTGAGGAGTTTTTCTGCTTTGAGGTCATAGTCCATTAATATATAAATGTATTTGAGAAAGGAAATATCTTTAATCATTTGTCAGTAATTGTCTTGTGAGGTTGACATTGACACTATTAAAGGATGAGATCAGTCAGAATTGAAGTTGAGTATCAAGAGCTGTGTCTTTGAGTATCAACTAACTGAACATCAGATTTAGAAAGGACATAGACTTAAGCTAATCACTTAGAGGATTCAAGAATGTTTGGAACTAAAAAAGGACACGTATATCTTCATATAAAATATTAGATATTATCATATTTGTTAAAAGGAACTAAGTTTTTAAGATTTATAAACAGTGATAATATGGAACACAGAAAAAGATAGAATCCAAGAAACAATAATAAAGTGATTTCTGGGCATTTCAAGCTAGTGAACTTTTCTTAATTATATGTGAATCATTTGATTTGTATTTGCAAAAATAAATAATAAATATTTTATATCTATTGCTTTTTCAAAAAATACAACAGAAATATACCAAAATTCAGTATATTTGAGACACAGGTTGGCACCTTGATGTCAACAATAAATATGATCCTTTAATAATTCATATATTTAAGGGGTTGGATTTACTAAGGAAAGTATAGTATACAGATTATCATATCATGAAGCTTAGTATAATGAATGTTAGTAAAAAAAGGTATAAAATATAAAACATTTTGTATGTAGGAGCAAGTCTTTTAACCTAGATAACTGATAAAATACATTGTATACAATGTTTAAGAGGCCAGATTGATAGATGGATGGAGCCAATTTACAAATTAGGCACAGTTGCAAAGTGTTTGTGACCCATAATGCCTTTAGAAATTCTCCAAAAAATTGTAATTTCTTATAAAATTTGAAAAAAAAATGAACTTTTAAGAAAGAAAAATATTTTAATATACAGTAGTTAATACATTAATCTTTATATCACTACAGTCATAACAAAAATATTAAGAAATATTTTTATGAAACAAAATGCTCATGAAACCAAAAGTTCCTAGAGTCCATGAATCTCATAATGTGGCTCTCTGGTGGGATTCTAATCCAAGCCAGATCTTTTTCTAGATGTAAGATATTGGCCTTTCCACAGTTCAATTTTCTGATAATAAAATTAGTGATTACAATTGTAGCCACGTCATACAATTGTTATGAAATGGGTTAAGTGAATTATCACTTGTAAAACATCTAGAACAGTATCTGGAATAAAGTACATGAGATTGATTAAAAATTACCATGATAAGATCATTTTGATTTGCTTTGAATAATGAATAGATGTCTGGGAAAGTATTCATTATGACATCTGAATAATGGCATTGGTTGGAAACAGCAGCATTGTGATAAATCTTTATTTGATCTTAGGTAAACTTTCACTCTGAGTCAAAAAGGTGACTGTACTATTGACCTTATAGAGTGAGACACTAGAGAGCCACTAGCACCTGGAAAAAGCTAATTAGCCATACTATACATAATGATCACTTGAGGTGGAGTGAAGAATGATAAAATTGAATAAGAACAGAGTAGACTTTCAAAAAGATTAAATCTAGAAACTGCTCCAGAGAAATTGATTTTGATGCTAAAAAGAAGGAAAGAATCAAGTTAAATATTTTTATAGGACTATGCTCTGAAGGAAATTTGACTGACTTTCTAATTAAATAATAGTTGGAGCTTACCAAGAGTCATTTGAAGATTTTTTTTACTAAACTTAGAACCTGTATTTGTCAACTTTATAACTTAATTGGGCTGTGAGGCTGACAAATTGATTTTTCGTGCTCCTAATTTATTTAATTCAGTTTTCACAATTAGGCAAGCAATTAATCAATGGTGGAGTCATTAAGATTCATTGCATTGAAATGGTATCCTGACAATCATCCTAAATAAGAACTGTGAAATTTATCAGAAGGCAGACGCTCTAGCAGTTCTTAAGTAGACTATACTTAAGATATTTCATGTGATCTTAGAATTTTAAGCTCAACTAACACGGTAACATAAAAACAAAGTAAATTCTTTAAGTTTTGCTTTGGTTCATCTTCCAATCTTTATCTAGAAATAAGGTAATATTTATTCTAAAATTATTAAGTTACTAAGAACATTAAGCAGAATGCTGGAAAGAAAGAAATTATTAATGGCTCAGATAACTATTCTTTTATAATCTTGCTATACACCAAAAATAAGGACAAATGGGTCTTTAAGCCAGTTAACCTTTAAGTTAGGATATAAAATTTCTCCATGTAATATTAAAATATGAAAATATTTTTCTTTACAATATTTTATTTAAAGGCTAAAGTGCATCTTGGAAAAATCTTTGAATTTGGATCAGTGATTCTAATTTTAGTAAAGTTCTGCCCTATAGAAGCTTTATGTATTTGAGGAAAGTTTTATTGTGCTGTAGTTTCTTCCCTATATAAGTTAATATATATGAAAATACTTTGTAAATTAAGTAAGGTAAAATTTAAAATAATTATTAAGATAATTTGTCCTTAGTTTATATCACTTGTAGTAATACTATTTAATTTAGCAGAATTAAAAATTCCAGAGAAAAATATATTTTATTTGATTTTTTAACATTGGTGATTGTTTTTAGTAATAGTATAAATATCTTAGGTAAAATACATAGGGATAATCAGGAGCAATGGGAAATCACAGGGACACAGCCAAGAAGAGATTAAATCAGCTTTCTCAAGAAAACAAGATGTGAAGTTAGCTCTCTCAAGAGAACTGGATGCCTCAGCCCCTTCATAGGGGGTCCTACAATTCAAAAGGGAAGAACAAGGAAACCCTCCTAACCCCACACCTACGCACATGCCAAATAGTCGTTAAAATATAAACCAACCAGCAAATTAAGCATTGAAAACAAGGGGACCCATCTACATAACACCTTGGTTATTTTCAACTAGTTCCGCAGATCTGAGAAAACGAGAACTCAAAGGATATAGAGTCAGGACCCACAGGGAGGACACTCCTCACTCTGAAAATGGGCTGCTGGGTGCCGTGTCCTTTCACTTTCAATAAATCTTTTATGTATGCAGCCTCTTGAAGTCTGTGTCATCAGTAATCTGGCTGATCAGGACATAAGAACCAAGGGACCCCCTTCCTCCTGAGATATTTCTGGCATTCCCACAACAAATGCATAAACACATACATAATTGGAATAGTGTTACTTTCTATCAATATTTTTTCACTTAGCCCTCACAAAAATTGATACCAAAAACTTTGAGATAAAATTTTACTATCTTGATTCTCCAAAGATTCCAATCTTTGTGCATGTGTTTCATTTAACCTATCCAAGCTTAAAAAAACATAATTGTCTTTACCCTAAGGGTTGCTCTGCTTGGGAGCCTGAAGACTAGTGATTCATTTCCATTATTATTGTAAAGCTGGATTTCTTTATTGCTGTTTGACTATTTTTCTGTAATGTCCTATCCCTCAGATGCTGGGTATGTTTGCCTCTCATTTCTGTATTGCTGTCAATCTTCAGACACCCTATTCGTATCATGGTATGAAGATATTCCATAATAATCCGTTTGGTGATATTAATTCTGAAGCTGCTTTGTCAGATTATTTAAGGGTTATAAAGACCTTATTCATAAAATTTATTTGAAAAATCTGAAGTATATATACTTCTTGATGACCAGAAATTGGTTCATATTAATGACCTATTAGAAGTTAATTTAAGTGTCCCTTACTTGTGCTATCATGAGAATTAAACACATGCACATTACTGTAGCCCCAAATGACTTCTTGCATCTTCCATTGTCATTTTAGAATGTTATAATCTCTGCAGATCTGACCAGAAAGCACAATAATGTGTAGGTTAATGTTGATGCTATGATTCCCCAGGGACTTTTCTACCTCCTGGGGAGGAAACAGAGGTCCCTACTCCTTTGAACAGGGGCAGCCTGCACATTCACAGATGACATAGCATACTATTTGAAAGCTTTTAAATGTTTTGAAATAGCTCTTTCATAACTTTAGTTTTCTCCTCCCTTTGAAATTCTCTACTATCACCTAGTATTTCTAGTATCATGCTTTTTTTCCAGTTTTGTTAAGTATAAGAATACTGTGCCTAAGTTATTTTGATTCAGTTGTTTGAGAGTGAAATTATTTATATCTTGTTTTAATCAGCTTTTTTTTTCACTGCTATGACTAAAAGAACTGACAAGAACAATTTAAGAGGAGGAAAAGTTTATTTGTGATCACACGGTTTCAGAGGTCTTAGTCCACAGACACAGCAGTTCCATTCCTGGGGCTCAAGGTGAAAGCAGAATGTCATGGTAAAAGAGTGTGGCGGAGAAGGAAAGTGGCTCACGTGAAGATCAGGAAACAGAGACAAAGCTCAGCTCACCAAAGACACTGTGGTAGAGAAAATTGGCTCAGGGCATTGCAATAAGGAATCAGAGTTAGAGATCACTCACCAGGTATAAAATATACACCCCACAGGCATACCCCCAGGGACTCACCTCCTCCAGCCAGCCTACAGTTACCACTCATTTAATCCATAAGGGATGGGGGTTTTCACTGATTTGGTTAAGTCTCTCAGAACTCAATCATTTTATCTCTGAACTTTCTTGCATTATCTTACACATGAGTTTTGGGGGGACACCTAATAGCTAAACCATAACATACACATAAATTTAAAAGTTGTCTTTGCTGATTCATATGCTCTTCCAATGGCAGTGGACTAGTTTCCTAGTCTAGTATTTCTAACCAATGAGTTAATGTTGAGTGAATGAGATATCTAATCTTTAGAGTCCCAGTAGTACTCATGTACTGTTGATTTCAGATTCTTTTATGGGAACCAAATACACGTCCCCCAATATGAAAGCAACGCTTCAGCAGATATAATTCTATGCTTTATGTTGTGTCTAAAATTTTTCTTCCTTAAGATGGTAGGCCATTTAGGTTTCCACTAATGCCAGCATGTTCCAAGTGAGCACCAAGTTACTGCCCTAACTTTAAAAACTACATTGTAAAACTCTCTGAAGTTCTTCTTTGTGTCTTGCTAAAAAGCTATAAAGAATATGCACTTCCAATTAAGATGAACTAACAGGGATCAGATGGTAAGAGACAATTCTCCATAAACATCTTATAATTCACACATCCAGGAAATAATATGTCCTATATTATGGAACTATCTTTTGGGGGATGTTTGCAGAAGCTCCAGAAAACTGGAGTTGGAAGAAACAAGGATTCTTACAGGAGCAAATTTAGTTATAATTTCATACAGAGAAAAAAAAAATGGAGACATTACCAATTACCATCCAAAATTATAAATAGAGATGAAATTCACATGCTTTCCAGTAGTCTGGATATAAGATAAAAATCTATAAATTAGGAGTTCTTCTCCCACAGAGCATTTCTATTACGTAGACAAGCAATTCCTGATTCTACCATACTACCTGTGGAAATCAGGGTTCAGCAAACACTGCTGCAATGTTATTCCAGTTGATACTTTTTCTGTGAATAATAAATGATTTTTTTTCTTTTTTTTTTGGTCAGCAATGCAGACATCTTATGTCAATCCACCAGTTCTGTTACTCTGCAAGCACTGTGAAATTTTCTGATTTCTTAATGGTTTCGATTTCTTAATGGTTTCAGACTGAATTTACCTTCCCATCAGAAAACAAAGAACAAGGACAATGACAAAAGCACAAAAAAATTTTTTTTAAATGTATTTGAGATAGCAGACTTCGGAAAATAGAGTACAATTCTCTCAGAAAAATGGAACACAAATACAGTCGGTCTTAGGATGCCTCCTCAGATTGCTTCTTTACACTTCCCAAGCCATGTGCAAGGTGGAGTGTTTAGTCAGAACATGTGCCAGGGTCCCTAGGTAGAGATGAAGGTATAACTCCAAGATGATCAAGGGGGCTGCATTCCTAGAATAGATTATGAATTAGGAAAAGACTGCACAGGAGGAGATCCAAGAGATCTACAGAAGATTTCCATCAAGCATTCAGCAGAGTACTGATCAGAGCAAGCTGATGAGAGAATTACCCAAAGCAGTGTGTGTGTGTGTGTGTGTGTGTGTGTGTGTGTGTGTTGATCTGAAGAGATTAAAGTGCACAGTTCTCACAC
This sequence comes from Marmota flaviventris, assembly GCF_047511675.1. Classification (NCBI taxonomy): domain Eukaryota; kingdom Metazoa; phylum Chordata; class Mammalia; order Rodentia; family Sciuridae; genus Marmota; species Marmota flaviventris. The sequence goes on along the minus strand of NC_092501.1, from coordinate 110,177,740 downwards.
AGCATCAGAATAGTGCCTCTTCTCATCAGTCAGACTGGAGAAAATCATAATTTAGAGGAAATTGGCATAAGAGCCAGTAGGTTCTTAATGCTAAATAGGCCATAATTGGCCATAAATTGAACTCATTTCTGTATCTTTCTAAAAAATTTTAAAAGAAATGCCTGAATGAATTATATATTTTTTTCAAATAACTCAACTGCAACCCATAACAGGCATTTGTATATGTAAATATATCTAGTACCCAGTAAGTAGAATTCACAATGTCTGGCATCCAATCAGATTTTAGACACAAAATAGTCAACCCATGGAAACATAATGAAGATGATAATCTCTCAACAGAAACTAACCCAGAAGTGGCACAGGTATTAGAATTAATGGAGAAAGATGGGAAAACATTTATTATTAACTGTATGCCAAATTTTTAAAAAATAGAAGCAAAAAAAGTATTAAGACCCCAATTCCATAGATGAAACCACTATGTTTAAGATTAAAAAACAACAACAACAACAAAGATACCTACTAAATGGGATCAAGTATTTATTAGATATGGCAAAAATGAAGATATTGAACTTGAAGTCATAGCAATATAACTATCCCAAGTAAAGCAGAGAAAAGGGAGAAAGAAATAATGAATGAAAAAGTGAGTCAATGAAAATGGTTGTAGGGCAATTTTGAGGGGTTTAATATACATTAATCAGAGTCCTCAAAGGGAAAGACAAGCAGAAAAATATTGAAAAAATTAAAAATATAGTGAATAGTTTCTAAATTTAATGCAAGCTGGTATAAGAACCTCTTTGAAATAAGACCACAAGCAGCTCTGAATGTTTGCGAACACCAAACTTTATCAGAGTTTTGTGATGTATATATTTTTGGGACTTTGAAACAATCTGGGCAATATTTACCAAACTGTAATCACAAAATAATCACAAAACTGACTTACTATATAACCATAAAATATATTTAGACCTGCAAGGAGCTTTGCATTTAATTCTGATAGAAACACATTTAGGTTGATAAAATACTTCCCTTTTAACTGAAAGGAAAATGAAATTATGAAGCTTAATCAATTTTCCTAATATTTTAATATCCATTTACTATGATCAAACTTTAATTCTGATCTACAGAAAACACTATAATATTCATAATTTTACAGCTCTATTTCACATTAATATGTCTTTAAAGTAAATTTTAAAAAGTGTTGCTCATCAGTAAAGAGATAAAGGAAAGGCGCTTTCAATAAGCAGATTAAATTAAATCACCATAGGGACATGCATGCAGTAATAGAATGTGATGATAGTGTTTGGTTTGATAACATGCTATATAACATTCTTTCTAATAGTTTATCCCATTGGCTATTTCCCACCACTCCAAAATTGAGGCAAGCAAAAGCGAAAGAGGTAAGCTTATATAGGAAGCTAACATTAGATCTCTAGTTTTCTGATTTGTAATGGGATTTATTATATTAAAATTGTATATTTTGAGTGACTTTAATGAAGTCTTTGAGTAAAAATCAGTGCTTCCTACTAAAGAAGTTAAGATTATATTATGAAATAATTGAACTTAATCAAGGAGAATATGAAAACATAAAGACCATTTTTAAAACTAGTTCATAATTTTTGCAAAATAGGTGTGTAATTCTATAATTAAAAAATTCAAAAATATGCTTCTAATTGTTTTCCATATTTTGCTATTTTCTCTGTATAAGTGGAATAACAACAACTTTTATTTTTTATTTTTTTTCTTTAATTTTTATTGTTGGTTGTTCAAAACATTACATAGTTCTTGACATATCATATTTCACACTTTGATTCAAGTGGGTTATGAACTCCCATTTTTACCCCGTATACAGATTGCAGCATCACATCAGTTACACATCCACTGTTTTACATATTGCTATACTAGTGTCTGTTGTATTCTGCTGCCTTTCCTATCCTCTACTATCCCCCATCCCCTCCCCTCCCATCTTCTCTCTCTACCCCATCTACTGTAATTCATTTCTCCCCCTTGTTTTTTTCCCCCTTTCCCCTCACTTCCTCTTGTATGTAATTTTATATAACCTTGAGGGTCTCCTTCCATTTCCATGCAATTTCCCTTCTCTTTCCTTTTCCCTCCCACCTCTCACTCTTGTTTAATGTTAATCTTCTTCTCATGCTCTTCCCCCCAACTCTGTTCTTAGTTACTCTCCTTATATCAAAGAAAACATTTGGCATTTGTTTTTTAGGGATTGGCTAGCTTCACTTAGCATAATATGTTCTAATGCCATCCATTTCCCTGCAAATGCCATGATTTTTGTCATTTTTTAATGCAGAGTAATACTCCATTGTGTATAAATGCCACATTTTTTTTTTATCCATTTGTCTATTGAAGGGCATCTAGGTTGGTTCCACAGTCTTGCTATTGTGAATTGTGCTTCTATGAACATCGATGTAGCAGTGTCCCTGTAGCATGCTCTTTTTAGGTCTTTAGGGAATAGACCGAGAAGGGGAATAGCTGGGTCAAATGGTGGTTCCATTCCCAGCTTTCCAAGAAATCTCCATACTGCTTTCCAAATTGGCCGCACCAATTTGCAGTCCCACCAGCAATGTACAAGTGTACCCTTTTCCCCACATCCTCGCCAGCACTTGTTGTTGTTTGACTTCATAATGGCTGCCAATCTTACTGGAGTGAGATGGTATCTTAGGGTGGTTTTGATTTGCATATCTCTGACTGCTTGAGATGGTGAGCATTTTTTCATGTACTTATTGATTGATTGTATGTTCTCCTCTGAGAAGTGTCTGTTCAGGTCCTTGGCCCATTTGTTGATTGGGTTATTTGTTATCTTATTGTCTAATTTTTGGAGTTCTTTGTATACTCTTGATATTAGGGCTCTATCTGAAGTGTGAGGAGTAAAGATATGTTCCCAGGATGTAGGCTCCCTATTTACCTCTCTTATTGTTTCTTTTGCTGAGAAAAACCTTTTTAGTTTGAGTAAGTCCCATTTGGAAAAACAACAACTTTTAAAAAGACATTTTAGGGCAATGTGTTATAGAAATTATTTATAATATTATTTATTGCATCAGAACAGAGCTGAATAAATTTTTCAGTAAACATTATGCTTGCCTATGAAATTTGCAGGATTGATTCTTCCAGAAATTATAGCCATTCTATGGCTTTGCCAATCACAACAAGGGAACATTGTGGAATCACAATGTGAGAGAATTGCTGATGGCAGAGTCACTAACCATAAGGGAACAAGAAATAAACACCACATGGGAGAATAATTCACAGCAGTACCACGGCAATATAAAAAATGTTTACAAATATCAACTGGTGTCTATATGTGGCCAAGTATTTAATTGCATTCTATTTGAGCAGCTAATGCTGGCTGCATGATGATGCTAAGCAAAAGTTTGAGCTATCTCTGGTTTTTATAATGTTTTATATAAAATATTATAAGAGGATAACTTTCTTATCTTTTTTATAGAAAGGATACATATGTATTTATATAGATCTTTACACCATAATACATACATAATATTTTTTCAATCATATTTTAAAATTTTAAATGAGTACTATTATTAATATAATACCATCTGTCCCAATGATTTATGAGTGTTTTTTTATAATTATAGCATGAAAAGCTACAAAATATAATGTGCTGATGTATTCAAAGCAATAAACTTCAACTACGTGAAATGAAGCATGTAATCACAAAACCTTTGAACTCAAATCCTGTCTTTTGAACTCATAAGGTCCTTCAATTATTAAATAAAATGATGTTAAATTCTTAAAATATGATAAGCACTTGATAAATATTATTTTTTATATTATTATCATTTTTTCAACACAAGAATTGCATAAAATAAGCCCAAGAAAAATTTCCCTTCAATTGATAAAGTAATCTAATATAGTACCCAGTGCTGGTTGTTAGAATAAAATAATTACATTACTTCTTTGTTTTTCTTGGTGATGTTTAAAATATGCAATAACTTTGGACCTTTCAAAAGAAAACCTAACCGAGGTATTTGTAAATATATAAACTTCATATCAATTTGATGAGAAAGTGCTAAAATGTCCAATGGTAGGAATTGCCATAGCCATATATTACCACCCAATATATCTGCTGAGGATATAAACACCATGACCTGTAAATTTACCTATTATAAATTATCTGTTATAATTTATAATAGACTTTTTAACTTTATAGAATAAGTGATAAGCAGATGGACTTATTGCATATTAATGAAGATCCTAATAGTAAGTACATCAGCCATAGAAATAGTATGTCACCCCAGCCCATTTGTTTTGGCCTATATATTGGCATGTGTGTAAGGATATTAATGTTAAGAAGAAAAAAAATAAGTTTGTAGCTTTAACCTTAGTGAGATATAGTGTCAAGGAATATGGCAACACAACAAAAAATAACATATACAGGATATTCGCCTTGAAGAGGTAAAAGTTTCTAATTTCCCACTGCTCTTAAAATAAAGATTCATGAAAGCAATGATAAAGAAAACTCCATCTTAATTCTCACTTTTCCTTTCTCCTGGGTGAAAAAGAGAAGACAAGCTAGAATCTGCAGACATTTTTATCTGACCAATCATTTTGACCCTGAAAAAAAGAGACTTCTAGATTCTGAAATAACAATAAATCCTATAAAGAAAAAAAAAGTTGCTCAAGTTGTTCATTACTGGTGAGTGCAGTCCAGAGTCTGTAAACCTCTTAAATTCTAGGCTTTCCACACCTGTGCAATGGAATGAGCCCAAATTATTACTGATTTGCAGCAGCTGCTACAAATCACTACTGCCAGGAGACAAATTTGTTGTCGGAAAGGAAAGCTCCTGCCAAACTTCCTGTCTAAAAAAAGAGATTAGGTGATTTTTACAGTTGCCTACATTACTAAATCAGGACTGAGAAAACTACTTTCCAATTTTCACTATTGTCATTCAGGATATTTTGAATCTTCAGGACTTTCCTGAAAAAGTTGTCCTCTGTACACTATTTTGTTCATATTAAGGAAACAAATTTACAAGTGTTTGGATTGTAGAAACTCTGTAATATGCCAACAAATATATCCACAGACAGTTTTTTTTTCATTTTTCACTCCATCTCTCTCCCACAAGTATTAATGATTTAAAGTTAAAATTATTGTCAAATGTAATTTTGTTTTGAAATTGCAACACACTATAATTGCTTTAAAATCTGTGACATACATGAGAAACTCACAGATTAAGAGTTGGCCAGTGAATGCAGATGAACTCTCTCATGTAGGTTAATGGTTTATATCTGCCACTTAATGGCCTTATAACCAAATCCCTTCAAGTTCATGCTTCAGCTCCTCATTAATAGTTTGAGAAGATAACACTTGCTTTAGCTACATTAGTGTTCTAGATAATCAACACAATTTTGATATGGACACTGAGGTATCTCTCTTTTTCACATTTCACATTCAAATTGTCAGGGAATCATGCTGCCACTACCTTCAGATACCTTCAGACTCTAAGGACTTCTGACCCGTCAGAAGGCTACTTCCCTGGTAAATGCTGGGTAGTTTCTAAAATTTTAATGACAAACTTTTTAAAGTCATACTATTTTCGCTCACCTAATACTACGAATATTCTTCTAAATGAATATTCCCCTTACCCTGCCTAAGATGTATTTTAAGAAGAGTAATAAGATGGATATTTAAAAGCCTAATAGAGATAATAATGCAACGTTACTGGTCTGTTCCAAGTCCTGAAATGTTTAACCATTTATTTGAAGTCAAACATTTTAATTGTCTCCCAGCTACATCCTTAACTTCCTTTCCTATTACCCTCTCCCCTGTCTGATTTCTAGCCCAGAGAGCTTCTTTCCTGTATGTGTAATATGCCAGACTGGATTTCACATAAGGGTTTTATCACTGCATATTCTCTTTGTTCAGAGCATTCCCTATTGAGGATCTACATGGGTAACCCCTTAACTTCTTATAAATCTTTGATCACAAACACAGTTTCAAGTAAAATTAAAGATGAAACATTTCTGACTCCCTCCACCTCTCACATCAATTATTTGTTCTATTTACATTTTCTTTTAATGGACTTATCTTCTAACATATTACATAATATATTTATTATGTTTGTTATTACAGTCATATGCATTAGAATGTCAGTGCTATTAAGGTATAGATCCTATTCTGTTTTATTTGATGTAGTTCCAACTATACTTAATACATTTAATATGTAAAGTAATTTAAAGATAATCTCTTATCCCAAGCATATTATTTTACTTGCTTATTTAATGAATATTTTTCATATATCCTGGCTTATTTTTTAAGGGACATAAGAAATATTTCAATAAGTACAGATTCTTGTCTCAACATCTGTTTAGGAAATTTTTATTACCAAAATACATGTATATTTTTATGGTGCAAACAAAGTTAAAGATGTTTAGACCACATTCAGCCCTACTATTTCTCTGGACGTTTAATCCACAAACTCCTCATTCTAATTAACTTCCCACTTAATATACTGTGTATCTCATTATGACATTCAAAGTATTAATGCAGTGCCATTCAAAAATTTTACATCACTGAGGGCTATATTTTACAGTATGACCTGGTACATATGTATACTTATAAAGTTCTCCAAGATGGATCATATTTTTAGCCATAAAATAAAATTCAAAAGTTTTCAAAGAATAAAATATTCAAAAATTATCTGACTAAAAAAGTATGAAATTAGAAATTTATGAGATTGAATATGTATGTTATGTTTAAGATATGTGTGAGACAATGCAAAAAAAGGTTCTGAGGTGAAATGACTTGATTATGAGAGCTATAAACTAAAATTAGTAGATTGATTAAGTTATGCAGATTAAGTGCCTAGTAACTGTGTATGTGTGTAACTGGGTGTGGCTGGGGGATGTAGATGTCAGGGGGCATGCTTTTGGGGTTTATATTTGTCCCTGGTGAGCAGATATTTCTCTCTCTGCTTCCTGGCTTTCATGTCCTGAGCTGTTTTCTTATGCCACACCCTTCCTCCATGATGTCCTGCCTCACCTTGGGCCCAGAGCTACAGAAACAGTCAACTATGTACAGAAGTTCTAAAAAATGGCTAAAACATACTTTTCTTTGTCTATGTTGTTCTTGTCGGGTCCTTTGGTTATAGCAACACAAAACTGACTAAAACAATGTGTTACCACAAAATATGAAAGCGCAGAGACAGGAAGGTCTCTCTGACTGTTTCCAATTCTTCTACCCGGAAGAAGCCATGAAAGAATTCTCTTAGTTGTCATATCATCATCAGAAAGAAATGAAAACAAACAAAAATGTCTATATCATCATCAGAAAGGAATGAAAACAAAAAAAAGTTTAGAGAAATTTGAACAAAGAGATGTTTCTAAGTTTTCCATTTTACTAGTATTAGATTATATGCCCTTTTTTCCCATTCAAATTTTTATGAGTACATGCTTTTTTTTAACACAATACCTTTATTTCACGTGTTTATTTATTTATTTATTTATGTAGGTGTAGTTGGACACAACACAATGCCTTTATTTTTATGTGGTGCTTAGGATCAACACAGGGCCTCCTGCGTGTGAGGTGAGCGCTCTACCACTGAGCCACAACCCCAGCCCAAGAATGTACTTTCCAACAAATCTAAGTTGAAGAATATAATTTTCAGCTGTGGGTACAGATCAGTGGTAGAGTACTAGCCTAACATGTGTGAGGCCTTGGATTTGATCCCTGGCAGGAAGGAAGGAAGGAAGGAAGGAAGGAAGGAAGGAAGGAAGGAAGGAAGGAAGGAAGGAAGGAAGGAGAGAAATTCAGTTTTCCCTTGTTCTTTAGGTCTCAATGATATAAGAAGGATTCTATATCATATAAAACTACTATTAAATAAATTTGTGTGCATTTACTTGTTAGTTTGTCTTTTGTTACTGAGCCTCAACTGTGTATCTGATGATGGGTTAGAAAAGGACACAATTTGTCTCATTTTCAAAATTAGTAATTATGAGATTAGGTAGAAATTCTCAAATTTGCATAAATTAAAAAACACCTCCTAAATAATTCAAAGGTAAAAATATTTCACCAGTAAAACATAAACATATATTTAAAATTGAATGACAGAAAAACCTAGTCCATTAAATTTTATGAGAAAAAAAATTTCAATGTTAAAAGAAAAGTAATGACTTTAATGGCTATGTTAGAAAAATAAACAGAAGAAAGCTTAATCTATTAATATAAACATCTGCTTAAGAATCTATATTTTAAATGGTACAAATAAACTCAAAGTAAGATACAATAAATATAAAAGCATAAGTGAATAAAAAAGAAAATAACAGAGAAAATTACTTATACAAACTTTTTGAAAAGATTACTGAATTTATAAAGCCTTAGTAAAATAAATTAAAATAGGGGAAAACCCAAACTACCAATATATAAAATGGGAAAAACATTAATATTAACACAGATTCCAGGGACATTGAAGGATAATAAGGGAAAAAAACATAAATTGCCTTATGCCAATCATTTTGACAACTAATATGAATTGGAAACCTTTTATTTTTCCTGTGAAAACACAACTTGCCAAAACAGACAAAAGAAGATATAGAATTTAAGTACCTCATATTTCATTAAAAAATTAAGTTCTTAGTCAAAACCTTCCCCAAAATAGAATTCCAGGCTCTGATTTTTAAAACAGTCAATTTTCAAATGTTTAAGGGAAAAAAAAAAAACAAAAAAAAAAAACTCTTAAAACCCTTTAGAAATCAGAGGGGGAATGTATTTTCTAGAATATCTACAATACCAAATATAACATGTTATTTACAGGAACTAGAAAATTGCACACCAGTATCCTCAGAAACCTGGAAAAAAACACTAGTAAAATTAATCCAAGTAATATTGAAAGAGGACAAATACAATATGGTAAAAGTTGTTTATATCAATAATGCTAGTTTAATTAAGCATTAGAAAATGAATCAATATTATTTACCATATTAAGAATATACTACCCATTCTATAGATACAAAGAGTAACCAAGACCCTTTTTTGTTTGTTTTTTATTTCCCCTGTACTGTTGATTAAATAAAGGTCCTTGATCATGCTAGGCAAAGGAGGTACCACAGAACTACTTCCCCAGACTAAGAAATTTTTTAGAATATTAAAAAACAAAACTATGAAATAATTTTGTATGCTGACATAAATACATGTTTAGAAACTATAAACAGAATAATTTAATTGACAATTTGGCATGAAATATAGCTCATTTAGAGCAATAAGAAGTGCTTGATAAAATAAGCCATGTTCTCATGTGCTAATGTATTTCCATGTACAGACAAACATGAATTTTTACACAATTTTCACTAATGTCAAATGGGGGTACTATTTTAAGTTGACCTGGACTCAACTATGAAACTCTTATCAAATACAGTAGTATGCATTGTTTTTAAATTATAACATTATATACCAAAAGTAGATTTAATATATCTTAGAGAACAATGAAATAAAATCATAATCATTTAAATGCTTTGAAACTCCTCACATTAAATTCAGGAAATTCATACATTTTTTTTAAATTGTTTTCATTAGCTATACATGACAGTAGAATGTATTTTGATACAACATATATAAATTGAGTATAATTTCTTATTTTTCTGGTTTTACATAGTGTAGAATCACATTTGTCATATAGTCATATATATACATAGGGTAATAATTTCTGATTCATTCTACTATCATTCCTATGCCCAACCCTCTCCCCTCCCTTCACTCATCTCTGACTACCCAAAGTACCTCTATTTTTCCCTAGATGCCCCCCCCCAAAAAAAAAACACACACACACACACTTATTGTGAATTAGTTTCCTCATAGCAGAGAAAACATTTGGCTTTTGGGTTTGGGGAATTAGCTTATTTCGCTTAGCATGATAGTCTCCTGCCCCACCATTTACCTGCAAATGCCATAATTCTTCTTTAAGTCTGAGTAATATTCCATTGCATATATACCACATTTTCCTTATCTGCTCATCTGTTGAAGGACACCTAGGTTGGTTCCATAGTTTAGCTATTGTGAGTTGAGCTGCTATAAACATTGATGTGGCTGCATCACTGGTGTATGCTGATTTTAAGTCCTTGGATATAAGCCGAGAATTGGGATAGGTTGGTACAAAGGTGATTCTATTCCAAGTTTTCTAAAGAATCTTCATACTGCTTTCCACGATGGTTGCACCAATTTGCAGTCCCACCAGCAATGCATGAGTGTGCCTTTTTCCCAACATCCTCACTAACATTTATTGTTACTTGTGTTCTTGATAATGGCCAATTTGACTAGAGTGAGATGAAATCTTAAGAGTAGTTTTCATTTTCAGTTCTCTAATTGCTAGAGATATTGAACACTTTTTCATATATTTATTGATTTTTTTGAAAGTGTTTTTTCTTTTTTATTATGTTTTTATTTATATATGACAGAGAAATGCATTACAATTCATACTACACATATAGAGAACAAATTTCTAATATCTCTGGTTGTATACAAAGTATATTCACACCAATTCATGTCTTCATACATTTACTTTTGATAATGATGTTCATCACATTCCACCATTATTTCTAATCTCATGCCCCCTTCCTTCCCCTCCTACCCTTCTGCCCTATCTAGAGTTTGTCTATTCCTCCCTAGGTGGTTAGCTAGGTGAAATGGTGGTTCCATCCCCAATTTTCCAAGGAATCTTCATACTGTTTTCCATATTGGCTGTACCAATTTGCAGTCCCACTAGCAGTGTATGAGTGTACATTTTTCCCCACATCCTTGCCAACACTTATTGTTGTTTTCATTCATGATAGCTTCCATTCTGACTGGAGTGAGATGAAATAGTTTTGATTTGTATTTCTCTAATTGCTAGAGATGTTTAACATTTTTTTTTTCATATATTTATTGATTGATTGTATATCATCTTCTGAGAAGTGTCTGTTTAGGTCCTCGGCCCACTTATTGATTGAGTTATTTGTTTTTGTTTGTTTGTTTGTTGTTTTATTGGTGTTTAGCTTTGTGAGTTTTTTTAATACCCTAGAGATTAGTGCTCTATCTGATGTGTGAGGGGAAAAGATTTTCTACTATGATGTAGACTCTCTATTCACCTCACAGATTGTTTCTTTTGCTGAGAAGAAACTTTTTAGTTTTAATTCATCCCATCCATTGATTTTTAAATATAACTTAAAATGTTTTTAATGTAACTTTAAGGCAACAAAAGAGAAATGCACTATGAAAAATAATGTGTATTTTAGCATTTCTGGAGACCTTTTTTTAATTCTGAAAAGATTTAATTTTCACTCATCTCAATAAATCTATTAAAATGGAACTATGTTATAACTCTTCAGAGAACAAATTTGGGAAATAAAAAGATTTGTAGAAATAAGTCAGGGATTCTTAGTACATGCAATTTTTTAAAGCAATTTCTCAAAATACTGGCCTGCTAGTTTTTCTGTTTCAGATCCTCTTTACAACTTATGAGAGATTTTTTTAAAAGACTATTTAAAATATTGGAAAATTTAGTATTTTAAATTTCAAAATCATACAATCAAGTTATATCTTCGACAGATATTAGTCTATATAGTTAAACAAAATATCAGAGAATGTATTTTTCTTATTTATGAGGAATGACATTGTTGGTAAAGATGGCGCCTGGAGCACTCCTCTTCTGGGAGCTCGGGTCCATAATACACTGAATGGCGTGCGAACCATCACCGCCAATCCCTGTGAATGGCGCGAACTTTGAATGGCGGACCTCCAATCCCTGAAGTAACCGAACTCTCGGCCAATGAAGAAGTAACAGCCTACTCGCCTTGCTCCTCCTCATCCTGCGTTAAGCCCATAAATATCAACACCCTGTTTGTGCTCTCTCTCTTACTCTCCCTTTCTTACTCTCCCCCTCTCACTCTCTCTTCTCTCCTCTCTCTCTTCCCCCTTCTTTTCTGCGACTGGCAACTACAGTCCTGCTAATAAAATCTCGGACAGGTAAATGGTTGTTTTTGGCTTGTTGAGTTTATGGAGCTTTTCTACCTACTGTTCCTACAGACATAATACAGGGTTTTCCTTAAAACCATATCTATTAGGGTTCAGCGGACAGCCTTCTGTACATATACTGTTTTTTTGAAAATTCAGTAATTTTAAATGTATTTTATGTATTTTGTTTTCTTGTAATTTATTTAAACAAAGATGCCTAATACCTATTATATCATGCATAAGTGACATACCAATCTTTGTCTTGGTTTCTGCACCTGGAAAAAAGGAGAATCACAGTATTTTGTTATTTTAGAAATAAAATGTGACCAAGCATATAGAATGTTTAACTTGTGCTGGGTGTAGTGTTGCACACTTGGAATCCACCAACTCAGGATCCTATGTGAGACTGCAAATTTGAAACCAGCCTCAGCAAGTTAGGGAGCTCCTGCATCAATTTTTTTTAAAGGCCTGGGGATGTAACTCATTGGTGGAACACCCCTGAATTCAATCTCTATAACTGCAAAAATATTTCACATGTTAATACAATAAGTGTGAGCTATCACTACATTTCAAAAGTTGAAAACTTCTATTTTCTATATTTTTGCATGAAAAAGAATATTTAAAACAACAGTAATAACAACAATTCAACTATTCTAAACTAAAAAGTTCATTTAAATTAAAAATGTATATATTAAAAGTATGCTACTTTAACATTATATATTATTTTAAAGTAAATTACAGCACTCTTAAAAAAAGAAAAGAAAATCAAAGTAAAATATAGCATTAGTTAAGTTTACAATGCAAAGACCAGCAAGTTGGGTTTTCTTCCTAACTCCTAGATTCAGTATTATTACCAAGGAAATATAGAACACTTAATAAATCACAAGGTGTGTAAAATTAATGACTCAGAAAAAGGCTTAAATCCTCAACTCATTTAAAAAATCTGTCGTTAACATGAAAAATGCAAGAACAGTGGATAGCTTGGATGTGTAGAAGACCTTGTTGAATTACTTATTGACAAACAGTAGATAACAAAGTACTTGGCTCATATTGAAATGAATGTAAACAAGCAGGATGCATAACTTGCATTCCAGAGAAAATTAGAAAATCTGCTTACTGTGTTGAGTTGTATTTTAAAAGCCACGGAATCTGGGATGATTTATTAAAACGGAACTGGGCAAAGAAGACATGAAACAGATAGATTTAAAAAGTTAGTATAATAATGTAGTACTAATAAGGTACATATGTTTAGCAGCCCAATTGTAGTTCTGGTTTTGAAATAAGATAATATTAGATTAAAAAATGACAAAAACTCATAATTTTAAAATCTAGAACTAAAAAGAAAACATATTACAGACTGCATGTAATGTTAAAATGTAATAGGTAATTTTAGATGTCCAATTGACTGAATTAAGAAATACTTTCAGAACTAGTAAAGCATGATTTGGGGGGTATTTCTGTGTTGGTATTTCCAGAGGAGATTGGTGTGTCTGAAAGAATCATGTGGTGAAAATTCATCCTCAATATTGGCAACCATCCAATCACTGGGGGCTAAAATGAACAAAAAAATAGTACAGGAAAATTGGTCTTGTTATGCTCAAGTTTGGTCCCCCAAAAGACCACCAGAGACCAAGACTGATCTAAGAAGCAAAGAGGGGTTTATTTTGAGCTAGCTCAGTCCTCTGCATGCACTCAGCAACTGGTGGTGCTAAAGAGGCCACAGCACAGGGTTTGCAGCAGTTTTATACACTCTTTGGGGAAGGCAAATCATAGCATCTCTTAGCTGAAGATGCCTTCCCCAAAGAGTGTATAAAACTGCTGCAAACCCTGGGCTGGGGCATCTTCAGCATCACCAGTTGCTGTGTGCACACAGAGGACAGAGCTATCTCGAAATAAACACCTCTTTGCTGCTTACATTGATCTTGGTCTCTGGTGGTCTTTTGGGGGTCCCAAACTCCAGCATATCATATTCACTTGAAAGAATGTAAATAAATTTGAATATATTCAGAGCTTTAAAAATAGGACTTTGAAGACAATGTTTTGTCTAATATGCAGACGCTAATTCACAATAAGCATGGGTGCTAGGGAAGAATAGAGTTACTTTATATTAGGTAGAGGGAAGTGAAGGGGACAAAGGGGCATGGGGGGTAGGAAAGAGAGAAGAATGAATCAAACATTATTACCCTATGTGTGTGTGTGTGTGTGTGTGTGTGTGTGTGTGTGTGTATCAGGTGGGATTCTGCATCATGTATAACCAGAAGAATGAGAAATTATACTCCATTATATATGATGTATTATAGTGCCTTCTACTTTTAACTTCTCAATTATAACTAATTAAAACAAATATAAAAATATAGGGCTTTAATTATCAAAAATAAATTTTTAATTAATTCTAAAATTTGAATGCCATTAAAACCAGACTTAAAATAAGGATTAGTCCTTTTTCCCCAGTGTTGAAGATTGAACACCCACAAAACACCAAGGCAAGAACAAAATGTTTTATTTAGAGGATAAAACAGAGACTCCTCAGGAGTTAAGGGGGGTCCAAAGCTGGTGCCCTAGGGAGTGGGGATGTCTTCCCCTTTTTATAGATTTCAGATTTCCTTTCTTCTCATGCCCCTCCTCCGATGCTGCATAGAGAAGAGAATGGGTCCAGGGGGTACAACTCCTTTTTATTCCATATCTGTCTAGTAGAAAAACAGCCAATGGGGCTGCTCATTAACAACTCCTTGCTGGGAGGAAAAGTTCCCTGGAGACAAGTGCCCTTAGCAACAGGAAGGAGGGGGAGAAGGTGCTCTGGAGGTATTAGCTTATTTCCTTTCAATCGGCACCCATCTTTCCTGAGCCAATCTTTCATTACTTCATTGAGTATCCTTTTATCCCTTTCTCAATGTCAGAGTATATTTCTTACCACAATGCAATCATTTCAGATAGTAGTGAATAAAAGAGAACTAAACCCTTCTCACATATTTGCAATCAAATATATTGTTAAGTAAGGTTTGAATTCTAAAGGAAATTCTAAAATAGTTTAAATAATATTTAGAACTAATAATCAGTGAAAATATTGCATTGAAAATTTTGTATAGAAAACTAAAGGCAGTTTTTATAAGAAATTTTGTAGCTTTAAATACATATTTCAGGAAACAAGAAAGGCTATATGCAAACCAATTGAGCAAACAAGCTGACATTTGTCCCAGGAATTTGGAAAAAAAGTAATTTAAAAAAGGGAATAATAAAGTGCATAAAATTGATAAAATACAGGGAAAGGCAGCACAATAGAAAGTTTTTTAGAAAATTGTTACTTTTTTAAAAAGTTCAATATAGAAAATAGACTTTTTGGAGCAATGATGGAGGATAAAGGACTAAAACTGAACAAAATGAAGAACAAAATAAGCTGAACAAATGCAGTCACTAAGGAAATATAAAGCTACTGTTTTTTAAAAAAAATTTGTACAGATAAAACCTGATATTGTATAAAAAAACAATCATATGAAATTTCTTGCACAATTATCAAAGGATTTTGAATAATAGTAAAAAATACCCTTGGAGGCTTTATCATGACTGTTTTAACAAACTTTTAAGAAACAGTTAATTACTACATTTATTCAGTTTGTTTCAGAATTTTAAGAAGGTAATATTAAATAACAAATTTTGATCACAAAGGTTTATTTCTAGAAATATAAGGAGAGTTTAACCCCCTAAAAGATGTTGATGTAATATTCAACCCATAAATATTCAAAGATAAGTAGGAGTGCAATTTCCTCAATAACCAAAAAAAAAAAAAAAAAAAAAAAAAAAAACTTTTGGCAAAATTCAGCACCTGTTTATGATGAGTTTCTTAGAAAACTATTAAAATGAAGGCAGATCCTTAAGTTAGTTAAATATATATTGCCCCAAACAACTAAAAACTCCATATCCAAAAAGAGCAATAAACTCATTTTTAAGAAAAAAAGAAACTAGTAACTACTGCTACATTTACACATAGGACTAAAGGTTCTGGCCAACGTTATAAGACAAATAAGTAGGTGATATAAATAAATAGGTGATACAGAGAATAAAAAAAGATAAAACTTATTTTTCATATAACATCATCATATACTTATAAATAACTTTGGAGTCAACCCATAGCTGTCAGAACCAATAAGCAAGCTTAAAAAAATGTTTGTTACTAAATACAAGATCTTTTCAATCTCATTAGTATTTTGCTATATAAATAATAAACAATGCTATTTAAACAACAGATATAATAAGAAAAGTAAAATATTTTATATAAAGTGTACAGGAATTAATTTCACCATAAAGATACAAGCTACATAGATACAACGTGGAAATTTAGATAATTAGAAGATGTTTCATATATTTGGATGGATAAGATAATATTGTAAGATACCAATGGCCCCCAGTGAGTCTGTCTTGAAGTAATTTCCAAACAAAAAGAAAAGAAAGAAAAATTCAGTCTACTTTTTTCTAAGAAAATAGAAATTCAAAATTCAATATGAAGAAAAGCAAACTTTATATACAAAAGAAAACTTGTATAGAAAAATATTATTGAACTGACCATGCAAAGACATGTTAATAATAAGAGGATGAAGGAAGAGAAAATACAAATAGTTTAGAAATGAAGTGATCTGCTCATAGCAGGTGGCTAGATGTTGAAAGCAACTTACAATTAAATAACAAGTGTAAACTACAGACTGACAAAGGTATTTATAAGTATTAAAATATGCTCCTACCTAACAGCACACATTTTTCACTAATATCCAGAATGATACACCTCAAATATATTAAAATGCTTTTTTTCTGAGAAGGAAAGAAAAGTGAATATAGAGTAAGGACAAAATGTATAATTGAATAAAAACAATATAAACGAATCAGTAACAGGAAAGGACAATTGCATGGCTGGTATTGATTTTCTTTCATGAATCCAAAACTATGATTAACTTCAATGCTCTGAACTAGAGATTCAAAACAATAAGAAAAAAAAATCTAATTCCTCAGAATGCCCTTTTACCTTTCTAACACATCTTGCTTCTTTCCAACTTGCTGTACGTATTTTTACTTCTTCCATAAAACATTGCTTAAAATTCCTAAAATTGTCCTTTGTTTTAACCTTTAATGTAAATGACTATGTTCTACTTTTGGCCAAGTCATGTTGTTTCATTCTCCATCTAAATCTGGTTAATTTCGTTAATTCTGGTTAATTTCAATCCTAGAACTCTGAGATTGATGTGACTGGTTATTTGCTCAGTCTCATGTAGTAAAATCAAGATGTTAGCATGTATTTTCATTTGTATACTCTAGGGATGAATGTATTTCGATGTCATTCTTATTGACAAAATTTGGTTCCTGTGATTCTAGTTCTTAGGTCCTGATTTCCCTGCTGACCATAAACCAGGGACAACTCTTAGTACTTAGACACCTCCTGCATTTTTGGCCACATGGCTCTCTGCATCCTCAAAATAGAAACATCCCAGTAAATCCTTCTAGTGTTTTTAAGTTCTAATATATTCCATCTCTGACCTCTAGAAGCAAATCTAAGTATTACATGATGTTCAGACAGACCTATCCTAATAATCTCCCAATTTAAGTTCAGTCAAATTTTTACCTTAATATTGTCTACACAATCCTTTTTGACATATATGTAGTAATCATAAGAGTCATAGATCATCACATTTTCAGGTCCAGCCCAAATTCAAGAAGAGATTATGTAAGACCCAGTGCTACTGGATTTTGTATTGATTGTGCATTGCTATAGCAAAATATGTGAGTCTAGGTAACATAAAAACATAATAGATTTACTTCACCCACAGTTTTAGATGATGAAAGCCCAAGATCAGACATCCCTATATATTAAATCTCTGCTGAGGGCTCATTCACATCATAATAAATAGGATAATTCAAGGATTGCACCTGAAGAAAGATCACATGGAGAGATAGGAAGCAAGGAGAACTTAAACAATCCATTCTCATGAGAACTAACTGGGGTCCATGAAAGCTACTTTATTCTTTTTCAAGGGCATTGCCCACTGTGATCTAATCACCTTCAGCAAACTACTCAACTTCTCACACTGCCACACTGGAGACCAAGATTTCAGCACATGAACCCTTGGGAGACACATTCAGATCATATCCAAACCAAAGTAGAGTTCATTTTAGAATCCTCCCTACCATGATTCACCCTCTGTGCCCCTGTGCTCCATATCTGTCCCACATGCAAATACATTTACTCTATTTGTAGGTCTCCAAAAGATTTCCATGATCTGATCATCTCAAGTCTAGAATTATTTCATTTAAGTTTTATGTAAGTCCTCCAAATCTGGTTTGAATGAGGCTCTTGGGTGCAAGCCAATTAGTAGCATAATCCTTTACCATCTGTGAAACTGAAAAACTAGACACATAGTATATACACAAAAATATTGAAAACACAATGGTGGATTGGGTGTAACATAAACAGTTTTAAATATTTGGCACAAAAAGTGAGAAAAGGGAAGGTTAAATAGTCACCATCCAAAATCAGTTTTGAAATCCAGCAAGTAAATTCCACTGGAGTTCTTTGATTAGGTTCCCAAAATTGAGAATAAACTTCAACTGTGGTTCTTAGCTGCTAACTCTGGGCTTTCTAATTTTCATCAGGACTCCATTCTTGGCTCCGTCTGCAGATTGATTCTTTTTCTTTTTAATAGTAGCACTAGTTTACAACTGAGTACTTCCAAAACTCTGTTTCCTGCCAGTAGATTTTTGGGGGAATACAACAGCCTCCTTTAATTTTGTACTTTTTTCTTTCTTTCTTTCTTTTAAGCTTTCAGAGAATGAGTTTTTGCTAATCAAAGTTTCAGAAAAACTTTGCAGATATTTTATAAACTACACTTAGCTTCAGTCCATTAAACAAAAATCACACCCATTAAATATTTTGGAGATAATGCATTCTCCATTTTAACAGCTTGCTGAAATGGATTAAGAGCAATGACTTGATGCCTCTTAGAGCTGGTTTGTCAGAGATCTGTGAAGTACATCTTAATCTGTCAGAATTTATACACTAACCTTATAATATTTGTTTTCAGAAGAATGTTTTATATCACAAATTTGCTCAGTTATATATATATAAACATTTAATTTTAATTTTTTGTTTTCTTGATAGATTGAGAATTTTCTAAATCATCTAACAGTGATTTATTTTTGTTTACTAGTTCTTCTTTCTCTTTTCTTTCACATTTTACCAGGCCACACCTTTAACACTATAGTTCGAAATCATTGTGGCCCAATATTCAAATGCATTACTTACAAATGCTACTTTCCACATAAACATAGGAGATGATTGTGCAAACTTTCATTTAGTAACTTTTGTCTAAACCTTCACTGGTAGTATCTTTAAAATACAAATTCTATCAATTTATTTAAGGCAATCTAGGCTCACTCCAGAAGATTAATATCAATTCTTTATCTCTGGTATGATTATCTTTTGGTTGGTTTTAGTATTTTCTCATTGTGCTGAGCACTGTGTAATTTTTAAGTCTCTACCATAATGTTTATAAGAGGACATTTTTTACTAGACTATACTATAAGTAGCACAGAGTTTATATTTTAAAATCTTAACTGAGCATTTAACTGACTATTCAAGTACTGAATGCTTAGATGGAGGCAAATCTATGTAATATTTATGAAATATAATTCCAGAAATTTAAAAAAAAATACCTAGAAAATTCCAGTTAAATCAACATCATTTACAATAGAACATTGAAACAAAAAAGTCAAGAATTAACTAAGTCTGCAAAGAAATTTACTTTGTATTTAGTGAATCTGAAATTAATAGGCTTCTTGGTGAATTCCTTTAGTTTCTGGAAAATTTTATTTTTAGGAAAAATGGTTGAAATGTACACATATTTAAGAAACTTATCAAAAGAATAAAGTGGCATTGATTTATTAGAAAATTAGGAAATTAGATAGCTAGATATGTGTAAAAGTTGACAAAGAAATGGTTAAGGAGGTAGTAAGTGAACTGAGCTGCATCTGAACCAACACAAGAAAAGCAAGAAAGGGGAACATTTGCTCATATCTGTTATCAAAATTATAATTATTTGTAATGAAGTTGAATTAAATATTAACATAAATCATAATTTGTGATAAGTTTTGAGGTTTGTAACTCTTAAGGCATTTAAAATGATGACTACCTCATTAATAAAGTGTCATTCATTTTAATGCCTCCGATTCCCTCAAGTAAGCATGATCAAAACAACTCTCATAACAGCATGCCATTTTTTTCTTCCAATCTTTTTCACCCAGAAATTTATATGGAATGTGTGTGAGTGTGTACATGTGTGTGTGAATGGGGAGGTTATGGTATAGGGAGGCAGTGAGTTAGTAAACAGAAATGGGAGCTCACTTGTATCTTATCTACAAAGCACACCAGTCCTCTTTCTTCATTCAAGCAGAACTTATATTCACAATTATGGAGTTTTCTCTAGTCAAATAGAAAGCAGTTTCTAAAAATCATTTTATTGACATTATACATTTCTACATTAGAAAAATGAAACTAGTAGTTCCTAGCAGGCCCATAAAATTCACAAAAATAACTTAAACTAATGTCACATACACACACACACACACACACAATGATGAAATCGAAGCAAAGTTTTTCAAGTCCACAAAGACAAAAAAATTTACTTATTATTATTTTTTTTTTAGAATCACACTTTGCACAAAGAGTTCTTTATAAAAATTCATTTTATAATTGTTTCCATCTGTGTTACTGAAATATAAAAATTGAATAATCAGATATTTGGAAAGTATTATTAATATCCCAGTTCCCAAACTTGAAAACAGGATATGATCTCCTTTCATGATACAGGTATTTCATTCCTAAAGCAAATATGTACTGAGTACCCATGGGAGAGAAATAAAATGATCTTATGGGAAATAAAGAAAAATGCTTCTGGACAGCAGCTTGTGTCTAAAGGAAAATATGACAATGTGATATCAACTAATTGTGGTGGCCAGAGGAGGAGGGGCTGTAGACTCAAAAGCTTAGTGTTCAAGACAAACCACTCTGAATTTCTAAAGGATGAGCTGAATCTTGACATATTTGCCTTCAGATAAAGACCTCTTACCTATTAACTTATGAAGCATTATTAATGCTCAAACTGCACAATCCTACATGGGTTATAAAGTGTTCTCTGCAATTATTTAAGTGTATTAGTTTAAAATAATTTACATATTTCTTTTTCATGTTAATGATTCCTAATGCACTCTAAGTACTTGACTTAATATCAAATACTGACTGCATAGTTGCTATTATATTTCACCAGTTTTCACATGAGATTTAAGTAATTAATTACATTCATCAAACTAACATGATATATCCCCTATCTGAACTGAAATCAGCCCATCTACAATAACTGAATTTATATTTTAGTTGACTTTTCAGAATTAAATATAGCACTCAAATTTAGTTTGAGCTTGACTGTGATTTATACTGGATTCTATGTTCCTTGAAAAAAAAAATTGCAAATAGAAGTTACAGGTGATATATAAAAACTCAGATTTTCTATTTGAAGGTGGCATTTTTGAAGTAATATTCAACTATTTGTAGCATTGCTTTGAAACCTATACATAAATTAATGCATAAAAATGAATTTTAATGTTGGTATACATTTTGATTTAAAAAAGAAAATGTTAGCATGGAAGAAGAGAATGAGCTGGAACCAGCTTCTACAAACATGCAGAAAATGTATGCAAAGGATGAATTTCATGATTGCTTTTTCTATTTTTATCAGGAATGTCATTGGAGATTTTGATTGGGATTGCATTGAATTCGTGTAGGGCTTTTGGTACTATGGTCATTTTGACAATATTAATTCTTCCTATCCTAGAACAAATATCCTAGATATTTCCATCTTCTAAGGTCTTCTTTAATTTCTTCCACTAGCATGCTATAGTTTTCATTGTAGAGGTCTTTCACTTCTTTTGTTGAATTTATTTCCAAGTATTTTTTGAGGCTATTGTAAATGGGAAGATTTTCCTAGTTTCTATTTCAGCAGATGTGTCACTGATGTACAGAAATGCCTTTAATTTATGAGTGTTTATTTTATATCCAGCTACTTGGCTAAATTCATTTATTAGTTCTAGGAGATTTCAGCTAGAATGTTTTGGGTCTTCTAGGTATAGATTCATATCGTCTGCAAATAGTAATAATGTGAGTTCTTCTTCTCCTATCGGTATCCCTTTATTTTCTTTCATCTGTCTGACTGCTCTGGATAAAGTTTCAAAAACTTTATGTTGAATAGAAGTGGTGAAAGAAAGGCATCTCTGTCTTGTTCCATTTTTTAGAAGGAATGCTTTCAATTTTTCTCCATTTAGAATAATGTCAACCTGGGGCTTAGCATAGATAGCCTTTAAAATGTTGAGGTATGTTCCTGTTATACCTAGTTTTTCTAGCATTTTGAATATGAAGAGATGATGTATGGATAGGGAAACTTTGGTATATATATATGCAATGGAACATTATTCAGCATTAAAAGAGAATAAAATCTTGGCATTTGCAGGTAAATAGATTGTGTTGGAGAATATAATGCTAAGTGAAGCAAGCCAATCCCCCCCAAAAATCTAAAGGCCAAATGTTTTCTTTGATATGAGGATGCCCACTCATAATGGTGATGGGCGTGAAAGCATGGGAGAAATAGAGAAACTTTAGATAGGGCAAAAGGAAAGGGAGGGGGAAAGGGGGTAGACATGATGGTGGAATGAGTTAGACATCATTACCCTAAGTACATGTATGAAAACACAAATGGTGTGAAAATACTTTGTTTTCAATCATTGACTTGAAAAATTGTGCTCTGTATGTGTAATATAAAATGAATTGCATTCTTCCATTATTTATAACAAATTAGAATAAATGAATAATTTAAAAAAGAAGAATAGTATGGAAAGGAGAGATTGTTGATAGAATTGAGTAAGTTGGCCAGATTTGTGCCTTGGGTTGAATTTTATAAAAATGTATTTTGGCAATGTATTTGGCATCTTGATGCCAAACAAAAATATTAGAGCACTGTTTATGTGTGAGATAAGAAATCATAAAGGACATAGAAAATGGTTGCCACAAACACAAGATAACCATTAGGTCAAGAGCAATATTTTACTTATTGAAGTGAAATGGGAACAATTTGTTTTATCAGCTCTTTGTGTAAGATTTCATCTATTGAAAGCTACTTTCTAATCACTGAGTTTCTTTAAAACCAGACATAAATATAGAGAGATACATAAGTTGATAGATGGAAAAATGGATAGCTTATTGCTAGATTGGTCACCAGATAAATAACTGTACACTGTTACCAGAAGTCATATATAATTGTTTTCCTACAATTATTTTTTCTAAATATATACTTTCAACAAGTTATTACTAAATACAAATGTTAATTGATTATAAATGAGTAAGCCATTATTAGCATTTGTTTTAACTGGTACAGTGTTAATTGGTATTCAATGCAATGATGGTGTCAAATTTAATAGCTTTATTAATTAAGATCAAAACACTCTTGATAATTTAAGATGCTCTTTTCTTTCTCTGATTTATGAAATGGATTGACAAGTTATATTTCTAAAAAACTCATTTTGGTTAAAATACAATTTTTTAATTTTCATAAAGAACATTTGCCCAATGATCTCCTCTTTAAAGCACTACAGATAATTTGACATAAACACGTACTTGACAAAAAATGTTTATGTTGAGGTTCTAAGTTTATCATTATTTAAGTGTCCCTCACACAACTGTAGTTATACACAAAGGAAAAGGGTTTTAAAGAATGTATCATGCCTTCTGTAGTAGACTACAGTTGTGCATAATTGTTTACATAAATATGAATCTTGTAATATGACATTTGGAAAAGAGAACACTAATATCTTGAAATTGTAAAATGAAAATAGAAATAGTTAAAATCCAGTCAAATATACAAAATTTGAAGCAATACACATTAGCAAAAGCTAATTGAAGCATTGTGAATTTCTGCTTGGCTCTAGATATTCTACTTTTTGAGAATGTGTCTTAGATAGTGGTCATTTCTTTAGTTTGGATTCTGTATTGGAAAATTATGTAGAAGAGAACTAAAACAAACCCTTCCCTGGACTCAAGCACAGCTAAAACTGCCAAGACCAGCACTTCCCAGTGTTATAGAGTCCTAGCCAACCTGCAGGTCCACAGTAAATGTTGTTGATTGCAGCCCAGAGAGAGTTAGCATTGTTTGTTAACACAGCAAACTATATTGTAATAACCAGGCTCTTTTTGTTTTTCTGCATTTCACAGATGAGGAAATTAACAGAGTAGTTAAAAAATTTAGCAATGTTATAAAGCAAATAAATACTAAGACAAAATCCAGAATCTGTATTTTAGGCCTCTATTCTTTATTGTTTTTTTAATGTAACCATCGTCATAAAGGAAATAGAAAATTTCTGATACACTCATCCATATTCTTTGATATCAATGTGTGTGATCCAAAAACAGGCTCGTGTATATTTTGAGAGAAAATTATCAATTTATTTAGCTGGATTGTTGCTTTAAATTCATAGTTGTAATTTATTTTGAGCTTTTGATTTTCTCAGATAATATTCCTCTGTGTTACCCAACTCATCCTATCAACTCCCACAGATGTTTTACCTAAATTTTAAAATATTACTCAATTTTTTACAATATTCAATGTCTCAATATACACTTGCAAAATTTTATTTCATTTAATGTTTATTCACCACTGTTTTGTTACTAAAATTCTCTTCTATGTGTTTTTCTGAAAGTATTGTAGCTTATTCCTCAGTATACTGAGCATTCAGATCTTCATGTATTTTTCTTTTCATATAAATGTTATTTTTGGTGGAGGGTAAACTGCACTAACATAGGAATCAAAATACTTTGGTTCAAAAAGCTTGAATCTTACTTATTCCTCATGGGTTGATCCAGAAGTTGGAAGTTTTCCAGAGCACATAGATTATCGAACAAAGGAGCTTCATTTTCTCTTCTCATTTTAGCATATCCCTGGGTGCCTTTTGCCTGGATCACTCATCATTGTTTCCACATTTCTGCCAGTAGAAAAAGAGAGAGAGAGAAGAGTAGGCAAATGATCAGAGAGCAAATCAATCAAATATAAAGTAAAAACAAATATATATTAAACAATATAAAAATAAATAAATCTGTATTTTAATAAAACTGACAAATCTTTAAAAGGATTAAGCTAGAATAAAAGAAAAAAAAGACAAATAAAACAGAAAGAAAGTAGAGATATGGTTGCTCAAAAATTAAAAGCATCAAAAGGGATCATCATCCCACTACACCAAAATTGGATAAATTTGGAAGAAATGGATAAATTTCTAGGTACATACAACCTTTCAAGACTGAATCATTCAGTAATTTTAGAAACTCTCAACAGAAAAAAGGGTGTGTAATAAGATTGAATCACTAGTAAAAAGTCTTCCATTAAAGAAATGCCCAGATCTTGAAAGATGCAGTGTTAAATTACATGAAATATTTTAGGTACAAATATTTCATAAACTCTTTCAAAAATTACAACATGAAATAATACTTTCAAACTCTGTGAGGCCATCACAACCCTGATAATGAAGGCAGACAAGGACATTACAAAAAAAGAAAACTTCAAGCCAATATTACTGATGAACATAGATATAAAAATCCTGATCAACATACTACCAAACCAAATTAAAAAACACACTTAAGGATTATTCACCATAGTTAAGTGGGAATTATTCCTGGTATGCATGGTTGGTCCAATATCTATAAATCAATATTTTTGGTGGATTGCTTTAATAGATGATGTACAAAAACCATATGATCATCTCATAGATGTCATAAAAATGTCTGACAAAGTTTAGCATTTTTTCATTTTAAAATATCTAAAAAATTAGGTATAGAAGGAATGCATTTTAACACAATACATGTCATAAATGATAATCCCCTAGATAACATTATACCCAATGATGAATAACTAAAGGTTTGACCTTTAAGATTCAAAAGAAGTCAAGAATGTCTTCTCTTACCACTTCTATTCCATAGGATATTGAAAATCTTTTCCAGAGTAATTAGGGCAAGAGAAATAAAGCTTCTAAATTGGCACTAACAGAGAAATACAAAAAAGGTGGATACAAAATCAACACATGAAAATCAGTAGTCTTTCTGAATGCTAAGAATAAACTTTCCAAAAAGGTAAAAAAAAAAAAAAAGTAATAACTCTACTAATGATACCTTTATACAAAACCCAACTTATAAATAAATATAACCAAAGAGGTAGAAAATTATATTGATGAAGGAAAATGAAGATGACCCCCCAAAGTAGAAATAAGTCTTGTGTTCATAGACTAAAAACAATATTGCTAAAATGTTCATATTATCCAAAGTGAAATGCAGATTGAGTACAATCCTTATGCAAATCCCAATGTCTTTTCTAAGAGAAATAAAAAGTCTGGAATTTCATGTGACTCACCTCAAACACACATACACAAATTAAATAGAAAAAAAAATTAAGCAAAAGAAGAATACTGGCAACATCATATTTTCTGATTCCAACCTATTTTCCAAAGTGCATAATAAGAAATAATTAAAATTGAATGGTATTGGCATAAAAATATCTATTCACAAATGAACATGACGGATAGCTCAGAAATGAACCCATGTAGTATAGACAATTTATTTTCAACAAAGATGCAAAAATACACAATGTGAAAAGAAGAGTTTATTTAATAAATTGTATTCTAAAACCTAGATATCCATATGTGGAAGAAACTTATATAATACCATCTACAAAAATTTACTCAAAATAGAATAAAATCTTAAACACATGAACTTAAACTGTAAAACAGCAAGAAGAAAACAGAGACAAAAACTAAATCACATTGATCTGTGTTAGTTAGCTAGTTACATATGAACAGGTGGGTAGGGGAAGGACAATAAAGGCAGTGATCAACAAGCAGGACATTAGACATATCCATCAAAAGCACCCATAATTATGTACTGGGGATAACAAAAACCTAATCAAAGCAGCTAAGTAGTGAGAAAACATGAACTGGTATGTCAAACCTTCCCCAGGCATAGTTAATTGTAACCCCTTAAGTTAACTATTATTTCAAGACTATGATAACTCTCTCTAGTGACCAGGTTATCACAACTCCACCCCCACAACTAGATTATCACTGAAACTATGTCACAGCCACCCTTTGTGACCAGGTCATCATGACCCTCACAAAGAGATTTTCTGGGTGATAATCCATGAAAGTCAGTATGAGCAGCAAAGACAAGAATAAAGGGACTCAAAAACATTAAAAACCAGATTGTAAGAGATTGAGATAGTCCACTCTGTTCCTATACTGTGTGATTTCCTCTTTTCCTCTAATAAACTCCTAACTGTTATTCTGTGTGACTTACTTGAAATCTTTCTTATGGGCTCCCAAGAGCTAATAGTTGTGGAATATAGGTTGGAATCAGGAAATATAATCCTGCCAGTATTCTTCTTTTGCTTATTTTTTTTTTCTATTTAATTTGTGTATGTGTGTTTGAGATGGGTCACAGAAAATTCCAGACTTTTTATTTCTCTAAGAAAAGACATTGGGATTTGCATAAGGATTGTACTAAATCTGCATTGCTTTTTCTCAGCAGATCTTCTCTACAATATTCTGGGATTGCTGACCAGTTACTTTTCTGAAAGTTTATTCTATATCTTAGGACACTTGGTAACAGAAAAAGATGCTGAGGCAACTGAAATTTCCTGGCCAGAGTCACTATCCAGTGGAATCGAAAGCTTTCTTGATTAAAATCTGGACACACAAGGCCTTTAGGGATAAAGGCTAAGATTTTGGACCACAGTGGGAGCCCAGGCCAAGGTTAGGCCCAGGATCAACCCCGCCCCCATCAACCTGCTGACACATGCCAGAGCCCAGGCCCAGGACCAGTCTGCAGATCCACAGATGAGGCCCAGGATCTCACTTGCCAACCCACCTGGGAGCCCAGGCAGTCCTAGTTGCAGTAGCATTCTTCTTGGGAAACCAGTTGGTCATTAGGTGACTGAAAGGCCAACATCAAGGTATAGTATAGGTAACCTGCATGGACACTACAAGATTATAGGGTAGAATCTATAATACCTCAGGTCTGCACTGCAAAAGGGAAGACATATAGACAACATAAGAAATTATAATAATTGTCGGGGTTTTTTACCTCCCTGTTTCCTCCTGACCTGCGGGAGAGATGGGGAAAGCACACCCCGACCAGGTCGAGCCAAGAAAGGTAAAGGTCAACGGGCCACCCACACCCAGCCCTCCCTTGCCAGAGGACAATCAGATGCGCCAGGGAGAACAGTCAAAGCAGGATCTCCTTTAATGAGAAAACATACACAGCTAATACAATGTACAGGAGCCAATCAGGTCAGCAGGGTGGGGAGAATTTACATCTACACCCATCCTATAGGCAGTAATGGGAGACATGAGCTGTCCTTGATGGCAGAAGGGTACTGAGCCTATCCTAGAGGTGGTCCCATTCTTCATCACAACCCATGGCAATTCGCTAGGTGCTCTCTTAGCCAGATGTGGCCCCAGGACGGGGTAACAGCCAGCAAGTTAAGTTCCCTCTTTTCTGATGCAACATGCCCCACATTACATCATGCCCTACAAATAATAATTTAAAAAAAAAAACAAGGGAAGAAAGTGCCCCAAACAAACCAAGATCCTACAAGAATAGAATCCATAGACAGTGCAATTGATGAAATATCAGAGAAGGAGTTTAAATTTACATAATTAAAATGACCTGTGAATTAAAGAATGATATCAGAGAGCAAATACAAGCAAAAAGTGATCACTTCAAGAAAAAAATAAGAAAGCAGATACAGGCAAACATTGATAACATCAACAAAGAGATAAGGGAGCAAATACAGTAGCAAAAGATTACTTCAAGAAACAGAAATTTGGAAAAGAAATCATAAATCCTTGAAATAAAGAAAAAAATAAACCAAATTAAAAACTCAATAGAAATCATCACCAACAGACCAAATCAGAATGTCAGATAAGGAAGACAAAGTATGTAATCTGGAAAATAAAGTTCACTATACAATTAAGGTGGTAAGAAACCATGAACAGAACATCCAAGAATTATGGGATAGCATCAAAAGACCAAATATAAGAGTTATTGGGATAGAGGAAGGCACACAGATTCAAACCCAAAGGAATGCCCAATCTCTTCAATGAGATAATTTCAGAAAATTTCCCAAACATGAAGAATAAATTGGAAAATCAAACACAAGAGGCTTACAGGACACCTAATGTACAAAATTACAAGAGGTCTACACAAGGCACATTATAATGACAATGCCTAGCATACAGAATAAGAATAAAAATCTTAAAGGCCACAAAAGCAAGGAATCAGATTACATATAGGGAAAGACCAATTTGGACCTCAACAGATTTTTAAACGCAGACCCTCAAAGCCAGGAGATCATAGAACAACATATACCAAGTTCTGAAAGAAAATGGATGTCAACCAAGAATTATATCCAGCAAAATTAAGCCTGAGATCTGATGACAACATAAAAACCTTTCATGATAGTGCACAACCAGACATATGAATGTGCTCTATATGTGTAACTTGAATTGTAATGCATTCTGATGTCATACATAACAAATTACAATAAAAAAAATTTGAAGGAAAAGAAAAAAAAACTTTTATGATAAAGAAAAACTAAAAGAATTTACAGAGAGTAAGCCTGCACTACAGACCATTCTCAGTAAAATATTCCAGAAGAAAATTAAAAAAAAAACAATGAAAAACAGCAAAGGGAGGAAATACACTAAAGGAAAGGCCAATCAAAGGAGAAACCAAGTCAAGCTAAAAACCAAAAATAAATCAAATTGTTTGGAAATACAAGTCATGTTTTAATAGTAACTTGAATGTGAGTGGCCTAAACTTATCAATTAAAAATCATAGACTCACACATTGGAGTTAAAAATAAATAAATAAAGACTCAATCATATGCTGCCTTCAAGAGATTCATCTCACAAAAAAATACATCCACAGACTGAAGATGAAAGGGTGGGAAAAAACGTACCGCTCACAAGGACCACTTAAACAAGCAGGAGTTTCCATCCTCCTACTGATAAAGTATACTTCAAATCAAAGCTAGTGAAAAGAGATAAAAAATAATATTTCATACTATTTAAGGAATTCACACATGAACAAGACCTAACAATCATAAATATCTATGCCTCAAACAATGGAGCATTTACCATCTACGTATATCAAACAAACCCTTCTCAACTACAAAAAGCAAAAAGAGGGCTGGGGTTATGGTTCAGTGGTGAAGTGTTTGCCTAGCACATGTGAGGCACTGAGTTCAATCCTCAGCACCACATGAAAATAAATAAAGATATTGTGTCTACATACAACTAAAAAAATATTAAAAAAAAAAAGAATTAAATAGACCTCAACACAATAATACCACACCTCTCTCACCACTGGATAGATCTGCCAAACAAAAACTAAACCAAGAAACTATAGAATTCAATGAAACAATCAATAATTTAGATTTAACAGACATATATTGAATATTCCATCCATCGACAGGCAAATACAATTTCTTGTCAGAAGAACATGGATCTTACTCCAAAATAAACCATATATTATTCCACAAAGTACATCTTAGCAAATATAAAAAAAATAGATACTACGCTGCATTCTATCTGATCATAATGGAATGAAATTTGAAAACAATGACAAAAAAAAAAGAGAGAGAGAGAGGCTACTCCAACATCCGCAGACTAAATAACATGCTATTGAATGACACATGGATAAGAAAAGACATCAGGGAGGAGATTTAAAAAAAAAAAATTAGAGATCAATGAGAACTCCAATACAACTTATAAAAATCTCTGGGACACTATGGAGGCTGTGCTGTGCTAAGAGGAAAGTTCATTGCATTAAGGAAAGTTCATTGCATTAAGCTCATTCATTAAAATAAAAATAAAAGTCTACAAATAAACAACCAGATATTACATCTCGAAGTCCCAGAAGATGAAGAACAAATCAACACCAAAAGTAGTAGAAGACAGGAAATAATTAAAATCAGGGTAGGAATCAGTGAAATAGAAACTAAAGAAACAATTCAAAAAATTGACAAAACAAAAAGCTGGTTTATGAAAATAAATAAATAAATAAACACACTGTCAAACCCTTAGTCACCCTAATGAAAACGAGGGAGAGAAAATTCATGCTGAAAAAGGAAGTATCATGACAGACACAATTGAAATAGAGAAGACTATTAGAAACTATTTTGAAAATGTATACTCTAATAAAATAGAAATCGTCAAAGACACTGGCAAGTTTCTAGAGTCATCTGATCAACCCAAACTGAGTCAGGAGGACATACATGATTTAAACAGATCAAGTTCAAGCAAAGAAATAGAAGACATCATCAAAAGCCTACCAACCAAGAAAAGCCCAGGACCAGACAGATTCACAGCCAAGTTTTATAAGACATGTAAAGAATAATTAATGCTAACATTCCTCAAATTATTCCATGTAATAGAAAAGGAGGGAGCCCTTCCAAACTCATTCTATGAAGCTAGTATCACTTTGATACCAAAACCACATAAGGAAAGAAAATTTCAGACCAATATCCAAGATGAAGATTGATGCAAATATCCCCCACTAAAATTTTGGCAAATCACACACAAAAAATTAAGAAAACAGTGCATCATGATCAAGAGGGGTTCATTCCAGGAATGCAAGTTTGTTTCAACATAGAGAAACCAATAAATGTGATTCATCACATTAATAGACTTAAGATAAGAATCATATGATTATATCAACTGACGTAGAGAAAGCATTTGATAAAATACGGCACCTTTTCATGTTCAAAACACTAGAAAAAGCTAATAGGAACATACCTCAACATTGTAAAAGCTATCTATGCTAATCCCAAGGCCAACATCATCCTAAATGGAGAAAAACTGGAAGCATTCCCTCTAAAAACTGGAACAAGACAGGGATGCTCTCTTTCACCACTTCTATTCAACATAGTCCTTGAAACTCTAGCCAGAGAAATTGGACAGACAAAAGAAATTAAAGTGATATGAATAGGAAAAGAAGAACTCAAAATATAATTATTTGCTAATGACATTATTCTATACTTAGAAGATCCAAAAAACTACCAGAAAACTTCTAGAATAAAAAAAAAATTCATCAAAGTTGCAGGATATAAAATCAATACCCATAAATCAAATGTATTTCTATACATCAGTGATGAATCCTCTGAAAGAGAAATTAGGAAAATGACTCAATTCACAACAGCCTGAAAAAAGAATAAAATACTTGGGAATCAATTTAACAAAAGAGGTGAGAGACCTCTACAGTGATAACTACAGAACACTAAAACTAAAGAAAGAAATTAAAGAAGACCTTAGAAGATGTAAATATTCCCCATGCTCTTGGATAGGCAAAACTAATATTGTCAAAATGGCCATCCTACCCAAATTGCTATACAGATTCAATGTGATTCCAATTAAAATCTCAATGTCATTTCTTATAGAAATAGAAAAAAGTAATCATAAAATTCATTTTCATAATATCATTACCATGATCATAAAATTCAAAATAAAAGACCCAGAATAGCCAAAGCAATTCTTAACAAAAAGCAAGAGGTATCACAATCCAAACCTTAAACTATACTACAAAGCTTTAGGAAAAAAAATGACATGGTATTGGCACCAATACAGACCAAGTAGACCAATGGTAGAGAATAGAAGACACAGAGACAAACCCACATAAATACAGTTATCCCATAGTAGACAAACATGCCAAAAACATAGACTGGAAAAAAAATAGCCTCTTTAACAAATAATGCTGGTAAAACTGAAAATCCATATGTAGCAAAATTAATCAAAACCCCTATCTCTCACCATGTACAAAACTCAACTCAGAGTGGTTCAAGGACCTAGGAATTAGTCCAGAGACCCTGAACCTAATAGAGGAAAAACTAGGCCCAAATCTTCACTAGGTTGGATTAAGCCCTGACTGCCTTAACAAACTCACAAAGTACAAGAAATTAAAACTATAACCAATAAATAGGATGGATTCAAACTAAAAAGCTTCTTCTCAGCAAAAGAAAGAATCAAAGAGGTGAGAGACAGCCTACATTTTGTGAGGAAATTTTTGCTACGCACACTTCAGGTAGAACACAACCTCCAGGATACATAAAAAAACTCAAAAAATTTAACACCAAAAAAAAAAAAACAAACAACCCCAAAAATTAATGGGAAAAGGAGATGAACAGACACTTCTCAGAAGACAATACAATTGATCAACAATATACGAAAAAATGTTCAACATCTCTAGTAATTAGAGAAATGCAAATCAAAATTACTCTAAGATTTCATCTCACTCCAGTTAGAATGGCAATTATGAGGACTACAAACAACAATAAGTGTTGGTGAGGATGTGGGAAAAGGAACAAACGTACATTGCTGGTGGAACTGCAAATTGGTGCAACTAATCTGGAAAGCAGTATGCAGATTCTTTAGAAAATTTGGAGTGGAACCACCATTTGGCCCAGCTAGCTCACTCCTCAGACTATACCCAAAGACTTAAAATCAGCATACTATAGTTACGCAACCACATCAATGTTTACAGCAGCTCAGTTCACAATAGCTAAACTGTAGAATCAAGCTAGATGCCCTTCAGTAGGTGAATGGATAAAGAAATTGTATATATATACACAATGGAATATTACTCAGCATTAAAAGGAAATAATATTATGGCATTTGCAGGTAAATGGACAGAGTTGGAGAATATCGTGTTAAGCAAAGTAAGCCAATCCCCTAAAACCAAAAGCTAAATGTTCTCTCTGATAAGTGGATACTGAACCATGATGGGGAGGCATGGATCATGAGGAGAAACTGTGACTGGGCAAAGGAGAGGGAAGGGAGGAGGCAGAGCATGGTAGCAGGAAAGATGGTGGAATGAGATGAACATCATTACGCTAGGTACATGTATGACTACAAAAATACTGCAATACTACATTGTGTACAACCAGAGAAATTAAAAGTTGTACTGTAATTGTGTACAATGAATCAAAATGCATTCTGTTGACATATATACCTAATTAGAATAAATAATAAATAAATAAAATTAAAAAATAAATAAAATTAACTATCTAACACACACACACAAACACACTCAAACAATAAGTGTTGGCCCAGCTATCTCACTGGACCAACATACACACATACACACACACACACACACACACATAAAAAAAAAAAAGACTAAGACTTTCCTTTTGGTCCTTTGGCCAATCGGGTCTTAACCATTGAAAACTGATAGCTCCTGGCTAGGATTACTTCTTCAAGGGGCAAAGGGTCAGTGATTATAGAATTTCTGAATGCTAGAACCCTTTAAGAGTAAAAACACTTCTTTTCCTTCCTGTTACCCTTTCATATCTATCTCTGTCCCAACAGAATATCATGAGACCTCTCTCAAGCCTCTAATCAGTGAACTCTAATTAATGTTTAAGGTAAAAAAAACACACTCCCCATTCTTCGGGTTGAGATGTCATATTTTAAACTTTGCCTCACATGCTCACCTGTGGTATGACTTACCTGGCTGTTGATTCAAAAACCAGCAAGGGGTTATGGGGGAATAGAAAAGACAAACAGACACACAAAGAGAAAAAAAATCCAGGACCAGGTGGGATACTGGTCCTCTGATGGTGGAAGAATGATCCAGTGTTAGCTTGGAACATTTATTATATTCGTTTTATCATCAAAATGTTTTTCTCTGAGAAAGCATGCAGGATTGAAGGTTGAAGACTGGCAGCCAATTGTAATTATCTTTCTGTGCCCATAATTCTCTACCCCTAGCAGCTGTTGTCTAAACTCAGGGTCAAGACTGATAGTCTCTTGCTTTGCACAGAACCTCATTAGCAGGGGATCACCATACCAACTTTGCAATCTTAACCTGCACTTTGCACAGGAAGTTTCCAGCACAGGTGTAGGATCCTACTGTGAGACAGAGAACCTGACCCAAGTCACCACTCCACACAAAATAGCAGCTTTCTTTGCTTCTCTGTTACTTTCTGACCTTTTATAAATGGGATTTTGATCTTTGTATATAAGTTCCTCCCTTCATATCTAAATTATACTGAGGCTATGCTTAGGATAAAGGGGAGAGCAACATAAGGAATAACTTAAGAAGATGGATTACATTCCAGGAGTGCTCCAGAGGACCCTTTGTATTCTTAAGATCAATGTAAATATTACTTTCAAGTATAAGGACCCAGCTCCAGTGTTTGAGGTACCAAACAAGAAGCTGATATGTTAAATTTCGGGAAGTCAGAGAACATTGACTTATTGCAGTTATTCTCTCCTTTCTACTGATAGAAAACCAAATGCCATTTCCAATGGATGGTTCTTTGGTATTCATTCTGAAAAATTGGGTCAAATTTGATCTAAAGACTTTGAAACACAAAAGGCTAATTTTCTTTACTACTTCCTGGCCTAAATATATGCTAGGAAATGGAGAAAACTGGCCACAAGTTGGAAGCTTAAACTACACTACTCTTTTTCAGTTAGATGAATTTTGCAAAAAGGAATGAAAATGGGTAGAAATCCTATATGTCAAAGTTTTCTTGTTCCTGAAGGATCAACCAGACTTCTCCATAAATGCCCAGGTAAAATATTATCCCACCACACAAGCTTTAAAATCTCTCCAACCTAAAGGGCTAAAAGAGACATCCTTCTCAACTTTTCAATTTAAACCTCAGGAGAACAAAATAATACAATTCCAGAAGTTCCTCTGTACTCAGCCCTTCCTATTATGAATCCTAATCCACTACACCCTGGTACTATTGGTGACCCCAAATTTTGCCCATTAAAAGAGTCAGGAAGAAAATTTGGCATTAGGTGGTCATATGTTCCAATTTTACCTAGAGATCTAAAAGAGATCAATCAAAATTTAGACAAATTTGCAGGTGACCCAGACTTTCATATCGACACATTTCAACACTTGACTCAAAATTTTTACTTAATATAGACATCTTAATAAAGACATCTGTGATATTGGACAGACCACTTTATAAAAACTGTGACAGAAACAGCTAAGACAATTTGGGGATAAAATGCACTTTGTGAATCAAAAGTACCATATAGGGACCACTTCAGTCCCTACTTCAGATCCCAACTGGGAATATGATAGTGAAGAAGATAGACAAAAGGGAAATTTAAACTCAGAGTTACAAGTTTCTCTATGGTAGACCCTTTGTTCAGAATGACCTTGCCATAGAGGAGAAACAAAATATTGAGAAAATTTATAACAGAGCTAGGATGATTCCTAAAGGTAATAGAGGAATTTGGGGAACAAGCTGTATACTCCATAAAAATAAATTTTCTAGTGTTCTTATCTCCTGGAGCACAGGTTCTGGCTAAGTGCCATAAAGATCACCAATTCAAGTACCAATGATGCCTATTTGAAAGGGTCCTTTGCCTGTAATACTGTGTACTCCTACAATTCTCAGGGTTCCAAAAACTTTTGGCTGTATTCATCATTCTCACATCAAGTTTTGGACTCAAAAGAATAGCCCTGATGAGATACCTGAGGAGTACCCTACCAACTTTACTGGTACTCCAATAAAACCTGAGAAAAGTATGAGAGTTCTACCTAGGACAGATAACCTTCCTTCTGTCCACTTCTTCAATACTGATAGTCTCCTATTATTGAGATTCTGGTCGTATTGGGATACACAGTAGGTGTTATCCTGTGGATTACTGAGATGAAACATGGGTAATTTTGACTCTCTTTTTTTTTTCCTGCTAAGTTTTAGCCATACTAAAAATGTATTAACTCTTTTTTAATGTTGGGCTCAACACTATGGCTTATGGAGAGTGGTGTCAGAGAATGGGAGAGCAGTGACTGAGACTGGGGGGGCTCTCTGATGACTTCATGGCTGTGATGTGTCAGCTGCCTAGGAATGTTTCTGTGCAAGGGCACAGAATACCTGGCTGCCCAGCCTGAATGAAGTTCTATGCAAGGGTCTTATCAGTTTTTACCTTGATCTCAGGCATATATCTCCCAGGGATAGAGGAATTTTCATGCTAGGCAACCACAATGTTTTACAAGCTCTGCTACTCCTGAGTCTGCCCGCTGAACAGTAACTCTAAACAATGGCCCTCCTTGAGCACTACACAAAGGTCCTAACATTGCACACTGCAATTGTGGAAAAGCTGCATAGATGTTTCTTATTGTGTAACTTTACTGAGTACAAAAATAATGTTTGCACAGTCTTTAACCTGATAATGTGACATATATAAAGAGTCCTGGCATAACTCTTTAGATATGCTTCTCCAACAAACAGCAGCACTCTACCAGATCCCATTATTTTTCTTCAAAATCTGCATGTGTGAGTCTTTTCTTTTTAATCCTTATCGCCCCTTGCTGGAACCATGGGTTTGGCCATGCAGGATGCAGTATTATCCAAGAAATTAATAAGACTAACTGCTTGGTCTTCATTTAATGCCACTTTCTAGCACCTTGGATTTGCCCTGGAGGGTTCCATCTTTACAATACTGGCAATTCTTCCAAAGAAACATCCAGGAGGAGTACTGAGCTACATGTTGACATCATAAATTCCAGACACAAAATGAAATATAACTCAGAGGACACTCAAGGACATTTCCTCTCTAGTCTGTGGCCAATGTTTCACTGCTACAACCATTCTGAATAGACAGATGAGACATTTATAAGAAATAAAATATCAGGGCTGGGGTTGTGGCTCAGTGGTACAGCATTCACCTAGCACGTGCAAGGCCCTGGTTTTTACCCTCAGCA
The DNA here is from genome assembly GCF_047511675.1 of Marmota flaviventris. Classification (NCBI taxonomy): domain Eukaryota; kingdom Metazoa; phylum Chordata; class Mammalia; order Rodentia; family Sciuridae; genus Marmota; species Marmota flaviventris. Next base: position 110,139,935 of record NC_092501.1, on the reverse strand, counting down.
TCACATATAAATAAATAAATAAATAAATACTACTGTGTCCAACTACAACTAAAAACTAAATATTAAAAAAAGAGATACAATATTTCTAGATATGGTTTTCAATGACACAGTCTGAAAAACAAAACCGTTAAACTCAAAAGTCAGAATGATGAGACAGGAAATTCTTCAAAATTAAATGGTTCTTGATGTTTTAAGCATACCACTATGGATGGACATAGGCTATTATCAAAAGTGAATATTGTGTATATATTTCTGACAATTCTGCCAGTATTTCTGGCATTATATAAATTATTCAAACTGAAATAAAACACACGGAGGATTCAACCCCAGTTTTACAGGATTGATAGAGTTATCTGTTTAGCATCTCTCACTGATGGGTTTTCTTATACTCTATTTTTAATTATACTAAGTGGCATTTTCCTATGTTTTTTTTTTTTGCTATTGCCTCCCAATACTAATTGGTAATTGATGTGTATCCAGATCCTGTAAAACACAAGGCACTGTAATCTACAAATGTTTTCACTTTTTACCTTGAACACTTGGACCAACCTCACCCACCTGACAGAGGAAATGTTTGGGGTCACCTTCCCTTAAAATCCACTCTCTCCACAGGAATTAGCCAAAGCATTTGATACTCAATTATATTAAAAAATATTTAAGGATCTGAGTCCTTGAGATGGGAATGGTAAGGTTAGTCAGTTATGAGCAGGACAGAGAGAGGACAACAAAGGGCAGTAACTTACAGGGAGTATATTAGACATATACATCAAACAGAGTCCATGAGTCCCAGGACTGGGGATAACAGAAAAAATTTTAAAGCAGTCAAGTATCAGGAATATAGGAACTGGTATATCAAACCTCTCCTAGGCATAGTTAATTATAACCACTTAAGGAAACTATTTTTCAACATCATGTCACAACTATCTTTTGTGATCAGGTCATCAGAACCCTCTCCATGTAACCAGGTCATCATGACACTCCTAAAAATTTTTCTATGGCTATACAAAGAGTTATATACCACATACGGAAGTATGAGAAGCTAAGAACAGAATAAAAGAATTCAAAACCTTAAAATCCCAGACTCTGTAAGAACTATGTCATTTTTTACAGAGAGGTTCCTCTCAGAGGTCTTTTTGCAATTATTCCACTTTCTTTAATAAAAGTCTGCTACTCTATGAGACTTTCTTAAAATCCTGTCTTTAGGATCTCAAGTCATTGGTCACATCAGCTCTGCAGGGGTACTTTCTCTAACATCTTGGCAATGAATTTTTGATTTTGACACCCTAACCACAGGCAACTAAAGCAAAACTATGCAACTGGGATTATATCAAAATAAAAAGCTTTAGCAAAAAAGACAAAAAAAAAAAAAAAAAAAAAAAACATAAATTAAGAAAAGGGCCAATCTCTGGATTAAGTTAAAATATTTACAAATCATACATCTGATAAGTGGTAAATATTCAACATACATATGTGTATGTATACATATACATACACACACACATACACATATTATGCATATATACTGTAGGAAGAAAACAAATAATACAATTCTTTGTTAATCATTACAGAAATGGACATTACAAGCACATTTTTTTTGCATTTTTAATCTGATTGCTTTAATCATTTTGTACCTCTTTGAATAGCTATTATAAACAATATGATAAATAAGCATTGATGAAGAAATCAAGAACCATTGTACACTCTTTGTGAGCATGTTGCTCATAACAGTTGTTATGGATCATGCTGTATAGGTTTCTCAAGAAACTAAAAGTGGAATTACCATATGATTCAGCAATTTTTCTTCTGGGAGTATACCAAAAAGATTTCAAGTGAGTATGCTAAAGAAATATCATATTGTTATTTACATGGCAGCACTATTCACAATAATCAGACTATGTAACCAACATAAGTATCCCATAACATCAGAATGAATAAGGAAAAAGTGGTACATATACACAAGGAACACTAATCAGTTTTAGAAATTAAGAACCTTCTTCATTAAAATATAATGGACTGAAATGCAAAACATTATGCTAATTGAACAATACAGGCACAGAAAGACAAATACTGAATGTTCTATTTATTTATTTATTTGGTACTGGGGATTGAACCCAGGGGCACCTTAATACTTAGCTACATTCTCAGCCCTATTTATTTATTTATTTGTTTGTTTTTTTTGTTTATTTATTTATATTTGACACAGGGTCTCCCTGTAATAGAGACTTGAAACGGAAAATATTTTACAGTTACAGCAACTTGAGCAAGAAACAATGAGTTTAAGTTATTCCTCTATTGTGTAAGAATGAATAAACACTGAAAAGTTCAAGGATTTAAATGAGGGAAACTTAAAACTTCTGTTTAGAGATGCAATAATAGTGAGAAAAATGAGTCAATATGTAATGCTGTATTCTGAGTCAGGAAAATGAGTAATGTGAAAATTTTGAATAGGGAATAGAAAATTAATATTTTGTTGCCCTTAGCAGGAGTGTCCTTTGATCTTTGCTATCACTATTTTTTTTTATTTGATTTGAAAAATAAAAGTAGATTGTGAATATGAAGTCAGTTTGGCCTCAGGAAGCAGATGATGGATTACCTCACATATCTTTGTAAGACAAATTATTGTGCAACAACTTCTTTGAGAATAAGATTTTATAAATATTTTACAAATATTTGTAATCCCATGTTTATTTTCACCCAAAAATCCATATTTTCTCTGGTGTCTGGAAGCATGTGAAATGTTACCATGAGAAAAAAAAATGATTTTCTGTTTACTACCTCTGATGTCTAATTTAGAATATTTGTCCTTTCATGCTTTCCCTTGTATTATCCAAGTATATGTTTTGGGTCATCCTTGAAGGCTACACTAAACACATCAGATAAATATGAAAATTAGATAGAGTCCATATTTATAACCTACGTCTGTTTTTAAAATAATAGTATTTTGGAATAACCTTAATGTTACTGAAATTGTGTTGCTATAATTGGTCTTGTTAAACTGTGTTATTACAGGGTCTAAAGCACAATGGAAGAGATCTTTTGAAAAATAATTTAGATTAAGTATAACATCATGATTATTCACAATAAAATTTTCCTCGAAATGGAAAAATCAGCATCACTCATGAATTTATTTATATAAAATTAAAGCTATATGAATTCATAAAGTAAATAATCAGAAACTTAATTAAGCATATACAAAGCAAGTCTAATAGCTAGCTCTGAGAATGTGATATTTTCCTTTTCATAATTTTTTTGTTAATTTTAAAAATGAATTCTATTGGATAAACATAACATCTTAAATATATATGATTAGCTGAATTATCTCAAATAATTTAGTGTTATTTTCTACTCTTAAAAGGAAAATTCATATTTAAAAATAACATTGTCTACTTAAGATATCCACAAAATTTCTTTGTATCTCTTCCAAAAGAGAAGTTATTTTCATTCAAATTCACCTGAGAGCTTTGCAAAATTGCAAATTTGCTTCAAACCTATAATAAGTGCCATATCTTTCAAATATTTTACTGATCCCTCTTGGCAAGAATCACTATTTACATTCACTGGTTGTCTCTTCTTACTCTCTCTGCACTTTACATATTTCAAGAGAAACTTGAATTACTCATTCCCCATAGATTTTCCTCTGGAAATCTCAGCCGAAGGTGATCAAATGTTTGATTGGGCAATATATAATACTTTACATATGCCCGATTTTGTACTAAAATATGAACTTTATAAAAATCAATACATAAAGTATTTTAGTTATATTTCAGAAAATTTTATATATAAGAAAACATCTCTGATTTATAATTATTTTGTTACTTAATATTGAGGAGTGGCACTACAGAAATGAAGGGTGAAAGTCTATAAGTATTTGTAAATGAAATCAAGGATACTATTAAATGATTAAATATTTTATTTACTTATATATCAGCACTATTCATCATTTTATTTAAAAAGACATGTAACAACAATACAAATATAGGACTCAAATATTTATGGTGGGAAATATTATTTAACTTGTCATGTCTTTGTGATTTTACCTTTTATTTCTACCTTCTTGTTTAAATATACAAAACATATTGACTCAAGCAAAATAGGTTTTTTTAAACTCAGGAATTTAATTAGAAAAAATATGTAATTCATTTTCATGCTGCTTGAAATGCACATGGTCATATGTGCTCAAGACATTAATGGTTTTCTTTGTTTTTTAGAAGATTTGTAAAAGCAAACATTGTGAGAAATAAAGAGGACAGAGGAGAAAAAAGGTGAATGTTTCCATTATATTTTATAATACTACCAATCCTACATATCATCCCATAATATCATATATGAGATATACTTGTTAGATTTTATGCACTAGATCTCTTAACCATCAGTCCACTTATGGTAATGTTGGACTGAGTTCCATGCTGTTGGAACTTTATTAGTTTCCCCATGGCTTCCAAAGATCAAGAAAATTTTCAAATTTTACATAAGGATTCAATATTAACCTTTATGCCACATAAAACTGCAGGCCTGTAGAGTATCTGAGGATGACAGTCACAGAGGCTAATGATTGATGAACTGATGCTTTGTAGGCATAGGTTCCTGGTAGGAATGACATCTTTGGACTAGCATTAAAAAGGCAAAATTACATTTCATTATGCCTACAGAAATAAAAGGCCTTTGTCCATTTTGTGGTCGACCTTACTACCATGGGGATTCACAGATGTTCTGCACTGCATTGAAAAAAATAAAATAAAAGTAAGCACATTGATTTTTCACAGACTTTTTAAAGGAATATACTATTTTCTGCTTTGAACCATTAAAGAATATATCTTTATTAGTTTAGAATATACCAAAAAAATTAATCATTAATTGAAAACTAATAATTTAATAAGTTTCACAACCATTATAAATTTCATTCTGCAACATATACAAGGTATGGCAAATTATTTTAAAATTTAAAAACTTTCAAAGTTTATAAAGTATTTCCTCATGTACCTGGAATAATTTTGACCTTATCTGAAATCCATTTTTGGGTGCTCAGCAGGCATCTATAGAAATTGAAGTTTTTTTTTTTCTCTTTGACTTTTTGATTTTGACAGCTTTACAATAAACTTTATTGTAGTTGAAGTTATTTTTGAAGGAGAAGTTGACATCATCTGTATACTAATTATTTTTCATTTTAAGTTGTAGAAGATTAAGTGATGGTTTAAAAAGAAAAAAAAAAACCTGGGGGGGGGGGGCAAAAACGTTCTAGCCATGTTTTCTTAGAAAAAACAAAAAAGAAAATCAGAAAAATGATTAATAACATAAGATATTTCAATTTTTCCCAGCATTTTCTACTTAGTACCTTTCCACATGGGACAAATAGTCTCTGATGATGCTCAAACACAGAGAGGCTAAGGAACTTGCCCAGGGCCACACAGACAGAAAATAACCAAGTTTCTACTTGAACCAAGGCATTTTTGCCCCTTCTCTGAAGCCCTAGATCTTCACCCGTGTAATTAAAAAGCAAAAAAGAAAATATTATATAGATAAATATATAATAATGTGTTTTATGTTATAATTCCAAAAATGTATTTTATGGTAAATAAAATTATAAATTATTTCCAAAACACATTTGAGCTTTTATACTAATTGTAATCTTTTTATGTTATACTTCTTGTATCTTGCTAAACTATATTTCAGATGTGGTGTTTAAATGATATTTTATTAAAGATTAATTTAAAGTATAAAGCTTACATTTTATCTCAATAATTCAATCTTCAATTAGTAAATATATCCTAAATCATATCTCCAGTATTATAATTTTGAAAATATGCAGTTTTCTGGTATATTTTTTACTTTTAAACTTTTTTTCCATTTACACATTTCTATTTAAGAAATTAGATGGCAGCATCAGCCCTGAAATAACTTTTGACAAAGATAACATTTAACACTTTCAGCAAATTAATTACATTAAGCCTACATAATCTTTCATTGTTAATTTTTTATATTCTCAATAATGCATTTTTTAAATATTTATGTTAAAATATATTGCAGGAATTGATAACAAGGTGTTATGTATATTATGTAGCATTTTATTTATTTTTTATTTTATGTACTAATTCATTTGACATAAAAACTGCACATATTAATGGGGCACCATGTAATGTTTAGATACACGTATACAGTGCACAATTTCAAATCAGGTTAAATATATCTATATCTAATTTGGTTTCTTTGGTATTTTTGTTTTGTTTTGTTTTGATTTTTTGTTGTACTGAAGATTGAACCCAGGGAGCACTAACACTGAGTTATATCCTCATTCCACAGGATCTCGCTAAGTTACTGACAGCCTTGCTAATGTGTTGAGGCTGGCCTCAAACTTGTGATCTTATCTCAGCCTCCCAAATTGCTGAGAATACAGATATGCAACACTGCATCCAACCAACATAATTTCTTCCTGACTAAAATATTCACAATATTTTCCAGCTTTTTTCAAGCAGTATGTTATCATTATCTACAATCACCCTATTGTATAATGGCACATCATACCTTCTTATTCCCATCTAACTATAACTTAGTACCTACTGATCAACATCATTTCAACCCTTCTTCTTCCTAGTCGCTTCCTATTCTACTCTCAAAATCCATGGGATCACCTTTTACAGATCCTACATATGAGTGAGATCAGGTGATATTTTTTTCTTTTAAATCTAGAATATTTCACTTAATGGCCTCCAGTTCCATCCATACTGTTGCAAGATATTATTTCTAAAATTGTTACATTACAAATTTTTAAACTAAGGGTTTTTTGTTTCTGTATTTAGCACTTTGTGCTTAAAAATCTGTGCCTTGGCATGGCATTTGTTCACAGTAATACTAATGACCTTAATACAAAAGATTTCAAAGACTAATCTGTTTGGAATTCTACTAAGTTACTTCTTATAAACCATAAAATATTACCATTTTTTCTAATTGTAATGCTTAATAGTACTTATTATAATTGCCTTTTATTATTAATAATCGAATATTACTGATGGGCCCTTATTTTATTTGCATTGTTGGCTAACAGTAATCAAATATCTATGCTTTTATGATAAGTATAAATTCCGTATTTGTTTCCCTGTTTAATGAATTTTACAACTATGTGCTTATTTATTTTTTCCTCCATAAAACTTACTGAGAACACAATATATAAGGCTATTGGAATCTACAGAAGAAAATTAAAAAAACATTTTCTTAATGTAGATTCAGTTATACACTAGAAATGTGGAGACTAGGATTAAACTCTGAGAAAAATTAGAAATAAAACTATATTACTCCGCAGCGGGACAGAGCTTCCAATCACTCCTGCAAGGTAGGCGGGCCTGCGACCCACTGGCAGAAGAGGAGCAGCCACCTGCTGAGAGGCTGAGCCGCCCCCTCCCCCTGCGCCGGCATAGTAGAGGGAACTGGGACCAAACACAGAGCAGGCCCAGCGGCCTGCTGAGGGGCAGAGCCGCCCCCCACCCCCCTCGCCTGCCAGGTAGGGGAACTGTGACCACCGACAGAAAAGGCCCAGTGGCCCGCGGCGGGACAGAGCTTCCAATCACTCTTGCAAGGTAGGCGGGCCTGCGACCCACCGGCAGAAGAGGAGCAGCGGCCTGCTGAGAGGCAGAGCCGCCCCCTCCCCCCCGCGCCTGCAAGGTAGTCGGAACTGAGACCACCATCAGAACAGGTCAGACCTGCAACCGAGAGACAGAACAGGCCCAGTGGCCTGAGGAAGGGTAGAACCGCCCCCCCCCATGCCTGCAAAGTAGGCGGACCTGCGACCCACTGGCAGTACAGCCCCAGAGGCCTGCAGAGGGGCAGTGCCGCTGCCTGCGCCTGCAAAGTAGGCAGAACTGCGACCACCGACAGAACAAGCCTAGCGGCCCGCAGAGGGACAGAGCCGCCGCCCGCGCCTGCAAGGTCGGCGGACCTGCTACCGACTGGCAGAGCAGGCCCAGCGGCCTGCCGGCGTGGTAGGCACATTGCCCCAATTGGAGGAGGGGCAGAGCCGCCGCCCGCGCCTGCGAGGGAGACTTTGCAACTATACAAGACCAATATAAATATATAGGGGGAAAATTCAATAGCACAACAGTTTCACCAAGAAGAAAGGAACGCGAACTGTATGAAGAGACAAGGAAAGAAAGGACCACAAGCATTGCAGGTCAACTCAACTTTAGAAGAGGTAATAGCTGCAGCTGATGGAATGTCAGATAAAGAATTCAGGATATACATGCTTCAGATGATCTGGAGTCTCAAGGAAGACATCAGACAGCAAAATCAGACAATGAAAGATCACTTCAACAATGAATTACATAAACAAATCCAAGAAGCAAAAGATCAACTATACAGGGAAATAGAGGTTATAAAAAACAAACAAACAGAAATCCTAGAAATGCAGGAAGCAATAAGCCAACTTAAAAACTCAATTGAGAATACTACCAGCAGAGTAGAACACTTAGAAGACAGAACATCAGACAATGAAGATAAAGTATTTCAACTTGAAAAGAACATAGACAGCTCAGCAAGACTGTTAAGAAACCATGAGCAGAACATCCAAGAAATATGGGATAACATCAAGAGACCAAATTTAAGAGTCATTGGGATACAGGAAGGAACAGAGTTTCAAACCAAAGGAATGAGCAATCTATTCAATGAAATAATTTGAGAAAACTTCCCAGACTTGAAGAATGAGACAGAACCCCAAATCCTAGAAGCCTACAGGACGCCGAATGTGCAAAATCATAAGAGACCCACACCTAGACACATTATAATGAAGATGCCCAACATACAGAATAAGGAGAGAATTTTAAAAGCTACAAGAGAAAGGAAGCAGATCACATTTAGGGGTAAGCCAATCAGGATAACAGCTGATCTTTCAACACAGACTCTGAAAGCTAGAAGATCCTGGAATAACATATTTCAAGCACTGAAAGAAAATGGGTTCCAACCAAGAATTGTGTTTCCAGCGAAATTAAGCTTCAGGATGGAAGATGAAATTAAAACCTTCCACGATAAACAAAAGTTAAAAGAATTTGCAGCTAGAAAACCATCTCTTCAAAACATCCTTGGCAAAACATTACAGGAAGAGGAAATGGAAAATAACAATGAAAACCAACAGTGGAAGGTAGGACACTAAAGGGGGGAAAATAATCAAAGTGGAAAACAAACCATGTTTAGTAACATAAATAAACAAATATGGCTGGAAGAACAACCCATATCTCAATAATAACCCTAAATGTTAATGGCTTAAACTCACCAATCAAGAGACACAGGCTAGTAGAATGGATCACAAAACAACGCCCAACAATATGCTGCCTACAGGAGATGCATTTGATAGGAAAAGACATACATAGGCTGAAGGTGAAAGGTTGGGAAAAATCATATCACTCATATGGACTTCGGAAACAAGCAGGAGTATCCATACTCATATCAAATAAAATAGATTTTAAGCCAAAGTTAATCAAAAGGGATAAAGAGGGACACTACATACTGCTCAAGGGAACCATACACCGACAAGACATAACAATCATAAATATATATGCCCCAAACAATGGTGCAGCTATGTTCATCAAACAAACTCTTCTCAAGTTCAAGAGTCTAATAGACCACCATACAATAATCATGGGAGACTTCAACACACCTCTATCACCACTGGACAGATCTTCCAAACAAAAGTTGAATAAGGAAACTATAGAACTCAATAACACAATTAATAACCTAGACTTAATTGACATATATAGAATATACCACCCAACATCAAGCAGTTACACTTTTTTCTCAGCAGCACATGGATCCTTCTCAAAAATAGATCATATATTATGTCACAGGGAAACTCTTAGACAATACAAAGGAGTAGAGATAATACCATGCATCCTATCTGATCATAATGGAATGGAACTGAAAATCAACGATAAAAGAAGGAAGGAAAAAGAATACATCACTTGGAGAATGAACAATAGGTTACTGAATGATCAATGGGTTATAGAAGACATCAAGGAGGAAATTAAAAAATTCTTAGAGATTAATGAAAACACAGACACAACATATCGGAATCTATGGGACACATTGAAAGCAGTTCTAAGAGGAAAATTCATTGCTTGGAGTTCATTCCTTAAAAAAAGAAAAAACCAACAAATAAATGATCTCATACTTCATCTCAAAATCCTAGAAAAAGAAGAGCAAAACAACAGCAAAAGAAGTAGAAGGCAAGAAATAATTAAAATCAGAGCTGAAATTAATGAAATCGAAACAAAAGAAACAATTGAAAAAATTGACAAAACTAAAAGTTGGTTCTTTGAAAAAATAAACAAAATCGACAGACCCTTAGCCATGCTAGCGAAGAGAAGAAGAGAGAGAACTCAAATCACTAACATACGGGATGAAAGAGGCAATATCACAACAGACACTTCAGAAATTCAGAAGATAATCAAAAATTATTTTGAATCCTTATACTCCAATAAATTAGAAGATAGTGAAGGCATAGATAAATTTCTTAAGTCATATGATCTGCCCAGATTGAGTCAGGAGGATATAGACAACCTAAACAGACCAATATCAATTGAGGAAATAGAAGAAACCATCAAAAGACTACCAACTAAGAAAAGCCCAGGACCGGATGGGTATACAGCAGAGTTTTACAAAACCTTTAAAGAGGAACTAATACCAATACTTTTCAAGCTACTTCGGGAAATAGAAAAAGAGGGAGAACTTCCAAATTCATTCTACGAGGCCAACATCACCCTGATACCTAAACCAGACAAAGACACTTCAAAGAAAGAAAACTACAGACCAATATCTCTAATGAACCTAGATGCAAAAATCCTCAATAAAATTCTGGCGAATCGGATACAAAAACATATCAAAAAAATTGTGCACCATGATCAAGTAGGATTCATCCCTGGGATGCAAGGCTGGTTCAATATACGCAAATCAATAAATGTTATTCACCACATCAATAGACTTAAAAATAAGAACCATATGATCATCTCGATAGATGCGGAAAAAGCATTCGACAAAGTACAGCATCCCTTTATGTTCAAAACTCTAGAAAAACTATGGATAACAGGAACATACCTCAATATTGTAAAAGCAATCTATGCTAAGCCTCAGGCTAGCATCATTCTGAATGGAGAAAAATCGAAGGTATTCCCTCTAAAATCTGGTGAGAGAGGGATGCCCTCTCTCACCACTTCTGTTCAACATAGTTCTCGAAACACTGGCCAGAGCAATTAGACAGACGAAAGAAATTAAAGGCATCAAAATAGGAAAAGAAGAACTTAAATTATCACTATTTGCAGATGACATGATTCTATACCTAGCAGACCCAAAAGGGTCTACAAAGAAACTATTAGAAATAAATGAATTCAGCAAAGTGGCAGGATATAAAATCAACACGCATAAATCAAAGACATTCCTGTATATTAGCGACAAATCCTCTGAAATGGAAATGAGGACAACCACTCCATTGACAATATCTTCAAAAAAAATAAAATACTTGGGAATCAACCTAACAAAAGAGGTGAAAGACTTATACAATGAAAACTACAGAACCCTAAAGAGAGAAATAGAAGAAGATCTTAGAAGATGGAAAAATATACCCTGTTCATGGATAGGCAGAACTAACATCATCAAAATGGCGATATTACCAATAGTTCTCTATAGTTTTAATGCAATGCCAATCAAAATCCCAACGGCATTTCTTGTAGAAATAGAGAAAGCAATCATGAAATTCATATGGAAAAATAAAAGACCCAGAATAGCAAAAACAATGCTAAGCAGGAAATGTGAATCAGGCGGTATAGCGATACCAGACTTCAAACTATATTACAGAGCAATAGTAACAAAAACAGCATGGTACTGGTACCAAAACAGGCGGGTGGACCAATGGTACAGAATAGAGGACACAGAAACCAATCCACAAAACTACAACTATCTTATATTTGATAAAGGGTCTAAAAGCATGCAATGGAGGAAGGATAGCATCTTCAACAAATGGTGCTGGGAAAACTGGAAATCCATATGCAACAAAATGAAACTGAATCCCTTTCTCTCGCCATGCACAAAAGTGAATTCAAAATGGATCAAGGAGCTTGATATCAAATCAGAGACGCGCCCTCTGATAGAAGAAAAAGTTGGCTACGATCTACATACTGTGGGGTCGGGCTCCAAATTCCTCAATAGGACACCCATAGCACAAAAGTTAATAACTAGAATCAACAAATGGGACTTACTCAAACTAAAAAGTTTTTTCTCAGCAAAAGATACAATAAGAGAGGTAAATAGAGAGCCTACATCCTGGGAACAAATCTTTACTCCTCACACTTCAGATAGAGCCCTAATATCCAGAGTATACAAAGAACTCAAAAAATTAGACAATAAGAGAACAAACAACCCAATCAACAAATGGGCCAAGGACCTGAACAGACACTTCTCAGAGGAGGACATACAATCAATCAACAAGTACATGAAAAAATGCTCACCATCTCTAGCAGTCAGAGAAATGCAAATCAAATCCACCCTAAGATACCATCTCACTCCAGTTAGATTGGCAGCCATTATGAAGTCAAACAACAACAAGTGCTGGCGAGGATGTGGGGAAAAGGGTACACTTGTACATTGCTGGTGGGACTGCAAATTGGTGCAGCCAATTTGGAAAGCAGTATGGAGATTTCTTGGAAAGCTGGGAATGGAGCCACCATTTGACCCAGCTATTCCCCTTCTCGGTCTATTCCCTAAAGACCTAAAAAGAGCATGCTACAGGGACACTGCTACATCGATGTTCATAGCAGCACAATTCACAATAGCTAGACTGTGGAACCAACCTAGATGCCCTTCAATGGATGAATGGATAAAAAAAATGTGGCATTTATACACAATGGAGTATTACTCTGCATTAAAAAATGACAAAATCATAGAATTTACAGGGAAATGGATGGCATTAGAGCAGATTATGCTAAGTGAAGCAAGCCAATCCCTAAAAAACAAATACCAAATGTCTTCTTTGATATAAGGAGAGTAACTAAGAACAGAGTAGGGTCGAAGAGCATGAGAAGAAGATTAACTTTGAACAGGGATGAGAGGTGGGAGGGAAAGGGAGAGAGAAGGGAAAATGCATGGAAACGGAAGGAGACCCTCAGAGTTATACAGAGGTGCATACAGGAGGAAGTGAGGGGAGGGGGAAAATAATACAAGGGGGACAAACGAGTGTCAGTAGAGGGGGCAGAGAGAGAGGAGGGGAGGGTAGGGGAGGGGAGGGGTGATGGTAGAGGATAGGAGGGCAGCAGAATACAACAGACACTAGTATGGCAATGTGTAAATCAATGGATGTGTGACTGATGTGATTCTGCAATCTGTATATGGGGTAAAGATGGGAGCTCATAACCCACTTGAATCAAATTGTGAAGTGTGGTGTGTCAAGAACTATGTAATGTTTTGAACGGCCAACAATGGAAAATTAAAAAAAAAAAAAAAAAAAAAAAACTATATTACTAATTATAACACTATCTCTGTTTAAAATAGGGTAGGTGTGAGCAAATGTGATTATAAAATAGAACAAAGAAAAATTTGGATATGATATTTTGTGTTCAGTATCTTGCTTTTGATAAAGTTTTCATGGTGTATTGAATTGTAATCTTAAAATGCTTGTTATATATCTATTATGCAAAGAGTCCTTCAATTTAATATAACTTATTTACAGTAACTAAAAATCATATAAAAATTACAAATTTATGAAATTCAGGATATAAAGAACTATTGGCTGAAACTGTCAAAGATAATTCTGATGAAAACTAGTATTAAGTTTCTCTTAGAATGTGTAATGTGTAGAGAAATTAAGAAGAAACAGGAATACATAAAATTAAGCCCATAATTCTGCACTAAAAAAAAAAAAAAACTCAAAGCAAAACTTTTGCACCTCTATTTTTCCCAGGAGAGTTGATCCTGGCACCATAGATTGAGGAAGAACTGTAAAAGAGAGAGAGATTTCCAAGTCATGCTTGCTGAAACTCAATCTTTAATGGTCAGAAATCATTCACTGTACTTATTAACTGTCCAAATACATACAACTTCAAGGAAAATGTATTAATTGAAATTTTATTTTGAAGTTTGAAATCTGTCTTGGCACTAAACAATAATTAATGGATTTATGATTTTTTTTACTGTAATGGAAGATAAAATGTAAGTATTTTTAGTTGTGTAATATCTGCTAACGTTTGCGAAAGTTTTCACTAACTACATTATTTTTCTATATAAAAATATTTCTTCTTAGGGGAAAAATCTGAAATGTTCATTTTTCTTATTCTAGGAACAAGATGTAAATGGTTTAAAATCATGTTTTCTAATCAAACTTTTATAAAGAGTTATCCTCCAAGGCTCAACTTTACTTGAGGGTTCGAAGTCAATCTGTAACATAATCCCTTCTAAAGGAAAATAAAGCAGTAATCATATCCAGTTTAAAAAGGTAAACAAATGAATTTTCGTTTTGTTTTGGTTTGTCTTTTTTCCACAAAAATACTGATTTATATGACTGTCAGTTTTGAATGCATAAAACACAACCTTCTCAGATTGAATCCAATTGATTTTCTATAACAATGTCAAGCCTTCAGTACATCACAGGAGTAGGGAGAATATAATAAATAATTCTTTCAGATAGAAAGTGATTCTTCTTTCCTTAAGCACATACGTAAATACTATTTAATTTTGCTTTATCTATAGAATGTAAAGTGCCTACGTCTCTAGTTTCATATAAAATTACATGCATTTAATCCCGATCACTTCCTGTGAATTGTGGTTTTCCTATGACCTTCTTTTCTGCATTGCCTTTGAGACAATTATTTGAATTAATTTAATTCTGAATGAAGGGCTATTAGTTTGTGTTTAAAAGGAAAGGAAAACAATGCTATTCCAGATAGTCTTAATAGAGATGATGCTTATAGAACTATAATTTTACTTTGTAAAGCAAGGTAGAAATGTATAATGCCCTATGAAAGTCCGTAAATCCATCTTTGATTATACTGCAGAGTACAGCAGAAGAGTAGCTATGTATATAACATGTATACTTAAAAGTCAAGTTAAGTTGAAAACCTACATAACTGAATATTATTATTCTGAATATTGACATAATTCAAATATAATTTTAATAACAATATTTATTTCTTATGTGTGTGTGTGTGTGTGTGTGTGTGTGTGTTGCCCAGGACTGAAACCCCAGAGCCTGGTTCATGCTAAGCAGGTGCTCTAGCCCCGAGGCCCTGAGTTACATTCCCAAGGCCACAAAATTTCTTAGTCATATATACTGCATATTTGAATGAAATAAAGTGAAGTATAGTGATTATGCACTTCTGTTTTACAGGAGATCTGATGCACTAAATGTGCTATTTTTTATTGATTACTAATTCATTTTCCATCTTTTCTACACACAATTTGCCTAATTAATATTTAATTTGAACATGTATTACTTGTATAGTTTTAAGAGAAAATCTAAAATGTTTTTGAAAATATTACCTCATTCTTTTGATTTGAGAACATGAGAAAATCACTAAATTTTAGGTGCAAAAATGCTAGTAGCAAAGGGAAGCAGATTTATATATGTGAAATTAAAATGCAGAGAGAGGATTAATTCATATCACTATTCAAAGATTAATATACTATAATGAACACGTTTTATATTATGTTCACAAAATCATAAGTAATGTACTACCAATAATTACTAAGACTTTTGAGTAGTTACAATGAACCACAACTTTTCTTAAGGTTTTTAAATGTTCTTGTTTATCTCACAAGAATCCTATGAAGAAATATTACAATATGTAATATGAGGAGATTAAAATATTAAAAGATGCTTTGTCACATGCTCAGGATAATGGAGTGGAAACAAAATTTAATCTGGAATGTGATTAAGAACCACAATTTTGACTATTATAATGTCTTTGCTTCTCTTCTCTGCAAGCAAATAGATATCCATGAGAATGTATGGTCAATGTCCATTCTTAAACTATGTTAATATACCTAATACATCAGGTTTTTTATTTTTCCCTTTGTCACTGTTCTATTTCGGATATGTAAGTAGCAGGTGTATCTCCAATTTCTTTTATTTACTTCCTCTATTTTGAATCTCTGCTATCACACATTTAGTGTAAACACCACAATTGTATAAGACATTATTTAAGCTTCTAAGGTGAGTATACAGAGCCCTCAAGATTCTAGCCTAGTATACATCCTTCACCTTCTACACAACTCTCTACAAAACACACATACACTATACATTACCTCCCTTCTTTTCTGTATATGGCACTAAAAACAAACTGGTATTAACAACTTTATATAGCATTTAGGGCATTTTTTCTGATGAATTGGTCTACCTTTTATTCCCTGATCTTGTCTTTCATCCTCATCCTTCCTCTCTTTTTAAATATTTCCTGTGTTTTATCTAAATATATCTTAAGACTATATTAAGAAACGATCACTTGAGTATGTTAAATATATGAAATGGATCCTATTTTTATCCCCTTATTTAGATCTACCTTTTCTGTGCAAACTTCTACTCTGAATTACAGTCAGTAGTTTCTGTGTTAACTCCTTAGTCAACAATTTTATAATTACACCTAGTTTTAACTTTTGTTCTAAGACAAGGTTTAAACTTCTTAAATAATAATATCTCTTTATGTTCTTTCAAATAATGCACATGGAGAGATACAGAGAATAATTTATATTTGGTAACTGTTTGCTATAAACCATTTTCCTTGATTAAGTCAAATAAAAAAATAGTAGTGAAATAACAGGAAAAAAAACAATTAAGATAGCTCATTAGGGTTGCTCTTTTCCTTCAGCAAGATATCAAAAATTATTGCAAAATAATATGGTACTGGCACATAATTCATTTAAAAATTTGAAAGAAAACAGTGATACCAATGCCTTTGCTAAAGTATGAAGTTAGGAAAAGAAAAAAATGTGAACCATTTTAATAATAATGCATGAATGTATTGTTCTAAATTAAACTATCGTTTCTGCAAGGGGAAATGAATTTAATTTCATTCCACCATAACTATACTTGAAGAAATAAGTGTAACTTTCTATATAATAAGGAAGTCTTGATTGAGTACTCCTCTTCTATATTGACTCTTATACCTGACCCTTAAAAGATAATAAAACTAGAGAACATTAAAGAAAAAGACAAAAGTTGGGGAAAGAATTTTAGTAATCAAATATACTTTTATGCCTTTTAAAAAGCAACAATTTATGTGTTTATGTAATTTGTAATAAGCTCTATTTAATTGCCTTTCTTTTCATATATAAAGGAGGTTTGGTGCAAGATATTTATGAAACATGGGTAGTGGCTGAGATTTATTTTATGAGTATATTTCAGATAGAGCTTTCCCTTTAATGTCAAAGAAAAAAACCTCAAGAAGTCTGCCATTTTTCATTTCTTGTAGAAATAGAGAAAGCAATCATGAAATTCATATGGAAAAATAAAAGACCCAGAATAGCAAAAACAATGCTAAGCAGGAAGTGTGAATCAGGCAGTATAGTGATACCAGACTTCAAACAATACTACAGAGCAATAGTAACAAAAACAGCATGGTACTGGTACCAAAACAGGCGGGTGGACCAATGGTACAGAATAGAGGACACAGAAACCAATCCACAAAACTACAACTACCTTATATTTGATAAAGGGTCTAAAAGCATGCAATGGAGGAAGGATAGCATCTTCAACAAATGGTGCTGGGAAAACTGGAAATCCATATGCAACAAAATGAAACTGAATCCCTTTCTCTCGCCATGCACAAAAGTGAATTCAAAATGGATCAAGGAGCTTGATATCAAATCAGAGACGCGCCCTCTGATAGAAGAAAAAGTTGGCTACGATCTACATACTGT
The DNA here is from genome assembly GCF_047511675.1 of Marmota flaviventris. Taxonomy (NCBI): domain Eukaryota; kingdom Metazoa; phylum Chordata; class Mammalia; order Rodentia; family Sciuridae; genus Marmota; species Marmota flaviventris. Next base: position 110,122,061 of record NC_092501.1, on the reverse strand, counting down.
GGGGTCGGGCTCCAAATTCCTCAATAGGACACCCATAGCACAAAAGTTAATAACTAGAATCAACAAATGGGACTTACTCAAACTAAAAAGTTTTTTCTCAGCAAAAGATACAATAAGAGAGGTAAATAGAGAGCCTACATCCTGGGAACAAATCTTTACTCCTCACACTTCAGATAGAGCCCTAATATCCAGAGTATACAAAGAACTCAAAAAATTAGACAATAAGAGAACAAACAACCCAATCAACAAATGGGCCAAGGACCTGAACAGACACTTCTCAGAGGAGGACATACAATCAATCAACAAGTACATGAAAAAATGCTCACCATCTCTAGCAGTCAGAGAAATGCAAATCAAAACCACCCTAAGATACCATCTCACTCCAGTTAGATTGGCAGCCATTATGAAGTCAAACAACAATAAGTGCTGGCGAGGATGTGGGGAAAAGGGTACACTTGTACATTGCTGGTGGGACTGCAAATTGGTGCAGCCAATTTGGAAAGCAGTATGGAGATTTCTTGGAAAGCTGGGAATGGAGCCACCATTTGACCCAGCTATTCCCCTTCTCGGTCTATTCCCTAAAGACCTAAAAAGAGCATGCTACAGGGACACTGCTACATCGATGTTCATAGCAGCACAATTCACAATAGCTAGACTGTGGAACCAACCTAGATGCCCTTCAATGGATGAATGGATAAAAAAAATGTGGCATTTATACACAATGGAGTATTACTCTGCATTAAAAAATGACAAAATCATAGAATTTACAGGGAAATGGATGGCATTAGAGCAGATTATGCTAAGTGAAGCAAGCCAATCCCTAAAAAACAAATGCCAAATGTCTTCTTTGATATAAGGAGAGTAACTAAGAACAGAGTAGGGTCGAAGAGCATGAGAAGAAGATTAACATTAAACAGGGATGAGAGGTGGGAGGGAAAGGGAGAGAGAAGGGAAAATGCATGGAAATGGAAGGAGACCCTCAGAGTTATACAAAAGTACATACAAGAGGAAGTGAGGGGAAGGGGAAAAATAATACATGGGGGACCAACGAATATCAGTAGAGGGGGCAGAGAGAGAAGAGGGGAGGGGAGGGGAGGGGAGGGGGGATAGTAGAGGATAGGAAAGGCAGCAGAATACAACAGACACTAGTATGGCAATATGTAAATCAATGGATGTGTAACTGATGTGATTCTGCAATCTGTATATGGGGTAAAAATGGGAGCTCATAACCCACTTGAATCAAATTGTGAAATATGATATATCAAGAACTATGTAATGTTTTGAACAGCCAACAATAAAAAATTAAAAAAAAAAGAAGTCTGCCATTTTTAATGGATTTATATGCCATCAAAGTGCATGGACTATATGATTGGAATTTTAAAATGTCCTGAAGACTCCTTCTATGGCTATATATAAGATTTTCCATATTGCATGGATTCTGCAAAAATGTACATTCACTAATTATAAATGTCATGATTCTAAACATATCCATTCTATTAAGAGTGTTAATTATATGGTTCAAATACATCATCATCATCTTTTTCTATTCATCTTTGTTCTATGATTATTGAGGAAAAAATTGTCAAAAAGCTTTCACTATGCGAACAGGCATATTTCCCCCATCCTCTCAACTTTTCTGTATTCTTAGTTTGGGTTGAGTTTCTTATACATGCCATAACATTTTGATTATGTTCCATTATCCAATATTTCTTAACTAGAAAATTTAGACTATTAGTTTCTTGGCTTTAAGTTTCATATTTCTAAATGTCAATGACTCACAAAACGTTATCTTGGTTCATGCCTTTCTTTTGAATTTCAGGTTTATATAGCCAATTGCCTTCATAACATTGCAAACTAAAAGTCACATATTTATCTTAAAATGAACATATTCAAAACATACTTTGATCTCCTTCATGCAAAATCACAGTAATTTTTAAGTACCTTAAATGACAAAATGCAAGATAGAGAAAAAGTCTGTCAATTTATTGAGGTAGCTGAAATGATTGGAGAGCAGATAACAGAATCAATACTTCAGGCAGAAAAATTGGCAACTCATAAATTATCAACCTTCATTTTATTCTCCTCTCCTCTCCTCTGACCTCACTTCACCTCTTCTTTCCTTTCTTTCTCCCTCCCCCTCCTTCCTTCCTTCCTTCCTTCCTTCCTTCCTTCCTTCCTTCCTTCCTTCCTTCCTTCCTTCCTTCTTTCATTCATTGCTTGGTACTGGACCCAGGATCTTGTACATGCCAGGTAAGTGGTCAATCATTGAGCTATGCCCTCAGCTCTTTTTGTTTTTCTGTGTTATTGTTGTTGTTGGACAAGATCTTACTAAGTTGCCCAGACTGACCTCAGTCTTTCCATCCTCCTGCCTTAGCCTCCCAAGTAGATAGGATTATAGGTGTGCACCACATTTCATAGCTGGCAACTATGTTTGTTTGAAGGCAGCAAACTATTTGGTTAAACTGTCACTTTGCTGTACTTTGGTGTGAAAAGTGCAACCATCATCTGAGCTGTGGCACCAGAAAATAAATACAGAAAACATTCAGCCTCTAACAATTTGCTGACAATTATTAGAAACTTACTGTTAATAAGGTTCGTTCTCACTTTCTGTGTCCAGTAGTCTGAGTTACTCTGGATTCCAGTTAACTTGGAAGTTCATCCCAAAAAGAGCAGCATGAATTTGAAGTGGTACTATAAGGAACACAGTTTTGATAGAAGATAAAATTGTTGCTCTAACTTTTTTTTTTCAACCACATTTTAGGACTGTAGAATCGATCTCCCTAAAATCAGGGTTCACTACAATATCTTTCTACTCATTAATTTAAAGGAGAAGAAATGGCCAAAGTCCCAGAAGTCTGAAATAAAAAAGCTTTGAACAACATGGAAATTACCTCTAGATAAGGTTGTTCTTACAATTACTTCTTCATGGAAATGAGAAGAAGCAAGAAGATTAAGGTGCTAATTTTAATTCTTACTAAAATGTCCATTGTTTAAAAAAAATATTCCTTCAAAGTGTGCCTTCACCTATTAGTGCTAAGTAAATAAAGCTATCTTCAGTCACCATTCACCCATTACAATTTAGTTTTAGAAAGAGGAAGCTGGCTAACTTGCTAAGGCAGTAAGACACTATCCATGTATTACACATGATGAAATTGTGTGCTTATGGGCACGCAAATGTATATGGTATACATGCAAGAAAAAAAGAAAGAAAAAATTTTAGATTTGTAAATAATTCAAAAGGCATCAATTTTCAGCTTTATGAGGTTAAAATAATTTCCTTGAAATCAAACTGTAGATAAAAGTTAGTTAGTGGCTGCCTAGGGCTGGAGGTTCTTGGAGGGAAATGCTAAATAACTGCTAATGGGTATGTGCTTAAGGGAGTTAAAATAACAAAAATATTCTCAAATTGATTCTGCTTATAGTTATACAACTTTATAAACATCCTATAAAAGCTGAATGATATGGCTGGGCAGGATGGCCCACACTTATAATCCTAGCTGCTCAAGAGGCTAAGATAGGAGGATGGCAAGTTCAAAGACAATCTCAGCAAAAGCAAGGCACTAAGGAACTCAGTGGGACACTGTCTTTAAATAAAATACAAAACAGGGCTGGGGATGTTGCTCAGTTGTTGAGTGCCCCTGAGTTAAATACCCAGTATCAAAAAAAAAAAAATGTTGAATGATACGATGTAAATATGTGAACTGTATATGTGAATTATATCTCAATTAAGGCAATAGTAAAGTGAAGAAAAACCTTGAAACAGTGTGATATTTCAAAATGACCATGCACTATCCACTCCATTATTCTGTCTCTTACCACAGATGCATGAGTGTGCAGCTTGCTATCTACACACAAAAGGAGAATCTCAGAGCCTTGTGAAAGTGAATGCCCAATGCATAGACATGCAAATAGGGCTGTTTCAGGGACAGACTACTGCATATCAAGGGAAGCAGGATGGAAACAAACAGGAACTTGAACTACAGTATCCAAAATGATTATAGACTCATAGCTAAAAAGTGGAATGGAGTTCAAAATTTGTTTTCTTGATCACATTTACTTTGTCTAATTCAGACTAAGCATAATGTATTTTCTCTAGCACAGTCATATTGTTTGCCACGAGAACCAATTCATCTCCAAAATGTTTGCATGTTTCAAAAGAAAAAATAAAATAAAACTCATTAAAATACTTATGTTTGACTTCATATCACAAAATGAACTTTTACAAAAAAAAAAAAAAAAAAAAAAAAAAAAAAAAAAAACAGCAATTCTTATATTTGGTTAGAAATGAGGTTAAATGAAGTTGAATAAGAGAATTATAATTTACAGAAGTAGAAGAATTATGTAAGTATGTTATAAATTTAAGAATCTCATAATTCAAAAAGTAGTTTATCTCATGTACAAGGCATTTAGGGTTTAATGTGATATCAGCCACTTTAAAGCAATGTAGAATACAGTGTGCTGCATATGACAATTAGGTATCAGCAGGACTCAAAATCTTTTATGCCATTTTGCATTTTATGTGTTTACAAAGCTGCAACCTATTGGCATTTAATTCCATATTTACTGTCTTTTGAGTCTCACTGCACAGCAGGACATGGAATGAGCAATAAACATGTTATCATAAGTATTGTACTGAATGAAAATTTAATTAAATCACAAGTTTTAAAAGATTTCCTTTCTGTGTCACCCTTGGGTTTGACATCTTCAACTCAAATATTCACTTTATCAATTTATCCATGCTGTATCACAAAAATATGCTGAAATAATTAGATATATATTAAAGGCTTGAGAGAATAAAAGGCTTATTCTGAATCTATTAGTACATTAGAAAAAGCTATTTAATCTTTCTGACTTGAAATATTGTATAACTGTATCATTTAGAACGATAATTGAATGGCCTACTTATATGCATAGTGGAATGACATGACAAGAATATGGGAGAAAGGGTATAAACACTACTTCATGAAAATTTAATTCTATACATGGATACTTCTAATGCTTCTATGAATATACATGATCAAATTATGTGTTCTAGGGTCTTGAGAATAAATTAGCTTTTATATTGATAATCCTTAATATAATTTATATATTCGGCGGTGATTGATTTACTAAAGTAACATTTCTTAAAAGAGAATAAAATGAAGATAGTTATATACCTGGAGTTGAAAAAGTGAAATAAAACTATAATTATGGTAAGTGCATTGTTCCTGTGTGGCATTTCAGATCTAGGGATAAAAGGGAAGAGGGGGAAAGGTGAAGAGAAAATACATACAATTTTCTCACTTCAAAGTATTATAAAAACCTGAAGACCTTTTTACACTTCATTTTAAAAGTGAGATGAAAATTAGAAGAAAAATATATTAGTCACAGAAATGTTAGATAGTACTTAGAATTTCACTTGATAATAGGAACAATTAAGGAAATGAAATGACAAAGAGGGCTCAAACCTAAAGAATTTACAACAAAATGAGGAGGATTTATAATTGATCTACTTGAGAGAAAGTTCAAACAGATGTTCAAATATTGAATGCAGTTATTATAGATCAAACCAAGCAAGGGCTCAAGTTCAAGCAATTCAACTATAGCAAGGACAAGAATGTTTAGCTAACTAGATTCAAATCAGAGAATCATCTGAGATTAAAAGAAAAAAAACTGTACTAGTTTTTTTGAATTATGGTTTAGATATGAGGTGTTCCCTAAAAGCTCATGTGTGAGATATTGCAAGAAATTTAGAGGTAAAATGATTGCTTTATGAAAGTCTTAACCTAATCAGAGCATTAATCCCTTTATAAGGATTAACTGGGTATTAACTGTGAGCAGCAGGGTTTGGATGGAGAGGGCAGATCATGTCAGGGGATGGGGTTGGGAGGCAGTGTTGCAGTGTATATTTTGTCCCTGGTGAGTGGAGGTATTTTTCCCTCTGCTTTTTTGTTGCTATGTTCTAAGCTGCCTTCCCCTTCCACACCCTTCTGCAATGGTGTTCTGCCTCACTCGAACCTAGAACTTCTTTCCATCACAGTAAGGAAAAAGCTGATTAAAACACTTGGACACAATCAACTGGGATCTAAGCAATGAGTTTAGATAAGAAAAAGAAAGCATAAGTAACAATCGCTGGATACTGAGCTAAAAATTTATGGCATTGTAACATCATATCCTTTTCCTAAATTTATCACTGGTTTTAATCGCAGATACCATTCATCTTTTACATGAGGTGTGTAAATATAATAAGGTGTGTAAAAGGAACAGAGGGAGAAAATTTTGTATAGAAGCAGAGAAGAACCTCTCCCAAATCTCATATTCCTTATACTAACCCTATACCTTTTATTTACTTACTTTTCTATTTGTTGAGAAGTGCCTTTTACAAGTCAAGGTTTCAATACATTTTCTATGATTGACCTTGGTAATTTTTAATTTAATAAAATATAGACACATTTAAAATGAAGGCAAGAAAATTAGGTTTTTCAGTTAGTTCTGTATCTTTAGAGCAGTTATCAGATATCTGAGTTATTTAATCTTTTGTTGGCAATTAGTCACGCTTTAATCATCAGTTTCCCTTTCTGCAATCATAGTTACCTACGTTTAATAGTCGTCCAAAAATATTAGCAAAAATCCATAAAATAAACAAATTACAAGTGTTTTAGTCAGCTTTTTTTTTTTTTTTTGCTACTATGACTAAAATACCCAACTAGAAAAATTTTAGGGGAGGAGAAGTTTATTAGTGGGCTCATGATTACAGAGGTGTTAGTCCATAGAAGGCTGGCTCCATTCCTCCGAGCTCCAGATGAGGCAGAACATCATGGTCGAAAAGTGTGGCAGAGGAAAACAGCTCACATGACAATCAGAAGCAGAGAAAGTTAGACCCCAAAGCCACGCCCCAATTCCCACCTCCTCCAGACACACCCTATCACTTCAATTACCACTCAATTAATCCCTATCAGGGGATTAAATTCACTGATTGGGTTAAGAGTCTTATAACCCCATCATTTCTCCTCTGAACCTTCTTGCTTTATCTCTCATGTGAGCTTTTGGAGGACACCACACATCCAAACCATAACAACAAGTTTATAAATTACACTGTTCTAAATATTATAATAACGCTTTTGATCACCAGTTGGCTCCCCACCCAGCATGTGAAACACTCCTTTTCTGGTGTATGAAAACTATATACACTATCCACTTGGTAATATCCATCCCAGTTATCAGACTGTTGCATGGCAGTGCTCAGATTGTAGTAACCCTTATTTTACTTAATAACAAGTCCCCAAACAAAGGAGTAGTACTACAATTTGAATATGCCAAAGAGAAGTTATAAAGTACTTCCTTTAAGTAAAAAAAAAAAAAAAATCAAAATCCTCAATTTAATAAGTAAAGAAATATTTATGTTTTAACATGCTTTAAATATTTTTACAATTTTTTTTTTTTAAAAATCAGCTTGATTTATATCCATGGGATTTAAGATCAATTCTGGAAAATGAGATCATAACAGTGCTTCATAGGTTAGTAAAAGTGTCTTAAATTTTGTTCTTCAGGTGTGGTACTGGATTAAGAAAACTAGTTCTTTATTTTTTAAAGGAAGGAAGTACTTTTGAGGATTTGGGTAGGATATTGACGAGTGGAACAAATATCAATTAATGAGGGATTATTCACAGTTTCCTTTAGGATTAAAGAAGAAGTTACTAAGATGTTAGAATCATTTTTTTCTCCCCTAATTTATTTTATGTCAATAATATCATGTTTTTTTTTCCTTTCTCTCTCTTCTTCCTCCCCTCCCCTTCCCTTCCCTCTCCTTCTTCTGTTCTTTTCCCTTTCTTTCTCTTCTCTCCCTTTTCTGTCCCTTTCTCTCACTTTCTCTCTCTCCTTCCTCTTTTTCTCTTTCTTTCTTTTTCTCTTTCTCTCTTTCTTTGTCCCTTTCTCCCTTTCAGCAAAATTAAAATAAGCTGATTATCCTTGAAGTGCTATGCTGTGTCATACTGGTTATTTTTAGAACCTCTCAAATATTTTAAATTTTTAATTTTTTGAAGAATTTACATAGTGTTATTCATAATGTTTACACTAATTTACATTTTCACCAACAGTGTATCAGAGTTTTTGTTTATTTGTTTTCAGGTTCTCTGCAATTGAACTAGGCTCAAGTACAATTACTTTTTAAACAGGCAGATATATTAAAGACATAATGAACTAAGACAAAATCGAGCGGGTTATTTCTCCAGTTTTTCTCCTTAAAGATGTAAGTTTACAATGGTTTGTGAATCTTTAAAATTTAATGTACTTTGTCCTTTGATCCTATGGTTTCAGGATGTGGTTTCTGTTTAAGTTTCTCTCTTTCACTGAATATATTATTTGTAATGTAAAAATTTTCATTAGTTTTAAAGAGGTCAAAGACTCAACATATAATAATATGTGAAAATTGACATGATAGTTGTAAAAATTGTTGAAGACAATATTTTCCCCAAAACTCTCCCAAATCTCATATTCCTTATACTAACCCTGCAGGATCCCTTCAAAAATTATTCAGATGATTTCATTATGTTAATCACTTTATCCTCAACATGCATTTAGACAATAATGTTATTCAAACATTGAACACAGAATTGAAAATAGTACTTCAAATATTCTACTGAGACAGAGTGCAGTGGTGCACTCAACCTTTCTGAACACTTTTCTTCTATCAGTGTACCCTGATAATTTATATTGACCTTCAATTCAACAAAATGCTTTGATGATTTTTATGTAAACTCTTAGTAAGTCAGTTCTCTACTCTTACTAGTATTGTCAAGGATTTCTGACATAGATTTTCCAAATGCATCTTAAATCAATTCTACTTTTCTTCAGGGTTGCTATGATCATTTTAGAAGGTCAATAGTTTGTTTTTAATGAATGTCTGGCACCTTCCAATTACACAATTTCTAAGACTTCAAGCACATGAGGAGTGACAAAACAAAAATTTATTATAGACTCCTTGAAATAGGTTGAAAAGTTTTATGCAAAACTTCTTTGACATATTTGATATAACACACCTCCTTGCTTTGACTTTCTATATTTTTGTCCTCTGAAATGTACTTGTGACTAAGATGAAGGATCTCCATTCAATAAGATCATGCAATATCTGCCTAATACTGAATTCTATTTTATTTAGTAATATGCCTATTTTATTACAATGATACTTATTCACAAGTGTTTCTAAAGTCTAAATTGTTAATTTAAGAAAATTTTACCCTTAAAGGAAAATACCTCTTTAACCTGAAACTCAGCATTCTTGCTATAGATATTACTAAGTCAAAAATAGGGATTTTTTTAGTTTCAAGTACTTTTTTCTTACTTTTCTAACCATGTTTTCTTAGTCTAAAATATGTTCAGAATCTAAATTTACACCATTTCTTTTTGTAAATTTCAAAGATGTACCTCTGTTAATATTCTTCAAGGATTTCCATTTTCAACAAAACTTGCTCATGAACTTGATTTCTCATAATCTATCCTCTGTAAAGATTTTATATAAATGAATCTCTTATAATCTTGAACATAATATCCATTCAAATATGTATATATATATATTCTACAAATTGAGTAGATACATAAAAAGATAGATGTTCATTTATGTAAACTGGGTACATACCTCATTCCTAATTTAATTTGGAATCAAATATGATTATATATTTAAATAAAGTATTTAAGTAGAAATTTTGTTATAAGCTTTAGTTTGACTCAACCCAAAACTGTTCTGCTAAGAAAATCTATACATATCTGTGAATAGTTTTCTGAAAAAACAGTAAAGTTCAGCATTTTATAATAATATCTAACATAAAAACAGATCTTGAATATGTGTGTGTGGTTTTTTTTTTTTTTTAGTTACAACTTTTAGAAAAATACAAGCAAGAGAATAAGTTAAAATAAATTTGAATACATTTTCGTTCTGTCTTAGGTCACACAACTTGCTATATGATTGGATGTTATGGTGTGATAATTAGTAGACCAGAGACATATAGGCTATGTCAGATACGGTTATATTTTCCATTACATGTTGTCAGCCTCACGCTTGTAAACAGTTCACTAACGTATAACTCAATTTTTAACTATGGTCCATAGTAAGAAAGAAGTCATATATGAAAATCCAGGAAACACAAACATACATAAATACACAACTGTTACAAGTCCCATATAATAATAATTATTCTTACTATGTGCATATGCTTTTATATGTTCATTCTATGATTGTATTTGAAATTTTGAAGCTGGTCATGAATAGGTAAGTGGATTTTAATAATCTAAAATATGTTATTATCTGACTAAAACACTGTTCTCATAATTTTGAGATTATTATTCTGGAAACTTATCTAACCCTGCTCAAATATGTGTCAGTCTTTGTGGCTTAGAATTGCAAAGAGAAGCCCAAATTTCTAGAGATGACAACCCTAACACTCCCGGTATATTAACACATATTATTCCCCAAATGCTGGCATTTGTGGTGTATACTTTTATGAAAAAAATATGCTCAAATGATAAGAGAATATTTAAGATATCTTTTTTTTTGGTACCAGAGATTGAACCCAAGGATATTTTACCACCAATCCACATCCCTGTCCACTCACCCCTCCTTTTTTTGGGGGGTGGGGCAGAGTTTTCTTGAATTGCTTTGGCCTTGCTAAGTTTCTCAGGCTGGCTTTGAATTTGCCCTTCTCTTGCCTCAGCCCCTGAAGCCACTGGAATTTTACAGACATATGCCACAGTGCCCATGGCTCTATCTTTAAATAAGAATTCTCCAAAGCAATGCTCTGTTTGAGCTTAATTATCTACTTACTTAAAAGTCTTCTGGGAAAAATGCTAACCGAATATATAAATTTTATGTTTTAGTCAGCTTAAGCTGCTCTAACAAATACAATAGATTGGGTGGATTAAGGAATAGTCAATTAAATGCAATCCATCACATCAGCAAGTTAAAAAAGAAAAACATGATCATACTGTTAGATAAAAAAAAAAAAAGACAAAATTCACCACTCATCCATGACTAAAAACTTTCAGAACACTAGAAGTAATGGAGAACTTTCCAGTTTTGACAAAAACTATCTAGAGAATATTGGGAAAAAGTATTTTCCTTCACACCAAACACATTCAACAGAGAATAAAGTAAGACAGACTGGGTTTTAAAAAAATGCAACTGTCTCTGTTCACAGATTATATGATTTTCTGTGTATAAATTCCCAAAGAATTAGGGAACATCTTCCTAAACTTTATATATATATATATTTTTTTTTTTTTTTCCTAAACCAATAAGTAATTTTGTAGGTAATTATACAAATATAATTTGCTTTCCTATGAAAGAAAAATATGAACCACCAATGGACAGTTGGATTTTGAAAATAAAAACAAAACATTTCTTACATTAGCAAAAATCTTAGAAGAAATAATCAAATGCGTATAAGATTTATATAAGGAAAACTATAAAACTTTGATGAATTTTGAATTTCATAAAATTAGCATATTTTAAATGGCATGCCTCTTCCAATGCTTGGGACATTCTTATACTAAAAATTGTTTATTATCTAAAATTCAATTTGTTTGAGCTTCTGAATTTTGTGTTGAATCCCTATCCAGGAAAAATACCTGTTATTTTCACTATCCATTGCTCTTTTTGCCTCTTGGATGTCTATTATTGCTCTGAGGAAGTTCAGAGAGTATAATCATGCTCCCACAGACTAAGCATTGGAGAATCTAGAAAACTCCTCCAGAACAAGACTGCTTCTGTAATTAATTTGCTGAAAGTGTTAGATGTTATCTTTGTCAAATGTTATTTAAAGATTCATGCTGCCATCTAATTTCTTAAGTAAAAATGTGCAATGGGAGAAAAGTTTAAAAAGTAAAACTATACCACAAAACCACGTATTTTCAAAATTGTAATACTGGAGATAATGATTTAGAAAATATTGACTAATTAACAATTCAATTCTTTAGATTAAATGTAAGCTCTGTAATTTAAATTAATCCTTCTTCAAAAAAATATCATTTAAACACCACATCTAAAATATACTTTAGGAAGCTACAGGCACTATAACATAAAAAGATTGAAATTAGAATATAAGCTTGAATGTATTTTAGAAATGTTTTATCATTTTGTTTATCCTAAAATACATTTTAAGAGTTTTAAAATAAAACACATTACTGTAAATTTGTCTCTTTGAAATCATCCTTTTTGCTCCTCAATTACTAAGGTGAAGAACTATGGCTTCAGAGAGGGGAAGAAAATGCCATTTTTCAAGGAGAAACTTGGTATTTTCAGTCTGTGTAGCCCTGTGCAAGATCCTTAGCCTTTCTGTGTTTTAGCAACATCATCTATAAAACAGTTCACAAAACTAATTTCTTAATAGCTGTTTGGAATATTAAAAGTGATGCATATGAAGAAGTTAATCCAATCTAACAAATTGTACTTAATCATGTTTATTTTCATAGAACACTGAAAATAAGACCTGCATGAAGATTGTATTATATTCAATTTTTAAAAGACTGATTATAACTAACATGTTTAAAAGTTTATCTAGATAACATCATTTAGTGAGATTTACAATGAATGGATCAGTAGGCAGAAACCAGTGTCTAGCAAAGTGTTGTTTCATCTAACTTGCTTCATTGACCTTGCTTTGATTTCTTTTATTTTCCTTAAGCCTGGAACAAAAGGAGGCTGATGTTACTTCCTGATTTAAAAACAAAACAAGACAAAACACACTCCTATTTGTTTCGAGTGAAGGAAGCCTTTTGAAATGTTCTGTGATGCTTGTAAGGTTACATCATTGTTGGTTTGGTTTGTTTCTCTTCAGTTCTCTGTATGAGATCTGGGGTTACTTAGATGGGCATTTCTGAAGCTTTAATATGGCAGTGTTTTGGCCCATCCTGGAAGTCTGGGACTGAGGGATGTTATGACAAGAAGAGACGTTTGGATAGAATAAGTCTAGAATAAATTTACTCATAGGTGTAAACAACTTTGATAAAATAAAACCCCACTATCATTAACAGCAATAAGTTTGTCAAGGAGACCCTGTTGATCAGCCATATGGCCTGCTATGCAAGTACAGAAAGTACTGTATGGGATATGATATGATTCCATACAAACGCAAAAAGCAAGGTATCTGTGTTAATATATATTATATGACTAAAACAAAACAAAAAGTCTATGCAACTATCTGCATAGTAGGTAGAGATATATTCAGTGTATTTCCTTTACAACTTTGGGAACAATATGAAATTCATTTCAAAAGTTCAAAATATATGTATTATATGTGTGTGAGTGTAACCATATGAAATACAAAATAAATGGTTTGTAACCCCCCGTTTTCCATATGATTATGATGTGAAGCTGAATTCTCAGTGCCAATTTGACTGTATCAGTTTTCAAAGGTTTCCCGGAATTCAAAGAAATCTGGGCATCAAATATCACAAGATGCTTAAGCACAATGTTACTCTGAGGAAAGGAAAGCATCACATAATGTTATGCTCGAATTCGGGACCCCCAAAAGACCACCAGAGACCAAGATCAATGTAAGCAGCAAAGAGGTGTTTATTGTGAGCTAGCTCTTTCTTCGGCATGCACACAGCAACAGGTGACACTGAGAGGCTCCAAGCCCAGGATTTGCAGCAGTTTTATATACTCTTTGGGGAAGGCAGGGACTTTACATACATCATAGCATCTCTTAGCAAATCATCACATACCGCGGGAAAATCATAAAACAACTCTAAAACATGATTAGCACAGTCACTGGCGGGAACAAGTTTGGTAAGGGTGATTGGCTAGTACAAGAGGGGGATTCGTTTGAACTGATTGGTTTAGGCCACGAGGGGAGTACAGCGCTGAACTACACGATTTCCCAACATATAACATGTTGGGAATAAACTACTGGGAGGGTCATCTGGCATCCCAGGAATTTTCCTGGTCTCATGCTGATTGGTGGCTGCTAGGGGGTTGCTATGGGTCCCCACCTAGCCTGATTGAGTCAGGGACACCTGGCACAGCAGATCTCTCCTCTTATTTGTAGATAAACAACTCAGCAGGGTGAGTATGTGCCTAGGAGTGCTCTGTGGGTCTTTCAAAGGACAAGGGTCACGCCCCCTTCTTGGACAGGCTTTGCTCTGAGGGAGAGGCTAGTTTTTCAATAACTTATTGTGTTTTTGAGGAATACTGGGGATTTCCATCAAAATCAATGAGGAAACAAGGAAAGAAAGAGAAAGAAGAAGAAAATAATGAAAGAAAACAGAAATATTAGTAGGTGTAAGGAAAACTAATGTATTTTGTCATTACATCATTTTCTGTTATATTCCATATTGTTGACCAAATTAATGTCAGAAAAATCTTTGGTTATTACATAACAAAATAATGAAGAATGATTATCTAAAGTAGACTTTTAAAATTATTTTCCAGAAGAGAATTGGGAACTTGCGGTCACTTTATCAGAGTGAGCATTTTTTAGAAAGTGCTGAGGGTCTATTGACACATCTCAATTCTTTAAGAACCTCTCTTGTTGCAACTTTCCCTGAAAATGCCATCCTTCTATCAATCCAGTGCTTCAGAAGCAAGGTTACAATAAAATTGATTAGACACACACTTTCTATAGTTACACTGCAGTTGATAAGATCAAGTTGCCCTAATTGGATTTAGGTTTTACAAAAGACATCTGAGGAAAACATATACAAACCAATTCTGAATGTGTTTTTCTATATATTTCCAATGGCTCTCCCCATGTGCTAAGTGTTATAACTTTCAATAGTAAAGAGTGACTTTCTACTGACATTGCCCCAATTCTTCCCTTGGAGTATCTTTCCAAAGTTCCTGTTAGACTAAAGAAATACTAAAAAATCATCAGTAAATTTGCCAACCTTTGTTTCAACCACATTTGTTCTTAGTATCTAGCAATTAGAAATGAGTTAGAAACTCATTGACTCATACATGTCTGATTTCTGAAAATGTCCAAATGCACATTTTATTCCATAATAGGTGAGTTGCCAGATAAATTGGAACACAATGTTTTCTATCATTCTCTTGTTTAATCTACAAAATCTTACAAAATAATGGTTTTTCACATGACTTGTATAATGGCATTAAATATCTTAATTATCAATAAAAGGTCTTAGTATTAAAAGTTGTATTTTAATATGCCTCTCTTTACAAGTAATTAAAATTAGACCATTTATTAAAATAAATTGAATATCATTTTTAGACCCATGGACTCTTGGTAAAAAGTCCTAAATTTTCTACTTAATAGGGAATCATTAATACCATATCAAATAATTAATGAATCTCCATTCTGGATTTTTTAAACTTATTTTCTGACAGTAATAATGACATATATGTGTTTGGTAATTTTTTGTGAAAATGGTTGAGAATAATAGGTTGTCATGGGCAAAAAAGAAGCTAAAAGTATAAGGAGATTCTATTATTCTAAAAAATTACAAATTGTGACCCAGATATTTTTATTTCCTTAATGTAGTGAAACTGTAAAAAGAAACACTTAATGGTTTGTAAGTTGCAAACATGGGAATAAAAATTATATAAAGGAATCTTGTAATATCAGTCTATATAAAACTTCAGGACCAACAGAAGTCATCCCAAATTTTAAAGTTTCATCTTACATAAGCAAAAAATTGTGGTAAAACTCTTAAACAAGAATAAAGAATTGACCTTGACACAAAAAATGAATGTACTTAATTTTTCCCACTGATATCTCCTATAAAAGTATTTAAGAACATATGACAATTATTTTATTATTTCCAATTACTGGAGTTAAATGACTCATGACAGTAATGACCTAAATATAATAAAGTATAAGCCCTCTGCTTATATTTTATTGAGGATTTTTTTTTTAATTTTCTAATTATTATAATTGAAATAATTCAACTTTCAATTGAAATAATTGCCCAAATGTTTTCCTAAAATTAACCATGGGTTGGACATTGTCCCATTGAAAGCTTTTATGAATACTTTCAATATTGTCATAGAGAATATTAAAATGATGTCTTCTCAAATATTAAGGTTCAATATAATTAATAGATTTTCCTGCTTTATCAAGCACATGTTTAGGTGAAAGTAACATTTCCGCTTATTTCTTTTACTTAATTATATTCATTTATTTATTTATTTCCACTAAGGATTGAACCTAGGACTATTTAACCACTGAGTGGCATCCCCAGCTCTTTATTTATTTATTTAAAGGCATACACAAAGGTTTATTTAGGAACCTTTTTTAAATTATTATTTAATTTGAAAGAGTGCTTAGCAAAGTTGCTTGGGGCCTCACTAAGTTGTTAAAACTGGCTTTGAACTTGTGATCCTGCTGCCTCAGCCTTTAACTTTGTTTTATTTACCTACCCTTTATTGTACAACAAACATAGTAAAGAATACTTCTATTTATTGTTATAATGCCTCATAAATGCTATGTCAGCCTTCCCCAGCCAGAGAGTAGATAAAGTTTTCTTGGGCAAAATTAAGGAAAGGAGAATTATTGAAGTCCCGCTTAGAAGCTACTGATTTATTGAGAGAGGTCAACTCAATATGTTATCCCTTTGTGTACAAAATTTGAGATTCAAGAACAGAGAAATATCTCAAGCATTTCTTTTCTGGAAGTTTAGGAGTTAACATCATTGCCCAGGGGTTATATACTATAGTATCCCTGAAGCAAATTAGAATAGGAATCCTGGAGTGTGTGGAGAAAGAAACAAACATGAAGCAGATGCTTGACAGCTGTTTCAAAGACTCCACAGTATGGTAGATAAAGTAAATTCCCCTTTTGCTTCTCACCCCAAAGAGAGAGATGGATAGTCTGAGGATGTGCTGATATACTAGAAAGAATGACAGGGTTAGGATGAGAAGACCACAACAAGTTTACATGAATCTGACAAACAGAAATGATAGTTGTGTTGTCACAGAGGCTTGTATTCAAACACAGAGCCAAATACAATTTTATTGTAATAAAATATGGGGGAAAAATGACCCTGAAGTGGTGTTTTTCCATAAATACTAAAGTGATACTCAGTAAGCACACTCCATATCATCTTCTGGAACTCAGACTTTAATCTAGGGTAGGGTTAATAAATCTCTTCTTTTTTCATTATCATCTCCCACAACACATCCTTTTAGATATTTTTGATTACCAGTTTTCCCCAGTGTACATGAAATTTTAAAACAACATATATACTGCATCTCTGTGTAGTATATACCTTTCCTAAATGAGAACAATATATTTTTTCTCTTTCTCTCTTTCTTTCTTTCTTTCTTTCTTTCTTTCTTTCTTTCTTTCTTTCTTTCTTTCTTTCTTTCTTTCTTTCTTTCTTTCTTTCTTTCTTCCATGGTGCTTGGAGTTGAACTCAGGGCCTCTGCATCTGAGGCAAGCCCTCTACTAACTGAGCTATATACCCTTTTTACTTATTCTTAAGTTTCATTTTTTGGTTATTTCTTAGAAACTGTATCTGCTTAGGAATGCACAGCATGATTTTTGGCAATATTTCTTAAACTTTGGTTCTAGGTACACTCTTTATCCTTAAAAATTAGTAAGGATGCCAAAGACATATTGTTTTTTAGGCCTACATGTATCAATATTTATTATATTGTAAATAAAACCTAAGAATTGTTTTTATCATAAAGAATGGATAAGTAGCCAGTCACGGGCCTGCATGCCAATAATCCCAGCGGCTTGGGAGGTTGAGGCAAGAGGATGGAGAGTTCAAAGCCAGCCTCAGCAAAAGCAAAGTGCTAAGCAACTCAGAGAGACCCTGTCTCTAAATAAAATACAAAATAGTGTCCCTGAGTTCAAGTCCCAGTACCAAAAAAAAAAAAAAAAAATCGATAAGTATTTGAGGAGATAGATATGCTTACCCTGATTTGAACATTACACATACATGTATCAAAATATCAGGTGGTACCCGATAGGCCTGTATAAATTATATGTGTCAAATAAAATAATGAAATAACAAATTAATTATATGTTTATATGTTATATAATCTGTATTAAAAAATACTTCAAAAAATAAATCAAATGCTATAAGAAGAACATTGATTGTATTTTTCTCAAATCTCTTGATGCTGCTTCTGAATTTAGGATTTCATAGTATTTTGCCTTTCATATAAAGGGTTAGAAATTATCAAAAATTTGAATATTGTGAACTCATATTCAGAACAAAATATTTCATTCTAAAGAAACTATAATATAGAAAAGTGATGGTTGGAGTAACTGTATGTCAGCATGACTGTGAAGATAATAAATATTTTTTATATTTTTTGAATATTTACTTTTTAAGAAATTACCAATAACACTAATGGAATTATTTGTTTTGGGGCAGAAAATCCCATTAGCTAACATTTTTACTCAAAATATTATTAATGAGCTTATAAAAGTATAAATATTAATATAATATCTTTAGAGATTAAATTATTAGGTACATATGTTTAACTTTACTAAGAAATGTTTCAATAATCCATAAATTACTCCAATGTTACTGGATGTTATAATCTGATATTCAAAGAAGAACTGGCATATTTTCATAAAAAGTTTGAAAATTAATTATAAATTAGTTGCTTTAATATAAATAATGATAAATTTAATTTCAAATAAAAGAAATATTTGATGTGAAAATTCTTAAATATTAAATTTCAAAAATATATTTACTTAAAAAATATAAAAGTCTACTTAATCAACTCACGTAACCAGCAAACTCTGTGAGGCTTTTATGTGGATGTCAAGTCAATAATGGAATATCCAAATTAAAAGAAAAAAAAAAAAAAAAAAAAAACAATGGATTCTCCTTCAGTTGCTCTAGAATAACTCTTTGGTGATAAGCTTAGTGTTCACATGTGGTCTTAATTCAAAGGACACTTAAAAGTTCCATCATGTAAGAGCTTCTTCAGTTACAGTAAGATAGACATATTCCTATATAGCTCAAGGAATTGTAACCAGATGTATACTCAACATATTAATGATTTGGCTTCAAGTTTAATTTAACCTGAAATTGTAATTGATTTTACAAGTTTTCCCAATCTCTCACTGATGTACTAGCCATCTGGAGATACCACAATATAATAATAATAACAATATCAGCTCTCTACAAAATAAGCAAGTGTGCAGGATTGGAATGTTTATAATACATACATTTAAGGAATGACCTGTCCTGAGGTAGTCAAGTCCTGTATTCAATTAGAAGATATATTCAAATATTTAGTGGTAGTTAGTCATAATGGTATGTTACTTAACAGTAATTTTTCTAAATTTACTGTTAACAGATAACATGTATTTTTAAAACTTAATTTAAGTAAATATTTTTTTCTAGAACAAAACTTTTAACATTTTTGAAGTTTATTATTTCGATTTTGAAAAATAAGATTTGTTATATACATACTTGTATTTATCTATTTCTCATATAAACTAAAAAGTAAGTATAAGCAACATATTTTGACAGTAATCAGGTTTTTAAAATTACCAGATATTGACTGATAAACTATCTTTTGTCATTCACCAGTTTTATCTATAAGTTTGACAAGTTACTACAAATGCTAAATTTGAGTGGAACAAGAGCCTTATATTTTCAAAGGGATTCTTTTAGAAAGATTTCCGCAAAGTAAGATGTCACTAGAGACTTGTGTTTGAGTTCTTTGTGAATATTTAATGATCCATGGGGCTGCATTAAATTTCATTTAAGAAAATAACATATTCAAAGCAAGAATCTACTATGGATTAGATATCAGTTTAGATAATTTCATACAAAAATCACTTCTAGGGTAAGTTTTGAAAGCATTTTCAAAGTCCTTTTCATGAATTTTCACTAAAATACAATGTGTAATGAAGAACATGTGATATACATTGGTGAGGGGGTGAACAAATGTCATGCATTGCATGAGACTTACATTTCAAACATTAAGAATACACAGGAAATATTATAGATATGAAATGATGTGTTAATGTTATAAATAATATCAAGTGAAAAGGTGATGGACATAGGGAAAGACTATGGTGGTGTGGCTGCAATTACAAAGTAGATATGTCTTCAAGGATGAGACGTTTAGACCAAACTTGAGAAAGTTAAAGAAACAAATGATGCTGATTTCCAGAAAAAGCCATTCCAAGTAGAGGATCAAAGTGGTACAATTTCTCTAAGAATGGATGTCTGGTGGATTTAGAGTATATTAAGGAGGCCAGTGAGAATGGAGTGGATGTTGAAAATTAAAGTCAGAAAATTTTCCTGAGATAAGGATTGAAAATCGATCATAAGAATTTCAATGAAAGAATTTTCTGAGTCATCAAATAAAATGAGAAGACAAAAAAAAAAAAAAATAGAAAAAGAGTGATCTTGATCTGACCTGCATTTTGAAAGGATTACAGTGTTTGTTAGGTGGAAATAGATGATAGCAGGGAAAACAATTAGAAAACAGTTGTATTAAAAGCAGTTACATCAAAGAGAGAGATTATGGGCAGTGGTACTAGGAATGGAGGCATTGTGGAATTGTTCAAAAAGGGAGAGAGAGTAGAATTTTTGTCATCTATTTGATGTACCATCTAAGGATAAAAAAAAAAGAGGAATCAAGAATAATTTCAAGAGAGCAGCGACTTTAATAGAGATTTCGCACAGTCTGTTAGAGCTCCTTTCACCGTTAATCTGTAGCGGACCACTTTGCTAAGCAGTAGGAAGAACAAAGAAATCGAAAAAGAGACGCTTGGCTCCTGGACGCTTGGCTGCTCAGAGCCGCGGGCGCTTTGCTCCTATCTGCTTCCTCTTTCGCTTCGCTCCGGGCAGAGAAGCTGAATGTGTAATCAGCAGTGGATTGTAAGTACCTGAGGCAAAGAAAGCTCAGTGCGCCCCGCCTTTTTTTTCTTTTTTTTTTTTTTTGAATATTTTTTATACAGGGAGAGTTTGTGGATTGGGATTGTTGGCGGGGCTGTGGTTTCTGTGCTGAAAATCCACTCCGCGGGAGCCGCCATTTGCTTTCTGCTTGCTGTCTTGATGGCTCTGTATACACTGTCCGGCAGCAGCATCTAGAGGTTGGAGCTGGGATGTGTGCCGAGCCCTGTCCTCCGAAGGCTGGACTGCAGCCTCGAGCGCCTCGGTGGCCTGTTCGCCACTGCACCTTCAGGCAGAGCCTGTTCTGGGGTCGTTCTGCATCCCCCTGCCAGGGGACCTGTGCTCCGGAGGAGGGGGACGGAGAGCCGCGGCGGCAGCCGCTTGGGCCCCTGGGGCTGGGCACCGGGCTGAAGAGCTGCGGAGGCCAGGGCGGCTCTGCTACTGTCGCAGACGAGCGCGGCGCTCGTGAGCGCAGTCCAGAGACGGAGGCGACGGCTGCAGGGTTTCATTTCTAGAAATCTGGACTGGAAACAGAAGCAGCAGTTTGTATAATCCCAAGAACTTGCTTATGCCAGGAAGCTGTAAGGGCAACATGAATATCATTGAGGAGATCTAACATGGTGGCAGGTGCAGAGAGATCAAGTCTCTGACATCTTCAACAACGCGGGCATAGGGAGCCATAAACTGTCTAAATGCTGTTTGCTCAGGATCACTAGGCAATGCTGAGCTGACGTGGATCTGGGGTGTACAGGCTGGGCCCCTCAGAACACACAAACAGAGCCCGAATCGGAGGCAATTAAGCTCCGGATACAAAGGCACATCAAAAAAATTGTGCACCATGATCAAGTAGGATTCATCCCTGGGATGCAAGGATGGTTCAATATACGGAAATCAATAAATGTTATTCACCACATCAATAGACTTAAAAATAAGAACCATATGATAGTCTCAATAGACGCAGAAAAAGCATTTGACAAAGTACAGCATCCCTTTATGTTCAAAACATTAGAAAAACTAGGGATAACAGGAATTTACCTCGACATTGTAAAAGCTATCTATGCTAAGCCTCAGGCTAGCATCATTCTCAATGGAGAAAAATTGAAGGCATTCCCCCTAAAATCTGGAACAAGACAGGGATGCCCTCTATCACCACTTCTATTCAATATAGTTCTCGAAACACTGGCCAGAGCAATTAGACAGATGAAAGAAATTAAAGGCATAAAAATAGGAAAGGAATAACTTAAATTATCACTATTTGCAGATGACATGATTCTATACCTAGAAGACCCAAAAGGGTCTACAAAAAAACTACTAGAACTAATAAATGAATTCAGCAAAGTGGCAGGATATAAAATCAACACGCATAAATCAAAGGCATTTCTGTATATCAGCGACAAAACTTCTGAAACGGAAATGAGGAAAAACACTCCATTCACAATATCCTTAAAAAAATAAAATACTTGGGAATCAACCTAACAAAAGAGGTGAAAGATTTATATAATGAAAACTACAAAAACCTAAAAAGAGTAGTAGAAGAAGATCTTAGAAGATGGAAAAATATACCCTGTTCATGGATAGGCAGAACTAACATCATCAAAATGGTGATATTACCAAAAGTTCTCTATAGGTTTAATGCAATGCCAATCAAAATTCCAACAGCATTTCTTGTAGAAATGGATAAAGCAATCATGAAATTCATATGGAAAAATAAAAGACCCAGAATAGCAAAAGCAATTCTAAGCAGGAAGTGCGAATCAGGCAGTATAGCGATACCAGACTTAAAACTATATTACAGAGCAATAGTAACAAAAACAGCATGGTACTGGTACCAAAACAGGAGGGTGGACCAATGGTACAGAATAGAGGACACAGAGACTAATCCAGAAAGCTACAACTATCTTATATTTGATAAAGGAGCTAAAAGCATGCAATGGAGGGAGGATAGCATCTTCAACAAATGGTGCTGGGAAAACTGGATATCCATATGCAACAAAATGAAACTGAATCCCCTCCTCTCGCCATGCACAAAAGTTAACTCAAAGTGGATCAAGGAGCTAGATATCAAATCAGAGACTCTGCATCTGATAGAAGAAAAAGTTGGCTCCGATCTACATATTGTAGGGTCGGGCTCCAAATTCCTTAATAGGACACCCATAGCACAAAAGTTGATAACAAAAATCAACAAATGGGACTTACTTAAACTGAAAAGTTTTCTCTCAGCAAGAGAAACAATAAAAGAGGTAAATAGGGAGCCTACATCATGGGAACAAATTTTTACTCCTCACACTTCAGATAGAGCCCTAATATCCAGAGTATACAAAGAACTCAAAAAATTAAACAATAAGAAAACAAATAACCCAATCAACAAATGGGCCAAAGACCTGAACACTTCTCAGAGGAGGACATACAATCAATCAACAAGTACATGAAAAAATGCTCACCATCTCTAGCAGTCAGAGAAATGCAAATCAAAACCACCCTAAGATACCATCTCACTCCAGTAAGATTGGCAGCCATTAGGAAGTCAAACAACAACAAGTGCTGGAGAGGATGTGGGGAAAAGGGTACTCTTGTACATTGCTGGTGGGACTGCAAATTGGTGTGGCCAATTTGGAAAGCAGTATGGAGATTCCTTGGAAAACTGGGAATGGAACCACCATTTGACCCAGCTATTGCCCTTCTTGGACTATTCCCTGGAGACCTTAATAGAGCGTACTACAGGGATACAGCTACATCGATGTTCATAGCAGCACAATTCACAATTGCTAGACTGTGGAACCAACCCAGATGCCCTTCAATAGATGAATGGATAAAAAAAATGTGGCATTTATACACCATGGAGTATTACGCAGCACTAAAAAATTACAAAATCATAGAATTGGCAGGGAAATGGATGGCACTAGAGCAGATTATGCTTAGTGAAGCTAGACAATCCCTAAAAACAAATACCAAATGTCTTCTTTGATATAATGAGAGAAACTAAGAACAGAGCAGGGAGGAAGAGCAGGAAGAAAAGATTAACATTAAACAGATACATGAGGTGGGATGGAAAGGGAGAGAAAAGGGAAATTGCATGGTAATGGAGGGAGACCCTCATTGTTATACAAAATTACATATAAGAGGTTGTGAGGGGAATGGAAAATAAAAAAGGAGAGATATGAATTACAGTGGATGGGGTAGAGAGAGAAGATGGGAGGGGAGGGAGGGGGGATGGTAGAGGATAGGAAAGGTAGCAGAATACAACAGTTACTAATAGGGCATTATGTAAAAATGTGGATGTGTAACCGATGTGATTCTGCAATCTGTATTTGGGGTAAAATTGGGAGTTCATAACCAACTTGAATCTAATGTATGAAATATGATATGTCAAGAGATTTATAATGTTTTGAACAACCAATAAAAAAAAAAAAGAATAATTTCAAAGTTCCATATGTGCCAAATCCTCTGTTTATGTGGTTTCCCATATGTAGACAAACTATATAAGGACACTGTCTCTTTGGGTTCCTCTAATAGAATTTGAAAATCTCACACATTGTATAACAGTTTTGTCATTATTACAATAAACTCCCTTTCATCATTTGCTATAGTTTGGAAGTTTAATGTTCCTAAAGTCCATGTGTTGAAGCCTTTTCCCACAGGGCTACTATTGGGATGCCATAGAACTGTTAGGCGGTGGGGCCTTGTGGGAAGAGCTTAGGTGATGGGTGTGTCCTCAAGGGAATAGTGGGGACCCTAGACTCCTCTTTCCATTTTACTTCTTGGTCATCAAGTGAGCACTGTCCTACACAACACACTTTGTCATCCATCACCTTCATCAGAGATCCCCAGCTATGTGTCCACTGCTCTTGCATAGGAAACTACAAATTCATTAGTCAAATTAACTTTCTCTTATTTGTGAGAAGGATGGGATGCTGACTAAAACAAAATACCAGCACCTTTAGCATGCTAAATATGAGCTTTTCCTGCATTAGCAAGAATGTATTTTTAAAAATGTTTATGCCAGCAAAAGTGTGAATAAAACCAGATTGCAGAAATTATTAGTCAAGTATTAAATGTCACCTGATTACTCTCTGACATAAAATCCTTAAATTCTTCAGTCTATTTTAAATTTCTAAATTATCAGTCTACATTAATGAGATATAATTTCAGAAACAAAAACAATACTTATTTTTTGCACTTTTATTATGTTTTTGTGTAGTAATATATATACATATATGTGTATATATATATATATATATATATATATATATATATATATATATATATAATTTCCCTTTTTAATCATTTTTAAGTGAACACAACAATAGTGTTAATTCCATGCACAATGTTGTTCCACATGTCTAGCAATATTTATCTTGCAAAACTGAAGCTGTGTATCCACAGAATAAATCTCCATCTAACTCTATATCACCTGACTGTACAGTCTATGTTTTCTGCATCTAAAAATGTGACTATTTTGATATTCATGTGAGAGTACTCATATAAAGTACTCATATAATTTTTATGTCTGGCTTATTTCACCTAATGCAATGCCTCAAGGTTCATTCACATTGTGGCATATGACAGGATTGGCTTAGGCTGAATGATATTTCATTGTATACATATACTGCATTTTATGCATCAATCAATATTCAGATTATTTCCCCCTCTTAGTATTACAAATGTTAAAATGAAGGTGGATATACAAACAAGATTTAGACATTTTGTTTTCAATTCTTGTGGAAAGTGTTCCCCCAAAAATTTCATTTAGATTATTCAGAGATGTTCAGAGGTAAACTAATATTAAAGATATAATCTAATCAGCGAATTAATTCATTTGATACATTAATAATTTTTGCATTTGTTCTAATTAGTTATACAGGACAATAGGAAGCATTTTGACACACTGTACATAAATGGAGCATAACTTCTCATTCCTCTGGCTGTACATGGTGCAGAGTCACAAAAGTAGTGTAATCATACATGTATATGGGGTAATAATGTCTGTCTCATTCTCCCATCCTCATAGCCCCACCCCTCCCCTCACTCCCCTCTGCACAATACAAAGTTCCTTCATTTTTCCCTATCCTGCTCCCCACTATGGATCAGCACCACCTTATCAGAGAAAACATTTGGCCTTTGATTTGGGGAATTGGCTTATTTCACTTAGCATGATACTCTCCAGTTTCATCCATTTACCCACAAATGCCATGATTTCATTCTTCTTTATGACTGAGTAATATTTCATTGTGTATTTACCGAGATTAATAATTTTAATATATTACTGGTTTATAACTATTGTTGAGAGCCCACGGCCCGGTCAGAATGACGCCTGGCATTTGCCAGAGGGAATGTTTGAAAGGTGACAACAGCAAACCATTGAGATGATGATTTGAGTTAAGCTATATATAATTGCTGTGATGCTGGATTGATTGTATTGTATATTTGACCTTTACTGATGGGCAATGGGGTGGCTCTTGCTGCCTCTGGCGCCCACTAATTTGGAGTTCTCACGGGGATTCCCAGAGAGTTCCCATTGGTTGGGGAAGTGCCGGAGGAGGAATTTCTGGTGTGGGGGTTTTGCTGGAAGGGCCGTGTGGGTGGCATTGGCGGAAAAGCATGCATGCAGTGCCAGTGAGAGTTGAAATAAAGTAGTTGCTGTTTGAACCTACAAGGCTTTGTGGCGGCTCAGTTATTTGTGCCCAGCCAGACTGCAGCATTTGGTGACCCGTACTGGGAATGCCTGAAGCTCGGAGGTAAGTGAAATTGCTCACCCCTGAGGGAAGGCAAGAGAATGGGTGACCATTTCAAACAACAATGTGTTCTTGTTTTGATTTGTTTTGTTTTTGTTTCAAGCTGCCTATCCCTAGAACTTTCTCAGGCAAACTGGGAAAAATGGTTGGCTCAAGGTTTAAAGTTGTTCAGCCCTGAGGAAGAGATAGAGATAGACCATGAATATACATTTCAAAAAAATAGGAAAATTTATACAATGATTTTTTGTTCTATTTTTGTTCCATTTTGCTTTGGTTTTGTTTTGAGTTATCTGTTTTAGTTGCGTTATCCTTGTAGCACAAATATGGGGTTAGAAATTAACAAAAAACAAACTGAAAGAATGTTAAGTAAATTGTTAGAGGAATGAGGCACTCCAGTAAAACCAAAAAGAGTCAGGGCATACGTTGATACAATACAAAAATGTAGCCCATGGCTTTTCAAGGAGGAGTTGTTGAATATATCACAATGGGACCATCATAGTGAAGATTTAAGGGACAGGGAAAAGAAAAACCCAGGAACTCTGCCAGTTGGCATATTGCCATTGTGGATGATGATACAATTTTGTTTGCCTAGTCCAAACCTTTCAGTTCAGATTATGGTAGAAGACATATTAGATCAGGAAAAAGAGGAGGCGTCTCGAGATAGTCAGAAAGGGGAAGAAAGTTTAGAGCAGAAAAAGTGATCAGGGGAAAAGTTACAACAGGAGGCTGCTAATAACACCTTTCTATCACCAGAGGGCGTAAGTGTCCAACCAACAGCTCCACCTATGGAGACAATATACGTTGAGTGGCCCTCAACCCCCGTAGTTGATAGATGGGATCCTGAGATAGGACCTCAAAGATTAGTATGCCCTGTATTTGAGGCAGCAGGAGGGCAGTGAAATCACTATGTTTTAGATTTCAAAACAGTGAAGCAGCTAAAAGAGGCTGTAACAACCTATGGTCCTCAAGCACCCTTCACTATAAGCTTGGTAGAATCCATTACCAACTTGACATGACACCAGCAGATTGGACTAGTATGTGTAAAGCTGTGCTAAATGGAGGACAATACCTGTTATGGAAGGTTGCCAATGAGGAATTTTGCATGGAGACAGCTAGGCGAAATGCAGCAGCTGATTATCCTCAAAGAAATCTAGATATGTTTTTAGGAAAAGGACCTTATGAGGGTCAGCTGCAACAAATTGCATATGATCCTGCTATATACTCACAAATTGCTGCAGATGCAGTTAGGGCATGGAAGACCTTACAAGGACATGGAGATTTACAAGGTCAATTATCTAAGGTAATACAAGGAGCTAATGAACCTTACGCTGAATTTGTAGATAGGCTTATTCAAACAGCTACCAGAGTTGTTGGGGATACAGAGCAAGCAATGCCATTAATTAAACAGCTAGCCTTTGAGCAAGCAAACACAAGGTGCAAGGAGGCCATTAGACCATTGAAACATGGAGATTCAAACACATATATTAAATTATGTAGAGACATTAATGAACAAGGACAAGTCCTGGCAGCTGCAGTACAACAGGCTTTAGATGCAGACCCAAAACATGCTACAATTGTGAACAAACAGGACATTTTAAAAGGAGTTGCCCCATAGGAGGAGGGTTTTAAAAAGCTAGGTATCAAAGGAGTAGAATACCGGGTATTTGTCCACGATGCTGTAAAGGGAGATATTGGGCTAATGAATGTTGTTCTCAAACCACCATAGAGGGTACTCCATTATCAAAAAATGGACAAGGACCAGGTGTTTACCCACAATATCATGGAGAAAAGCATCGGGCTCCATTGCCAAAAAATGGACAGGGGGGTCCAATGCTCCAGGGCCCACAACCACAAATATATGGGGCAATGGAGGAATCCAGGAACACCATCAAAGTAGTGCCCAGGACACATTATTCATTAGATCCCTTATCAGACAAACCAGAGGGAGTGCAGATAATGGTCCTGGCTATACCTCTAACTCTTTTAAACAATTTTGCTCATCATTTGGCATTACTCACATAACAGGAATTCCATACAATCCACAGGGACAAGGCATAGTTGAAAGAGCTCATCAAACTATTACAATGCACTTATTAAAGCAAAAAGAGGGAATTGGAAAGGGGTATATATCCCCCAAAGATAAACTTAAAATAACCCTTTTTACTCTAAACTTTTTAAATTTGGATTCATCAGGGCTTAGTGCTGCGGAAAGACATATGTATCCAAAAAATGTACATAAGCCTAAGGTACTTTGGAAGGATATTTTAACAGGACAATGGAAAGGTCCTGACCCAGTGATTGTCTGGAGTCGGGTTCTGTTTGTGTGTTTCCACAGGGAGAACAGCAGCCGATTTGGATTCCAGAGAGACTAACCAAAGTGATTTCTACAGACCAAAAAGTAGATGATTTGACTCAAATCCATAAGAGTTGATATCCAGAGCTCAAGCTTGGCTATTCTTACATCTGCAACAGTGGTTCTCCCACACCTGGAGGCTAATGAATAATGACCACCATTAAAGCCTCTTTCAAATATAAAAAACCTTGGGGCTTGCTTGTGGGAATACCTTCAGTCCCATTATGCAAGTTACAGGAAAAGGGATGGGATATCCAAAGAAGAGTCAAATCAGGTGGTAACCAGGGTGCCTTTTTCAATATCTATTTTATTATTGCCTTTTTCCACATCATGAAGTTCTATTTTATTTTTTTGAGCTCATACAGACCTAGGTTAATGTTTTTCTGATCAGTTTTATTTTTTCACTGTGGAGTTTTTAAACATTGCAATGGAGATTTCACCTGTGTAAAGCTACAAGGCCTTTACTATTGTCTTATGTGTTGTATGCTATGTGTGCACACTTGTGTTTTGTGTTGTATGTCTGTATGTGCATATGTCCATATATCATATATGAGGAATGCTCATGAAAAAATGGATCCAAATATTTTTATTATTCACGTGATTTAAACGGTTTAATTTAAATTGGGTAAATAGCTGTTGAGGTTTGTTTTAATATGTGAACATATAAGGAGGTTAACAGATCTGTTTGTTTACTTTCACCTTTCCTTTTCCTTATATTTAATAATTCTGTTCAGGATAATGTAAATTGTTCAGAAAATTGTTTTCTTAGTACCTGTTGGAATGTTACATAATTTTTTTTAGCCATCATTGCCAGAATTCCTATCTTCATCCCAATGCCGGTGAAGACAAAGATAAAACCAAACTAGAGCTTCTTCTATAGCTATCACAGTAAACTGTATAAACTGATGCATCAATGAATAATAAGTCAACAAGTAATGCTTAATCAAGGAGTCGATTTACTTTGGGAGGAAATGGACATATTGATAGATTGCTCTGCTTTGAACTGCTTGCAGAACTTGCCTGGAGTATGTATCACTTGTATACATTGTGAACTATCTGTTGGTGCAGCGAATAGTGGTAGTGCTGGAGTATCTTTGCTGATGGTGTCACCGGTGGTACAATTTTTCCAAAGGAGCCATCAATTGGCTTGGTGTCGTGGCATTTCTGTATCCTACTCCCTTCTGCTAGTGATGGTCTAAAATTTGGGGGCCAACAGAGGTGAGTCAAAGAACCTCACCCCCCCACTGGTGCAAAGGCCTATCCACAAGTATGGCTGTATGCTGGACCGGTAGTCAGTGACGGGTAAGATCCAATTGCAGTGTTACCAACCTAAGACAGGAGGCTGATGCCTTGAGGTCAGCTGATCAGATGACAGGTAAGGACCATAAGTAGTATTGGACAACCTAACAGGCACGGTCCCTAAGCCACATTGCTTGTTGTTTAATTAAACAGAAGGTGATAGATGTTGAGAGCCATGGCTGGTCAGAATGATGCCTGGCATTTGCCAGCGGGAATGTTTGAAAGGTGACGCCAGCGAAACATTGAGATGATGATTTGAGTTAAGCTGTATATAATTGCTGTGATGCTGGATTGATTGTATTGTATATTTGACCTTTACTGTTGGACAATGGGGCGGCTCTTGCTGCCTTGGGCGGCCACTACTTTGGAGTTCTCGCTCTACTTTGAAATTCTCGCGGGGATTCCCCGAGATTTCCTATTGGTTGGGGAAGTGCCGGAGGAGGGATTTCCGGTGTGGGGGTTTGCTGGAAGGACCGCGTGGGTGGCGTTGGCGGAAAAGCGCGCATGCAGTGCGGGTGAGAGTTGAAATAAAGTAGTTGCTGTTTGAACCTACAAGGCTTTGTGGTGGCTCGGTTATTCGTGCCCAGCCAGACTGCGGCGAACTATAGGCAGTTAGGGAATGGTTAGAGAAAATCGGTCACTAGGGGTGTATCCTTAAAGATTAATATATCCTGTTCCTGATTCTTTGGCTCTATATGCTTCCTGGCTGCAATGAGTTGAGCATCCTCCCCCACAATGTTAACAATCACCTCAGTCATACAACAATGGAGTAGACTGACCATGGACTGAGAATCCTGAAACTGTGAGCACAGCATATCTTTTCCTCTTCTCAGTTGTTTGTGTCATGTATTTTAGTCACAACAATAAAAAATTAGTTAACACAACTCAGTGGTGGGATTGTTGAATCATATTGTAATTCTATCATGCTGTTTTCCAAAGCGGTCATACACTTTTATATTCAAAACACGAATGTACCAGGATTGCAAATTCTTGCCTAAAGTAACTATTTCCTGTTTTGTTCCTGTTTTGTTATTTTTCTTTTATAATGGCCATTTTAAGAGATGATATGTCTTTCTAGTTTTGATTTTCATTCCTTTGATGATTAGTGATGTCATGAATCTTTTCATGTTTATTGGTCATTTGTGTATTTCCTTGAAGAAATGTCTAGTTAAGTCCTTTGCCTATTTTTTTTTTAATTGGGATATTTGTTGTTGAATTATAGTTCTTTATATATTCTAGATAATAGTCCCACAACAAATATGTAATTTGGAAATATTTTCTCCCATTCTATAGGTTGCATTTTCACTGTTTATTGCACAAGAGTTATTAAAATCTGATTTGCTTAATTTTGATGTTATTTTTTTTTTATTTTTCTGGCATATCAAATAAATCATTGTTCAATCCCATGTCATGATTTCACCCTGTTTTCTTCTAGGAGTTTTATAGTTATATGTCTTTTATTTAGGAGATCATGCATGTTGTGTAAATTTGTATGCATGGTATATGCTGAAGATCTAACTTCTTTCTTTTGCATGTAGTTTTGCATCCAGTTTTCCCAACAAAACCTGTTGATGACTTCTTTCTTCTCCTTTGTGTATTTTTGGCATCCTGTTGAAGAACATTTGACTGCATACATGAGGATTTTTTGTGGGGTTCTCTATAACATGTTCCATTGGTGCATGTCTGTCTATAAGGCAGAATAGTGTTGCTTTAATTACTATAGCTTTGTACTGTAGTTCCTCTTTTCTGGATTTCAATTTTCATGAATTATTTTCAAAGGTCAACTGTGGCTTGAAAATGTAAATTTAAAAAATCCCAGAAATAAAAAATTCATAAGCTCTGAATAGCTACTGTCTAGCATGATCAAATCTCATGTCATTCTGCTTTATCCAACTAAGATCATGAATCATCCACTTAGTCACCAACTGCCTACCTGGTCTCTAGTTTAGATCTCTTTCAGTTTTTTTCTTCATGGCAATAATGGCCACATAAAATGAATTAAGATTTGTTTCCTTCTGTTCAATATTTTGGCAAAGTAGGAGAAAAAATTAATGTTAATTATTTTTTATGTTTTGTAAAATTCTTCTCTGAAGCCATCTGGTCTGAAATTTTTCTTTGTTAAGAAGTATTTTATTACTGATTGATTCAAATCCTTATAATTTATAATTCTGCTTAGATTTTATTTTTATTTGTGGCTTAATCTTAATACATTTAGGTTTATAGAAATGCATCCATTTCTTTTAGGCTTTCCATTTCATGGATGCATAATGGTTCATTGTAATATATTTGGATGCTTTTCATCTTAACATATCAACTGTAATTATTTTTATTTTTATTATTGATTATTATGTATTTTTTCCTAAAAAATTAAAGAGCTAATTTTATTGATTTTTTTTAAATAACAATGCTTATTTTTTAAATATTTTATATTATATTTCATTTATTTATGCTCTTATCTTTATTATTGTCTATGTCTAACTTTACATTTTATTTTTTCTTCTTTCTTGAGGTTAAAAATTTAGGCTGTTGATTTGAGTTTTTTTTTTTTTTTTTTTTTTTTTGTACAAAGATTTGAACCCATGTGCATCCACATCCACAGTCCTTTTAATTTTTTGTTTTGAGACAGGGTCTCGCTAAATTGCTAAGGGCCTCAAATAAGTTCCTGAGGCTGGCTTTGAACTTGCAATCCTCCTGCCACAGCCTCTGGAGTCATTGGGATTACAGGTGTGTGCCACCATACCTGGCATTTTTTTTTTGCATTTTTAAAATGCATTTATTGCTATGAACTTTTTTCTCAGAGCTGTATTTAATGTAATCCATAACTTTTGGTGTGAAGAACTTTCAAATTTGTTTATTCAAGATATTTTCTAAGTTCCCTTATGATTTCTTCTTTGACCATTGGTTGTTCAATCATTTGTTAACTTTTTTACATTTAAATATTTTCATTTTTACTTTTCCTGAGGATTTTTAATTTTTCCATTGTGCTTGGAAAAGATACTTGGTATGATTTTATTCTTATTAAACACCTATTTTGTGGTCCAACATGTGATATATTCTGTACAAAATCCCATATATACTGGAAAAGAAGAGTGTTCTGTAGTCGGAACCACCCTTCGACAAAGGTTAGGGGAATGCATGAGACCAGCAGGTGCTTCCCTTTCTGAGTGAGAGGGTGAGTGTCGCAACCCCGCTCGCCACCCAGCCTGGCCAAGAATCACACCAAGTAGGGAGTTGAGTCAACCATGGAGGTGCAGCAATCTCAACTTTATTGTGTCAGGGACAATGTTACATAGTGATAGGAGGGGTAAGAAGAGACAATAGTGAGAACCAATAAGGGGCAGTTACGTCACTATCACTAAGGGCCTAGGCAGATTTCAGATTAAACAATTAGGCAGGGCTAAGGTCAAAAAAGCCCACACTCAGGCTAAAAGCCCACACGCTCCAATCCAGCCAGGTCACAAATACGGAAATGCTCTGGAAGAACCCAGGAGGCCACCTCAGCCAACACCCAATAATGGCCATGTTCCCAAAGGAGGTAAAAGTTTCCAACATTCTGTTGCTGCACATATTGTACTTTATTTGCCTTTTAGGTCCATTACAGTGTGTTTATACTTCCTGTTCCTTATTGAACTTTTATCTAATTATTCTATTCACTAAAGAAAATTGAGTATTAAAATCTCCTCTAAATATTCTGTAACTATATGATTCTCTCTTTATTCTGTCAGTGTTTATATCCTATACATAAGTATGTGCTATTGTTAAATGTATGTGGTTTTAATTATTATATCTCTCTTGTGAACTGGCCTTTTTATCATTGGATTTTGTTCTTCAACTTTTGTGACAGTCTTGACTTGTGGCCAAATTTTTCTGATATAAATATGGCCATTTGGTTTTCTTTTGCTTATCTTTATGTGGAATAACGTTTTCTACTTTTAACTTTCAGTCTTCATGTTCTATTAACTAAAGTGACTCTATTGTAGACAACACACAACTATTTAAAAAATCATTTGGATCCTCTATAGCTTTTCATCGAGGTATTTATACTATTAATTACTTTTTGACAAAATTACCTTACTGTTACCATTGTGTACCTCCCTGGCTGCCTTCTTTCATGTTTACTTGAACTTTAGTTTAATATGCTTTGATTATTTATTTATTTTTTTTCCATATCTTCTAAAGATATTTTTGTTATGGATACAATGGAAAATACAAAATGTTTCTTTTAATCTCAAACATAATGCAGAATTAATGCTTGATAACTTGTTTAGGTACATAAAATTAAGATATATGTAATTTGTAAAAAAAATGTGGTATATATATACACAATAACATATTACTCAGCCATAAAGAAAAATGAAATTATGGCATTTGCAGGTAAATGGATGGAATAGGAGAATATCATGCTAAGTGAAATAAGCCAGTCCCCCCAAAAATAAAAACTGAATGTTCCCTCTAATATGATGATACTAACGCACAATAAGGGAGGGTGAGGAGGGAAAGAATAGAAATCCATTGGATGAGACAAAAGGGAATGAAAGGAATGGTGGGAGAAGGGACTGGGAAGGACAATAATCAGACATAGATTTCCTATCGTTGTATTTGAATACACGAGGAGTGTAACTCTGCATCAGGTACAATGACAAAAATAGGATTTAATTAGTATAAGTTATACTTCATGTATGTATAATATGCCAATATACATTTTACTGTCATATATACGTACAAAGAACAATAAAAAAACATAATTGTGTATTTCAAAATTTCAAGTGAATTCAGTGAATTTATATGCTTTTTGATTTTGGCTTTGGTTGCTGTAAATAAGTAAAAAATACTCATTGTTAAAGTCCATATATTGAAGTCACACAGACCAACTTAAATTGTTAATTCAATGTCTTTGTTTCTATAATATTTAGATGTTGGCTTACAGTTTCTAAGTTTTGGTTCTTTTCTTAAAAAAAATAAAAATCAGTACATCTTTCCTAAAAGGATATTGTAAAAGTTCATAGAATTATATATTTAAAATATGTAGGAAGGATGGTGCAAAATAATAAAATATCAATTCTATATCTTCCATTTTATTAGATATCATTCTGATCTCTATTAAGGATGGATGTCAAGGTCAAGATTATTTAACTTCTTTATTTACTTATTGTTTAAAGTAAAATAAGTTTGTATTTGGAAAGACTTAAAATATTCTTTTATGAGTGATCACATTTCAAGAAACCAGTTGCTTAGGAAAATGAAATTAAAGTGGTATAGTTATTCTTATATAATGAAAAAAAAAATTAAATATTTCTTATTATTGTTCACATATATTATAAAATGTTTCAAATATTCATAACTTGCTGCAGTCTGGCTGGGCACAAAATAACGAGCCACCACAAAAGCCTTGTAGATTCCAACAGCAACCCTTTATTCTCGAACTGTCACCATCACTCTACACGCACGTTCTGGGGAAAATCCACACACTCCACCGGGCTCTGCATACCAAATACTGTCTGAATCCCGCGAGAACTCAACGGGAACTCAAGGAGTGGGTGCCTGAGGCAGCAGGATATGCCCTATTCCCAGCAGGATCCACCTTAAACCTGGAACCGCCCTATTCCCAGCATGATGGACCCTAAACCCAGATCCACCCTAAACCCGGATCCACCCTGGTCCTTGAGCAGGGTCACCTTTCTCAAACATTCATGCAATGTCACTGCAAATGACCTGGGTCCAAGGCAAGCCCACTTCCACAATGGAGAGTCCTCCCTCTAAGCAACATTGGGTAGGCTGACAAGGAAATTGCCATGCATCATTCCTACTTGGCTATGGCTCTCAGC
This sequence comes from Marmota flaviventris, assembly GCF_047511675.1. Lineage (NCBI taxonomy): Eukaryota > Metazoa > Chordata > Mammalia > Rodentia > Sciuridae > Marmota > Marmota flaviventris. The sequence goes on along the minus strand of NC_092501.1, from coordinate 110,086,050 downwards.
AATAACTAACAATGATTTTGAATTTATTAGTTTATTACAAAGATCAAGGAAATACTAAGAAGCTATTAACTTTAAAATCAGTGAAAGGGCTCACAATAATAAATATTTAAATTTATGAATGCATATGTTTATATGAATATATATGTATATTTATATTTTTGGATAAGCATATATATATATGTATACACATTCATCTCTATTCATTTTTTTGAGAGAGAGAGAGAGAGAGAGAGAGAGAGAATATCTTTTTTATTTTATTTTTTTTGTAGATGGACACAACACAATGCCTTTATTTTTATGTGGTGTCGAGAATCAAACCCGGGTCCCGCCCGTGCTAGGCGAGCTCTCTACCTCTGAGCCACAATCCCAGCCTTCTATGCATCTTTATGAATAATTTTTTCTCAATAAATAGAGAAATTTTAAAATATTTTATAGGTCTAAAGTCCTAAAATGGAGAATCAGCAGAACTGCCACTGAGGACTGTCTAGTGGCAGATTTCATTTTATCTTATAGAATTTTCACGTTTAAAAATTTTAAAAGGCAAAAGTCAAGAAATCATCATTTTTTCCATATTAAAAAAATGCTAAAATCTGCTCCTTATTTTATATTTTGTTTACTTAATATTAAAGTAAAATGCATTTATTTTTTATTAAAGGCAATATATATTTATGAGTTCAGTTAAATCAAGGTCTATTCTGTAATGATAGATTGGAAAGACCTTAATTGTCTTTTGAAGATCGCACCTGCATATCAACATTAGATACTTGAAAGAAAACTAAGAGAAGTTTCTAGTCTTATTTTAGGAATCTAAATCTGTCAACTAACTATAGGACAAAAAGAGGAAATACTTATTTTGTTTGCTTTTTCTTTTTCTTTCTGTTTATGTGGCTTGGAGTGATAATAAATGTTGGAAAACATAACCTTTGGTAATGAAACACTTAAAATCAATATATACATACATATGTAAGTTATATGGATATAAATGTATCCTTACATATACAAAAGTGTGTACATAAGCATGTGAAAAATTCGAATAGTTCTTTGCTTGTTTTTATGAATTATATTTGTCTGTTAACTAAAACAGATACAGAATCATGCACAGAATCCAATATTCACTATCATTCATGGTAAATTCATGTAAGTATGTATGTATGTATGTATTTTTATATGAATAATATTGTCATTGTAAAAATATGTACAGGGAAATCATTAATAAAATAAACCATGATTTCTTCTGGTCATATAGCAATGCTGTTTATACTAAGAAAAAAAAATCAAGCATCTTGCTCATCTCCTGGGCCACTTTAATGAAGATAGCTGTATTATTTTCTGTATCACTTATATTTTCATATCCTATGAATTATTTATACATCAAAAACATAATGAAAATTTCATGGGCAGAATAGAAAATGTTTTTGGACTCACCAGTTGGAAATATATTATTCAGAATAGTGAGTTGCAAAATCTACTTTTTAATTTTAAACACTTATATCTGAAGGCAAAAAATTATGATAAAATTTAGTTAACTATGCTTTTCTTTAGTGCCTAAAGTGCTATCAGGCTGTTCCTATTAGAGATAGTAATACTAAAGTTATGACTAAGTCTTATAAGTTTTTGTTCACATTATTGTCTTGCTGATTAGCTATAAGCAAAACAAATATTGGTAAATTATATTAAACAAGTTTATTGATTTTATTATTGTCTGGTTACATTTTTGTGGACATATTAATGATCGGCAGTTTAAAAGCTATCATATACATTCAGAAATATAATAATAGTGAAATGGGAAAATATTAGGTTCAAATTTATTTTGTTACATTAGTTTCAAAGACCATTTTACTTATTATTGCATTATATAATCACATTTCTATATATCTTTTTTTCTATATGTGCATCCATAAACACATCTATATTCATATTTAGATCTTTGTACATACCTCATCCTAAACAAAACAATTGATAAAATCAGTAAGTCAGATTACTCTGAATGAAACACAAAATGTAGCTTAAGAAAGAAACATAGGAAATGCCATGCAGAGCAAAGATAAAACGTAATGAATGGTTGTAAGAAGATGGCAGTTTTATGTATTTATCTTATTTTATCTTTTTATTCATAAAATCCCAGAATTAAAAGATATCATGAAGTACCAGACCTCTACATACTTCTCCTTATGAAGTTCAACAAAATTTATGTTAAATATTTAATTTTGTGAGATAAATATTGCATATGAATGCTTATTTATGTTAACTTTGTTTTATATTAAAAGTAGTTTTTTAAAAAAAAAATATGAAAGCATACCTTTAAGAATGAGAGTGGAATCTATAATGTGAACAATACTGTACTAAGAGGAGAAAGAATCATCCAGGACACATTTGTACTATACTTCTACAGAGATTTATTTTAATACTTTTTCCCAGCCCAAGATTATATTTCCCACTCTAATTTTTTTTTTTTTCTAGAAGGAGCAACATGGCTAATTTTTAGCTAACGAATTGTAGGTAGAAGTTACATACAGTGTTCTTACAGTGTTCTTATAATTGGTCTATAAAAATCTTTGATACTATCTTTCATGTTCCCTTTACCTATTTTCTAAATGGCTATAAGCATTCACTGTGACTTTAAGAATAAATATTGCTAATGAAATAGTTAACCTAGTTTCATCAACCTAGGTTCCCCAAGTAACTAAAGTGGATTAACCCTACTCCCCAACTCTCTGCTTTGAGTTGGATTTCCAGTAAAGGTATATTAGACATTCATTATGGTAAGCAACTGATACTTCAGAATTACTCATTATAATAGCTTGTTTTACTTAAGTACTGCAAAACTTAATGCACTTTTGATATTTTAATAGTTTTTAAATAGGAAATAGAATAACAGACAAAGGAAATATAGCCAAAATAGCTTGTTGCAAATTCTAACTCTGTCAATTGCTAGGTTTTTTAAAATTTTTATTTTATTTTATTTTATTAGCTACACATGACAGTACAATGATCTTGACAATTCATACATTTGAATGAAATGGGGTATAATTTCTCATTTTTCTGATTGTACAGGTTGCAGAATCACATAAAAAATCAATTTTCTACTAATAAATTTTCTACTAATAAAATATGCACAACCTTCCAATTTTTCCAGCCATCACCGATCAACACTTATGCCTTGCATTTATGCTCTTTAGGTCAGTGTCCTAAATGAGAGAGTCTGAATGGCTTCACATTTCCATTCTTCTACTCTAACAAAAACACAGACTTATGTACGCATACATTTATTTCTGCTACTAGTGTTCTAGATTTGGAAATTCCCTGTTATCTCTTCCTCATCCATGTTTACTAAAAATAGATTCGATTCAGTCCTTTATTGGTTATTGTGTTGGGAGTTAGTGGGTGTAAGGATGAAAAACAAACAAACAAAACCCTCCATCAAAAAGTCTCAAATTTAACAGCTGAATTATAGAAAAAAAATAATCAATAATCTCAATAGAAAATTAATACTAGCAAGATAGGGTGTAGTTCTTTCCTCTTATGAGTTCCATATTCATATTCCAAACTCATTGTAGGGTATCTCTACCTGAAATAATTTTGGTTGTTATATTTACTTCTTTCTCCATTTCTTTGCCTGGTAAATGTCATAATAGATTAAGTTCTATTTTATGTTTTTTATACCACTCCTCTCCTGTAACTAGATATGGTAATAAGAACTCCCGTTTATAACATAAAATCACTCAAGTTATCCCATGAAGTTGGCAATACACCTGCTTTCTCCACTCTTCTTCCAGCATCCAATAATGAAGAAAAGCACTTCATTTATCTTCAAAGCCCTCCCCAAAACAATATCTGACATGAAACAAGTTCTTAATAAAAGATCAATTAATAAATTAATCAGCTGCTATATTGTTTAGACACATGCTCCATAAATCATACTTCTTGTAACATGACAATAGAGATAATATCTCATAGAGACTAATCCTCTTACTTTGTAAAAAGTTGAGGAAACTTGATTGTTTAATCCTGTATAGTCTTCAGAATTTAATTACATACAACTGTCATAGTTTATTAGTATTTTTTCTGAGTTCGAATTCATAGTTAAATTTCTTATAATTTTAAAGGTAGGAAACATGTTATATAATAATCTTTGCTTCTAATTCCTGGGAAAAAACTAATACATGACTGCTCAATTAAAAGGAAAAAAAAGAATGAAAATTAAAACTAGTGCAGAGAAAACCAAACTAAGAAAAAGTGCTGATGATGCTGATGATGTTTATGATATTGATGGAGCTGGAGAGGGCCACCTCACATGATTGATTCATTGGTCAGCTATGCATGTAGTTTAGAGAATAAAAGGTATATGGATGAGTATATATGAATAATGTATATGTGATTATTTATAGTATTTAAAAACTCACCTCAGAAGCTATTTTTGTCTCAGGAAGAAACATTTTGCATTGATTTGATATAACTCCCAAATAGTTTACCTGCCTGAGCATTAGCCTCACCATTCTTCACTAAAGCCCACCAACAAGTACACAAATATCAACACCAGTATGTGACTGAGTTGTTGATTCTTCAGAATAGCAAATTGCCAAGCACCCTTTTGTATGTTATACCTCTTGTTTTTACATAATTATTGTCCCTTTATTGCTGTTACCCCAACATCTAAACTATTTTTATGAAATGGATTTCATAATAAAGTATCAAGGCAAGAACTTGACAGAGTTTGACTGATCCAAGGCTCAAATCCAGGCTTGCTTCATTAGTGTCTAGGACCTTTCCTCTCTTTATATAATGTTCCACTTCTTTAAAAGACAAAATATTTGCATCGAGATACCAAATATAGTGAAATACTTTCTGTATTACACTATGAAACCATTCAGAGTTGTGAGGTCAGAAGGCTGTGCCTCTACACAATACATTTAATAATTTTAAAATTAATTTATTTAGTAAGCATTATTTTTCCCCATACTCTAAAACAGCTGTTACAAGGCTGATGGAATTATTAAAAAGCAAAAGCTCAGGTAAATAAATTACTATCAATGTGCCTAGACTGTAATTACCACTTTGTTAATGCAAACTATCCTTATGGTAGTGTTCACATTTTATTATTCTACTTTGTCTTTACAGTTTTAGAGATTACTATTCCTTATATTTAGAATTGCTATTTCAAGTTTCAAAAAATAAGCAAACATAAAGTGCCACCCACACATGCACACACAAGAGTGGTTTATTTCTCTTTCTTTTGACACACTGCCAACTACACATTGAAAACTCTTCCCAGGCTTTCCATTTCCCAGGCACCTCTTACTATACTTGTCCTATGCATATCTTGAAAAATTTGGATCCAAACAATTGAATAACAAACAAGGTTAAAAATTAAACATTGAACAAACAGCTTTATCCATTTATGTTCCTGATAAATAAAACTATTTTAAATTTTGTTTAAAATTATTTTTGCTACAATTCAGATTTTGAAGCTATCCTAAAAAAGTGAATGGTCTTCCAAGTCAATATGGATCACTCATAATAAGTTTTGATTCAGAAGGCAGGTACATAAGAGATTTTTTAATTTAAATTCTGACATTAAAGGCAGAGAGTGCTTTTATTTGTGATTTCATATGGTTTCACTGGAAAATAAAAATGAATACTACTCCATCATTTTGGCAGACACTTTAATGCCAGCCATTTAGCTATCTTCCTGAAATGGAATGCTGCCTGACCTTTACTCTTTCCACCAAAAAGAAATTGTAAAAGCCCAACAAAAATGTAATTTTCTGGCTTTACAATAGGTGAAGAGAGAGAAGAAAAAAAAATGAGAGTAGAATCTAAAAATACAGTGGAATAAAGTAATATAGAGTAGAAGGTGTTTATATATATATATATATATATATATATATATATATATATATATATATATATATGGAATGACTGTTTTTACTGATAACATATCTTGTAGTAAAAATTCAAAGTTTCATATTTTACAAATAGGTGATAGGTTTTACCAAAAACAAAACAAAACAAAACAGAAATTAACACTGGAAATACTAATTTTATCAAAGATATCCACACTATAAGGCAGTTAGCCAATAATTCCAAATAATTTCATGGTAACTTGTTATCACTTAAAATATTTGGGGGATGAAGAAGTAAATCAGTGGTACAATGCATGCTTAGTGAGCACAAGGACCGGTATTTAATCCCTAGAAAACTAATAAATACATAAAATTTTAAAACAAACCTGACATTGAGAAAATCACCTTAATTTTGAAGTTTCATGTTAACACATCATTATAAAGATCTAGTTTAGAGAGAGAATGATAGAATGCTGCTACTTCAAAATATTACTTAAGAATCATGTATAACCACTCAAGGTACTTAATTTTGTGGCTTGGAAAGCCATACTATATATTAGACAGTTTGGGAGATTGTTAAAACAATTTCATCCTTATTTTTCCTTATCTTTGTGCTTATTTTTAATCACCATTTAATACAGAGCATATAAGAGAATCTCTTCTGATTTTTTATTAAAATATGCTGCATTAAAGACATTCCATTTTTGGTAGGTAAAAGTTTTTAAAATGACAATAAGTTAATTCTGTAAAAGTACATTAGTCACCCCTATGAAATAACAGTCAAATGTTAGAATTACTATATTAATCTCAAAATATACAATGGATAAAATCTCATAGTTTCTAATTGGGCAATATAATTCTTATGTTTATATTCTGGGCTTTATTTTTGAATTTCATCCTATAGCTGCAACAACTGAAAATGGACTCTTCAAAATTCAACATCTTCCTATATTTTATGTGGCACTGATATTATAAGCTGTTTATCTCTAATTTTTACATTTATACAAGTTTGATACTTTAGAAAAATTAGTCATTGTAAAGGAACACATAATAATGAGACTATGATTTACATACAATTTTTTTTCAAAATATCTTGAAGCTTAAATCTCTAAATTATTCTAGTTTATAGCATAGTATTTCTTTCTTGGGCGGAGGCAGGGGTATCAGGGATTGAACTCAGGAGCACTTGACCACTGAGACACATCCCCAGCCCTATTTTGTGTTTTTTATTTAGAGACAGGGTCTCACTGAGTTGATTAGTGCCTTGCTTTAGCTGAGGCTAACTTTGAACACATGATCCTTCTGCCTCAGCCTCCACAGCTGCTGGGATTACAGGTGTGTACCACTAAACCCAGCATATAGCATAGTATTTCTAATAAGAACAAAAATGGGCAGACATTAGCAATTTCTTATGGATGGGAAAAATCTGAAAGATCAATAGTGATTTGTTTAGTATTAAAATAATTGGACTTCTACTAATGATAGTTTTATTTTTAATGGACTAATACTCCTCCTGATAACAACAGTAATACTGAAAAACTACAGAACATAATTTTTGAAGGCATTGGAAAAGAGACCAAGAAGACACTAGAGTAAATAGAACCCTCCCAGAAGGGAACACATGGTATGAGATCCACATTTACCTGGCAGTTTCCATAGAGCACTGCCTAGCCCACAACCTGGAAGAGTCAATACAGTGTAAGCAGAAAGCAACAGTTTTACTGGTGTGAAGAGTCATAGGAGAGGGATTGAAACTACAAGACACAAGGGAAATTAAGTGGGAACTCCCAAGAGGATGAAACCACAAAGAAGGAAAGATTAAAATCTATCTGAAACTCCCCTGTCTCTTACTTTTCCCTGCACTAGAAATGCAAGGATCCTAGGAAGAAACAAGAGCTGGAAGACTTTATAAAAGCCAAGAAGATAATTAGCTGCCCACCATAAGGAAGAGACACTTTGAATTCTGAAAAATCATGAAGTTAAAAGGATTTTCTGGCTATTTTAAACTTTTCATAGCATTGAAAGAATTATAACTTAGAAGTAAGGGCCATGTCCCAGCACACGCACTAAGGAGGAATGAAACTATGCCTGCAGAAAGCAAAGCTGAACTTCCAGTAACCAGCTTCTAGAACAAACTTAACACTCTCCTGGGAAAAAAAAAAAAAAAAAACCCAAGGCTCTCTATTACATATTCATAAAGTATCCATAAAAAATAGGAGTTTATTAGACATGCACAAAGCAGGAAAATATGACCCACAGTCAAAAGAATAAGTCAATGCAAATAGACTAAAAGGAAACCCAAATGTTGGACTGAGCAGAAAAAAGTTTTATTCAATAACTGTAAATATTTTAGAGAATGTATAAAAAGATATTATAACCATTGAAAATGTAAGAACTGTATGAATTGAAAAAGAGAACAAGATGAAAATCACAAAATTGATGACATATGTATGAAATTATGTTGGTTTGAATTAAGAGCAGATTTGAAAAATACAATAAGGGATCAATTACTTTGAAGAGAGAGGATAGAAATCATACAAACTGAAGAGTATAAAAATGTAAACAAATAACCTCTAATACATAAACTAGGAAAATCCCCCAAAACACTGGAATTATGGCTATAGAATGCAATCATTTGTGAAACTTACGACAATACACTTAAAAACTGCCTTTTGTTGTGTGAAAATCATTTCACAGTTAAAAAAATCTAAAAATAAATTATTCATGTAATAACTAGATTTTAAGTCTCCTCATTATGATTTTACTAATTTTCTAGAAACTAATTATAATCTAAAGTATTATGGAGTGATATTGAAACACTAATCTGGTTGATAGCTGAAATACCTTAAATTTCAATCTTTATCACTACAATGCATTAGAAAGAAAATTTACCACTTCTAAACATTATTCTCTAAATCTGTGAAGGACTAAAGTATTATTTCGTTATTAGCTGCATGTACTTTTTATTTATTTTATAAGTATATAAAGAATCATATACCTTTCTAATAGACTATCAGTGATTTTCGTAATTAGTGAACTAGCTATTCACAAAGGAATAATTGAAAATCAAATCTGGGTTCTGTAATTCACCCACTGTACTTCATGCTAATGAGAAATGATTAAAAGAGACAATCGATGTCACTAAGCTCAATGTAGAAGAGATAAAAGGGTACTCAGATGATCTTCTAGCCACCATTATTTTATAATATGCCCAAGGTACATACAGATTTGATGTTCCTATACAAAGTAAATCAAATATATATGAAATCTAGAAATGAACAAAATTTCATGTTATGAAACTATTTATGAAACTAATCTAAAACATAAATGGGATCTCTCAGAATGCATCGACTAAAAATCATAATAGTGAAAGAATCAAATTATGAAGATATATGTCCTTCTACATCATTCTCAGATTCCATATTTGCAAATTCTTCCCAAGTGCTAAAATTTATTTGTAATCCCCCACCCCCACCTCACACACACATAGAAAGAAAAGATGTAGAGTATTGAAAAATGTGAGTTGCTCTACTGGTATGTCCCTAGCTCTCTGGTCCAGTGAGATCACACAGACAATGACCAGAGGTTATGGGTGGGCTTTTACAAGTAGTTGTCTATGCCACATTCCTATTTATGAAACTAATAGTACTACTACTCTATTGAAATGAAAATAAATTCTTGCCCTCTTCATTTTAATATTGGAATCCCTCTCCTGAGTGTTTTACATTGGATTCCTTTGCCCAGCACAAACTATATTTCTCAGACATCTGTGTTGCTAGATGTAGCGATGGGACACATTTTTAGGTAGTGAAATGTGAACACATTTCCAAGGACAAGTTATCTACAGCAGACTTTCACTCTACTCCTTCTAGCAGGTTGAAAAATGATAATGATTGAAATAACAGTGGAAGTTATGTGCTAAGGATGGCGGAGCTACACATTTAGCCCAGGTCCCTGCAAATCAGCAGGTAAGAGAGTCTTCCTACCAGCTTCAAGATGTTATATAGAAGGGACATTTTCATCACCTCAGGTTACTTCCTTCACTCCGCTGTGTCCTGACCCCACTGTAGACCCAGGCTGTGACTATGGGGCCATCTGGATGGTGTTTGAATTCTAACTCTGGTAACTTTTGGTCAGGGAGCCTCAAGTCCCTTAACACACACTTTCTTTCTCTTTTATAAAATAAAAGAAATAGAGTCAACATATATAAAATGTTTTTAGGATTTAAGATTTTAATGTTTGTGAAATATTTCCTCCCCAGGAGCAATGATTTGATATTTGCTAAATCAGTGACTTCTTATAACCTGACTACTATAAATATTAAAGTCTACTATACAAGTATTTTAAATAGTTTATTATTGTTACTCTAGTTTTTGAAATATAGATTTTCCTAATGCCTAACATGAATATATGTTGAAAAGTAATCTCACATTAGATTCTAAACTTATTGAAAAAAAGTCTTCATGTTACTTCTTACATTTTGCATAAAACACTGTGACACAAGTGGATATTTAGTGAATACAGTTTCAAATTATAACAGATGTAAAAAAGAGTGAGAATTACCTTGAAAGTCCTAAAAAAAAAAAAAAGTAAAAACATGGTAATATGAGAAAAAATACACTTCCCCTGGGATGTTATATCTGGTGTACAAAATGGCCTTCAAATGTTTATGTAATTGTTGTCAAATCTACTGAGTATTTGAGTGTGCACTTTTCTACTTCCCTGTAAGACAGGGTTATTTTCAGCTAAAAGACTTATGTCTATAATCTTACAACAAAAAATAAAATCACTCATTCTATTTACCTCTCCCTAGGGGGTTTTTAATGTTGCTTTTACAGGTAGCCAGGTTCATCCTCTACCAAAAATATAGACAGCCATATTTATCTCAACCATCTTCATAAAAGGGTTTCCGTGGATACAGAAAATTATTTTTCTGGATTTTTTTTTTTGAATCACCCAAATATTACCACTACAGAACTAGAAGACTGGGGACAGCAGGAAATTCAGAAAGCATCCAGGATTTCAATTGCTGCCTTTCAGTTTTATATTTTGTTTACTAGCATACAGAGTCTTAGTGCTATTTGTTTCCTTTTCCATCTGAGTTTTGATTTTGGACATGGTCTTGAAACTTTCTCAGTAATGCCATCTGTTCAGTTATTGCTGAATTTTCAGATATTTATGACTCTGAATTGCATTGTACAGAAAGTCTTTGAGAACAGTACAAACTCAAAATGTCGTTCTTCTGTCATTCTAAAGTGGTGATATTTCACTCTGTGGAATATATAACGTTGTCAAACTACATCTGAATGCAGTTCCCTCACATCCTTAATTTATCAATGCGTATAACTACTATCATTTCAACTAATTATCCATCTGTTCACTTTCATTTAGTCTTCCTTTTGCTTAAGCCTCTGTTCATCAATGAATTGACCTACTTCTTCTTTTAGTTAGTGACATTCAAAAACTTTATAGATATCTCTGCTGATACATGTTCAGGTAGATAGGTGATATAAGACTTTGCTTAAATATCATATAGTATTTTCAATGTGTGATTCTGTGTGTAAGTGGCTATAGTGATAGTCACTAAAATTTTCTAACTTCTAAATCCTCTAAGTCCTGATGATATGGTGATGAGAAAATATTTTTTTTAAAAAATAAGTATATTCTTTGAGTTTATGATCTATGAAAGGAGTCACTTATTAAGCGAGGAATTTTATCAATATATGATGAGAAGTATTCTCTGAGAAGTAGACATATGGAGGGAAGTTGGAATTATTTCCTGGAAGAAGTGAAGATTGATGTGAGATCTAAAGAAAGAATGGGAGTTCATAACCCACTTGAATCTAATGTATGAAATCTGATATGTCAAGAGCTTTGTAATGTTTTGAACAACCAATAAAAAAAAATTTAAAAAAAAAAACAAATACATAGGAGTACACCAGCAATCACCCTGCTGACCCCGGCGTGCCCTGTGCTCCTCTCACTCCCCTTGGGCACCAGCCACCTGAGTCTTCTCTGCCGTTCATCACTAGTTTGCTATCCGTTTGCCCCTTTCAAGAAGGGGTCTGGGCTTCAGTGTTCCCACTTACAGCACCTAAAATAGTACCTGGCATGTCACAGGACTCAATGAGCACTTGCTGACTGAATGATGGAACTTGCTGGTTTAGCCTCTGAGAAGAGAAACAGAGAGGGTGGCTATACCCCTTCACCCTGCATTCAGCCACTTTCGTTTCTACCACTTGCTTTGGATCATTGTCAAAGGATGCCCTTGTTGGTGGGTGGGTGCTTTTGCATGATTCAAGGGTCAACACGATAGAAAAAGGTCCACTCAAAGGCGTCATCCCTACAACTCTTCCCAATCACTCCCTTTATGAGTTTCTTACATTTATCCTTCCAGTATTTCTGGATGCAAATACAAACAAACTCACACATATATTTTCATATCCCATGTTTCTTATACAAACACTGTTCTCCACCTGGCTTTTTTTTCATTTGGCAATGTACCTAGAGATCTTTCCATATCAGAACATGGATTTGCATCATTCTCTTTTTAGTAACATATTATATAGCATTCCAGTGTAGACATACATCTTTTATCCAGTCCCTACTGGCTGATGGACACTTGGTGGCTTTCAACATTCTGGTGCTGCACACAAAACTTCAGTATGGCCTGTGTGAATGTCATTTTGTTACATGTGCCATTGCTTCTGCAAGAAAGATGCCCCAAACCAGGATTGCTGGGTCCTAGGGTAAATGCTTCTGTAACACTGGTTCACTCTGCCTGATTCCCCTCCCTTAGGGCTGTTCAAAAATATGGTTAGGTGTTAGAAAAAGGTAGAGAAACCTTGGCTGTATATGTGTGATACGGGTCCCTAGAATGTTTCTTTCCATTTTTGTCGAAGGGACTGCTAGCCTATTTCTTTACTTTCATAAATACAGCCTCTTCTAAACTTTAAATCAACAAAGTATCCCCCCAGTGGTGGTCTGAGTTCACCTGCCCTATTCTACTAGAATCCACCAATTGTCCTAGGTTAGCAGGTTCTCCTTCTAGCAAGCTCTCAGAGGAAGACAGCATTCTAGAAAAACCTTCCAGTTAATACAGGTGGAATTAAACTTTGATAAGAGAATTCAGGGATTGTAAATCAGCAGCAAATATTGTTTTCACTACAAAACACAAGATGACAGGAGAACAGGTACGTAAATGGTTATTTTAAAATCTTATTCCAACTCAGGAGATCCCCAAAACTACTTTATATTCTCTGCTTTTTTAGTAATTCATGCCTTTTTTTCACAGTTAGCATCTATAATTAGAAAATGACACCTATTTGCTGAATTAACAAAAATGTCCTTTCCCACCCCTTCTTAGAGGAGGCATGAAGAAACAGCATCCTTCCCCAGGAGAACCTGTGCTTTCAGGAAACTACACTTCTGGCTGAGAATGTTTATTGTAAGCAAAGGGCGCAGAAGCCATGGTCTGTTTTGGATCAGCATGGATTGGCTAAATACAAGTCCTTCTAAACTAAATTCATTTTTTGTTAATGGTTTTCTATATCACCTTCAATTTGCTTTAAAATCATCAGGCACCAGGTACAATGGCACATGCCTGTAATCCCAGTGGCTCGAAGGCTGAGGCAGGAGGAATGCAAGTTCAGAGCCAGCCTCAGCAACATAGGGAGGCCCTAAGCAACTCATCAAGACCCTGTCTCTAAATAAAATATAAAAAGGTGCTGGATTCTGCTGTCATGTATGACTAAAAAAAATAATAAATAAAAAAAAATCGTATGGAAAAAAAAAAAGAAAGAAAGAAAGAATAGGAATTAAGTAGGTTAGAAGGGATTTAGGAAGCTTCCTCCTAGAGAGAACATGTATAAAAGCCCTAGGGTTGAAAAGATAATTCAAGTAAGTTAATTTGGCTGCAGAGTTACACATGAATCACATTTTTCAGAGGCTTGTTCTTCATATTAAAAATTTACTATGTTTCTTCTAAGTGAAATAGGATGTTAATAAAGGATTGTTAAGAACTACGAAACTATAAACTCCCTTGATCCTTCCCATTTGAAACAAACAAACAATGAAAAAAAAATCCTCTGCTTTGATAAGGTACAATTTATCTTCAGCAAAATGCAATTTTAGGAGTTTTGACAAGGGTTTATGCCTGCCTAATACTCAATGCCAGATATAGGGAATTTTCATCATCTCGGGTTACTTCCTTCACTCCCCTGGTTCCTGGCCCCACTGTAGACCTAGGCTGTATCAGCCCTGCTTTCTGTTATTACAGATTAGACCTCACGTGGTGAGATTTTCCTACAAATTGGATAATACAGCATGTACTATTTTAATTCTTTTCCTTTTCATTTAGTATGTTTCTAAGTATCAGCCATTGTGTTGTATGTATTAATAATGTATAACTCACCAATTTTTATTGCTGAGTAGTATTTTAAGAATAAAATATAATTTGCCTGTTAGTTCATTTGCTAGTAGGCATTTGGTGTGTTTCTTGTTTAGGATTATTATGAATAAATCTTATATAAATATTTGCGCACAAATATATGTATAGTATGCATTTGCATTATTTTTGAGTCAATGCCCCAAAGTAGGAAAGGCAGAACTCTTCTGGAGACATTGTATTTTTGTATACTCTGTCCTTGGTCATGTTTTAAAGTAAAATTGGACACATCATTTAAACTATAAAATTGTCACAATGTCTTCATTTTTCACTCAAAACCCACCTCTGAAACTGTACATTTTGCCTCCATGTACAAGTTCAGTCTCAGCCATGTCACCTTCTCCTCTACCCACTCTGCTTTCATATCATTGCATCTCTTTCCTTTTATCATAAATTTTTTCACACCTGGGGTCTTTGTGCCTAGTGGTCCACTTTCATGAATGCTTTACCATTTTATTTACATCTCACCTTTTTGCTATCACAGCCAAAGGATTTTTCTTTCTTGTGATCACAACTGTTTAACTTTCCTTCATTATATTTTTGCCTGATATACTTTTTTGCTTGTTTGTGTATTGTTTTATCATGTTTAGCCTTCTAGAATTAAAACTCCATACTATGAAAGATATTGTATAATTTGCTTACTATTCTGTCTTTAGTATGCATGACATATCTTGCATTACAGTTGTTCATTAATGAGCTAGTATGAAAGCACCTGAAAAACAGCATCAGCTGACTCAATTTGTAACTGAAATGCTCAAAAGGACCCACAATATGGCTGTGCTTTGATGATGTCTGCCTAAATAAGTTTTCTTTCACACATTCCTTGTGGGCATAGACAACTACTCTATTGAAATGAAAATAAATTCTTGCCCTCTTCATTTTAATATTGGAATCCCTCTCCTGAGTGTTTTAAATTGGATTCCTTTGCCCAGCACAAACTATATTTCTCAGACATCTTTGTTGCTAGATGTAGCGATGGGACACATTTTCAGGTAGTGAAATGTGAACACATTTCCAAAGACAAGTTATCTACAGCAGACTTTCACTCTACTCCTTCTAGCAGGTTGAAAAATGATAATGATTGAAATAACAGTGGAACTTATGTGCTGAGGATGGCGGAGCTACACTTTTAGCCCAGTTCCCTGCAAATCAGCAGGTGAGAGGGTCTTCCTACCAGCTCCAAGATGTTATATAGAAGGGAAATATCCACAATTCTATACTGTGCAAGGCATGGTGTTTTAAGGTCTTTATCACAGCAGTTTGGCTCGTCTCTTGAATAATATCTTCTGAGAGAGCTATTTAATATCTTCTTTCTTCAAATATCTAATCTTTGCCTCTCTCATTCAATGGCCTCTTTTTGTTAAAAATGAGCCTCTTAATCTTCCCAGATGTATTCTGCCCACATAATTCCACCTCTTCCTTCTCATGTGCAGCAACTATGGAACAATTCTGGCTCTAATCATTTCAAATGCTCTGCACAGCATCTTTTCATGAAGTCTCAGAGACATTATTTCTACATTCATCTTACCATGGTTTTAGTGCTTCAGATTTTGCTCCATGCTGTAGTACCATAATTAAAAAATGCATGTTGGGCTAGAGTTGTAGCTCAGAGGTGCAGTGCTTGCCTAGCACATGTGAAGCACTGGGTTTGATTCTCAGCACCACATAAAAATAAACAAAATAAAATAAAGGTCTTGTGTCCTTCTACAACTAAAAAATTATATATGTTTATATATAAAATATTATGTATATTTTATATATATTAAAAATATTAAGAAAAAATTTTAAAAAACATATCCAATATTTTCCTTCTTAAACAAAATTCAGCCTCATGGGAGACTGAGACAGGACAATCACAAGTTCAAAAGACAGCCTCAGCAACAGTGAGGAACTAAGCAACTCACTGAGACCCTGTCTCTAAATAAAATAAAAAATAGGGCTGGGGATTAGGCTCAGTGGTTAAGTACCCCTGTGTTCAATCCCCAGTACCAAAAAAAAAAAAAAAAAAAAAAGAAAAAGAAAAGAAAAGTATGTGTAATAATGTGCATGATCTACCTGTTTGCAAACACTTGCTAATCTTTTCTTAATCAACTTTACTAAGACTTCTTTCCATAATGCTTTTGAACATGCAATAATTGAGCCAGAAAACATATCCTTGAAACAAACCCAGTGGCTTACTGTTTTCTCATGTTTTAACCCAAGAAAACTTTGCCATAGGTGTAAACACTTACTATATAACTTAGTATATATATATATATATATATATATATATATATATATATATATATATATATATAACTTAGCATGCAAATTAACTGAAAGCCCAACTTAGGAATATACTTTTGTAAGAAATAGCTAAGTCTCATCCAATCACATTGGCTGATCTTAATCACATGCGGTCAACTAAACAGAACATGCTCAAAATGGGAAATCACTAAGCTGTAACTAACCTAGCTCTTTTTATACCTGATTTCTATTTTCTGTCCATAAATACTGTCTGCTCATATTATAGAATGTGGCTCCATGAATTTCTTCTAGTTCTGAGGACTGCCTGATTTATGAATTATTTTCTGCTTAATTAAACTCTGTTAAATTAATTTGTCTTTTAAGAGTAATACCTAAAAAGTGAATGGACATATATGCACAGAAATAAAATTCCTATATATGTATATATAAATATGTATACAAACACACACACACACACACACACATGCACATACAAAATCATTGTGCTATGTGATTTTGTGACAGCACACTTCCCTATTCCCTCCTAACATATCTGCTTCTTTTTTTTTTTTTTTTCATCTTATCACTTCAGCTTTGTGCTGGACTTCTGAAATTTGATGGAGAAGATGGCTGACTTTTCAAGTAGGCCCATTTTTATTTTTCATTTAAATCTGATTAATACTCATGGCTTTAAAAATGGCTTTAGTTCTAGGAAAACAAGTTAAAGAAGTTATAATCACCCAGTAGAACATTAGTGATTTGGAGAAATCTACATATGAAGGAATGAGTAGGAAGTAACAGGCAATAGGGAGGAAGGTTTTTATAGAAAAGAAGGTGTAAGAACTAAGACACTACAGATTTGGAGGGTAATAAAAATACATTTGGAAGATACTTGGAAAAATTGATGCAAAGATTAATGATGAGGGTTTTGAGACATTTGAATTTCTAAGTGAACGAACATGGTAGAACCAAAAGGTCATGCTACAACAAATAAATAAATAAAACAGTGAGGCATTAAGGTGGTATAGTCAAAATTGTTTGGTCTACAGTGTAAGAGGGATTCTTAAAGAAGCAGGTATAAAAGGTGTGTGGGAGGAACCTCAGAGGAGGTTGCATCAATACAAATGAGACAGATTTTGAGTAAGATAGAAAGGCAAAGGGCACTAGTGAAGAATAGCTTGGGGATATGGGAAACTTGATTAGTTACTGCATAATGATCCCAGAGGACAAGACTGACAGATTTCAGTTTAGGAGAGAAAGAAATTTTGTTTCAAAGATAAGGAAACACACATCAATATGCTGCTGATGCTGAAGTAAAGTGCAGGTGTGTGTTGGGAGTACTGGGGTTTATGTTTCAGCATTGATTGATGAAAATAGGTTTGATGAAAACAAGTTTGAAGGGCATGAGGAATGTCATATCTACAGTCCTTCTTGACTGTGGGTACTAAGTACTGTGTCAGAATACTGTCTTGGTTGACTAGGCAATGGATCTCCTGAAACCCCTCACTGAGTAAACTGATAATGGACCCCAAATTGGAGATGCTGATTGCCCTGTGGGCTGGAGAATGGCTGAGAAACTTTGCACTCGTGGGATATATTTAAGTCGATGATGCATATTTGTGAGTAGTGACTTTATATTTGAATATATGAATTATAAATGGATAGGTTCCTCTGTGGGTGATCTTAATGTAAGTATGTCTCTACATTATATTCATGAATCTGTCTGGAGTAGCTCAGCTAATTAAAGCAATGCACTTAGGAAGCCAAGTCTACAGGTTCATTTCCTGTGGGCACTTTTTACATCTGCAGAATACACAACATATAATAGGGCCTTAATAAATGTCTGTTTATTAAATGAATAAGTAAATAAAGAATCCAAGGGGCAAACAAGGGTGTGTGTCTTCAAAAGTATCACTGCCTTTAAGTATACCCATCATGTTTAGAAATCCATACTCAAGCAAGTAAGGAAAATACTCTCAGAAAGTGAGAGAGAGAAGCAAAAATAATCATCAGGCTCAACAAGTAACCACATTTTTCTAAGACAATGCAAGTAAAAATACATAGTGTTGGTAAAAGACAAAATGCTCTTAATTCTGAAAATTCCCAAACCTCTTCTGCAGATAAAACTTTTTATATAATGTAAAATAAATATAATTATAAAATAATGTAACTTAAAATAAAAGCAACCAAAATTCTATTTTTTATAAATTTGAGAAAGTAAGTGAAAATTGAAAAAATTATATTTAACAATAAATTATTTACGATAGCTGTTTTGTTAGTTATTTACAGTTATTCTTACTACTTTTTTAATCTTCTTTTTTTTTGGGGGGGGGGGGTATCAGGGATTGAACTCAGGCACACTTAACCACTGAGCCACATTCCCAGACCTATTTTTGTATTTTATTTAGAGACAGGGTCTCAGTGAGTTGCTTAACACCTCGCTTTTGCTGAGGCTGGCTTTGAACTTGAAATACTCCTGCCTCAGCCTCCCAAGCCACTGGAATTAGAGGCATTTACCAGTGCACCTGGCTCTTGCTCCTTTGAACTTTGTCAATATTTAATGTTTCTATATATTTTCACATGGTATATATAAACTATATAAAATAAAATAAAATTATTGTGTTTAGGAAATTATATTGTATTTTAATGTGAACGCTAAACCTCTAAAATATTTCCACTTGGCAATTTCCATGAGTCAAGTCTATTTTCATGCTTCATGGGTTGAAACACATACACACATACACATAAATTGATATTTTTCAAGGAAAGTGACATGTAAGAAATAACATAGAGTTTAAAAAGTAACTTATAATTCTCTGAAACTGGAAAAAGTTTATTAGTTTTAACTTTTAGTTTTGTTTTTTTTTTAACTTTTCTTTGTGCATAGTTTAGTAGAAAATATAATAAATATATTGTTTTCATGATGATGTAAATATGTTAACATTATTTGAGTTATAACATAATATTCCATGTATTCATCTAAACAAAATGGTTTCATTAAATCCTTAGCCACTAATCTAAGTGCACGATTATAGAAGTAAGTAACTGAGAACAAATCCCCAAAATTATTTTCACTAAACAGTCCCTGTATCAGAAAATATGTTCTTGACAATTTGTCAAAGAGAACATAAGATTATTAGAGCCAAATGTCTGTATTTGAAGGAATAGACATAAGATACATAGTAATATAAACATATAAATATATATATATATATATATATATATATATATATATATATATATTAATATAAAATATATATAATATAAACATATATATAGCTATGTGTGGTGGTGCAAGCCTGTAATCCCACCAGCTCCAGAGGCTGAGGCAGGAAGATCACAAGTCAAAAGCCAGCCTTAGCAAAAACAAGGTAATAAGCAATTGAGTGAGACCCTGTCTCTAAATAAAATACAAAAAAAGGGGTGGGGATATGGCTCAGTGGTTGAGTGCCCCTGAGTTCAATCCTCAGTATTGGGCACTCTATAGGTTTAATGCAATGCCAATCAAAATCCCAACGGCATTTCTTGTAGAAATAGAGAAAGCAATCATGAAATTCATATGGAAAAATAAAAGACCCAGAATAGCAAAAACAATGCTAAGCAGGAAGTGTGAATCAGGCGGTATAGCGATACCAGACTTCAAACTATACTACAGAGCAATAGTAACAAAAACAGCATGGTACTGGTACCAAAACAGGCGGGTGGACCAATGTACAGAATAGAGGACACAGAAACCAATCCACAAAACTACAACTATCTTATATTTGATAAAGGGGCTAAAAGCATGCA
This sequence comes from Marmota flaviventris, assembly GCF_047511675.1. NCBI lineage: Eukaryota > Metazoa > Chordata > Mammalia > Rodentia > Sciuridae > Marmota > Marmota flaviventris. The sequence goes on along the minus strand of NC_092501.1, from coordinate 110,065,746 downwards.
ATGGAGGAAGGATAGCATCTTCAACAAATGGTGCTGGGAAAACTGGAAATCCATATGCAACAAAATGAAACTGAATCCCTTTCTCTCGCCATGCACAAAAGTGAATTCAAAATGGATCAAGGAGCTTGATATCAAATCAGAGACACGCCGTCTGATAGAAGAAAAAGTTGGCTACGATCTACATTCGATGGGGTCGGGCTCCAAATTCCTCAATAGGACACCCATAGCACAAAAGTTAATAACTAGAATCAACAAATGGGACTTACTCAAAGTAAAAAGTTTTTTTCTCATCAAAAGAAACAATAAGAGAGGTAAATAGGGAGCCTACACCCTGGGAACAAATTTTTACTCCTCACACTTCAGATAGAGCCCTAATATCCAGAGTATACAAAGAACTCAAAAAATTAGACAATAAGAGAACAAACAACCCAATCAACAAATGGGCCAAGGACCTGAACAGACACTTCTCAGAGGAGGACATACAATCAATCAACAAGTACATGAAAAAATGCTCACCATCTCTAGCTGTCCGAGAAATGCAAATCAAAACCACCCTAAGATACCATCTCACTCCAGTTAGATTGGCAGCCATTATGAAGTCAAACAACAACAAGTGCTGGCGAGGATGTGGGGAAAAGGGTACACTTGTACATTGCTGGTGGGACTGCAGATTGGTGCAGCCAATTTGGAAAGCAGTATGGAGATTTCTTGGAAAGCTGGGAATGGAGCCACCATTTGACCCAGCTATTCCCCTTCTTGGTCTATTCCCTAAAGACCTAAAAAGAGCATGCTACAGGGACACTGCTACATCGATGTTCATAGCAGCACAATTCACAATAGCAAGACTGTGGAACCAACCTAGATGCCCTTCAATAGACGAATGGATAAAAAAAAATGTGGCATTTATACACAATGGACTATTACTCTGCATTAAAAAATGACAAAATCATAGAATTTGCAGGGAAATGGATGGCATTAGAGCAGATTATGCTAAGTGAAGCTAGCCAATCCCTAAAAAACAAATGCCAAATGTCTTCTTTGATATAAGGAGAGTAACTAAGATCAGAGTAGGGACAAAGAGCAGGAGAAGATTAACATTTAACAGGGATGAGAGGTGGGTGGGAAAGGGAGAGAGAAGGGAAATTGCATGGAAATGGAAGGAGACCCTCAGGGTTATACAGTAGAGGGGGTAGAGAGAGAGGAGGGGAGGGGAGGGGAGAGGTGGGGAGGGGGGATGGTGGAGGATGGGAAAGGCAGCGGAGCACAACAGACACTAGTATGGCAATATGTAAATCAATGGATGTGTAACTGATGTGATTCTGCAATCTGGTATGGGGTGAAGGTGGGAGTTCATAACCCACTTGAATCAAAGTGTGGAGTATGATATGTCAAGAAATTTGTAATGTTTTGAACAACCAACAATAAAATAAATATATATATATATATATATATATATATATATATATATATACACACACACACATATATACATATACATATACATACACACACACACACTATTTTCTTCTAAATATTTTTACATAACTTTTAACATAAATATTAGATTACTCTAACTTCATTGTTTTTCAAAAAGAAAAATTACTTTTCAGGAAGCCTGTTTATTAAATCTAAAATTAAACAAGGAAGCAAACAAAATCCCACCTCATTCCCAGGCACAGAAGAAAAGACAAAAAGGGAAGTATTTAAAGGTACATAGAACTTTTTTTTTTTAGAAATGGGTTTTTTCTTTCTTTCTTTCTTTTTTTTTTTTTTTAGTTGTATTTGGACACAATACCTTTATTTCACTTATTTATGTTTATGTGGTGCTGAGGATCAAACCCGGGGTATCACAAATGCTAGGCGAATGCTCTACCACTGATCCACAACCCCAGCCCAACATAGAATTTTTGATATATAAGATCAAAAATTTCTGGATATCTCAAGGTGCAGTGGCACATGGCTGTAATCCCAGAGCCTCGGAAGGCTGAGACAGGAGAATCGCGAGTTCAAAGCCAGCCTCAGCAATGGCAAGGTGTTAAGCAACCCAGTGAGACCCTGTCTCTAAATAAAATACAAAATAAGGCTGGGGATGTGGTTCAGTCGCCCAGTTTCTCTGAGTTCAGTTCCCAGTACACCACCTCCACATCCAAAAAAAAAAAAAAAAAAAAAAAAATCTGCATATCTTTTTCACAAATATATGAACATCTACATATCTAGTTGTTGGGAAAACATATAATGGCAGCCACACCCCCAAAACTCCAACATGGAGCCTGAGGGGCTTCTCTTCTTGCCTCCCCCCACCCCCCGAACCTCTCCAGTGATTTGTGTCATGTGGTGTCTTCCTTTCGTAGTGCTGTGCGGCGTCTTACACTAGTGAATTTTAGTCTTAAAATATATTACATAATAAACTTTATGCTGTGCTCTTAGCACAAACATGCACGCACAAACACACAAGCAGAGAATCAAATCTCAAGAATCACTAAATTGATTTCAGACTGTAAGTTCTTTTTAATAATGGGAAGCTGAATAATACCCTGTGGCTTCCCCTCGGAGACATTTTTATGCTCATGTATAAGCCAGACTGTCATTGTTCTACATCTGTTACAGTGCAGCAGGACTATTCATTATAATGTCTTGTTTAGTCAACCAAAAGGTTTATTGGGTTAAGTTCTTCCCTGTATTTTAACAGATGATCTGTGTTATATATGCACAGAAATTATTTTTAGGCTTTACTTGTGAAACTAAAGTGCTTACATGTACAAAAGGAAAAACACTGTTGCATTCTTCCACAGTGCCATTAAAAAAAAAAAAAAATTAAACCATCTGTATCTCATCACTTTCTTAGTCAATTACAAAGAACAAAATCTTGAGATATTGAATAGACAATCCATCAAATACACCCAAAGGCATGAAGCTTTTTCAAAGCCATTTCCAAGTCAAAGTAGTATCTGCTATTGTTGGACATCTTTCCTCTTTTATCCTTTGGCATGAAATGTCAGGTGCGAAAGGCATTAGCCTCCTGAGGGACTCAGTATGGTCACTTCAGTTTCTTAATTAGAAGAAGCTGAGAGTTACCATTAAAACAATTGTCATATTACACAGCAAAACTTTTATGATTTCTCATGTAGGGTCCCTTCAGTAACTCCATGATTTCCCTTAAAAGAAACTCAACAATAGGAAATTAAATGTCATTGTACAATGTGAAAAACTAAGTAGACCAAAATGATTTTTAAATTAATTTGGGTTTGAAGCTATTTGTAACATCTGGCTGTATACTATCTTAAAAATTATTTCACATTCATCATATAATATTTTACCACATAATAATTTTACCTTTTTTTTTCACTGCTATGACCAAAATACCTGACAAGAACAAATAGAGGAGGAAAAATTTATTCTCGAGCTCACAGTTTCAGAGGTCTCAGTTCATAGACGGCCAACTCCATTCCTCAGGGCCAAAGGTGAGGCAGAACATTATGGCAGAAGAGTGTGAGAGAGAAAAGCAGGTCAGGACATGGCCACCAAGAAGTAGAAACTTCTACTCAACAAGGACAAAAATATAAACCCCAAAGGCACGTCCCCAGAGACTCAGATTCTCCAACCACACCCTACCTGCCTATAGTTACCACCCAGTTAGTTCCTATCAGGGGATTCATGCACTGGGTTAGGAGTTACAGCTCTCATGACCCAATCATTTCACTTCTACACCTTCTTGCATTGTCTCACATGAGCATTTAAGGGGCAGCTCACATCTAAACCATAGCACCATTATATATAATACGTGCTTGTACAGTTTTAAAATTCTTAAATATTTTTCATATATGAATAAATGTTGGAAAATTCTTTGTATAAGTAAAGAGTTGACTTTTAAACCATCACATAGATGAATAAGTAAAAATGCCATAAAAAATAAAAGAAATTTATGTTTTCATGCCTTGCTGTATCTAAAGTGATTCCTAAATAATATGGGCAAATTCTGACTCCCTCCAAACTGTAATCAGAGCAAACAAATTACTTTTCTAGTTTTCGTTCAGGTCAAACTCATTTTATTTATGCTTCTTTGCCCTTTTCCGCTACCTGTTACTATCTGCCTCCAGGTATTCTCATTGCTGGCTGCTTACTGATATTTATTTCCAAACTAAAAAATGAAGTCTGTAATGAACATCTAGTTGAAAAATATACTCTGACTCCTTTCTTGCCAACTCTTTTAAATCATGTCAACATGGGCAGACTTTCTCTCCTTACTCCTTCCTTTCTTCCATCCTCTTTCCCCCATTCCATTACTTTGCATGCATGATTACTGAACTATCTTGTCAATTGTTTGCTGTTTGCTGGCCAGTTCACCACCCCCTTCACCATTTACATACCTGTTTTTTGTTTACTCTATGATCTCACAACATGTAATGATACTCAGCCTGAAAGTATGTTTTGAATAAATAAATGGAACAGAAAATAAGCAAACAAATTTAAACAAAAAATACTATGTATATATATTTCTCTTTTTTTAATTAAAAAAAATGGTACTTGGGATTGAACCAGGGGTACTCTACCATTGAGCTACATCCTCAGCCTCTATTTTATTTTTTATTTTAAGACAGGGTCTCATTTCATTGCAGAAACTGGCCTCAAACTTGTCTTGGCCTACTGAATTGTTGTGATTACAGGTGTGCACCACTGTGTCCCATAGATTATTATCCATCTTAATGAGATAACAAAAAGAAGATTGACTCTGAATCTCCTACATTTGAGTTATTCTACATCTACCTCTATATTATATAATAATATATGTTACCCAAGTTGCTTTATAATTCTACTTCATTTTGTTTTGACATCTATTCAGAGTTTTATTATACTTTCATAAATATTCTGAAACACAAAATTTAATTTTTTCTGTCCTCCTAAAATTATTTAAAACACAATTATTGTCAGTGTTGTGTTTTTAATTACCAGATCATTTCAATATTTGCCTATTACCAGTTTTAGTACAATTTTATCACTTTTATTCATTGTGTTCTGAAAATATTTTCTGTATTGTTTTACCTTTTTAATATTTAGAAATTCCAAATAAATTTTTATTTATATTTTGGGGGAGGGGGATTACCAGACTTTGAACCACAGAGCCAAATCCCTGTCCCCTTTTTGTATTTTATTTAGACATAGGGTCATCTTACTAAGTTGCTCAGTGCCTTACTAAATTGCCAAGGCTTACTTTGAACTCACAGACCTCCTGCCTCAGCCTCCCGAGCCACTTGGGATTGCATGCATGTGCCATAGTGCCTAGCAGGAAGTTTTATTTTTGATATAACATATATCCATATTGTTCAAATCTTCCCTTCCTTCTTTCTTTATTTATTTTTACTTTGTTCTAATTAGTTATATATGATAGGAGAATGTATTCTGATTCATTGCTCACAAATGGAGCATAATTTTTCATTTCTCTAGTTGTAGAGTTGCATACCACATGTGCAGTAACATATGTACCTACGATAATGATGCTTATCATATCTGTAATCCCAGCAGTTTGGGAGGTGGAGGCAAGAGGATCACAAGTTCAAAGCCAGCTTTAGCAAAAGTGAGGCTATAAGCAACTCAGTGAGACCCTGTCCCTAAATGAAATAAAAAATAGAGCTGAGGATGTGGCTCAGTGGTCAAGTGTCACTGAGTTCAATCCCTGGTACACACACACACACAAAAAAAAAGCTTACCTTCCCTCTGTCCTTTAAAAGAAGATATACTCTGATATAAAATATAGCTTAAAATTTGCCTATTAGATAATACAAATAATTTTTATCCAGATTCCTCACATATTATAGAAATTTTTTCCTACTAAACAGCTTTTTGAGATACTTAAAAATATATCCTTTGTGTTTATATATATATATATATATATATATATATATATATATATATTTTTTTTTTTTTTTTTTTTTTTTTTTCTTTTAGTACTTGCTATAGATTTTTTGGTATATATTTTCATGTCATGTTATTTAGCATTTAAATAATCATGTAATCAAATCATCCCTATGGACTATACATTTTGTGCCCATTGTGTATCATTTAACAACTCTTGCCTTGAATTCAATCTTATCTGTTATTTGCATGAAAACAATCTAGATTCTTGTGCAAGTATTTCATATTTTCTTTTTTTTTAATTTTTTTATTGTTGGTTGTTCAAAACATTACAAATTTCTTGACATATCATATTCCACACTTTGATTCAAGTGGGTTATGAACTCCCACCTTCACCCCATACACAGTTTGCAGAATCACATCAGTTACACATCCATTGATTTACATATTGCCATACTAGTGTCTGTTGTGCTCCTCTGCCTTTCCCATCCTCCACCATCCCCCCTCCCCACCTCTCCCCTCCCCTCCCCTCCTCTCTCTCTACCCCCTCCACTGTATAACCCTGAGGGTCTCCTTCCATTACCATGCAATTTCCCTTCTCTCTCCGTTTCCCTCCCACCTCTCATCCCTGTTAAATGTTAATCTTCTTCTCCTGCTCTTTGTCCCTACTCTGATCTTAGTTACTCTCCTTATATCAAAGAAGACATTTGGCATTTGTTTTTTAGGGATTGGCTAGCTTCACTTAGCATAATCTGCTCTAATGCCATCCATTTCCCTGCAAATTCTATGATTTTGTCATTTTTTTAATGCAGAGTAATACTCCATTGTGTATAAATGCCACATTTTTTTCATATTTTCTTTAAAAATTATTATAATTTGAAATATCCAAATCACAATTGTATATCAATATCTTACATATAATCCATAGACTCTTCCTTTTTTGAAGCAGGAATGGACATTATACTGCCTATGCAAGTGTATAATCTTGTGTAAAATCTGCTTATTTTATTTTTGTTTGAATTCTTTCTTTCAATGTTTTTGTTTGTTATCATTATAACTTATGTTGTTCTTTGGTTGTCGTGTTAGTCAGCTTTCTCTTGCTGTGACCAAAATATTCTACAATAACAACTTGGAAGTAAGAAAAGTTTATTTTGAGCTCATTGTTTCAGAGGTTCAGTCCATTGTTGGTGGACTCCATTGCTCTGAGCCTGAAATGAGACAGAAGGGTGTGGGGGAAGGACATTGTAGAGGAATGTTGCTCAGTTCAATGAAGAAAGGAAGCAGAAAGTGAGTTTGAGGAGTCAGGACAAAACACATAATCTTCAAAGGACACCCCCAGTGACCTACTTCTACCATCCTACAGCAATCTAGTCTACTTCTTAATCCATTAAATGAATTTATCCACAGATAAATTTATGGGCTCTTGTAATCTAATCATTTCATATCCTGCATTGACACAGAACTTTTGGGGTGATACCTAATATCCCCCATAACGTATATGATAATATTTTTACAGTGAATTTGATCCTAGTCCTCTTGGTAATCTGACCTACTAATTTTTATAATTTGAAAATTTCCTACTTTTATGGTTACAATCTTGCTACAAAAAGTTTGGGTAGTTTTATATCTTCTTGTAGATTGCCACAGACATGTTTTGTGCACCTGTTATCATAAAGATTGGTCTGATCTGGACTTTTTCCCTTTAATTATATGTTGTAAGGATTTGCATAGTAGTTTAAGAAGTATGTGCTTAATTTCATTTAACTCTCAGAAATTAGGACAAATGATGTTATTTCTTTTTCAAATGCTCAGAAAATTTACTACTTAAATGGTATCTAAGAGCTTATAAATTTCTTCATGGGCATATTTTTTAAAATTCTATCTATAATAATATATTTTTTATAAATTCACTTTCCATGTCTTTTGTGAGCTCTGGAAAGTTGTAGTTTTAATGTATATTATGTTTTGTCCACATTTTCATATGTATTGATCTAAAATGTGAATTATCTTTATTTCCCACATTCCATGACCTGTTCTAAGGCAATATTTTTCACTTCTCAGTTACTGGTTCTTTCTCCATTTTTCCTATCTATCAACCTTAATAGGAGTTTATAAATTATATTAAACTTTTCAAAGAAAAACCTTTAATTTTATTAAATTTTTTGTTAGACTTTTGTTCTCTCATTTCTTATTGCTGCTCTTCTCAACTAATGACTTTATTTTCATTCATATAGATTTAAATTACTGAGATATTTAAATATTTTCACTTAGAGATATTGTTCTAGAAGGCCATTAGCTGCATTACCTGTGTTTTTCTTTATATCATGCTTTCAAAATGATTTTAATTTATCTTCAATGATTTTCTAAATTGTGTTCTGATTTCTTTTCCCCCCTATGCTCATGAAATTGAGTACTGACTGCTTCATTTTCAAACATGTTGAGGAAGAGTCTATTTATTATCTTATTATTAATTTATTGATTAATCCCCATTAAAATCAGGTAACATTCTATATGATTAATATTGTTGAGACTTTCTCTATTATCCAACATGGGGTGATTTTGAGATATAAGCAAAGATTGTTCAGTGCCATATGATTTATCTATTAGATAAAACCCATTAATAATGTTCTTCAAATATGCTATATTTTAAAGGATATTTTGTGATGGCTTAATGTTTATGAGATAAATGTATTAAAATTTAGTAATAATGAAAACATATGGATATTTTAACTTATCTTTAGTTCTATATTCCATTTAAAAACTTTGTCACTGGGAATATGGCAGAGACCATATCCAGGCATTCAAGAAACTCTAGATTAACTATATTGGAAAAATAACAATTTTTTGTTTTTTCCTTAAACAATACAGTATAACAAGTATTCCCACATTATTTGTTTTGTTTGAAGTGTTGTCAGTATCCTAAACATGATTTAAACTATACAGGAGAAAGTTCATTTTCTGACATAGAAAAAGAAAACACTTCTTACCTCATGTATTTAAATTTATCTATCATTTTCTTTATGGGTTTCTGTCCTCGTACACCGTTTGGGGGTAACTTTCCCTAATCCAGGGTAATTTAAATGTCTATAATAACCTTGTAATATTTTTATTTTTAAAAGTCATCTTGTGAAACAGATATATAATATTTATTTTGTTTATGTTATGAAATATTTATCTTGTACAGAAAGGTAAAAATGATGAACAGTTACAGTATAATGTGCCTTAAGTTAATGCTTCTTTCTTAAGTCTTCTTCATCTACATGAGAAGAACTATACCAGCTCTCTTCTGATATCTCTGTAAATGCCACATATTTTCTACACTATTTCCTATGTCATACTTGTGGTTAAAGGATATATAGTATGATTTTTCTCTTTTTGGCATCATGTATCTATTTTTCATTAAATTTTAGATTGAATTAATTTGGAATTTACTTGGTGCTATAATGATATTTGTTGTACATCTGGCTCAATTCTATATTTCATGAATGCACACAGACTTTTGAAAGAGATGGATCCCCACCTCCTCAGCTTTCAGAAGTGTCCCCATTTCTTCTAAATAATGACCCGATACTTTATTCTGCTTGCTTCCACTATCACTATTTAATTACAAATGAGCATATAGTATGGACATATATGCTATAAAAATGTGTATACACATTTTGATATAAACAATATAAATATATTGGCATGTAAATATATCTATGCATACATCAAATTTTATAGCTTTCAAATCTGTATATGAATACACATTTGTAACTTTATTTATCTCTTTCTAGATTGAAGTAGGATGATTAGTTTACTATAACCAAATATAATCTTTCTTAGAAGCAGAAGATTCCAGAATTTGAGCTAGTATTTTAAATAAAATGACAAAAATAAGCCGAATGGCCCTAATTTTATTCACAAATATTGACACAATTGAATTTCTTTGAGCAGTATCTAGTCATTTGTGAAAGCTCTGCAGATGTTAGCTATTTTTTTTTTGCTTGTTACTATTTTTACCTAATTGTAGTGATGTTTTATTATTTTTTATCTCAATTCTACAATTTTCCCCCATTCTGCCAGAATCACTTGTTCCAAGAAAAGAATAGACATAGTGCTAGAACAATTAAATTTACATAAAATAGTATCTTTTTATTCATTGTCTCATAATACAATAGAAAATAAATTATTTTAATATATTTAGGAGCTCTACATATAAGATTATATTCTGATGTAGATGAAATGTAAAAAAATGTGGAATTTTTTAGTCCAAATTCAGGAAAATAGTAGTCACTTAACAATATAAAGCCCCTGAAAGACAAAAATCTAAATTTATAATTTAATAGAATAAAAGTGGATATTTTAGCTATTCCATTTCAAAAGTACATATAGAGCATCCATTTTGTGCATATACATGGCAGCATAAACTTACTATTCATGTTTAGCTTTAGGTTAGTAGATAGAATTCTATTCTCTGATGGTCTTTCTTTTCATGGAACTTCATTATATATGTCATCGTATACTGCATATTTGCAATACATAATGCATACTGGATGTATCATGATACAATGTATTGTAAAATTATTTGATAATATTCATAAAACTATTAAGAAGCTCTTGAAGAGCATGAATTCTACTTCTCTGGAGAGGTAATCTGACAAATTAATACAGTATTATATCATAAAATTGGTGTTGCTCTGTGTAAAGATAAGATATTCCTGTGGGGAAAATTGAGTTAAGTCTATGAGTTTTTAAAACTTGAAGAAATTACCACAGAAGTCTGCCATTGGCCTTGAAGGAAAAAAAGCTAATGAAAGCTCCATTATCCAGCTTTGCCTTTCCTTACTTTAATAAGAAGTAAAACACTAAAGAAATAGTTATGTCAAAAACCTATGGCAAGTAAATTAATATAATCTTCCTCTAGTTATCAACTGTCAGATTTTCTGAAAACTTGTGATAAAAGGATCCATTTTAGCTATTCATTCTAATAAAGATAACAATGTAGCTTGAAAGATGTAAAAAGTGAACCTATTGGATCAAAGGATAATTTTGATGACTAAAATAGACTACAGAAAGAAAAACGTCCTTAATTATGAGAAAATGTGATTGTCACACATGTATGTTCAAAGTCATCTAATAAAAACATATAGAAATTTTTTCATTGGAATTGCAAACAAATCTGATCCCGACATATATTGCTATAGATATTAATATTATTAAGTATGGAGAAGTTATGCATATACTTCAATATTTTAAAATTAGTAGTGGTTAAGGGATATATACTGTTGATTTCCTTATTACTCAACTTATTTCCCCTTTGTTACTACTATTTCTTTGCTTACCCTACAGAGTGTAATATAAACATTTTTGCTCTTCCCAACATTATCACATTATTTAATTCTGCGTTTACTTTAGATCTAATACTATGTTTTTTATTTTATCAGTTTTTTATGGTCATTGTTTATTTACATTAACACTCACTGGATTTACATGATACTCATATACTTACAAAAATTTTTATGTTGCTCCTTATTCTTCCCATCTTTTCATGTTTATATCCGTAATTATTTTTTTTCTTTTTTGAAGAATTTCTTTAAAATATTACTTTAGGGCAAGTCTTTTCATTTTTAGCTCGTGTTGAGCTGAAATGTCATATTTTGAAGGCCATTTTAGTTAAATATGCAATTCTCATTGGGCAGTTTTCTTTCTAGTTACAGTAGGATGCACCTATTAACTTCATATATCAGCATTTCTAAAAGTGAATTTTAAATTTTATTTTTGTTGCTTTACAGGCAACATGACATTTTTCTCTTTCATTGCTTGGAAGTCATTTTTCCTTGCCTCTCATTTTTATTGTTTTTATCCTGTTTGAAATTTTCACATCTTCTTGAATCTCCTACTTGAATTTTAGATTTTGCAAAAATTTCAACAATTGTCTTCTCACCTACTGATTTTGCCCTTTTGTCTTTTTATTACCCCTCCTGGAGCTTCAATGAATAATATGCACTATTTTTTCACAATGTCCCATATATCTGTATTACCTACTCATTTTTTTTTCTATTTGTATCCTTTTCTTGCCTTTCTATTCATATATTGTTTTCCAGGGTGTCTTTATATTTTATTTTGTTATAACTGATTTTTTAAATTTTATTTATTGTGGGCTGGGGATGTGGCTCAAGTGTTAGCACGCTCGTCTGGCATGTGCAGGGCGCTTCGCTGGGTTCGATCCTCAGCACCACATAAAATAAAGATGTTGTGTCCACCGAAAACTAAAAAATAAATATTAAAAAATTCTCTCTCTCTCTCTCTTAAAAAAAAATATTTATTCTCTTAGACTAAGCGGTTCAACTTTTTTATCTACTTTCCCTCTAAAAAAGTTACTGAGGACCCCAAATAACTTTTTGGTTTATGTGAGTTTTATCTATTGATATTTATCTTATTAGAAATTAAAGCTAACATTTTATTTATTTAATTCATTCAAAACTAACAAAAGCTCACTTACATTATCATAAATAACATAAAAAGTTACAATTGTCCACATTTTTTTTTTAGTTCAGAGCTCCATTGTTTTAGATTTTAGCAAATCTAATGTTTGGCTTAGTAGAAGACAACTGGATTCTTTTTTTATTTTAAAAGAATTTTAATCATTAAAATAATATTATATGAACTAATTAATTGTACAACAATTTTGACCAGTGACTTCGTTAAATCTTTCACATAACTCTTCTTGTTTGTAAGCATAGATAACATTATTTGCTATGCTTTGGGCTTTATATAATTCAGACATTATACCAATGGACTCTGGTGTATGATTCTTCTACCTAAGAACTTCCGAATTAAGTATTTTTCTCAAAATACTTAGTCTAAGAGGACAAGTCCGCTTAGTCTAAGAGGACAAGTCCTAAAATCCATCCCTTACTCTCTGGGGAAAGGCAAGTTGCCTAAGATTCCAAGACCTTTTCCTGCCTTAGAGCATGGGATGTGACCTCAATACCTGGGAGGGTAATTGTGAAGACTAGGTGTAGAGCATTTGTAAAACCCCTTAGCTGGGTGCCCAGCACATGAGTACTCAGTAACTCTTAGCCATTTTTATTATTAATAGCACTACTGCTACTACTATAACTATCACCCGGGACCATTACTCCCTTCTGGCAATGTTATTTCTTGGATATTTAAAACATTTATTCTTTGACTCTGCTAATGCTCTTGGCCCTTCACATTTTCTGTTCCCTCTGCCTGGAATACCTTTCCTTCCTTTTCATTCATCAAATCCTCTTCATTCTTCTTGTTTCTTGTATCCATGCAGAAGTTCTTTGACTTGGAAACGTTCACTGACTTCTGCAACCTGCAACAGGCATTGTGCTGTAATCTCTCATCTGTCCCCCACTAAGAGCATAGCTCAGCATAGCTGCTTGTGTCTTTGCCAGCTCTTCCATTGTACTCTGAAAACTCTCTGAGAAAGGGGGCCTCATCTTGTTCACTATTATAATCACCAAGCTCAGTACAATGCCTGATATTCAGAAAGTGCTTGTTGAATAAATTTTGCAAAGTCTCCAGTATCTCTTCTTCCCCTCTCACTCCTTTCATGCTCCAGGATACCTAAACAAAATCAGTATCCTAAATATCCTTGTGATACCTTTGATCCTTTAAAAACTAAGTTGCAACAATAACTTAGGCTTCATTTGTGATTTTAAGGCAATGACTACTTATCTTAAGGAATGTTGGTTGTTTGCCTTAATTTACCAGGGAATCTCAGTTGTACAGGGAGTAAAGCACTCATTTTTGTATATAAGTTAGTTAAGTCTTAGTTATGATCCAGACATAGATTATTTGTGATCTGACATGAAGAACTGAGATGGCTAGAGAAAATGCCCCTGGGTGCCAGCTTGCATTATAGTTTTTATCCCTCTAAAGGTAGGAGAGGATAAAGAATGCTTTTTCCCTTTTAAGTGGCCTTTTTTCCTGCCCTTAATAGAACTTATGTCTGCATGTCTCTGATACACTGATAACTGGTAGCAGTTCCAGATTTCTATTTTTAAAAGATTTGGAGGAAACAATCCCAATTAGGAGGTTAGGAGAAATTTTTGTTAAACTGCATTTAAATGGCAAATGCATTCTTTTTATTTAGATGGCATGCTTATTTTGGAGGGTGTTCTTGGATAGAAGAGGGTGCTAAGGACTTTCAAGCCACCTCACTGTTGAGAGTACATCTATTTTTAGTGTGAAATATTTGAAATAAAGAAATATGAAGGTTTGATAAAGAAAAAAATTATTTACTGAATATTTACCTTCGGTTATTTTATTTTGTTCCCATAGTATCCTAGTATTTATTTTGCATTTTTAAATTATCTAATACTTTCAGCTGTCTTCATTTCCAGTTTACATATTTTCTGTGTATTCCAAATTCATAATAGTTGGGTGTTATTGGGACAGCTGTTGTTCTCACATGGCAATGAAGCATTAATTTTTATTGAATACAAAGTCTTATTAACAGAATTCTATACTTTCTGGGTAATTTATGTTCATCCTAGATAGAGAGTTCACCTATGTTCTTTCTAGAAAGATAGTGTAACTAATCAGTTTAATCCAACCTAAAATCATAATGACTTAATTATGAATAACGTTTTGTGTCAAGCTTTAGTACCTGGTTCACTTCTAGTCCAAAATTATAGCCTTTTTATGGAGGGGGTACCTCCATAAAAAGGGGGTTGAACTCAGGGGCACTCAACTACTAAGCCACATCCCCAGCCCCTGTTTTGTATTTATTTAGAGACAGAATCTCAATGAGTTGCTTAGCACCTCGCCAGTTGCTGAGGCTAGCTTTGAACTCATAATAATCTTCCTGTCTCATCCTCCTGAGCTACTGAGATTACAGGTGTGTACCACCATCTGTAGCCTTTTAATGGTTCTAATTGAAGTCTTGGGTATTCTATGTTTATGGTTCACATCTAGACAGCAAGGTATTCAGATTCCTCAAGTATCTTTTGTCTTTAGAGTTTGAAAGATGGCTACAAGATTTCTTTTTCTATGCTTCTTAGTGTAAGGCTATTTCTCAAGCACTTTGCTGATTCTCTGCCTTTTACTGTTCTCAATTGGAAAATATCCTGAGGGGAATAACTATTACAGAATGTCATAGCAAATTTCTGCACAACTCCTGTTTCCTTAGAATTGTATTCTCACAATGCTGCCTGCCTTTTCAGGCGATTCTTTTTAGGAATTTCTTTCACCAGTACTTTTCAGGAAGATTAATGAGCTGCAAAAGAACTTACAGTTTCCAAAAACAGAATTATAATGTACTTGGGAGTTATTCACAAAATTCAAATTATAATTTAATTATAAATATCATTTTACAAATAAGAGTTTGTTGTTAACTTAGGAAAACAGAATCCTAAAGAGGTGTCTATCATCAGGGAATTAATTCAGCTAATCTCATTTATAAGTGGCCAGATAAAATGTTTCAACAAAAATTAAGAGCATAATATAATGCAATTTTCTCATGAAATATGTAGCTATGATAAAGAAGTAACCATCATTTCCTCATGAATTTGCTTTTTCTGCTAACCTATATATATATATATATTATTTTTAAAGAATAAATGCATGCATATTTAAATAATTTTGTAAATAGTAAATAACATTTAAAGAAATTTAATTTTTAAAGTGTCTAAAATCCATCTGGTCAAAAATGTTTGCTAACTTCTTATATCACATAATATATAAAAATAACTGAGATTTAATCAATGTCTAAAAGTTACATAGAATAAAGTTTAGAGAATATAATATAATACTTTAAAAATTTATCATGTAGAGGTCTTCCTAATTAAACAAAAGAAACACAAAAGCTATGATAGGCAAAAGTCATATATATGCTCATACAAAATATCCATGTGTCTCTTCTAGCCCTTGGTGTCATGATTATTTGGTCTCTGAAAGTCCAAGAACATTTTTCTCTCTTTACTACTGGCAATTCAAAGACATACAACCAAACTATCAATATTAAAAAACAAGAATCTTGGGGCTGGGATTATGGCTCAGTGGTAGAGTGCCTGCCTTGCATGTGTGAGGCACTGGGTTCGATTCTCAGCAACACATATAAATAAATGATTAAAACAAAGGTACCTCAACAACTCAAAAAAATATTAAAAAAAAAATCTCTGGGGCTGAGGCTATAGCTCAGTGGTAAATTGCTTGCCTCACATGTGTGAGGCACTGGGTTCAATCCTTAGCGCCACATAAAAATAAATAAAAGATACTGTGTGTTCACCTACAACTAAATAAATATATTTTTAAAAAATTTTGGATCAACCAATAGTCCCTAGAAACACCACCAAAACATTTTTTTCAAATTTACTGAAATAGCTAACTATTGATTCATCTTCATTTTCATTATCTATACAAATTTCTTGATGTTTTAAAAATAAAGCATCTGGTCTATGCCTTTAAAATATTTTTTGGTGGGGCAAGAATATTAGGAATTGAACTCAAGAGCACTCAACCATTGAGCCACATTTCCAGTCCTATTTTGTATTTTATTTAGAGACAGAGTCTCACAAAGTTGCTTAGCGCCTTGCTATTGCTGAGGCTAGCTTTGAACTTGTGATCCTCCTGCCTCAGCCTCATCTTGCACTATAATAAACTAACAAAAATAAGACCCTGAAGGTTTTCTCTCTGTACTGAACAGCAGAGTACTAATGGGGAAAGGGGTAGATTTATTTTAAAGAATTGGCTTATTTAATTGTCAGTATTGTCAAATTTGACATTTGTAAGGCTAGTCTACAGGCCAGAAATTCAGATAACAGTTCACATTGCATTCTTGAGTGCAATCTCTGTAGACTGGAAACACATTCAGAATTTCTGTGTTGTAGCCTTAAGATACAACTTCTTCTGCTTTGGTAAACCTCAATTTTTGCTCTGAACAATTGATTGTTTGAAGTCCACTCATCCTATGTAGGATAATCTGCTTTACTAAAAGTTAAATTATTATAAATGTTAATCATGTTCAATAACCTTCACATCAACATAAAATACAGTATTTGACCAACTAGGCACCATTGCCTACTGGTACAATTAAGCATCATGATGTTTTTACTTTCTTTCAATCTTTTCCCTTAATTCACTCATGCACATGCAAGCAGAATTACAAGTTATAACCATTTTGTCTCTTCTCCTATTATGAAACAGAAATGAAATTGTTATTGATGTGTTTTAGTAAGAGAGAGAGAAGAGAGAGAGAACTTGTTTAAAAAATGTTCTAAAATTGTAAATATAAAGATTAATTTTGTGTGTCTAGTTCATCAGGGTATAGAATGCTCAGATTATATGGTCAACTATTTTGATGTTGTTGTAGGGTGTTTTGGGATGAGTTTAAACTTTAAATGAGTAGATTTGAGTAAATTAGATTGCTTCCAAAATGTGATTGGGTCTCATCCAGTCCATTGAAGACCTTATTAGATCAAAAGGATGAACTTACTCCAGTGAATAGGGAATCCCTGTATCTAATTGCCTTTAAGATAGATTATTCGTTTTTTGTTTTGTTTTTTCTGGCCTTTGGACTGGAAGAGCACTATTAATTTTCCTCAAGTTCCAACTTGCTGATTATAGATCTTGGAAATTATCTGCCTCTGAAATTGCATAAACCCATTACTCATAATAAATCTATTATCTATTTATCATCTATCTATCTCCTATTATTACTATTTCTCTGAAGAACACTTACTAATACAAAGAGAAAAATATGTATTATATAAAGTAGACGACATGATACATAATATGTAACAAAATATGTAATGAAACATGCAATATTATAATGTTAACATGTAATATGTTATGTGTAGCACATACTATAACTATACATTGTTTTATTTCCCCTAAAAGTTACTTTATGTTATGTGGTATTATCAAAATCACAAATAAATATTTTTGAGAACTACATAGAAATTATCAAATATTTTTAGGTAAAAATATATCAAATGTAAAACTAAGGATAATATGTAATCAATAATTATATCTCTATTAAGGGGAATCAATAATTAATCTCTATTCGTTATTTATACATCGAGAACACTGTCATGGTTTGGCTATAAGTCCCCTGAAAGCTTATGTTAGACATTATTCAGAAAATTTAGAGGTGAAATGATTGGATTATGAGAGCTATTTCCCAATCAATGGATTAATCTATTTGATGGATTAATAATTTGAATGAATTGCTACATGGTAACTGCTGGCAGGTGGGGCTAGCTGGAGGAATTAAGTCACTTGTAGACGTGAATTTAGGGATTATACTTTGTACTGGGTCCTATCACTTTCATTCTACTTCCTGGCTGCTGTGAGCTGAGTAGCTTTCCTCTGACACTTCTTTCTTCCATAAGGCCTCACTTTAGGTCCAGAGTAATGAAGATAGCCAATCAGACTGAACCTCTCCAATTGAGTCAAAATAAAATTTCTCTCCTATAAGTTGTTCTTTTTACAGCAACAAATAGTTAACTAACACAAATAGCAACTAGTAAAAGAATGAAGTGTTGATATAATGGAAGAAAACTATTTTGAAGAGAAAATAAAAGACCAATATGTATGTAATTACATGTATGAAAGTAATTATGTATGAAAGGCACAGGAATGCCATATCTCTAAGTAGCTCCTAACATTTCTTTTTTCTAAAGGTTTCCTTTGTATTAATTGCAAATTGAGAAAAACAAAATAATTTGTTTTGTGTATGTGGTGCTGGGGATCCAACTCACATCCTTATGCATGCGAGGCAAGCATTCTACTAACTGAGCTATATCCCCAGCCCTAGAAAAACAAAATAATTTTTAAGATAGGTTAAATATAGAAGATTGATTGATACTGGAATATTGATTGAGGGTGGCTTATTATATAAAGGAAAAGAGACATACATTTTGGAAACTTTTAAAGAACATATTACAGTTAAATAACTTTTGCTTGGAATATATGTGTATTTATATTCACTTTGTATATTATTATTAATAATCACAGACTATTAAATAAAATATTAATTAACTAAAACTATGCTACCCTTATATATGTTTTGAAAATCACATCTGAAGAGAGTCACTATTGCTGGTGAACATGTGTTTAATTAAAAATAAAAAATACATACAGAGATGCCTTTGAAACACAGACTTTTTTTTCAATAAAAGATGGGAATCTAAAGTGAATCATACTGTGGAAAAAACATAACAAGTAGACACTTTCTCTAGAGTTGTAATGGAAGAAACACATTTCTTTGATGTAATTTACATCATTACTTAATCGTATCCTACAGAATATTTTGTTCTGCATTTTACAATAGCAGTATTATGCATCATTTCTGTTATTTGTCTTTGTTTTGGATTTTTGTTGTATAATTGCAAGGTGAGAGTTATGTCTAAGCCTTTAATAGTAGCCAGGGACCTTTCTTTAAAGAAAATTATTCAATGTTTAAAGAAGAGAATAACTGGTAGATTTGATGTTTTTACTTTCATTTTAAAAGGAATGTTTATAGATACATAATATTGAGCTAGAAAAAGGGAAATCAGACAGATTAATCTCATTACTAAAAAGTCAACAGGAAAGAATAAATTACATAAACATAACATCTGGATTGTTGAAGAGAAACTAATTAACATAGTAAGAAAAAATGTGCCTGCCCTCTGAATGAGGACGGAAGATCATAAAGGGTATAATCAGAACACTGAAAATGATTGCTGCCACACTCTCATAGTGTACACATGTCCTCCCTAAGGAGACATATAATCACAACAAACTATATTCTAAATATGTATCTGTAATTTGGAAGGCATGAGTTTTCTTTCAAATTCAAACATTTTTTAAATCACACCAAAGTCTGCCTTTTAAATGCTTAACTTATTTGGAGAAAATACATTTTAACATTTTAATCACTGAACAAATCACTAAGAAATTACGGAAATAATCTACTTGGAATTATTATTTTTAAAAAAGAGATATAAAGCAGTTTTCTATATTATGGTGATATGGAATCATATCAATTTGGAAGTGGAAAAACCATTCACACTATCTCATAAGCTGTCCACAGTATTGACAAGAAGATGCCCAAATGCTCTCTGATGTGTTCCTCTTGGGTTGTGAAAACCAGGAAAAGCCCACCAAGAACAGGTTTGTGTTTTTAAAAAGTCAGGTATATTGAGCTTGCTAGAAAAAGAAAATAGGCACTGGAAGAAATGAGCATGTCTGTTGAAAACTGGAATGAAAATTAATATTTAGGCTTGAAATGGAGGCTTTCAAGAAGGAATTAGAATATGGATATATGGTGATCAATCAAATGCTATAGAGAAATGGGTAAGACTTAGTGATCAGATATCTTAATAAATTATATCTATAAGAAAAGAGGATGAAAGTGGGACTACACTCATCATAAAAAATAGTCGTAATCATCCTTGTCAGAGAAAGTTGCTAATTTATTATTCTTGTGATTCCTAGGTGGCTTTGTGTGTCCTAGTGTGAATATATTTTTCTTGTTAAATTTTCAGATCACTACAGTTTGCCTTCCAACAAAATATTATTTACTTGCTAAGGTAAAATCTAAATAATAAAATTTTTTCATATCCTTTGGAACAAATTCTGACAAAATTAATTAAGAGTACAATGGCATTAAAATACTTGGACAAACTTGACAGAAAAAAAATCCTCCTATATTTTATTCTAGTTGTTGTTTTTGTAGTCAAGTATTATGTAATGTCTTCTTGAAAGTTCTTTTGTCAATAGTGTGATGTAGGAATGAATTTTCCCAGATGCCTTCTAATCTTTACAGGACCATTATTGAAGGCACCTCTTCTTGTGGTGTTATGCCAGATTCATGGGACCCCAATAGACCTCCAGGAGCCGAATCTGATGTAATCACACAAAAGTCTTTATTGCAAGCTCGAGCCTGGACTCACAACTGTTTCTGACACAGCAGTGCCAGGGAGTGAGTCCTGGTCTTTTGTTCAGTGAGATTTTATAGATTTTCAGGGGATACTCTGTGTATCACAACATCATACAGAAAATCATTCCACATCACGGGAAAATCAAACAACAACTCTTAACATTGATTAGTGGGTAGGGGTGATTGGTTAGTACAAGAGGGGGATTCATTTGAACTGATTGGTTTAAGCCATGAGGGGTGTATGTGCTAAACTACATGGTTTCCCAACGTGTTATCAACCACCATAAACTACTGGGGGTCATCTGGAATCCCCAGTATTTTCCCTGTCTCATGCTGATTGGTGGTTGCTAGGGGGTTGCTATGGGTCTTCACCTAGCCTAACTGAGTCAGGGACACCTGGCACCACAGATCTCTCCTGTTATTTGCAGACAAACAACTCAGCAGGTGCACTGTGGGTTTTTCATGGCCCCTTCCTTAGGACAGGCCTTGAGGTAGAAGCTGGTTTCTCAAAAATGGAGTCACAGAGAAGGGGCCCAGTGGCCCGCCTGCACAAGAGACAGACCACCCCAACTGGAGGAGGAGCCCAGCCTCCCACCTGCATGGTAAGCAGACCATGCGGCCTAGAGAGAGGGTACAGCTGCCAGAGGGCGTGGTAGACAGACCACCCCAACTGGAGGGGCCCAGCCGCCCGCCCCTGCAGTCACCTGACCGAGCTCTGGACAGACATAAGGTCTCCCCAACACCCCCACCTCATCAAACACCTTATGAGAAAAACTGATGGAACTCATCTTGGAAAATATCACCAACCCTTAAAACCCACCAACCAGTGGGTGTGGCTACCAGCTCGGTTCTGCAGCAGACCAGGCGCCTGGTTTACATCTCAGAGAATAAGAGTAGAGAGGCCACAGGTGGAAGCTCACGTCCTCTCACACTGACTACCAACACCACCCTGAACCCAGAGACTCAAGCTAGGAATAGACAACGCCACCAACTGGAAGAAAAGAAAACTGAGTTGTGAGAGACATTTTTTTTTTCTTTCTTTTTTCTCTTCTCTCTCTCTCTCTTTTCATCCATACATCCAGTCTCCTCTACCCTTCCCTCTCTGGTCCTCACAACCTCAACATATGTAAAACCAAGAATTGTGCATGAAAAAGGTCTTTAACAACTGAACCAACAGAATAATATAATATAGAGGAATTGCATATGCCCCACCTCCTCCCCCCTTTTATTTATTTTCTTTTTTCTCTTATTTTCTTTTTCCCACTCTCTTTTTTCTCTTTCTTTCCTTGTTATTTGTTTTTCTCCTTCTTACTCCCTCTATCCCACTTGGAACCCCCTAAATTTTACTATTTATAAGTAGGGTAATCTTATAAATACAGATAGGAATTTGAATCTATATATTCTTCCATAAATTACCCATCTATTGGTTAGAGCTTTCGAAAGTTACTAAGTTAGATTAACCCCATACCCTCACTCCTTTCCCCCTAAACATAACATCCTACACCTGAAATTCAGTTTTCTTCAAGCTACCAGATATGATATGCCTTTCATGAAACTAATGACTATATTTGTAAATGATAATCAAAACCAACATTTGTAGACATAGAGTCTAGCTATAAATGTAGTAATAAGGAAAACGTATACTTAGATGATGTACTATTGATATTGGGAACTGTTAACATTGTATTTCTCCACAAAAGGGAGACTTTGGAACTATACAAGAGCAATATAAATATATAGGGGGGAAATCAATAACACAACAGTTTCACAAAGCAGAAAGAAACAGTATGAAAAGACTAGGAAAGAAAGGACCACAAGCAATGCATGTCAACTCAACTTTAGAAGAGGTAATATCTGCAGCAGATGGAATGTCAGATAAAGAATTCAGGATATACATGCTTCAGATGATCTGGAGTCTCAAGGAAGACATTAGACAGCAAAATCAGACAATGAAAGATCACTTTGATAATGAATTACATAAACAAATTCAAGAAGCAAAAGAGCAACTATACAGGGAGGTAGAGGTTGTAAAAAACAAACAGAAATCCTAGAAATGCAGGAAGCAATAAACCAAATTAAAAACTCAAATAAGAGTACTACCAGCAGAGTAGAACACGTAGAAGATAGAATATCAGACAATGAACACAAAGTATTTCAACTTAAAAAGAACATAGACAGCTTAGCGAGACTGTTAGGAAGACATGAGCAGAAAATCCAAGAAATATGGGATAACATATAGAGACCAAACTTAAGAGTTATTGGTATACAGGAAGGTATAGAGGTTCAAACGAAAGTAATGAGCAATCTGTTCAATTAAATAATACAAGAAAACTTCCCAGACAAGAAGAATGAAACAGAATTCCAAATCCTAAAAGCCTACAGGACGCCGAATTTGCAAAATCATAAGAGATCCACACCAAGACACATTATAATGACCAACATACAGAATAAGGAGAAAATTTTAAAAGCTACAAGAGTAAGGAAGCAGATTACATTTAGGGGTAAACCAAACAGGATAACAGCTGATCTTTCAACACAGACTCTAGAAAATCCTAGAACAACATATTTCAAACGCTGAAAGAAAATGTGTTCCAACCAAGAATCATGTATCCAGTGAAATTAAGCTTCAGAATGGAAGATGAAATTAAAACCTCCCATGATAAACAAAAGTTAAAAGAATTTTCAACCAGAAAACCAGCTCTTCAAAAGATCCTTGGCAAAATATTACAGAAAGAAGAAATGAAAAATAACACTGAAAACCAACAGCGGGAGGTAGTACAGTAAAGGGAAAAAATAATCAAAGAGGAAAAACAAATCATGTTAAGTAACATAAATAAACAAATATGGCTGGATGTACAAACCATATCCCAATAGTAATCCTAAATGTTAATGGCTTAAACTCACCAATCAAGAGACACAGGCTAGTCGAATGGATCAAAAATAGAGATCCAACAATATGCTGCCTACAGGAGACACATTTGATGGGAAAAGATATATATAGACTGAAGGTGAAAGGATGGGAAAAGTCATATCACTCATATGGACCTCGGAAACAAGCAGGAGTGTCTATACTCATATCAAATAAAATAGACTTCAAGCCAAAGTTAATCAAAAGGGATAAAGAAGGACACTACATACTGCTCAAGGGAACCATACACCAACAAGACATAACAATCATAAATATATATGCCCCAAACAATGGTGCAGCTATGTTCATCAAACAAACTCTTCTCAAGTTCAAAAGTCAAATAGACCACCATACAATAATTATGGGAGACTTCAACACACCTCTCTGAACACTGGACAGATCTTCCAAACAAAAGTTGAATAAAGAAACTATAGAACTCAATAATACAATTAATAACCTAGACTTAATTGACATATATAGAATATACCACCCAACATTAAGCAGTTACACTTTTTTTCTCAGCAGCACATGGATACTTCTCAAAATTAGATCATATATTATGTCATAGGGCAACTCTTAGAAATTATAAAGGAGTAGAGATAATACCATGCATCCTATCTGATCATAATGGAATGGAACTGGAAATCAATGATAAAAGAAGGAAGGAAAAATCCTGCATCACTTGGAGAATGAACAATAGGTTACTGAATGATCAATGGGTTATAGAAGACATCAAGGAAGAAATTAAAAAATTATTAGAGATAAATGAAAACACAGACACAACATATCGGAATCTATGGGACACAATGAAAGCAGTTCTAAGAGGAAAATTCATTGCTTGTAATTCATTCCTTAAATAAAGAAAAAAAAAAAATAAGTGATCTCACACTTCATCTCAAAACACTAGAAAAAAAAGAGCAAAACAACACCAAAAGTAGTAGAAGACAAGAAATAATTAAAATCAGAGCTGAAATCAATGAAATTGAAACAAAAGAAACTATTGAAAAAATTGACAAAACTAAAAGTTGGTTCTTTGAAAAAATAAATAAAATCGACAGACCCTTAGCCATGCTAACAAAGAGAAGAAGAGAGAGAACTCAAATTACTAGCATATGGGATGAAAAAGGCAATATCACAACAGATACTTCAGAAATACAGAAGATAATTAGAAATTATTTTGAATCCTTATACTCCAATAAAATAGAAGATAGTGAAGGCATTGAAAAATTTCTTAAGTCATATGATCTGCCCAGATTGAGCCAGGGTGATATACACAAACTAAACAGATCAATATCAATTGAGGAAATAGAAGAAGCCATCAAAAGACTAGCAACTAAGAAAAGTCCAGGACCAGATGGGTATACAGCAGAGATTTACAAAACCTTTAAAGAAGAATACCAATACTTTTCAAGCTATTTCAGGAAATAGAAAAAGAGGGAGAACTTCCAAATTCATTCTACGAAGCCAACATCACCCTGATTCCTAAACCAGACAAAGACACTTCAAAGAAAGAAAACTTCAGACCAATATCTCTAATGAACATAGATGCAAAAATCCTCAATAAAATTCTGTCAAATCGTATACAGAAACATATCAAAAAGATTGTGCGTCATGATCAATTAGGATACATCCCTGGGATACAAGGCTGGTTCAATATACGGAAATCAATAAATGTTATTCACCACATCAATAGACTTAAAGATAAGAAACATATGATCATCTTGACAGATGCAGAAAAAGCATTCGATAAAGCACATCATCCCTTTATGTTCAAAACACTAGAAAAACTAGGGATAACAGGAACATACCTCAATATTGTAAAAGCTATCTATGCTAAGCCTCAGGCTAGCATCATTCTGAACGGAGAAAAATTGAAGGCATTCCCTCTAAAATTTGGAACAAGACAGGGATGCCCTCTCTCACCACTTCTGTTCAACATAGTTCTCGAAAAACTAACCAGAGCAATTAGACAGACGAAAGAAATTAAAGGCATAAAAATAGGAAAAGAAGAACTTAAATTATCACTATTTGTGGTTGACATGATTCTATACCTAGCAGACCCAAAAGGGTCTACAAAGAAACTACTAGAACTAATAAATGAATACAGCAAAGTGGCAGGATATAAAATCAACACACATATATCAAAGGCACTCCTGTATATCAGCGACAAATCTTCTGAAATGGAAATGAGGACAACCACTCCATAAACAATATCCTCAAAAAAAAAAAACTTAGGAATCAACCTAACAAAAGAGGTGAAAGACTTATACAATGAAAACTACAGAACCCTAAAGAGAGAAATAGAAGAAGATCTTAGAAGATGGAAAAATATACCCTGTTCATGGATAGGCAGAACTAACATCATCAAAATGGCGATATTACCAAAAGTTCTCTACAGGGTTAATGCAATGCCAATCAAAATCCCAACAGCATTTCCTGTAGAAATAGATAAAGCAATCATGAAATTCATATGGAAAAACAAAAGACCCATAATAGCAAAAGCAATTCTAAGCAGGAAGTGTGAATCTGGAGGTATAGCCATACCAGATTTCAAACTGTACTACAGAACAATAGTAACAAAAACAGCATGGTACTGGTACCAAAACAAGCGGGTGGACATATGATACAGAATAGAGGACACAGAGACCAATCCACAAAATTACAACTATCTTATATTTGATAAAGGGGCTAAAAGCATGCAATGGAGGAATGATAGCATCTTCAACAAATGGTGCTGGGAAAACTGGAAATCCATATGCAACAAATGAAACTGAATCCCTTTTTCTCGCCATGCACAAAAGTTAACTCAAAATGGATCAAGGAGCTTGATATCAAATCAGAGACTTTGTGTCTGATAGAAGAAAAAGTTGGCTCCAATTTACATATTGTGGGGTCGGGCTCCAAATTCCTTAATAGGACACCCATGGGGCTGGGGATGTGGCTCAAGCGGTAGCGTGCTCGCCTGGCATGCGTGTGGCCCAGGATCAATCCTCAGTACCACATACAAACAAAGATGTTGTGTCTGCCAAAAACTAAATAAATAAATAAATAAATAAATAAATAAATAAATAAATAAAAATAAAATTCTCTCTCTCTCTCAGTCTCTCTAAAAAAAAAAAAAAAAAAAGACACCCATACACAAGAGTTAAAAACAAGAATCAACAAATGGGACTTACTCAAACTAAAAAGTTTTTTCTCACCAAAAGAAACAATAAGAGAGGTAAATAGGGAGCCTACATCTGGGAACAAATTTTTACTTCTCACACTTCAGATAGAGCCCTAATATCCAGAGTATACAAAGAACTCAAAAATTAAACAATAAGAAAACAAATAACCCAATCAACAAATGGGCCAAGGACCTGAACAGACACTTCTCAGAGGAGGACATACAATCAATCAACAATTACATGAAAAAATGCTCACCATCTCTATCAGTCAGAGAAATGCAAATCAAAACCACCCTAAGATACCACCTCATTCCAGTAAGATTGGCAGCCATTATGAAGTCAAACAACAACAAGTGCTGGCGAGGATGTCGGGAAAAGAGTACACTTGTACATTGCTGGTAGGACTGCAAATTGGTGCGGCCAATTTGGAAAGCAGTATGGAGATTCCTTGGAAAGCTGGGAATGGAACCACCATTTGACCCAGCTATTCCCCTTCTCGGACTATTCCCTAAAGACCTTAAAAGAGCGTACTATAGGGATACTGCTACATCAATGTTCATAGCAGCACAATTCACAATAGCTAGACTGTGGAACCCACCTAGATGCCCTTCAATACATGAATGGATAAAAAAAAAATGTGTCATCTATACACAATGGAGTATTACTCTGCACTAACAAATGACAAAATCATGGCATTTGCAGGGAAATGGATGGCATTAGAGCAGATTATGCTAAGAAAAGCTAGCCAATCCCTAAAAAACAAAGGCCAAATGTCTTATTTGATATAAGATGAGCAACTAAAAACAGAGCAGGGAGGAAGAGCATGAGAAGAAGATTAACATTAAACAGGGACGAGAGGTGGGAGGGAAGGGAGAGAAAAGGGAAATTGCATGGAAATGGAAGGAGACCCTCATTGTTATACAAAATTACATATAAGAGGAAGTGAGGGGAAAGGGAAAAAAAAACAAGGGAGAGAAATGAATTACAGTAGATGGGGTATAGAGAGAAGATGGGAGGGAAGGAGAAGGAAGGGGGGGATAGTAGGGGATAGGAAAGGCAACAGAATACAACAGACACTAGTATGGCAATATGTAAAAACATGGATGTGTAACCGATGTGATTCTGCAATCTGTATCAGGGGTAAAAATGGGAGTTCATAACCCACTTGAATCAAATATATGAAATATGATATGTCAAGAACTATGTAATGTTTTGAACAAATAATAATAAAAAAATGGAATCACATCAGTTTCTCAGTGGCTCAAAGTGCCTGTGTGTATATTAATCTTTTTCTGGGCTCTATTCCATTGATCTGTAAACATTCTACCAATAGCATGCAATCTTAACTAACTGAGCTCCAAGATAATTATTGTAGACTACCTTATACATCTGTAATTGTGTCTTTGCTCTTCCTAGACATTATCATTTCTACATAAATATTATAACCACTTTTTCAGTTTCTATGAAATTTAATATTGCTTTGAAAGCTAATACAAGCTGATATCTGTATGTATTTTTAATTCATAAACATAGTAGAACTCAATCATGGTTAATCATTTCCTCTGTTGCTATATCTCAGACATCGTTAATTACTTTTCTGTATGTATGTCAATTTTTTTCTATGTATTTGATATTTTGATGTCTCTGTTAAGTGGTTATGATAAAATATCAATGTAGCAACACCAAGATGTAGAAGTAATATAATGTTGTAACTGGAACCACAAAAATAATCTTTGCTCTCATTATCTTATCACTTTTCCAGAGAGTAAACATTTTGCTCCTTTTCATCATTATTATTTCATGCTTTCATAAGCATGAATTCCAGTTTAGTCATATGCTTTTTAATTTGTATAAATAAAATTGTAAAACATGAATTATTTTGCTCAACATTAGTTGAATCCCACCTATAATTTTGTGTTTTCATGTGGTATATTCATTTTTAGTTATTTAGTTTGCAGAAAAATTTTATTCTTGAGGGATGTTTGGATTTTTTAAAATTTTATGACCAATATAAATAATAATGTTGTATTTGATTTTGTATTTCTTTGCCCATACACATGCATATTGCACGTACATCCAAGAGCAGATTTCCTCGTACATATTGAATGCTTAACTTCATTTAAGTATAAAATGATAATTGGTTTTCCTCAATAGAAGTGTAATTTTGCTTTCCTTTTTTGTCCAGTTTTCCCACAGAATAAGAATAGATAATGTTCAGGCAATGGGCCCCATTAAGGTCTTATTCAAAGGCAAAGACCACATCCAGAGGCAACCCAGTAGAAATATTAATGGGCACCTTCAAGGCCCTTTTTCAAATGTAAGAGACCATGAGGCTCACCTGTGTATACACCTTTTGTTCCAGAGAGGCGAGGAAAATGGAAGGTGGGGGTGAACTCAGATGGGAGTTATAGGAAGATTTATAACTTTCTAGGCTAAAGGACACAATCTGTAGCTTTTTATAACTTTTTAGGCTAAAGGACATAACCTGTAATTTTTTCAATGACTGCTTAGCAAATATTTTTATCATATCACAAACCATATAAGCCCCTAAGCTAGCACATTAAAGTGGGTTTTTTCTTTCTATCATGCCCCCTTTAGCATCATGAGAGTTCTATCTCTTTTTACTTAAATAAATCCTACTCCTCTTACTCTTCCCTTCCATTATTGTCCATGGATTTTATTTTTTAAATTTGCAAGACAAGAAATCAGAAGAAAATTGGCAAACCAGGGAATCTAGTCTCATCTCAAAATTCCAATTTCAAAACTACAATTTGGAGGGAAGGCTTTAGAGAATGTGGCTTTGATTTGGGTTTCCTTGTGGACCACTAAGATGGAGAAGATTGCTATATGATTACTGGTCCTTTGTTTTCTTTTGTGAGTGTTATTACAGTTACTGTAATAACAACACAATACATAAGATTTAAATTCATTATGTTAATAAATTTTAACAAATATCTTCATGACATCAGTGTATATTGTTGTTTCAAATACCTTTCTTACTGTTCTGTCTTTCAATGCTCCCTGAAATGGTAAAGTATGTTGGCATAAGGTGCTCAGTTTAGTGTAGTCTGACTTGTCAAGATTTTCATTTATAATTATTATTTTTATTTTAAGAATCTCAGGCTCTCTAAGATAATTAATAACATATATTCAACTATGTTATATACTCCATGCTTTATTTTTGTCTGTTATAATAAGACTTATGATCTAATATTATTTGATTTTGTATATGGTCTGAGGTAGAGACTAATTTTTTTTTATTTTCCACAAGTGTCCAATTGATCCATACTGCTTTCTGTGAAAATGTCTTTAATCGCTTAGCTTCAGGAATATTGGTGCTTATTATTTTTCATAAAATTAATAAACAACCAATTATTTTTAGATGTACTTTGTCCTCATGATGTTTTTTCCTATTCTTGTACCAAAACTATGTGGCTTTATTTGTTGATGTTTGATAAGGAGATTTCATAGTGGTTAGAGGAGTCATTGTCCCATTTTGTTCTGTAAACTTGTCATGACTTCTTTTTATTTTAAAATCCTTTTTTTGTTGTTATTTTATATAACATTAGGATAAATTTTGACATAATCACAAAAATATGGAATATAATTTGGTCTAATTAAGTCCCCAATATTTCCACCTCCCTTTCTCTTTCCTTCTGCTGCCATCCCTGTACTAATTTTTCTGTAATTTAATTACAGGTTTTTTGGGTTTTTTTAATTACTGTCTTGTGGGTATACTTGATGTTGGGATTCATGGTGATATAGTCATGTATGTACATACAAAATTTCAGTCAGACCCATTCCACTATTCTTCCCTTTTCCCATACTTTCTTTCTCCTCCTCAATTTCATTCATCCACTCTACTGATATTTCCTGTATTTTGATGAAATTCCTTCTTTCTTTTTTCCTTTCTTCTCTCTCTCTCTCTCTCTCTCTCTCTCTCTCTCTCTCTCTCTATCTCTCTCTCTCTCTCTCTCTCTCTCTCTCTCTCTCTCCTGTACCCACTGTATCTTGGATTAGCTTACACATATTAGAGAAAACATTAAACCATTGACTTTTGGAACTCTCTAATTTCATTTTGTACGATAATCTCCATTTGCATCCATTAATCAGCAAATGCCATAATTCTTTGTAGCTGACTAAATTTCAATGTGTGTATGTACCATATTTTCTTTATCCATTCATTGTTGAAGGGCACCCAGGTTGGTTTCATAGGTTGGCTCTTGTGTATTGTGTTGTTATAAACATTAATGTACAATGGTAACATGCTGATTTTAAATCTTTTTTAATATCAAGGAGTGGGGTAGATGGGTCATCTGGTAGTTCCATTCTTAGTTTTTTGAGGAATCCTTATACTCTGCTCCAGAGTGATTGCATTAATTTGCACTCCCACCAACAATGTATGAGTGTACTTTTCCTGCATCTTTACCAATATTTATTGTTATTTGTATTCTTGATAATTGCCATTTTTATTGGAGTGAGATGAAATCCCAATGTAGTTCTGATTTATATTTCCTTAACTGCTAAAGATGTTGAAATTTTTTCATGCGTCTGTTGATCATTTTATTTATTTTGAGAAGTGTCTGATTAGTTCTTTTTCCTATTTATTGATTTTTTGTGTTAATTTTTAGGATCCTTTGTGTATTCTGGATATTAATGTCCTGTCTGAGGAGTATGTGGCAAAGATCTTTTCCTGTTCTGTAGGTTCTCTCTTGCTCTTGTTTCCTTTGTTGTACACAAGATTTTCAATTTGATGTCATCCCACTTATTGATATTTTGTTCCTTGATCTTTAGGAGTCTTGTTAAGGAAGTTAGTTCCTGTGCTGTTATGCAAGAGTGTTGGGTCTATATTTTTTCCTACTAGTTGCAGGGTTTCTGATCTAATTCCTAGGTCTTTGATCCACATTATTTGACTTTTGTGCCGAGTAAAAGGGGTCTAATTTCATTCCCTTACATAGGATTTCTAGTTTTTCTAGTACCATTTTTTACAAAGGCTCTCTTTTTCTACAACATTTTTTTTGGCACATTTGCCTAGTATCAGATAACTACATTTGCATGGGTTTGTTGAGGACCAAAAAAAAAAAAAAAAAAAAAAAAAACTCCTCCAGAAGAGTTCTACAGCTCATAAATTAATTAATTAATATAGTGGAATACAAGATCAACACATATAAATCAATCCAATTTCTATACTCCAAAATGAACCTGCTGAAAAAGAAATTTTAAAAAAATGACCCATTCATAATAGCCTTTAAAAAATAAAATAATTGGGAATCAATCTAAAAAAAAATAAAAGATAAAGTACCTCTACAATGAAAACTACAGAACACGAAAGAATGAAGTTGAAGATCTTAGAAGATGAAAAAACGTCCAACCATCTTTGATAGGCGGAATTAATATTGTCTAAATGGCCATACTACCAAAAGCTTATACAGATTAAATGCAATCCCTTGCCGCAGTCTGGCTGGGCACAAATCACCGAGCCACCACAAAGCACTTGTATGTTCAAACAGAAAACTTTATTGCCTGAACTCCAAAAGCACTCCAGGCACACTCCCCGGAACTCTCCCGAACGCCACCCACATGACCCCTCTCCAGCACAAAACCCCAACTGGAACTCCCTCCACCGGAACTTCACCAACCAACACGAACCCTCCAGGAATTCCCAGGAGAACTCCAAAGTAGCAGGAGCCTGAGGCGGACAACAGGGGTCTATATACAATTGAATCAATCCAGCATCATCTTAATGGCTCTCCTCTCAACCATTACTTCTGGCAAAATGCCAGGGGCCATTCCAACTCGGCTGTGGCTCTCAACAATCCCTGTCAAATTTCATTGACATTCTTCACAGAACTAGAAAAAACCATTCTGAAATTCATTTGGAAAATTAAGACACCCAGAATAGCCAAAGCAATCCTTAATGTGAATAGGGAAGCTGGAGACAACACAATCCCAGACCTCAAATTACACTACAAAGCTATAGTAACAAAACCAGCAGGGTATTAGCATCAAAACATGTATGAACACCAATGACATAGAAGACAAAAGATATACCCATATGAATAGAATTGTCTTAAATTCTTTATCCTTTACATAAACACATAATTTCTAGAATAAATTACCCACTTTAATACACACAAATGCATTCAAGGACTTTTATGAATATCATTGTACTTCTCAATTTCTATAAATCTGTTTGGGACAAATAAAATGTTTACAATAGTAAGCATTTTAAACCTTGGACATGATAATTTTCTCCATTATTTATATATCTTTTAATTTCCTTATAAATAGTTTATAATTTTTATGTAATATCATGTACAATTGAGTTATATTTAATCTCAACTTGACATATCCTAATGCTATTTACAATTGCATGCTTTTCATTTTAGTTTTCTCAATCTTGTTTTTTGTTGTTTAAAATAAAATGTATAATCTTCTTGAAGTAAAGTTTTAGCTGTCTTCCACATGTCTATTCCACATGCATGCTTTCAACATTATAACCAATAAACCTAACAAGATTAATGTAGAGATGGAAAAGTTTAATTTGGCTCATGGTTTCAGAGGTCTTAGTCCATGGACAGCTCACTCTAGTGCTCTGGGCTTGAAGCAAGGCAGAACATCATGGCAGAAGGGTATGGAGGAGGAAAGCAGATCAGGACATTGCAATCTGAAAGTAGAGACAGAGCTCCATTCACAAAGGACAAAGTATAAACCCCAAAGGTATACCTCCAGTGACTCACCTCCTCCAGTTACATTTCACTGGCCTATAGCTACCACAGTTATTCCATATCAGTGAATTAATCCTTTGATTAGGTTACATCTGTCATAATTTAATCATTTGACTTCTAAAAATTCTGCATTTTCTCAAACTTGAGCTTTTCGGAGACACTTTATATCCAAACCATCACAGCTACAATCATATAATTTTCCCCTCAATATAGTAATGGGAAGCTATGAAATTAGAAATGCACCAATAAGAAAGTACTTTTCAGGCCTCCAGTTATATCACTATTGATGATTTTCCACTGAGCAAAGTAATAAGACACTCAGAATAACCTACCCATTTTCTAAGCCAGACACTGCAAAAATCAAGGATTCCATGCAATTAATTTATTATAATTCACCTTTGGGCTACAGACTTACATCCCCCCCCATACCTCATATGTGTTCACATTCATCCAAGAACACCAAAGTTTACATAAAATCATAAGTTTAGGCTTGAAGTCCAAGATTTTCTGATTTATCTTTAATCTAGGTCTAGTTGTAGCATCATGCCAATTGTTTTGCTTAATCTAAATACTTATAAATATAAAAGACAATTATTTGCTCTAAATTTGCTCACACTCAAAATTCAAAATTCCATGGGAGAGAAGCACTTCAATGAAAGAGAAAGAGCGGTTTGGGGCGCCGGGGGGGGGGGGGGTGGCGGAGAGAGGGAGAGAGAGAAAGATATAATGTTACTGGCCCAGAGCCATTGTGAAATCCAGGAAGCACATATTGGTAAACAGCCAAACTAGGGAACTAGGAAATGCTCCTTACTTCTGTTCTGCCCCCTTGGAACCACTCCATCTTCCATATGTCACTACAAATCTTGCTTGTTTTTTCAGATGTCCTTCTTTTTTTACCATTTGGGGCCAGTTTTGAATACAGCATTGAATTGTATAGTTTTTGAATAGTACTTTCACCCTGTTCCCAGACTGGTAAAATTTGACTGCCTAAGGAGGATTCCATTTTGAACAATTCAGTCCCTTTCTCTCCAAGCTGACAGTCCCTTTAGCTAAGACAATCTCCTTGAAAATGTAAGTTTCTTTTCAATTAAAATTTATTCCATTCTACATGCTCAAAACCACACCCACACACTTTTAATTTCATGCCCATCCCTCTATATACAGCCCATGCTTGTAATACTGCTCAGACAATACCCTTACGTTTCCTAGAAGCCCTTTTCCCTGAGAGTTGCATGCTATTCTAAATTTTCAATGATATTAATAAAGAAACTTCCATGCTTTGTGTGTGGTCTTTGAGCCTAATTTTGTTTTACTTTGAGAATCTTTGTTGCAAAGAACTGGGGATAAGAAAGAATGAATTTTAGCCAGGCATCGTGGCACAGGCCTATAACCCTAGTGACTCAGGCTGACACAGGATTGAGAATTCAAAGTCAGCCTCCACAAAAGAGAGGTGCTAAGCAACTCAGTGAGACCATGTCTCTAAAACACATACAAAAACAGTGCTGGGGATGCAGCTCAGTGGTCAAATGCCCCTGTGTTCAATCCCTGGTACCAAAATAAATAAATAAATAGATAGATAGAGAGTTTTATTTTTCCAGGTTAAGGAGACTTGAGTTGTTTCATTTCATCTAAGTCTTTATTTCTATTTCTCCCAATTTTCTTTAGTTTTTCTCTTCTATTATTTTATTGTGTGTACCTAGTAAGAGTTACATACTACATTGATATTCTACTTGGAAACTTCTTTGCTCAAATCCTAAATTTCATTGGATAATGTTTTTTCTCCAAGGAGAGCTTTGTCATTCCTTTTATAATATAACTAGTAAAGTTATATCATATGTATTACAGCTTATCCAGTTTTCTATAACAATTTTCTCACCAGTTTTCATGTTCTGAAAAATAAATTCCTTAGTACTTTACCAGAATCTGTTATTAACCTGGTTTCAAGACAAAAAGACTATAAGTTTTCATTTTTCTCTTGTTTCAACACACTCCTAATTCAAACTTCTTTCTCTTTTAGCTGTTTCAATAAAATAAGTTCTCAAAGTATGCACCAGGGATTTTGGGGATCCCCAGTTCCACTGGATCAAAATTACTTTCATCATCTTACTAAAATATTTTCCCTTTTGTGTCTCAAGTCTTCAAAACTGTAGAGCAGAGTTTTTCCAAGTTCTTATAAGGTGATTCAATTTCTCTTAATGGCAATGGAATACGCAAGTGTATATTTTTAATTTTTCCATAATTTTCTAAATAGTAGACTTAAGGTATAAATTTATTCATTTTCAGAGTCTAATTCAGTGTATTCTTAGTATTTTCACCATGCTCTTATAGTTGTGTTTGTTTATACTTGTGAATGCATTACTGTTCAAAAAATTACTATGTTTAAATTGCCTATTTCTCATGGGAAAAATGCACAGACCAAATAGTAAGAAATTTAAAGGTCTTCACTGGCTTTTATTTATTTATTTATTTTCCACAATTGAGCATCCCTCAGAAGCAGAACAAGTTCAAAGAACTTTCTCTGTGGTTAAAATATGGTCATACAAGACTTAAGGATCTAAAATGAAAAAGATTATAGATACAACCTAATTGACTAAGGATTAGAACTTTGCTCTATTTGAATCAGATGGATTCATGTGATTGACCAGCTCCACTGCTGTGATTGACTATGACTCAGCCACTTGTTACAAAAGTTTATTCCTAAACTATGTTTCATTTGGTCTGCACACCAAGCCAGTTTATAGTGGCTAAAAGACAAGGGCATCCTGAAACTTAAGCTACATTTAACAGAAACAGAACACAAAGTGTGCTTTTGTTGTTGTTGTTGTTTGGTTGGTTGTTTGTTTGGTTGTTTGGTTGCGTGGTTGGCTTTTGTCTTGTTTTAATATTTTTAAAGTTTTTTTTTCTTCTCCCCAGCTCCCAGGAGGCAGGAGAGGGGGACTGCAGATTCTGGAGATTAAACCCAGGTTGCTTTACCACTGAGTACATCCCCAGTTCTTTTTTTTTTTTTTTTTTTTTTGAGTAGGGGTGTCTCTAAATTGTTCACAATAGCTTCACACTTGCAATCCTCCTGCTTTAGCCTTCTCAGGTATTGGAATTACAGATGTGTGCTACTAATACCTAGCAACAAGATTTATGTTTTGAAAAATTTTAAATGTATTTTTAAATGTATCTAAAAGTAATCTGATTTTTTCACAATGTAGGTTATTTTAAAAATACTTAATTTAGTTTAATGAAATTGTTCTAGAATTCAATATTCTAATTGGGTTGATCTCAGCTTTTACTGAAGCTCTGCCCATTCATTGTTTTTAAAAAGACAACAGGTTCTCAGAGAAATACATTATGTTTGTGGATCCTGCTAATTCTTAGGGGGAAACAACTTCAATTACTAAAAAAACAACTTAATGTTTATGTAATTTACCTTTGACTAAATATCAGACTAAGAAATCCTCAGCATTGATAATGGATATATGTTGTTGGACGGGTTTTTTTTTTTTTTTTTTTTTTTTTTTTTTTAATCATTTTTGGTGAGAGCAAGATGAAAGTGCTGGAGAGCTATTTTTAGTGAACTGATGAGTCTTCTATCATGCAAACATTGAAATTCACTTTCCATTTTCTTTTTAGGAACACTCAGTTTTGCCTCTGTGTGGATAATGCATATTAGAACAAAAAACAGGATGATAGGAAATAGAAATATAAAAGCTGAAATATATTCTATGTATAATGTGTTTGGTTGAATCTGTCTTTTAACTTTCATCCCAGTATATTAGGAAATGAATAAGACATTATGTGCTTTTTAAGTATGCCCATCAAAGATCCTGAGAAGAATAAATCTTTTACTAATGGATACCTAACTAAATGTACTTATTATTTCCTATATGTTACAAGAATTATGCAGCTAGCTTTTACTTTATGATTTCACTATAAAAAATTGAAGTACATTGGAACTCTAAATATAGGATTCAAATGATACCAAAGTGAACATTATAACTTTTATAAAATTTGTGACATAGAATCTAACTGATAATGATTAGTTTCTTCAAGGAAATCAATATAAGTTTGGGTGTGAAAATCTGCTCACAAAAAAAAAAAAAAAAAAAAAAAAAAAAAAAAAAAAAAAAAAAAAAAAAACTGACCTGTAGTCAGAAAAACATATCAAATATCTCTTCAACTCATTATTTAATAAACCATGCTCTCTCCCACTCCACCTGCATCTTCCTATTTACCCTGATTTAACTTTTAATCCATGATAGATGATTGCTAAACAGATTCTAAGTACAATCCTTACTTCATTCCAGGATTTCTCTTCAAGGCAGAGGGATATTTACAAACTGTAGCTTTATTATTCTCAGTGCTCTAACTTTTCCCATTTTACTGTGATTTATATCTCAATCGAAATTAGGTTTGGACAAATATAGCCACAGGAATAAGGAATAAGCCACAGGAATAAAATCAGATATGATATTTTACTCCATGAAATAAATTTTGAAATGAAAATATCTAGACTGATTTGGTGACTCTGTGGTGTTGTAGAGGCTCCAGGTTCTTATTTTCTACTCTACCATGTTCACTACTGACTGCCTTTGCCAAAACAACTTCATGTCTGACACCATAATGCCGCAGTCTGGCTGGGCACACAATCACGAGCCACCACACAGCTTGTAGATTCAAACAGCAACTCTTTATTCCCGAACTCACACCAGCCGTCTACAATCACGTTCAGGGGAAATCCACGTTCTCTGCCCAAATCCACTCCCACTGGGCTTCTATCTCCCAAAATATACTGTCTGAATCCCTTGAGAACTCAAGGGGAACTCAGGCAGCAGGATACGCCCTATTCCCAGCAGGAATAATCTTAAACCTGGAATGCCCTAAACCCGATTATCCTAAACCTGGAACCCCCTAATCCCGGATCCGCCCTGGTCCTTGAGCAAGGTCACCTAACTGCAATGTCACTGCAAAATGTCCTATTTCCACGAGTCCTTCCACTAAGCAACATGGGGTACGCTGGCAAGGAAATTGTCATACCTACTTGGCTAATGGCTCCCAGCATCTCCCCCCTTCTCATTAATTAAACAACAAGCAATGTGGCTTAAGGACCGTGCCTGGTAGGTTGTCCAATTCAACATATGGTTCTTACCCGTCATCGGAAAACTGACCATTAGGCATCAGCCTCCTGTCTTAGGTTGATACCACTGCAATTGGATCATACCCGTCACTGACTACCGGTCCAGCATATAGCCATTGGCCCCCAAATTTTAGACCATCACTAGCAGAAGGGAGGAGGATACAGAAATGCCACAACACCAAGCCAATTGACGGCTCCTTGGGAAAAATTGTATCACTGGTGACACCATCAGCAAAGATATGCCAGCATTACCACAATTCGCTGCACCAAACGATAGTTACATAGTCCAGGCAAGTTCTGCAAGCAGTTCAAAGCGGAGGAATCTATCAATATGTCCATTTCCTCCCAAAATCCGTTTCCTCCCAAAGTAAGTTGACTCCTTGATTGAGCATTACTTGTTGAGTTATATTCATTGATGCATCAGTTTATACAGTTTACTGTGATAGCTATCATAGAAGCTGTAGTTTGGTTTTATCTTTGTCTTCACCGGCACTGGGATGAAGATAGGAATTCTGGCAATGATGCTAAAAAGACATTATCCTGAAAAGAATTATTGAATATAATGAAAAGGAAAGGTGAAAGTAAACAAACAGATCTGTTAACCACCTTTAAAAACAATCCTTAACAGCTGTTTACCTAATTTAAATTAAACCATTTAAATCACGTGAATAAAAAAATAATAATAATTCGGATCCATTTTTTCATGAGCGCTCCTCATATAAGAAATATGGACATACGCACATACAGACATACAACACAAAACACAAATGTGCACACAGACGTACAACACATAAGAAAATAGTAAAGGCCTTGTAGCTTTACCTAGGTGAAATCTCCATTGCAATGTTTAAAAACTTCACAGTTAAAAAATAAAACTGATCAGAAAAACATTAACCTAGGTTTGTATGAGCTCAAAAAATAAAATAGAACTTTATGATGTGGGAAAATGCAATAATAAAATAGATATTGAAAAAAGCACCCTGGTTAATCACTATCACAGATGTAAGAATGGCCAGGCTGGAGTTCTGGATATCAGCTGTTATGGATGTGAGTCAAATCATCTTCTTTTCGATCTGTAGAAATTGTTTTAGTTAATCTCTCTGGAATACAAATCGGCTGCTGTTCTCCCTGTGGAAAAACACAAACAGACCCCCGACTCCAGACAATCACTGGGTCAGGACATTTCCATTGTCCTGTTAGAATATCTTTCCAAAGTACCTTAGGCTTATGTACATTTTTTGGATACATATGCCTTTCCGCAGCACTAAGTCCTGATGAATCCAAATTTAAAAAGTTTAGAGTAAAAAGCGTTATTTTAAGTTTATCTTTGGGGGATATATACTCCTTTCCAATTCCCTCTTTTTGCTTTAATAAGTATGTTTCAATAGTTTGATGAGCTCTTTCAACTATGCCTTGTCCCTGTGGATTGTATGGGATTCCTGTTGTATGAGTAATGCCAAATGATGAGCAAAATTGTTTAAAAGAGTTAGAGGTATAGCCAGGACCATTATCGGTTTTTAACTGTTTAGGAATGCCAACAGTGGCAAAATTTTGTAAGCAATGAGCTATAACATCTTTAGTTTTTTCTCCGGCATGAAGGGAGCCCATCAAAAATCCAGAAGAAGTATCAACTGTAACGTGTAAATATTTTAATTTTCCAAATTCTGGCAAGTGTGTGACATCCATCTGCCAAATATGGTTAGGTATCAGTCCTCTAGGATTGACTCCAAGATGAACTTGTGGTAAAAAGGTCACACAATTTTGACATTGTTTTATTATATGTCTGGCTTGTTCCTTAGTTATTTTAAAACGCTTTTGTAAAGTATTAGCATTAACATGAAACCTTTTATGAAAATTTGTAGCTTCTTCAAATGTAGAGAAAATATGTATGTCATGTGTAGTTTTATCTGCTAAATCATTGCCTAAACTAAGGGCTCCAGGCAATCCTGAATGTGCCCTAATATGTCCTATAAAGAATGGATCTTTTCTGTCCCAGATTAGACTTTGTATAGTGGAAAACAAAGAAAAAACAGTAGAAGAAGGGGAAATCCTACCAGCATCTTCAAGAGATACTATAGCATTAACTACATACTGACTATTAGAAAATAAATTAAATACAGAATCTTTAAACGTCAAAAAAGCTTGTAAAACTGAATTAAGCTCTACCTTTTGAGCTGATTGTTTGGGTACTAAAAATGTAAAAGTTCGATCTGGGGTAACTACTGCTGCTGTACCATTATTAGACCCATCAGTGAATATATTTGGAGCATTCATGATAGGTGTTTTTCTTGTCATTTTAGGAAAAACTACAGGATGCTTAGACCAAAAAGACAACAAAGGATTAGATGGTAAATGATTATCAAATGTAACATTAGATTTACACATGATTATTGCCCAAGTATTTAACTCATTAGCTAACTCATCAATTTGATCCATAGTATATGGAGTAATAATTTTATTGGGAGAAATTCCAAACACTCCCTTCGCTGCTTTTATTCCTTTGAGTATTAATTGTCCTACAGCCTCAGGATACCTAGTAAGAATAGTGTTAGGAGAATAAGATAAATGTATCCACAATAATGGATCTTCGTGCCAAAATACTCCTGTAGGAATATTTTTGTTGGTAGTACAATAAATAATAAAGGCAAACTTATATCAATTCTATCCAAATGTATACTTTCCATATATGTTTCAATAATTTTTAATGCCTTTCTTGCTTTAGGAGTTAACATGCGGGGTGAATTTGGATCTGATGGACCTTTTAGAATATCAAATAAAGGTCCAAACTCTCCTGTTGGTATGCCTAGATAAGGCCTTATCCAATTTATGTCTCCCAATAACTTTTGAAAGTCGTTAAGTGATTTGACTTGATCTACTTGTATTTGAATTTTTCGTGGATGGACCATGGTTGAGGATAATAGAACTCCTAAATAATTAATTGGAAAATTTAATTGTACTTTATCTATTGCTATCTCTAGATTATAATTTTTTAATAAGCTTGTAAGTGTGGCATAACATTCCAGCAATATGTTTTTATCTTTATGTGCCAATAATACATCATCCATATAGTGAAATATTTGTAGTTCAGGATTTTGATTTCTAAGTGGCTGGATTGCTTTGTTAACATATATTTGACACATAGTTGGACTGTTAGCCATCCCTTGAGGGAGTACTTTCCATTCATATCTCTGATCAGGACCTTCATGATTTAATGCAGGGATAGTAAATGCAAAACGTGGACTATCCTCGGGATGAATTGGAATTGATAAAAAACAATCTTTAATATCTATAGCTAAAACATGCCAGGTTTTTGGCAAAGCAGACAATTGAGGAATCCCTGATTGAGCAGGTCCCATAATAACCATCTCATTATTAATGGCTCTTAAATCTTGCAATAACCTCCATTTACCAGATTTCTTTTTGATGACAAAAATGGTAGTATTATGGGGATATATGGAAGGTTGTATATGTCCTTCCGCTAATTGTTGTTTGACCAGATCATGGGCTACTTGTGTCTTTTCTTTAGTCAGGGGCCACTGAGGAACCCACACTGGTCTTTCTGATTTCCAAGTAATTTTGATTGTCTCAGTGGCCCTTTCTGAAAATCCAACCCATGTTTGTCTGTTCCTTGATATATTTGTATTGGTACTGCTATACCTTGCCCTTGTTTTCCTAATCTTTTTTCTTTCCTAAAGCCTTGTCTAGCCCTAGTAGTGGGCGCATTAGGATTGATGTTATTTGTTAACGTCAAACCTAATTGATCTAGGACATCTCGTCCCCATAAATTTATAGGAAGATGATCCAATACATAAGGCTGTATAGTTCCTTCACATCCTTCAGGATCCTTCCAATCTAATATCATAGAACTTCTATAGGGATTAGTCGCCACTCCTAGGTCTCGAAGCGTTTGAGTGGCTTGTTGTAATGGCCAATGTTTTGGCCATTCTTGACGAGATATGATGCTAAGGTCAGCTCCTGTGTCCAGTAGCCCATTAAACTCATGACCTTGAATATTTAGTTTTAGCATTGGGCGAGAATCTAAATTTAAAGACAACATAGCCCAATCTACACCTGTGGAGCCTAATCCCCTGGAACCTCTTTCTACACTATGACTAGGAAATTTATTATGTAGGCTGGGTATTATTAACAACTGTGCTATTCTATCTCCAGGTGAAATTACTGATATACCTCTTGGAGAACTAGCTATAATTTTTATTTCACCTACATAATCGGGATCAATTACCCCAGGACTTATCATAAGTCCTTTTAATGTAGATGAACTACATCCCAATAATAAGCCTACTGTTCCTTGGGGAAGAGGTCCTTTTACTCCTGTGGGAATGATTTGAACTCCCATCTCTGGAGTTAATACTGCTCTGGCAGAGGCGCAGATGTCCAACCCTGCACTCCCTCGGGTTTGTCTGATGAGGGATTTAATGGACAATGTATCCTGGGCACTACCCTGATGGTGTTGCTGGGTTCCTCCACTGCCCCATAGATTTGTGGTTGTGGGCCCCTGAGCATTGGGCCCCCCTGTCTGTTTTTTGGCAATGGAGCCTGATGTCTTTCTCCACGATATCATGGATAAATACCTGGTCTTTGTCCGTTTTTTGATAAAGGAGTACCCTCTATGGTGGTTTGAGAACGGCATTCATTAGCCCAATGTCTCCCTCTAAGGCATCGTGGGCAAATACCCGGTATTCTATTCCTTTGATACCTACTTTTGTTAAACCCTCCTCCTATGGGGCAATTCCTTTTAAAATGTCCT
This sequence comes from Marmota flaviventris, assembly GCF_047511675.1. Taxonomy (NCBI): domain Eukaryota; kingdom Metazoa; phylum Chordata; class Mammalia; order Rodentia; family Sciuridae; genus Marmota; species Marmota flaviventris. The sequence continues at coordinate 110,022,316 of NC_092501.1, read as the reverse complement.
GTTTGTTCACAATCATAGCATGTTTTTGGCCTGGCATCTAAAGCCTGTTGTACTGCAGCTGCCAAGACTTGCCCTTGTTCATTAATATCTCTACATAATTTAATATATGTGTTTAAATCTTCATGTCTCCATGGTCTAATAACTTCTCTGCACCAACGATTTGCTTGGTCATAAGCCAGTTGTTTTATTAATGGCATTGCTTGTTCTGTATCCCCCAAAATTTTGGCAGCCGTTTGAATTAGCCTATCTACAAAGTCAGCGTAAGGTTCATTAGCTCTCTGTATTACCTTAGATAGCTGACCTTGTAAATCTCCATGTCCTTGTAAAGTCTTCCATGCCCTAACTGCGTCTGCAGCAATTTGTGCATATATAGCAGGATCATATTCAATTTGTTGCTGTTGACCCTCATAAGGTCCTTTTCCTAACAACATATCTAGATTTCTTTGAGGGTAACCGGCTGCTGCATTTTGCCTAGCTGTCTCTGCGCAAAATTCCTCATTGGCAACCTTCCATAACAAATATTGTCCTCCATTTAGCACAGATTTACACATGCTAGCCCAATCTGCTGGCGTCATGTCCAAGTTAGTAATGGACTCGACCATGCTTACCATGAAGGGAGCTTGGGGACCATAGGTTGTTCCAGCCTCCTTTAACTGCTTCACTGTTTTAAAATCTAAAGCACGGTGAATTCGCTGCCCTCCTACCTGTTCAAGTACAGGGCATGCTAATCTTTGAGGTCCTGTCTCAGGATCCCATTTATCAACTACGGGGTTTGAGGGCCACTCAGCTGTCTCCATCGGTGGGGCTGTTGGTTGAATTATGCCCTTTTGTGATAAAACGGAGTTAGTAACAGCCTCCTGTTGTGGCCTTTTTCCTAACAACCCCTTTTCCTTTAAATTTTCTTCCTCTGTCTGACTAGCTCGAGAGACCTTCTCTTTTGCTTGATCTAAAATGTCTTTCTCCATGGTCTGAACCTCTAACAATTTACTTAACATCTTTTCGGTTTGTTTTTTACTAATTTCTAATCTACTATAAAGATAACGCAACCCAATAAGATAACACAAAACAAAACCGAAACTGAATGAAACAAAAACGGAATAAAAAATCGTTGTATCAATTTTCTCTTCCTCAGGGCTGACAAACTTCAAACCTTTAGTCAACCATTTTTTCCAGTTTGCCTGAGAAATTTCTAGGGATAGGCAGCTTGAAACAAAAACAAGATAAAATCAAAACAAGAACACACTGTTTTTTTTTGAAATGGTCACCCATTCTTTGGCTCTTCCTCAGGGACGAGCAATTTCACTTACCTCCAAGCTTCAGAAGTTCCCCGCACAGGACGCCAAATGCCACAGTCTGGCTGGGCACAAAATCACGAGCCACCACACAGCTTGTAGATTCAAACAGCAACTCTTTATTCCCGAACTCACACCAGCCATCTACAATCACGTTCTGGGGAAATCCACGTTCTCTGCCCAAATCCACTCCCACTGGGCTTCTATCTCCCAAAATATACTGTCTGAATCCCGTGAGAACTCAAGGGGAACTCAGGCAGCAGGATACGCCCTATTCCCAGCAGGAATAATCTTAAACCTGGAATGCCCTAAACCGGATTATCCTAAACCGGGAACACCCTAATCCCGGATCCGCCCTGGTCCTTGAGCAAGGTCACCTAACTGCAATGTCACTGCAAAATGTCCTATTTCCACGAGTCCTTCCACTAAACAACATGGGGTACGCTGGCAAGGAAATTGTCATACCTACTTGGCTAATGGCTCCCAGCACCATAACACACATGTATAATCCCTGAAACCCAGAGGCTGAGACAGGAAGATCATACTTCCGAGGATAGCAATTTAGTGAGCCCATGTCTCAAAAAAAAAAAAAAAAAAAAAAAAAAAAAAGACTGGTATGTAGCTCAATTTCTCCTGGTAAATTAGCCCTGTGTTCAGTCCCTAGTAGCAAAACAAACAATTAAAAAAAAACTTTATAATACATAACAGCTGAAGAGTACTACTAAAAAGCATCCATATTTTAGACAGTTGGTAGAAGAAAATATGTTGTCAGCTGTCAGCTCCTTTTCATTAATCTTTCTGCTTTATATGCAACTGTTTTCCTTACTGCTATTAGCTAGTTAGAGCTTAGTCAAATGATCGCTTTCTGTTATAAGCAAAACTAAGTGAAATTTCAGTCTGTTATTGTGAGAATGTATATTTTGCAGACCATTAATGATGGCTGCTATCATCTTCATTTTTTTTTCCCCAAAATACAATTAAAATCTCTAATGGTTTGTGAGTCCTGGAAGTTCTGAGTACTGCCTCACCACACACATTATACCTCCAGTTTCTTTCTGTGTTTAAGCTACACTGGCTTTTCTTCAGATTCTCACTCCTTATCAACCTGTTTTCCTACATATTTCTTTAAGATACCCACACAATTTTTATTTCCTACTTGACCTGAATATCTATCTCAGTCAAACACATTTTTTAAGGGAGTGCTTCTTGAAATTCCCTGTACATAATTAACTCTCCCTGCTGAGTTCTCCCATTGTATACATAAATGGTCTTCATTTTACTTATTATATTTTAATTATGTATGTATACTCTCTGTAATTATTTGGTCAAAGTGGTATACGGTTTTTACTCATAATTATACTTTTGAGGTCAATGAGATTATCTTGTATTTAAGAAATCCAGTAAATAATTGATTGGATGAAGGACCGAGAAAACAAATGAACTGAACTTGATATAGTAGAGTATAATCAGCAAACAACATGGTTGTCTTTCTCAGAGAGCCAGCTGTATTAGAAAATCCTTTATATGTGTTCATAAAAGGGTTCTTGGTATTTTCCACTAGTCTTTCACGTTTCCTCCCAGGACTACGGCTAGTATAAAGTCTCTGAAATTTGATCAGAATAATGTGTTAATTCATGGTTTTCTTCAAAGTGATTATGTGTCCAAAGTCAAGATTGTGCCTTTATTTCTAATCCAAACTTTGTCAAACCATATTGTCCTGTGTATTCTATTAACAAATCTACTAAACAGCAAATAAAATGTTAAGATAGTCCAATGATAAAATGTCAATCATTGTCTATTCTCACATCTTAATATAAAAACCCTAATCAAATTCCTGGGGAAAGGGAGCCTAAAAATTCGATTATTTTAGAAATGAAAATATATTAATATCAAATATGAAGAAATTAAAACCCAAAATCAATATTTAATCCTATTTGAGTTAAAAAGTCAAAGAAACTCAAGTCTGTTATAATTTCATATTCTGCTCAATCTTACTCTGAGAGCCTCTTTTCAGTTAAGGACAAATCCAATGCTTTCAGAAGCTACCTCTAGGGTCATCTTCCCTAGAAATGAATATGGTTCCTTCAGACTGTCAGAAGTTTAATTAGTTCAGTTCAAAGTGTCTGTTAAGTCTCCTGTGTTAAAGAATCAAAGGCTTAACCGAATGCCCTCAATTATTCCAACTCTGGCACCTCACCTACCAAATATAGAAGCCCTCCCCAACCTGTAGTGCAGTTATGAGAGACACAGTATTCCTTCCAGTCCAAAAAGCATTAACCTAGTATTCCAACCCAGTATCAACCCAGTGAGATATAAGAACCATAACAGAGACTCAGAATCTGAAAGAAAAGCATACCAAGATAATAACTCTAAATAACAAGTCAGTGTATTCCCATGTGAATTCAAACTCAATTGGGAGAAATGAAGTGAGCAAATAATTTTGACATTTTATATATATTTTATTATATATATATTTTGATGTTAGTTTTCCCTTCTGAGTCGTTTCTTTTCCCTTAGACTGATACTGTAAACATCACTACTTTCTATCAGGTAGTAGAAATGAACACTTCTGGTCCCATGCCTGTAATCCCAAACTCTGGAGGCTGAGGCAGGATGATTGCAAGTTCAAGGCCAGCTTCAGCAGTTTAGTAAGAATTTAGTAACTTAGTGAGACTACGCTTTGAAAGAAAAAAATAAAAAAGGCACTTGGGTTCAATTCCTAGTATCATGAAAAAACAAAACAAAAAAACACTGATAACCTCTGCCAGCATATCCAGTCTAAGTGTTGTTTTGTTTTTTTTTTTCCTGATATATTCAAATCTTCTGAATTTTGATTTCCTCTTTATACTCCATATTTTTTCACTTCTAATTCTTAATCATAAATTTCAGATAATGTTATAGCATCTACATTTACATGTAAACATATAGGGTATTCCTTTTTATAATGGCTACTCCCTCTTCTCTCTGGCTTTTGTTTAAAGTTAAGAAGGCTTTGTGCTGAATATGTTGCTAAGCAATACAGCCAAGTGGGGAGTATAGGATAGGACTATGGAGCCCATAAACCTTGTAAGGTTCATCTATGTTCAAACAAAATGGAATCTGAAGGATCAATCATGCTTATCTAGAATCACAATAAAAAAAATAAATCAAGAGTAAACTTCCTATTGTTCCTTAGCCTAGAAAATTTAGCAATATTGACATCTGAAAGCAACAACTGTGTCTTCCAAGCAATACCTAACAGGATTCCAGTAAGCCTTACCCTCATCTGCAATGTTAAGCCAAACTCTATCTACATGTTTCAAGATTAGCAGCCTGAATCTGGTTAGACTGGCCATGTCTGCTCAAAGCCCATTATTGTTGAAGCACTTTGCTGAGGTCAATGGCATTGACTTTTACACATTCAGCTTTTGATAGCCAAGCTTTTGTGGTTGCTTGCTGGGCCCCATAACCAGTAAGCAACCATCACTTCTGAGGCCCCATTACTTCTGAGGCCATCAATATAGCAGAATTTTGGCTATTCTCTTATGTCCTTGGTCCTGGCCTTTTCTTTATGGCTTTTGATGTTACTCAAAACAAATACATTCATAAGAGAATGAAGTGTGAATTATGTTTGATGTTCTCACCATTTGTTTGTCTGCTGTGTCCTATCCTTCTATATACCTATCATCATCGGTCATAACCCTTTGATCAAAAGTATAAAAACTGAACCATAACACCCAGGTGAGATTTTCATGTGGCCAGAATCTTTGTCAGAATATCAGATTTACATTCTTACTCATGCCTCAGTTCCTCTGTGCCTTCATGTTATTGTCTGCCAACTTCTACTGCTTGTATTTTAATTTTTCTTTTCCACAAACCAGAGATGGAGATGTTCCCTTACTCTTCACCTGCATTCTGAATTAATTTTAATACAGACTTTAGAACATGCTTTTCAAACAGAGAAAATTTCCATTCAACATAATTTTTTGCCATGTTGTTATTTAACACACAAAGCTCATTCTTGATTCTAAGTCTAGTTTGCAGTAAGAATGTAAATGTATAAAAAAGTAAATAATACTAAAATTTACTTTTGTCATTGTCATCATGGAAGATTCAAGTATCATTCATGATTTTTCTTTCTTTTATGTTGTGATAGTACATAAGTGAAAAATTATTTAGCCTTCCACTTTGGACATTTGTGCTTTTATCTTGTGCACCAGCCATTTTTATCTTTGGTATCACTAAAGTCAAAGATTTCTTGGTGATGCCTAAAAATATGTGGCCATAACTTTTTCAGGCAACTAGGGACTTTAAAGAATGGATATAATCACAACAATAGAAATATTATTTTGCTATCATCATATTAAGCATATTTTATTCTCATATTAGCATACTAGTTGACATGGTATATATCAATTTGGTTATTTCTGCTTATTATACCTGTATTTACATAAATAGTATTACTTAATTTACTTTTATAGGTAATAAATATCCTTCATCTTGTGGATTAAGGTGTTCTGAAATAATTTTATTTTGAAGATGCTACATGTAATCCTGTGAAAATTATAATAACTTACATCTTTTCTACCAAATGTAAGGACATTTTATTCAACTAAAACTATTTGTTTCAAAATGATAATTCAAAACACTATGATAAATTCTGTAATAATTGCCAGACTATATTCTGCTAGTTTCTATTCAACTCCATTTTTAATTAAATGTTTAAACATTTTTTTTCTATTGCTAATTGGTAGCTATTTAATGTGCTGTCATGTCATTAGTGGGTTCTTTTCATTCTCCCCTATTCCAATAGATACAGAATCATTTCCTCTTAATAACAAAGAATGTTTAATTATTTGAATTAATATTTTTCTTTTGTATGTTATATTTATTTTATATTTTTCACATTGCTTTAAGCCTTAAATATAAATTCATATATGTTCTTTTTTCAAAACAGTGTCCTTGTAACTTGGACATCAAACATATGGCATGAACTTTGGGAAATAAATGTATTTATATTGATGTTTTCCTCATAGAATTATATATATCATATGATTGTTATAAGGATTAACACTTGCTTTATATAAATACCAGTTTTACTGTAATTATACATAGCATTATACATTACAAGGTGCTAAATTGAAGGTAAGTGAGACATTTTGTCATGTCTCAATATCTTTAAATATTATATTTTAATTTTTGAAGAATTTTCATGTTTTGAGGAATGCAAAATTGTCATTACTGAATTTTATGAAATAAAATATTTAGTGTGCTTCACATAACTGATGGAAGAGAGATTTTTCTGAACTATTTAGTCATAGAAATAGTAGAGATTTAGTTTTGCAAAGATACTGAAACAGAGTTCTATTTTTAATCATTTCCCCCCCCCCACACACTTTTTACATTGCTTTTATTTTTTAGATATGGAGCCTCTCTATGTTGCCCAGGCCGATCTTAAACTCCTGGGTTCAAGAGGTTTTTCTGTGTCAGCCTCCCAAGTCATTGGAACTATAGATTTGTACCACTGTGCCATCACAAAGGGTTTTGTTTTAAATATTCCCTGGTAATAAACGATTACTTCAATCCAGACTCCTTACCATAGTTGATAACAACTAAAAAATTACAATTTATTAATGAATAGAATACTTTTTTTTTTAAATGTCCTCTCTGTCTGAATTCTCCTTTCTTTCTGGTTTCTAGAGATCTCCTTCTGCTTTCCTGTCTTCCTGGAGATTGCATGTCATGGAATGCAGACAAAAGTTTTCTTTCCTTGGAACTTTTAGGCTCTGCTGGCCATATGATTGGGGACTGGGTTTTTTGAATGGAAATATTTTTGTTAAATGAAGAAAAATATGGGAGATTTAAACACTTTCTCTGTTATTACTTTTTTAAAATAACTTTTCAGAGTTATCATGTAGTTGTTCTGCTTAATCTTAGAAGATTTTAGAGCTATGCTCAGACACAGGACAGTGCATAACAACTATCTTTCTATTTTATCTGGAATTAAAACTTTATTGTAACAACCTTGAAAGTAAAAAATGATCTTAAAATTAACCCAGGTAACAAGTATATCCAGAGATTCCTGAAATACATATGATTAGCATTCTATATGAAAAACCCATATTCCTTGTCACTCTTCTTGGGCTCAAGTTTGCGAATTAACTTCTTGAAATCTTATTTTCCTATTCAATGCCACTGAGACACAAAGAAAAAGTTTTATTTGACTTCTGTAGAAAATATGACTAATTATTTCTTCCCTGACCCACTGTCTTCCTTGGACTTTAAGGCATGATAGAGGGTTTTTCACCCAACTTATCTGTCACATCTTCTAAGGCAATCTTCTCCCTTTCTCCTTTCAATATGTATAATAATATATTTCTGACTCTATGTAATATCTACATAATTTTACCACTGCACTAACTTGAATTGCTGTTTTACTCTTCATGACTCAAAAATCAATGTCCACCACCAATATTTCCAATCATATTTCATTATGACACATTTAAATATGATTAGTTATTTTTATTTGCAAATCGGTAACAAAAGAAATGATTACAAATTATACTCCTAATAATTGTCTCCATTTTCTAACCTTGTTTTTCAAAAATTTTTACCTAGTTTTCTGTTTCATAATGATCCACTTTTCCTGAAAGATTATTTTTGAGCATACTATGGAAAAAATACATACTTCTCTTGTCATGGTTATATACATATATTTTTAATATTTTTTAAGTTGTAGATGGACACAATACCTTCATTTTTATTTATTTATTTTAATGTGGTACTGAGAATCAAACCCAGTGTCTCACACATGCTAGACAAGTGCTCTACTACTATTGCGCTACAACCCCAGCCCCTATATCTGTTTTTATACTGAATTGTTACAATACTATTAAAACACAAGGTTTAGCACATTACTGACTGAAATACAACACCACTAAACAAGAGTTACTAAGAAGATACTCTGACAAATATAACTTCATATTGTAACTGAAATGTCAATAGATTTTCAGTCATCTTTGAAATTGTACTACTACTACGCATGCATGTATACACACAAACATATAATAATGAGGTACTAGAAAAGTTTGAGTAGGAAAATAGTAGGCTCATGTTATATTTTAGAAAGAAGGATAAAATAAAATAGAAATATGGATTAAATTCAAAAGTGTTAAAGATAACTGAATTTATCTATGTGCCTAGATGAAAATACCAACCTGAGACATAGAACTAGATAAGAAAGATGAGAAACATAATCCCAGCAGCACTGTAACCATCAAGATTGAACAGTATTCTACCTCATAATTGAATCTCAGTGGCACAATTCTTACATCATTCACTATGACTGTTCCAATAAGCCCCTGTTAAAGTTAACAGACTTGAACTCCACTGAAAATTTATCATCTATAGGTGAGCATTTGCTTAGTAGAATGGAAAAAAAAAGAAAATTTTTTGAGAAGGGGTTACTCTATTCTACAAATTTCAGTTAATCAGGATTTTTTTATATCAGTATATGGTTAGGATGTGTTCTTAATAAAATTACTATATTGATATGCACATCTGTTAAAACCTAATTAAAAGAAACTATCCAGATATCCTTTCATAATCCATACTTATAATGCACAAATCACAAAACATATGCCAACAAATTAAATGCAAGCATGTGGTTTTTTTTTTTTTCTTTAAGGTCAATAAAATTCAGTGATTACAGCTGTTTTCTTTCTTTTTTTTTTTTTTTTTTGGTGTGTGTGTGTTGTGTGTGTGTGTGTGTGTGTGTGTGTGTGTGTGTGTGATGCTGAGAATGAACCCAGGGCCTTGTGCATGCTGGAAAAACACTTAATAATTAATAGTTTATTTTTATTTTTTTACATAATTGTCCTTTTGAATTTAACACTGAAAATAGCGGTCATTGATTTGCTCTCAAATTCTAACTTCTACATCTCAATTCAAAAATTATACACATATGTTCTCTATTTAGCTCATTGTAATTCATATATAATACATAAATAATTCATTAATAAGTAAGTCACATATTTTGAAATATTTTTTAATGATGATAAATTTGTACTCCAATGTTTGTGTTATTTAACCTAATGTTCTCAAATAAAGAACTGCCAGTTATGGGTGACCAGTCTTGCTTCCTCACATGTTGAAGTTTGAACATTAGAGAAGCAAGCTGAGGCAAGCATATAAAGCAGGGTTTAATTAAAAAGAGGTAACATAGACTTCTTCTGGAAGGGAGAAGGGGGCCATAGCTGGTATCCTGGTATCCCAAGAAGAAATGTACTCTGTCTTTTTTATATGTCCTGGGTTTCCTTTGTTCTCTTGCTCTCTTCCCGTTATCTTTCACCCTCCTGACTGGGAGACTAGGCCCACAAATGCTCAGTGGGATGGCCCATAGAAGGGAAACAGGTGGGCTGAATTGGGGAGGGCAGGATGGTGCTGCCCAGGACAAATTAATTAACAACTTTATAGCTCCCTGAAGGGTGAGGCAATTCCTGGGACAGGTTACCTTAGCAACAAGTTGGAGCAGGGGCAGGTTCTTGACAAGGGTGGGTTCAGAGCTCTGAAGGAATTAACGTCTCAATCCCTCAGGGGACAGTCTCCAGCTTCCCAGGACTCATCCAAAATTGGCCGGAATGGATCTTACCTGACTTGTTTTACCTATCTGTATTGACTGCCTGTCTCATTCTGTCTTCATTAGCACTTAAATTTGGAGAGTAGTAAACATTAAAATAAAATCTGGAATCAAAAAGTTGTAATCATGGAGGAAATATCACAAAAACCTTCCTCTGTTGAGCACATTTGGTTTGGAGATAAGGAGATTGTGAAAAAGATGGCCAGAAAATGGAATTAAAAAGGGAAAAAAACCTAAGAAAAGAAAAGAAGAAAAACTAGGTAAGATATCTAAAAGCTATCTGTAATGCAGTTGGTTTGGGTCATTCTCTATCTTAAAAATTATCTTTGCCTTCATCTATCCATTATCAATCATGTATTCTGTTAAAAAAAAATAAGTTTATTCAGGACTATTGTGCTATGTATAGAGACAGAAGTGTTACTGCTGTTTACCGGTGACAAGTCCTTGCTTCCCCAATGCTGAAGTATAACACCAGAGAAGCATGCCAAGGCACGTTTAGAGTGGAAAGTAAAAGCTTTATTAAGGACAGCAGAAAAGACTTCTCTGGGAGGAATAAGGGGACCCAAGTGGTGGAACCCATGGGCTAAGTCTTCATTCAGCTTTCCTGCATTTCTGTCTGCATTCCTGTCCTTTGTTCTGTTATCTTGCAGTGATAAAATGTAGGTGCGGAGACCCAAAAGGTGAGGGGCAGATGGGCCTGAGGTGTAATCTGGCCAGGAAGGGCCAGGGGCTGCTTTTGATTAGCATCTCCTTGTTTGCTGGGAGCTGTTTCATTAACATTTCTTTGGGATGGGTTCTGGGCCTCGGTAACATTAACATTTCAATTTCCCAAGTGCTGCTCTGCCTTCCCAGGCTCTATTCTCAACAAGGCCTTCATTTTCGATTTTACTCTAGACCTGATTTACCTAACTACACTAACTACCTATCTTTAAATCTGGCTTCAGAAGTATGGAATTTTGCAATGGGGGAAGAATTTTGTCACACCTTAAAAATATAGTGATACCTCCAGTTATCAGTGATGAGTCCTGCTTTCCCACATGTAAAGTTTGAATATTAGAGAAGCAAGCTGAGGCAAGCATATAAAGCAGGGTTTATTTAAAAAGAGGTAACATAGACTTCTCCTGGGAGGGAGAAGGGAGCCATAGCTGGTATCCAGGTACCTCAAGAAGCGAGGTGTTCTGCCCTTTTTATATGTCCTAGGGTTCCTTTGTTCTCTTGCTCTCTTTCCCTTATCTTACACCTTCCTGCCTACAAGACTCTGCCCAGAAATGCTTCATGGGATGGCCCAAAGGTGGGAAACAGGTGAACTGAAGGGGGAAGGGCAGGCTAGAGCCACCCAGGACAAATTAATTAACAACTTTATAGCTCCCTGTAGCAGGGAGCAATTCCTGGGACAAGTTACCTTGGCAACAGGTTAGAGCAGGGGCAGGTTCTTGATAAGGGTGGAGGAAGAGCTCTGAAGGAATTAACATTTCAATCACTCAGGGTCTTCAATTTTCCAAACTCACTCAAAATTGGCCTCTTTGATTGGACCTAACTGGATTTACCTATCTACCCTGACTGCCAGTGTATTCTGGCTTCAATAGTATGGAACAATGTGAATTTATAGCCGAAGAGCAGGATTGGGGAAAGTCAGTGAAAGGCAAATTAGCAAAAGAAGACATCATGGATAAGGGGGAATCTGACTAAACTGACCTCATGAAACTCTTGCTGTGGTGACAGTCTAGGGTTGTCACATAGTAGAAGATGGTGAATGATGATCAGATAATGGAGGCCTGCAGGGATGGCATTGTTATGCCAGATTTGTGGGACTCTAATAGACCTCCAGGAGCCTAATCCAATGCAATCACACAAGAGTCTTTATTGCAAGGGACTCACAACTGTTTCCAACACAGCAGTCCTGAGAATGAGTCCTGGTCCATTGCTCAGTGAGATTTTATAGGTTTTGGGGGATACTCTAAGCATTACATAGCAAATCATTCCATACCGTGGCAAAATCAAACAACAACTCTTAACATTCACTGGAGGGAACAAGTTGGGTAAGGGTGATTGGTGAGTTCAAGAGGTGGATACATTTGCCCTGATTGGTTTAAGCCGAGAGGGGTGTATGGGGGTGTACATGCTGAACTACAAGGTTTGCTAAGTGCTGAACTACAAGGTTTCCTAACATGTTATCAATCACTGAAACTACTGGAGATTCATCTGGCATTCCAGGTATTTCCCTGTCTCACGCTGATTGGTGGTTGCTAGGGGGTTGCTATAGGACCTCACCTAGAGTAACTGAGTCAGGGACTCCTGTGGAGGCAGATCTCTCTTGTTATTTACAGACAAACAACTGAACTGGGTGGCTATGTGCCTAGGAGCACTCTGTGGATTTTTCCAAGGACAAGGGTCAACCCCACCTTGGACAGGCTTTGCTCTGAGGTAGAGGCTGGTTTCTAAAAAATGGAGTCACATCAGTTTCTCAGCGTCTGATGGAGAACTTGATCCAATATCCAGAGTGATCAGATGTCAAGGATGAGAGTGCTTACTAAAAGTGACTTAGCAGCAGTGTTCTTTGTTAAAACTGAATTTTATAAACAAGTACACTGATTTTCAGAAGTTTGACTAAAATTTGTAAAAGTGGAGAATCCATGCTAATCCATGATCACTTTTCAAAAAACATGTTTTGCTTCATCATATTTTTTCAGAGGATATTAGTTAACAAGTCATTATTAAAGTGGTGATATAATAGACAAAGTAGTAGACTTAACTTGAAGAACAAATGTTTTAGAAAAAGCTATAATCTGAAATAATACTGGAGGAGACAGATGCATAAAAGCTTAAGTACTAAACATCCAATATGAAAAAGAATGAGTATTGATCAATAACCTATGAAAAATTTGGGTCCATAGAACATTGAAGTTCTCTCTACATTTAAGAGTGGCAAGTGGTGAAGGTGTTAAATCATTTCTTAAGTTAGAAAAAGAAAGAAGAAAGAAAGAAAGAAAGAAAGAAAGAAAGAAAGAAAGAAAGAAAGAAAGAAAGAAAGAAAAGATTTCTAAAAAATTATTTAAATATGCCACAGTGGTGCTTGAATATTTGGCCAGGGATAAAAAAAAAAAAAAAAGAGTAAAGTAAAAAGCAATTTTGGATCTTCACAGTGAAACCAGAAGAAATGACAAAAGATATATATCAGACATTAAGCACACAGAAGGATTCTAATTTAGTGATGTGAAAAGTTTCCCCTAATCTTGCTAATGTGAAAATCTACCTCTTGCCTGACTTCCTTCATAGTGCAATTTTATAATATAACCTTGCATGTGGGTCCTCTTAAAAGTCATCTTAATAAATCAATTGCTGTGATTTATACTATTAACGAAGACCAAACATATGTTGTATGTTTCCACAATGTCCGAATTCATAAAATAATGATAAATTCATAAACTTCACTGCTTTCACCAGCTAAAATTCTCCAGATACTCAGGGATCACCCAATAGACATAGTTTAGACAATCATAGTTTCTTTTATTCTAATCTTAACTACTAATATCTGTAACATTCAAGACATACATCAGAACATAAAGGAAAACAGAGGGTTGAGGCAGCCACAAAGGTTCAGGAGGCTGACTGAACTGAGAGCAAAAGCAGAGAGAAGATACTAGGAAAAAACAGTCACTGTAGCTATCAGAAGAGATTCTTGCACAGAGCTGTTTAAGTGAAGAATTTTTTCTAGGTTTAGATGGTTGGCAGTTTGTCAGGGTCAGCTTGGCACATCAGTTTAGAGAGGAGAGGGTGTGGTCTTCACAGTCAAGAGAAATTGGACTGGACTAAAGCCCAGGGACAGAAACTGAGTCTGTCACTGTTGCAATTTTCCTGGTCAAGGCTCAGGAGGTGTGAGGAGGTGATGGGGCCTGTGTATCTCCTTGTCTAGTCTTAAGAGTTCTCCTCCTCTGATAGGTTTCAGGTGAGAGAATTACATGGTTGGGTGTTCTAGTGTGTTTCAGAAATTCATGGGCCTATTTTTTCTGATATGGGGATTTTTATTAGTACAATTAACTTATCATTTTCTGTCTTATGGTTGTGCTAAGCAGATGATTGTTATTTAAAAACCAAGTATGGTGTCAATTAATGCCAGTGCTTGTACTCAAAATGGAATAACTCACATCAAACTACTCCTTTATAAAATGAAGTGACTCAACATTGCACACAGCTTGAAAACAACTGTTCTGTCCATCCAGAAGTAACTCAGGTCAAATCCTGCTCTCTATGTCAACCTATATTTCCAGTGACAAATGCCAATAGATTATTAAAGATTCACAGGTATTTAAAAAAAAAAAAAAACATTAGCATAAAATAGAAGAATCAAAGTAAACAAAGAGATACTACTGAAGAAAATAGAAACACTACAAAAAATGGAAAAACTTAAGAAACTTTGAATACATCTAATTTATCTTTTCAGAAGAATTTTAAAGACACAAGATTCATAAAAAGAATAATCTTATGAGTTAAAAAATAATAATATAGCTACATGGAATGCTAAAAACATTCTTTAAAAAATTAATTGAATGAAAGTATTTCAAATTCTAAATTATCTTTTTGAAAGTTTATGTTTGGGACCATCTCAGAATATACATGGAATGTTTTATTCTGCTACTTGACTGAATAATTTCTCATTTAGGAAAAGGCTTTATTACAATGAATTTGTAAAGGGTATACAAGTAAATGAAAAAGGGTGATATTTGTAGCATTGTCAAAAATAATATAGTATTTGACACAACAGATATCCCTCAAAAGTGAACTAGTTAACACAATACATAATAAATCTAAGAAATGAGGTACCAAATTGCTTTAGAAATAGTGAAATCAATATATATATAGATATCAGTATAAAGAATTTTCCATAGAATTTTATTGTTAATGGAAAAAGGAAATTACAGAAAATGGTAAATACATTTTAATTTTTTTTCTGGACAAAAAAAGGAGAATAATAACAATATTTTATGGATAAAAATAGTACATATGGGTGAATACAAATAAATTTAATTTTTTATATGAGAATATCTTTGTCTCTAGGGGAATTTTCACTTTTTTGATTTAGAAAAAAATTGTGCTTGTTTTATTCAATAATTAAACTTGCAATCTAAGGCTATTTTAAAAAACATTAAGGAACTAAATCTTAAACTAGATTATAAATAAAATGAAAATTTCCCATTAAAATCCTTGCTTAATAGATTGTGGTTGCAATTCTAACAATACGAGGAATAAGTTGATGTTGTCAGATTTCAAAGTAATATATTGAGATACATCCTCATCTTGGTGGCCTTTTTCTACTTTAGTGGTTGTTATAATGCAGGTAACAGATTTTATTCCACCTATGGACACGCTTTTTCTGACTTTAGTCATTTATGCTTCATCTCTGAAAGCAGTGAACTGAATCTGAGAAGCAGGAAGGAGATAGAGAACAAGCATTTTGAAGTGTGTCTATAGACTTTGGAGGTTAACAGGAAAGAAATAAAGAAGTAAAGGGATACTTGACTTTTCCCTGAGTAAACAAAAAGGTTATAGTCCTTGAATCAGGGCAGGTACTTTGAGGGCAGTGGAGACATTTTTAATTTTTATGAGACATGATTGCTTTGGGAAGAAACTCATTATGTACAAGAAACCTAATTATTAGTCCTTAATTAATTTTTTAAAGTTTTCCTGGACTAAAACATTCATTTTAATCAGTTTATTAAATATTTTATATTTATATTGTAAATAAATTTTTATTTATAAATGTAGAATGTCATTGTATATTCATTGAGGCTTCAGATTTTTTGAGGCCAATTGTACTATCTTTGATCTAGAAATACAAGTTTACCTAATCTATCTTAATTTGATTCATTTTCCCTTAAAGTTTTATCTTATTTTTAGCATTTCTGAATTACTGAGAAATAACTCTTTCTTTTCCATAGCATATGTAATGTATTACATAGGAGCTTGATCAGCAAATCACCAGTTTAGGATAGTTTCTTTTCTTGTAAGATTAACAAAAGCACATGCTATTAAACAACGTTTATGTGTTATTACCTTTTAAATAGTCTAGGAAACAATTTAAGATCTACTTTCCTTTTTATAAAAATTCTTTAAAGAGCATTTGGTAACTATGTTTGTATAATATGCTTCCCTTTGTGAACATTGTAGTTTATTCTTCACTCAACTTGAATTATACCCCTCTTTGGGCATTAGACACATTTATTTTAGAATTGAGACACACTTATATTTTAGTTTCCAGCAAAAAATGTGTAATTCCTCACAAGTATGTAATTTTTTCTTCATATTCTTCAACAAATTTGTTTTTTCCCATAAGCACATGTAGCAGTTTATAATTATTGATGCAACCATAGACTGAGAATCACTTGTTTTATTTTAGACTTTTCTCCAGTACTTGAATTTATGGGAATGATAATAAATGAGTCTACTTGTTCATCCCTAGATTCCCAATAAGAAACTCACATATATTAGTCTTTCAAACAAATAAAAATTAAATAATACCATGTGTGGAAGACTTTTCAAAGACATTAAGATGGAAAGAAATATTTTAACTTCTATTTTTCTAGTATATAAAAAATGGCCATTTTTAGTTATTTATATTTTAAAATAACTATGTCATTTCCTCCAGTGAAGTAGTGCATTAAGAAATAGGATTTATTCTTCTGCTTAAAAAGTAAAGACCATATATAGTACATTTTATCAAATTAAAATCAATGACCTTATAAGAAAGTTATGAATGATCAGTCTGCAGGTTAAGAGAAAGCTTAAATGTACATTTGTAATAGGAATATACCAGGAGGTTTTCACCAGGAAAATATCTGCTGAACTTGCTAAAAATAGACATTAAAATTAAGACATCATGGGTCATTGTATAAGAATATAAGTTTGAGATCTCACTGAAAATACAAATCAATAAGATAGTCTTGTCCCCAAAAGATTGGCATATAAAATGTTATACCCTCAATATAAGTGTAAATATAAAGACTACTGAGATTATCAGTGGACCATGAAATAATCTATGTATATGCATTTAGCAGTGAACACATGGGGATGCTCAATTTAAGTCTATATTCTGATTGTATAGTTTTTTGTCATTTGGCAAAACGTTGGTAGAAATTTGAACAGATCTCTGAATAGCAAATTACCCCCATGGAAATGTATAAGAAAGACTGGAAATAAACTTCTCTCAAGATGCCACATTTATCATGTATTAAAGATTTGGTGGATAAAATTCACATGGAAATTAGCAGTGCATGGAAACAGCAAGTGAATGCAAAAGAAAAACAAGGTATTGTGACTTAGAACCAGCAGGAACAAAAAAAAAAAAAAAAAAAAAAAAAACAGAGAAAAGAAACCTCAGCTAACTCCAAGTAATTAAATTAGCAGACACAGAGTACAAAATCAATTAAATTTAAAGCATTTAAGTAAATAAGAAGCAGTTTTCACAATTTCACAGGAAACAAAACACTAGAAATGATGAGAAACACAATTTGAAATAAAAACTGGAGGAAAATACAAGAAGAAATAGATTATAGATTGATATAAAATTCTGTGAATAGATCCGTGAGAGTTTAGATAAGAGGTGTCTCCCAGAGTCTCATGTGTAGACAATGCAAGAATGTTCAAGAGGTGAAATGATTAGATTATGAGAACTTTAAAACTAACTGGTGGATTAATTCACTCAAATGAATTTAATGGGTAGTAACTGTAGGTAGGTAGTATGTTCCTCAAGGAAATAAGTCACTGGGGGTGTGTTTTGGGGGTTTATATTTTGTCCCTGGTGAGGAAAAATCCTTCTGTGCTTCTTGATTGTCATGTCTCTGAGCTGCTTTCCTCCTTCTTGCACTTCCCTCATGTTTTTCTACCTCACCAGAGGCCCAGAAGCTGTGGAGTTGGCCAACTATGTACTGAAGCTCTGAAACCATAAGCCAAAATGAACTTTTCCTCCTCTAAGTTATGCTTGTCAGGTCTTGTCACAGAGATGAAAAGCTGACTAAAATAAGCTTCATTATGTACAACTTATTGCCAAATGACTGGGAAATAAAATAAATTATATCTGGAGAAATTAAGTATAATCCAACTGGAGGAAAAACAGATGGAAATATGAAAAATGGGATAAAACAGAATTAGAAAGGTACTTTAGTAAGCCTTTTCATCTTAACATAAAAGTTAACATAAAATTAATGCACATCACAAGAGAATACATCAGAAAAATGATGAATCCTAACACTGTCCTTGAATCATTCTTTAGGAGGTTAATAATTTATACTGCAGTTAATTACATTGATTATGGTTACTTACCTATCTACTCCATAAATTGAATCAGAGAGCATATCTTTCAAGATTGGTAGAAATAACTGAATTATTAAAAATAATTGTGGAAGAAAGAGTATATATATATATATATATATATATATATATATATATATATATATGTTTATATATCTTACATATGTGTGTATGTGTGTAAGACCAACAGATAATATAAAATAAGATGCAGATTAAATAAATTAATATATTAGTAATTATAGTAATTATAACTGAGCTACAAAAATCCTGAGATTGAGAACAAAATTAATAGACTCTTAAAAATCCATGTACTTGCAATAAGTAAGAATTAAACAGAGGTACACAAAATTTGAATTCAAAGCAATAGATCAAATTATATCAAGAAAATTTTAAACAAAAGTGTTCTATATCTCTATTACTCAAAAAATAGGCTTCTAGTATAAAGCATTGCTATAAAAAGAAAATAACATAATAAAATAGTCAATTAAAATGAAAATCAATTTAAGGTGTATAGCATCATTTCAAAATATGTACAGCATGTCTTGAAAGAATTACTGGAAGAAATAAAAATATCTGTCTTCAGCATGAGAGATATTAATACAATTCTTTCCTAGTAATTGATAGAAAAAGACACAAAATGTCAGTAAAATAAGAATGATTTGTACAATCGGTATTAAGGAATAAAACATTTGTTTTATTTGACTATACAGACAACACTGTATTCCCAAATAGCAGAATAAACTCTATTTTCATGTGTGCATTAAGAATTTACCAAAATTTATCAATTATGTAAGTGTATGTAGATTTAAACTTATGTTTTAACCAAAGAAAGTTAATATATTTAAGTGAAAATTGATATGTTTTTGCTAAGAATAAAGGTTTTCCAGAAATTAATTATAGAGCATTAACTAGAAGATTCATTTTGATAACTCACAGGATCAAAGAAGAAACTATAATATAAATACAAACTATTTGTGTAAGGGTAAAAGAAATTGAAGTCAAAGCGTAAAAGTTAAAGGGTAAAAGACCGGGTATTGTAAAGTTTCTAAGCTGCAAGGTCTGAGTTAAAATGTAAAGGATTAGGTATTGTTAGGTTTCTATGCTACCTGCAAAACCTGAAATTTCTGTAGCTGTTAAGACAATGCTTGGAACCGCCCAGTAAATATTTCCCCTGACTGTTTGGTTGTTTAATAACTGAAGGGCTCTGTGTGGTTGCACGTAGGCCTTGCAGGGCCTGGACCAATCAGTTTGAATGTAACCCCCTCCTTAGGAATGACCTATCACTCCAGCCTGACCTGTTCCTGCCAATGAATGAACTAATCATGTTTAGGAGTTGTTGTTCAATTTTCCCGCGCCTCATGATGATTTGTTCTGATGTATACAAAGCCCTCTGCCCTCCCCAAAAAGTGTACTTAAGCAGTGCTCAGCCCCTGCTCGGGGCTCTGGGCTGCTTTCCCTTCTTGAGTGGGCACGGAGCCCCAGCATGCTGGTTCAATAAATCCCCTTCTGCCAATTGCATGAGTGGTCACTTGGTGGTCTCTTTCTCCGACGCTTCGCCTGACCCTTACATTTGAACTTAAAAAAGTTTTTACAAATCAAAACTATGGGGATTACAGACAAGTACTTAGAGGATGTTACTTTGTCTGTAGTGATGAGAAGTCCCTTTGGTTTGCTCAAAACTGGTGGTTTTCCGAAGTCTCCAAATGCTCCTCTGTGAATTATCTACTTCAGCATTGTTTTTGAGCTACAACCCTTTCTGAAAATCAGCCCTTTTGAACTATAATGCTTTCTGAAGCTTCCTGACCTAGACCTTGGTCAAGATCACTTTGTTTCCCCTGGACTTGATTTTACAAATGTGGTATATTCCAGAACCTAGGATCCTCAATTACCTTTTCTTAGAGCATATACTTTACAAAAAAATATAGTTGCAAATACTTACTTTGCTCTTTTGAAATGTAAATTTTCTACATTCCAGTAATTTATTTCTGAGGACCTGACAGCCATCCCTTTGAAGTACAGTCATCAATAGTATGATAGGCCACTGTCTGTCACCTTCTGTGGGAAGGTAGGACACTGACTTGGAAAAGGAAAAATTAGCAAACACAAATGGCATAATTATACTGACCAGCCTCCCTCCATCTTTTGCCATAAGTTTAGGTGTTAGTCAGCTTTTGTTGCTATCACTAAATACCTGACAAAAACAACTTAGAAAAGGAAAAAATTATTTTGGTTTCATGGATTCAATCCATAGTTCACCAATTCCATGCCTCTGGGCCCAAGGCCAGACAAAAGGGTATCTTTTCAGAAGGGCATGAATGAGACAAGTTGTTTATTTCATAGTAGCCAGATAACAGAAATTGAGTTCAAGAGGAGCCAGGAGCAAAAATTAAACCCCAAAGGCACATGTCTCAGTGACTAACTTCCTCCTGCCATACCAAGTCTACCTGGGGTTATCACCCAGGACAGTAGTCCCTTCAAATTATAAATGGATTAACCCACCAATTAAGTTACAGCTCTAAAAATCTAATCATATTAGGGGACACTTCATATCCAAACTGTAAAAGCTCATCTTAAAATTTAAATAATTTCTTGCCTTTTCTTTCAGAGTATTTGAATTCAGTGTCTCTGCTATTTGCAACAATCTTGAATAAGGCCTTTCTTTAACTTCCAGCATAGATTTTTTTTTTTTTTAAACCAGTGTGTTGTGGTTCATATATTAAGTGTCCTTCAAAAACTAACCTGTGACACAGTTCAAGAAAGTTTATAGATGAAATGATTGGATTAGGAAAGAAAGCCTTGACCTAATTAGTGCATTATTCCCCTGGGGATAACTGCAGGCAGGTAAGGTGTGGCTGGAGGTGTTGGGCATTTAGGGTGTACCTTTGGGGTATGTGTTTTGTCCCTGTGAATAGAGTAGACTTTCTCTCTATTCCTGTTACAATGTCCTGAGCTCCTTTCCTCTGCAACACTCCGCTGCCATGATGCATGTTCTGCTTCACCTCTTCTCTACAAGTGTTCTTATCAGGACTTTTGGCTGCAGGAATGAAAAAAAAAAAACTGACTAAAACACAGTGTCAGCAGCTATTTCCTGATAATAACCACAGCTGTAATGATATCTGTTCTTGATTATTACTCCTTTAGCCCATTGGATAATTTTATAAGCATCTAATTCCTTATGTTAGGAATTATCTATTATATATATATATATATATATATATATATATATATATATATATATATATATATATATAAAATATATATATATATATATAACATATATCTATTCATTTTTTAATTATCTAGAGTACAGTGTTCTTGTTTGAATCCAAACTAGATTAAAGACCACAGGAATACAAGATCTTTGTGGAAAAATAAATAAATAAATAAAACTTTATGAAAAAAAACATAAAATTAACTAAATGAAGAAAAATGATTTATATTTTATCAGTCATCCTCAATATACATAAAAACATCTACCAGGTTGACTTAAGTTGAAAAATACTAAGTAAAAGTAACAAGTACTCTTAACACTCTAGGTGGAAGTACAAATTATTCTTTTAGAAAACAAGCTAATGTAGTCTAATAAAATTTCATGTCTTGGAAGCTAATAGAGAAAAAGTGTATACTTGTGCTCTGCAAGACAAATAATGAATTGCCCTAATAAAGACATAATGAAATGATACATATTATAATCAACAACAAAATTGTTCAAAATATTTCATTAACTGGGCCAAATTTAAAAAAAAAATTAAGATAAGGTTTCAATCTAAAAGATATGATGAGTGGGATTAGAATAAATGAAGACAGGAGTTTGTATGAAACATACCCTTAAAAGTAATTTAAGATAGAATATTATCATTTTAGAGTTATAACTGTATCAGTGTAACTATGAAAGATAATAAGTGTGTTGAATTTTCTTAATTATGCAGTCATATATTTTATGTGTTTATTTTATTTCATATAAATGCTATATTTGTATAATCTTTAACTAAATAGATTATCGGTATTTGAGGGTACAAACAGGCATATATGTATGTTCTATTTTATAGAGTATGGCTTAGTCATGATTTACTAAGAAATATTTTTGAAATCTAAATAAAAAAGGAGAAAGTCTAGGTGTTAAGACCAAATCATAATCAACTTAGAATTTTAAACAAATAGTACTTTAGTTTTAAGTTTTTAAAACTTGTCTTATATACATACAAAGAAAAATGTCTGGGGACCAGGATGAGCATTACTGAATATAATAGAAAGTTTTTCAATTGGTGAAGCATTGAGAGACTGAATGAGATTTTTCCTACCTGGATTTTCACGTCTTAGTAAAAACTAACATATGTAATTTTTTAAAAAAAACCATCTGGGTAAAACCAATCATTTTTCATTACCTCAAAGCTTAAGGAGCCTTAATATGTTACTCATTTCTTCTTCTTAGAATATTTGGATAGAGATGTTCAAATAAAAAAAGAAAAATGCAATTCAAAAGAAAATTCCTACTAAGAATGAATCTAAGTCATTTTTTTTAAACTAGGAAACTACTAATAAATCCACATTTCTAACTCTTTATGTCAACATTTATGAAAATATTTCGTAATTTTTCTGCATCTCACTGGATGTTTTGGGAATAAATTAATTTATGAAATGTTTACTTTATCCACTTTTTCTCAATATAATACTGAGTTCTCCATCACTTCTAAGAAGAGTATAATAAACTTGTAAAATAAAACAAGGAACCAGATGACCAGTAGTCAAACATAAATCCAGTTTTGCAAAAAAAAAAAAAAAAAAGTTATCTCTTTTGTTGTGATTTAACACATGTCAATTTTGCTTTGATACCAAAATGGTAATGGTATTTCCTTACATAAAATATTAAACTACACAATTGAAATGTCAGTTGCTCTTGCATATTTTTTTTACTTTAAATTGCTTATTAAATGCAAATTTCCATAAGCAAATATAGAAAGATCCTTTATTCAATAAGCAGGTGTTTATTAGCACTCTCATGTGCATGCCATTTCACGAAGTCTTTTGCAAGATGCACAGAAATGTAAGATTAAATAGGAATAGTGGTTTTAGGTCCATTTGCTTTAGAGGCAAGTTTTGTATAAAGCAATTATGAATTGTTAAAAGGGGATTATATGTGATATGCAGAAGCATCAAAAAGACAGAGAAAGACATTTTAAAAGATTATTTAGTTTTATTTTAGCATAATATGTCAATCTGTAAAATAGTGAAGGATATATCAGAGATGACAGTTTTCTGGTGAAATATTTCTCATTGAGACCCTGTGGACAATTCAAATTAAAGCAATTAGTAAATATATATTATGAGTTCTACACCTTTCTAGATATTTTTGATCAGAGAATGGGATACATGTTTCTTGTCTCACAGAACTATAATCTAGTGAAGGAGAAACAATCATAAACAAATAACTATAATATAAAGTCATAATTCTTAAAGTGATTTATAAAGAACATAATTCAATTTCAGGTTTTTGAAATATTTTAAGAAGACAATATTTAAACTGAGCCTGTAGGTACAAGTCAAAAAGAATGAAAGGAACTTAACAATATGAGATGAAGTTGGGGAAATATATAGTAGTAAATTTTTTATATGTATAATAGAGGGAACTTAAAAAAAACAGATTTATTATACCTGGAATTGTGGTAGTTGAGACAGATGAAATACATTACATAATTACATATTTAATTCTAAAACTATTTTCTTTCATATCATTGTAGACAATATTTTCATTATTATAAGGTTCTATAAATCTCTTCACTTTGCTTTACTGAGAGCCCCATATACACAGAAACTGCCTGGATCCCTTGTTTAAAAACTAGAAAAGCTATCTGATTTTGATTAAGGGATAAAATTTTCATCAGAACTGAAAATGTGAAACATTTAGTTTAGTGAAGAGATAAATAAGACCTTTTCATTTAACAGAGATGATGGTGTAGGTTATGATGAGCATTCCAGGACAAAGGGCATGTATCAAGTTCTTTATATAAAGCAATCCAAGTAATCACAGAGAGAAAATATTGGGACTAGATGAGAAATATGCATCCTTTTAGTAATAGAAATAGAGACATTGCCATGACTTTCACTTTTTAAAAAATATAATCTCCAGTGTTATTACAAAACCAATTTATCTTTGCCATTCTTATGTGTCATTCTTCCTTTTTTTTTTTTTTTGAGGTAGCACATTTTCCACTTTCAAATATTTCCCATTTCCATTGTGAAGCCTACATAGAGTATTCAGTGTTACTTTTTATTCTTCAGTTGTGTCTTCCTTGTGCATATTCCTTAAATCATTCACCAGCTACCCTCTCAATTAGAGTCATATCTACACCAGCTTGTCTCTCTTTACTATCTTTAAATACGCTGCATACAATTAGCTAGAAATAATATTGGTTTTAAGAGAGAAATTCTTTGAAGTGAGGCATGATAAATATTTTTGACATCCTTGTAGGAAAATGAGCTGCTTTTCTGTATCAGTAACTTTCATCAATTGAATTAGTGTTATTTCCCATTACTTCTCTTTTCCACTATATAACATGTGAGTTCTTAATAAGATAATTTAGTATTATATCAGACAAACTTAATATTCATGCATTATGAAGAAACATTACTAATATGATAGAAAACTGCTAGAAGGAGGAAATGATTTTATTAAAACTAAAATAAAGCTCACTGTACATTTTTCACCTCCTTGAATACCTGTCTATACTAATCAGATGATAGAAAAAGCAGAATGAGTCTAGAGAGCACATAATACATAATCTGTATTCTCAGCACAATCTGATGTCACCTATTGGACTGCAAAACCATTCTGTTGGATTGTACTTGGAATTTTTCAGTTCAGAAATATTTAGGATGTTTTAATTTAAAATGATCATGAATTGCACTACTTTGTCCTGGCCTTGCTAATTTATGTCTGTCATAACTGAAGAAGAAGACATTTGTGAATAGGATAATAACTCTCTGAATCTTCATGAGCTCTGAGTCAATAAAATGATGAGACACATTTCACATTCTTTTAATGCAGCATCTGCTTCATCAGTCGGAAGAATTACAACTCTTACTTTGAAGGAGTCTTAATGATACAAACCAAATCTTAATAGATAACTAACTAAGATGAACACATTGTTCCCTTCCATGCATAAAGAGAAACACTATTTTAATTGGAACTGAATTAGAGGGCATGGTAGATTTTATAGATCCTCAATTTTTGAATTTAATTTAGATTAAGGAAAATCAGACATAATTCTAAGAATACAAAAAAAGGCAAAATCATTGGAAAACCAAAATGAGTAAATACATTAATGTGTTCCTGATTTAAGTGTAGATAATCAAGGACTACATAATTTTTCTGTTCAACATATTTTGAATATTGCTTCTTCCATGCGATTTAGCTACTGTACAGTCAAAATGCAGGAAAGCATATCAAATGTAATTTCTACTTGCTATCTATCACATAGACATATATTAACACAACTATATAGTTGGGAATATATGCAATGTGCAAATGGTCATTTGTCCCTTAAGAGTACAGAAAAATTTCAATAAGGAATAAATTAGGAAGTACTAGGGATGTGCTACATCTGGAAACTGCGTAAGAGTTAGACCGGTGAAAAGTATAAAATTGTTAATGCACAATCTTTTTTTCCAAAATTTAAAGCTGTTAAGATTTATTTCTCAGATATAATTTTCTATAAACATCCAAGCATGCTGCCAAGATTATAAATAAGTAGAGGACATGGGACAAATTGGATAAACTATTTTGTATTCACAGTGGTTCTGATCATTTTCAGGGCTTTGGAAGCTCATTGAAGATGAGCCTTACAACTCTCTAAGACTTAAGTTCTCAAAACCATTTACCTTAAAAAAAAAAGAAAAGGATAAACTAGTCAACTATATAAGAACAACATATGGTTAGAAGTTCCAATGCAAAGAAACATATTGTCAATAAAGTACTGGTGCCAAATCTTCATCACTTATATACATAGACCATCCTCACACTTATTATTTTCTAGACCAAGCACTCACTTAAAAAAAAAAAAAAAAAAACAGTTCCAAGTTGAAATTCGGAAAAAAATATTTCTATTATCATTTGATTACTATATAACTTTTATTTGGACTTTTCTTCATTGAATAGTATTTAAGCTATTCGTGCATTCATTTCAGGGGTAAAGTTAATCTGAACATAGTGAGAAGTACAATATTACCACATAAATACATTTTTAAAATGTTCTCATGCATTATTTAGCTTTTTCAATTTTTGAAAGTTATTAATCAAAAGTTTTTATTGAATATAAACATGTCAAATATTATCTACACAATATATGTGCAATATTTACTATATAAGCAATATATATTTAAATATTATTGCACACAGTTTACTTAAGACCATAGTGAATTACCTCAATATTTTTATATAATACCCAAAATGCTTATTGCTTTACTTTCAATGTCCATAGGTTTATTAAAAAAGACAAGTTTATAAATTAAAGGTCACACAAAAATATTTATTTTGAATTGTATAATAATTTAGCATATTACAGATGAATTTTATTTGTCCCTTGAAGTTTGAAACTGATGAAATAAAATTTAATTAACTATTAGAAGCATGATATAAAATGCTTTCAGAAAGAGAAAATAATAATGAACTGTAGCAACATGGAAAATAATTGGAGTGACTTGAAGTAATTTATAAATCATTTCTGACCATTATATAAGAGTAATTAGTTAGCTAGGATTGGTGGCACATGCCTGTAATCCCAGTGGCTAGGGAGGCTGATGCAGGAGGATCTCAGCCACAGCAATTTAGCACGGCTATAAGCAACTTAGCGAGATGCTGTCCTAAATAAAATATAAAAAGGACTCATGAATGGAGTTCAGTGGTTAAGTGCCCCTGGATTCAATCCCCAGTACTGCTCCACTCTGCCTCCCCCACCCCCCAAAAAAATAGTTGCTTCTAAATCTTTGAAATTTCATTGTTGGGTTGACTTTTGAAGTAAATAATACAATGTGGAAAAATGAGATTAGTAAGAGGACCCAGTCAATTATCTCCTTATTTCTTAAAGAATAAATGTGAAGGGCATGGACTCTATGATTTAGGTAATTGTTCTGTAATGTTTTCAATCCAACTTTTATAAGATGCGTAGTTTATGCATATATTGTTATTTTGATTATTTATTTATGGTAAGCTGCTCCAATTATAGCAAATTGTAGCATCTGTGGTTTCATTTATGGTGCTGAAGAAAAGTGATTACTGTATTATGAGGCAGCCATGCTCCAGAGTATAACAAAACATGAAATACAGCTAGGTTAAGGACATTCTTATTTTGTAGCTATGTGGTTATCTCTGAGGAGACACATCTTGTAGTTACCAGATGTTCCACAATAACAGTAACTCTGAAGTTGCTTAGTTGTTATAACAAGAAGATTTTACTACATAGGAAAAGATTGGCATTTTCTCTGCTGGAAGAAAATGAAATTGGCAATTTAGAAAGGCAGTTTCAACAGAGCTATGTGGTTTACATTGATTAATCTATCTCATTAGAATATTAGCCAGCCAATGAGAACTAATTTCTATCCATTTTCCAATCTATGCCATATGTCTAGGTCATAAAACAGCATTTCTTTAATTCCAGCTACTATAGAATTTGCATTAAAAAAGAAGCTGACCTTTTTCTCTTAACCACCAAAAATTTTTAAATGAGTTTTATTATTTTAGGAAGTATTTTTATTCTGATTTGGGGTGCTAAGAAAGATGTGAATAAAGACAATTGTGGAAAATCATTTGAATTTTTTTCTCTTGCTTTCCTATCACTTCTTGTTCCCTGGTAGCAGTCTGGATTGACATATGTTCAACAATATTAGTATGGCCTATTTTGCATAAGTTCATCAGGCAAATTTGAACTCATGCCCCAGCCCCAAACTATGGACAAAATAAATGACAAATCAAGTGATCTGGTGAAAAAAATATATTATAACCACAAAGGAAGAATTCCTGTATTCCATCCTGTAAGGACACTTCCTATTTAGTAACACTGTGTGACAACTACTGGTATCCAATTACTCTGAAATGAAATTACTTAGAAGGAAACAGAAAAAAAAAAAAAAATTTCCCTGGAGATACTCTGAGAAAGTTCTCCTACTGGTGCATATGTTATACTTCATGCATTTTGAAAGGAACATACACAACATCTATTTATAGCACAAAGACATTATACACATTGATCTTTGGGTAGATCTCATACAAGTAAATAAAAGAATAAAGACCCATAGTTCATAATAAAAATGATTGATATTTACAAAACTTGAAAGGGGAATAAATTTACATCAATAGGGAAATTATATGTGTGTGTGTGTGTGTGTATATATATATATATATATATATATATATATATATATATATATTCTAAGGAATAATATACATATTATTATTATTCTAAGGAATAATATACATTATTTTTTGAATAAATGGATTAGAGTCATGCCAATTAAAAAACAGATATTTGTCCAAGGTATTATTAAACAAGATTCAGATAAGTGAAAATAATATGATAATCATTTTTAAATGCTGTGATGTGACACAATACATGGATGGATGGATAGACCAATAGATAGATACTGTATAAGCACTGAGTTTGAGGCCATATGTGAAAAGTGCTTGGTAGCCAAAGTGAAGTAAGTATAGGAGAAAAGGAAAAAAGAAACAAAGCTAAAAAACTTGAAAAAGGCTGTATATAATCTTTAAAAGGAAAATAGTTGATAAGATCAACTGAACTCCTATGCTACAGAAGAGCAATAAATGTCAAGATATACATATATATATATATATATATATATATATATATATATATGTAAAATTACATTAAAATATTTTAAATTGAGGCCTTCATCGAGTATACCATCTACAATTATTTATTTTTTTCCATTAGTTCCTTTTACAGTTTCTGGATCTTTTCCTTCACAGGAGTCTTCACTGTTTGTTTATTTATATATTTTTTTTCTAATTAGTTCTTCATCGCAGTCTAATATCCATAAACAGCAGTGACATTTTTAGTTCAACATCTAGTGCATATTAATATTGATTTTATAGATACTGTAGGAATTAATAAAAGAAAATGTAGTTATTTTATATAAGTATCTGATTAATCTATCTCATTAGAATGTTAGCCAGCCAATGAGAACTCATTTCTATTCATTTTCTAACCTATGCCATAGGTCATAAAAAGTGTTTCTTTAATTACAGCTACTATAGAATTTTCATTAAAAAAGAAGCTGACCTTTTTATCTTAACCACCAAAAATTTTTAAATGAGTTTTATTATTTTAGAAAGTGTTTTTTGTTCTGATTTGGGGTACTAAGAAAGACGGAAATAAATCATTTAAAATATTAGCATGTGTCTTAAGGAAATTCACAAGTTGAAGATCATTACAGAAAGTTTATGAAACAGATTACAAAGAAATCTAGTGGTGTGGTGTAATGGAAACTCAGAAGACAGGTGATCTTGAGACAGAGTGAGTGGCCATATGTGACAAATACTGTGGGAAGGACAGGTTACATGGGGAAAGGAATCATTCCTTAAAAATTAGCATCATGGACATAACTAAAGGTACACAAAAATATTCTTGGCAATAATCAAGAAATATAACCTTACTATTACCTAAATTTCCAATTAAGGAGACGATTGATATGATTTTTAAAATACAAATAAAAGTGACATTTTCAGTAAAAAACTAAATATTTTCTTGACTATTTGTCTAATTATCTATATGGCAAAAGTTGTGATGGTACAATACCAAAAATTATGATTAAATATTATCTTTTGCCTTCTCATCTGAGACCTCCAAAGCCTTGAATGACCCAAGTACAAGCTCCCATCCCCCACACTTTCAATGAGCATTTCTTGCAGACAACCCTACTGATCATGGGCATAGACACTGGGCCTGTTCATTGCTGTATACATGTTTCAGCTCCATGTTAGCCAGCTGGGTTATTGAAAGATACCCTTCTGAGGGAATTGTACATCACATCACTTCTAGATACTATATAGCTTCTACTTGTTCCTTCTGTTCCAGAGTTTAATTTCCATATGACTCTAATGACATGAGTATCCTCCACCTTCCCAAAGTCTAGGGCAGAATCTCTGCTTTATCAACAGGGTAAAGGAAAGCTAATGTAAATAAAGTTTCCTGGAGAAGATAGAGCACATTTTAATTAACAGCAATTAGGGAGGTTGAGGCAGGAAGATCCTAAATTCAAGGCCAGTTTGGACAATTCAGTAAAACCTTATCTCAAAATAAAAATTTAAAAAAGGGTACTGGGGATGTAGCTCAATGGTAGAGTATCCTCAGGCTCAATTCTGTAGTACCAGAAGAATAAAAGGGGGAAAAAGTTATGAACCAGTCAGATCATGTTTATTCTATGCACATGAAATAAACATAATTAGTTTATTTGTAAGACTTAAATATGTCATGTATCTTCTTTGTCCAAAAAATAGGTTATTAATTTCTCTATGAGAGGAAAATATTCTTTACTCTCTTTCCACCAAAGCATTGGTGGTGAATAATTGAGTCAATAGTTTTGTGAAATTTTAAACCTAGAATTTCATAGGATATTAAAAAGTGGTTCATTCATTTTCATTAAATTAGATTTTAGTACAAGCATTAGCCAGCTAAATATTTCTATAAACTATCATTTTAGAAAAATGTCCATATAAAATTAATTTAGGTACAACATAGTTACTTTTTATTGCTTGTGTTTTTAAAATTATCATGAAAATTGTATTTTCTCTCAGATTATTGAAAGAATTCATGGTTTTGATTTGAAGTAGAATAGAACTGCTGGGCTAATAACTGCAATCATACATTTTACATTTTATTTAAAGAAAAAATGTATACATCTCATTTTATGAGGGATAAGGGGAAGAGATAGGACAGAACAGAGGAGATGGCAACTTATTGTAATTACATTCATGAAGTTCAAAAATCAAACTACTAGAAAAGTCATGGTGAGTGCTCTTTTCTTAAAATGTAAGACTTTCAGTTTGTGAGTGTCACTAAAAAATATGTTCTCAATACTAACTAAGGGCATCTTACAAAGACTACAGAATTGATTTACTCTTTCCCATTGATCTTGCTGTCAGTCAATCCTTGCACTAAACACAGAAGAAACAGGTCTTACAAGACAGACCAGTAGCAACTAAATTGATAATTAAAGTGTGGTTGTACAGGTATGACCTGAAAATGTAATCACAGCCACCAAGGGAACCATAGAGGGTGATTGATATAGTTTACATTAGCATACAATTTAAAAAGAAGAGGTTTGAATAAGGGCATGGCCACAGGGATATGAAATAGACAGATGTTAAAAAGAAGACACAAATCTCAGAATCCAAGTATTCAATAATTTTGATGAAGGACAAAAATTCATAACATTGCTGTAGAAACAGTATTTTACAGGAAGAAATAAAAATCATGTGGAAATCTAATCTGCAAACATTAGACAAATGACATCGTACTTCATATACAAAGCTGCAGAAGTCCCTTTAGTATAAACAATCAGTAACTGAGTTGAGATTTGTCATGGAATCACTTATTCTTTACATTAACCATTACATTACATTTCACTAATTCTTTACATTAATGGAAAAATAGGCACCTGTTTTGCTTATAGGATAAGAATGGCATGTCATTCACATAGTATAGTAAATTGGGACATGCCAGTATGCATTACAACCACATATAAAAATCTGAACACATTCAAGGGACCAGATAACTCTAGTCATAAAAGTATTCCATACATTTATATTTATATACACATAAAGGATGAAAAAAAATCTCTATAATGTCAGTAACACGTTTTTACCATTATCAAGAAAATGCAAATCATTGATGACTATATTATAGTTCAAACTTAACATAATTACCTGAAAAACCTCATAAAAACTTAATTTTCCTCCCTTTAGTACTGGTGATTGAACTCAGGAGCACTAGATCTCTGAGTCACATCCCCAGCCCTATTTTGTATTTTATTTAGAGACAGGGTCTCACTGAGTTACTTAGTGCCTCTCTTTTGCTGAGGCTGACTTTGAACTCAAAATTCTCCTCTCTCAGCTTCCTAAACTGCTGGGATTACAGGCTTGCACCACCCTGGCTAGCTAAAAAAAGTTGTTATATAACAGCATAAATAATTATGATAAACATAATGCCAAGCTACCAAGAAGAAAAGATAGAAGACCAAAATTACCATTATTGCCATCAGTCCCAGAGATACCAAAAGTAATTTAGAGGAATATTGTGAACTCTTTAATCATGACTTCTACAACATGGAATGAATGAATACCTTTCTTCTGTGTCACAAATTAACAAAATTTAATCAAGTGTAGTTAAATAATCTAAGTTGCCCTTTATTTATTACACAAATTTGTGGTAAACAACTTTTCTAAACAAGAATATTTTGAGCCAAAATTGGTTTACAAATCTACAAAATACTTTTAAGAAGAAAAACCACCACTTCTCCAGAAACACTGGAAAACAGAAGAAACCTTTTCTAGATTATGTTATCAAGCCAGCATTATTCTAATAGCCACATAACACATCTCTTTCTTCTCTTTTATCTTCTCTCTCTCTTTCTCTCTCTCTCTGTGTGTCTACCCCTACCTCTCACACATTTGTTTTAATTTGGGGTGCTTAGGAAGATGGGAATAAAAGAACTATAGAAAATTGTTTGATTTTTTTCCCTCTTACTTCCCCATCACCTCTTCTATTCTTGGTAGTATTAAAAATATGTCTCCCCTGCCGCCCCCCCCCCCCCACATATGCATGGTATCTCTCTTTCTTTTTTTCTCTCTCTTTCTCATGCTGATCTTTCCATTTGAAGTAGTGGTGAATGACTTTAAATGTTTGGGGTGCTTACTTACATAGCTTTCACAGGAGAATTATAGCTCATCCCTGCTTCTGGATATAGAACTTAATTTTCCTACAAAGTACTGCTAAGCTAGCCAAAATTTATGACTTTGGAACTTAAGGAGTCCAGTTCATCACAGGCAATTCTGGATGCATTAACTTTTGACATTCTTTGGTGAGGTTCCTCATGTTCAGGAGTACCCAGTATCCTAATGGTGATGCATTTAATTTTATTTTGTTTTAACCCCTTACTTTAGAGAGTATGGTCACATGAACTTGGTCTTCAAGTCTAAGAATCTGAACTATGATATTTTTAATTGTGGCTTGTGGTACATTCCACAGGTACCATACCATGAATACTAGAAAGTATCTTCTATTAATACCTTAAAAGGTGTCAAATTAAACCCTAAGTGGAATGTTTGCTTGTATCACAACATGTACTTACTCTAGTGTTCCTTCTTCTAATAAATATCATTTCAGGTTAGCAGCTTTGCTTGTCACTTTGTAAATAAGTCAGAATAATTTTCCTATGTGTGGAATGCATTATCTTCAGAAGTAAAATAGGACTTCTAAGTGGTGCTCTATATTATTAGCACCAGGTACAACAATTTGTTACTTTTTATTTAAATATGATATTTTACATAATCACTTTGAAATTTGGGTGCATATGATTGGAGCATTTGTGTAACAAATATGAAAATCAGGGTACAGAATAGTTCTGTCAGTCACAGAAACTGCTATTCAACAGTTTTCCCCTCTTTCACCCTCCCTAGCAACCACTTATCTATTCTCTCTCAATGCAGTTTCATCTATTTGAGAATCTGATTCGAAATGAATCATAGGGTATACAATTTTTGAAACTGGTCAATTTTACTCAGTAATACACATTTAATATTAATACAAGTTGGTGCTTGCATTAATAGTTCATCCATTTTATAGTCAAGAAAACTCCCATTATGTGACTATACCATAGTTTATTTACCAATAGAAAAATATTTGGGAAGTTTTCAGAGTATTTTCATAGTCATGAATAAAGCTGCAGTATACATTTGCTGAAGGTTTTTGTGTGATTGTATTCTTTTATTTCTTTAAATACTCAGGAATAGGATTGCTGAGTCTTAAGAGTAAACACAAAACACTTAAATAATTTCTAAAAGCACTTTAACAATTGCATTCCCACAGGAATGTAAGATATTCCTAGTTTTTCTACATCTTCATCAGAATCAGTGTTCCTGCTTGTTCTTCACTAAAAGTGAATGCTTGCATGACTTAAATCATTAACCATTAACCATTAAATTGTCATCGATATGCATTGATATGGAAGTATCCTGAATTCTTTTTTTTCTCTATTATTTATATAAGAAAACTTTTTTTTTTTTTTTTTGGCAGTGATTTAACTGGTGATTGAACCTGGCCTTGCATATGCTAAACAAGCACTCTACCACTTTGCTACACATCCAGTCCAAGAACATGTATTTTTTTTTTAATATTTGTTTTTTAGTTATAGGTGAACACAGTATCTTTATTTTATATATATATATATATATATATATATATATATATATATATATATATAGTGCTGAGGATTGAACCCAGGGTGTCTCACATACTAGACCACCTCTGAGCCACAACCCCAGCCCCAAGAACATAGTTTTTAACAAGCCTGACAATGTACTTTTCACTTGTACTCACTGCCAATTAACATGGAGTCATGAGAATATCCAGATGTTTCACATCTCTTTAGACTTTATTTTTTAAGGATGAAGCAGTTAACACCAACCTGGGGCAAAACCAAAATAAATACTGTCATCTGTCTTTTCTTAATTTAAACTGCTTCTGGCCTTTTTTTCCTGATGAAATATTATAGGATACATTTGTTTGATGTGTCCTTTTATCATTCACACAAGGTCATGTTATGTTCTTCTAGAAAAAGCATTTCACTGCAACTGCAGTTAGTACTATTACTTGATATTTCTGAAGTCCACTATCCCTTCCAGTTTCCATCTTCTTTACTGGCGATAGAGGCAGAAATATCTGGGGTCATGAAACAGAAATTGAACCCTGCTTCCTAGAGGGTCCTATGATAGCAATAATTGCTGCCATTCATCCTGATTAGAATTTTATTTTGGTTTTAGTATCCTACCTGTGTGAGATAAGTATCACAAACTTGCATGTTTTTTTTTTTCCTTCTGCAAGAATCCTTACTCCAAATACCGAGTAATCAGTATGAACTTTTTGACAATTCCCAAGTGTGCCTGTCACATGTATGTTTAGGAGCAAACCAAGGACCCAAATACTGGATGAGTCTGTGAACCCAGAGAATCTACTATGAAATGTATATCTACCAGCCTATGTTGCCAATCTGACATGGAGGTCTAATGTCTTCATATTAAGATGGTGAAAGTAATAATGAGGCTTAATAGGTGTGCCATTTCATGGAACTAGTCACAAAGTATCATACTGTGTAAGTCTCAGAGTCTTGTTAAAAAGTTACAGTGGTAGTTGGAAAGCAAGGGGGGATTCCAGATTTATATGAAATTATTTTGAGTTGAGTAATCTAAATCCATGGTGAAACACTTTCAGTTGCAGTTGTCAATTTACTTTTAGTCACTGTTACTATTTCATGCCTAAATTTTAGTTTTATGTTTCAATTAGTTGTTTTTACAGTATATTTTCTATCTAGCTGCACTTTACATTCTTCACTTTTAGTTTAAGTATATTTCAAAACCATGAGTAATCAAAATTTAAGGGATGTCACTGCTACTGGTATAATTATGAGAGTACACAGATGGCTTGTTAAGAGAGAAAAAGGAAAAAAAAATGCTTAAGTGAAGCAGTAAATGCTAACTTTCAACCTGGGAATCTTTTTCTCTATAACATTAAGTTCACGACCCATAAGCTATATATATAGAGAACACACCAGCAGCTATCAATGAGAATCATAGGGTTTTAATAAAAAAACTGGTGTCCAAAATGTATTGTTCTCAAGTATAGTTATAAAACTTCTCCACTGAGGTAATTTCAAAATATCCATTTGACTTTAGAATATATTTTATAGAAATCAATATATTAAATAGCTGGAGCTAAAGTAAACAGTCCAGATTTTTACAGCTTTTTCTTAAGAAATCTTTGGGATAATACAGCATAAAAATACTTGATTATTAATTCTGAATTGAGGATAATCATAATTATGATTTCAGTGTCACATTAAGTACTTAATGTATATAATCATTGAGAAAGTTTTGGTTTTAAATAAATGCTTATTGTCTGCATAGAAAATTATGAGATATAAGTTCTATGTATTTTAGCAAATGTGGCTAAGTATTCTCAAAAACAGTCTTTCTAGCAAGTCAATTTGGCCCTGAATTGCCTTCCTTTGCAATATCACACTCATATATCAAAACAGCGAATGCTCTTTACAGGAGAAAATGTTATTTCAAAGAATAAATATTTGCTCTTTAAGATTTAATCTACTACCACTTTCTTTTTGCCATTTTTAATTAAATGAAATAAGAAAAGATATAATTTTTAAGTGAGATATGAAAAACAAGAGGTTTTGATGCATGTGATAGAGAAATGAGTGTAAACAAGAATAAAACTGTCAAGCATTTTATTTTATAGAATTTAACATGATAAAACATTTTCAAAACATGTTTCCTTTACTTTTACAAGTATACTCCTAAACTGATATTCAATTCTATCTTCTCACTTTCATGATAAACCAAGTACAGACAGAAATGTACATAAGATCTATCAAGTGTCAGCCTCAGAGATAGGGAGTACCAAGAAATCCCACCACCCAAGTTTATATTTCAGTTCATCATGGCTTGGTTTCACAGACTCCTGCATTTACTGTATGAGTGATCAAAGGAAAATAAATTAATTCTGCGCAAGTTACCCTCAAATACTATAATAGTACTTCCTCTATGAATTTTCTCATGGCATTGTTAGAAGTGGGATGATTTAGTGATATAGTAAGTATGTAACCTCACTGAACAACTGAGGTTTCACAGAAGAATCATAAATCTCCCTCCTTTTTTTTTTTCTTCGCCTGTTAACTTGGTCATTACTTCTGGTAGCTGCCATGAGGTATTTGTATTGTTGTTAGGGGACAAATAGCAGAGAATGGTGGGAACAGAACTCAGTTCCATATCTCCATAAGAGTGGTATCAGTGTTTCATTAAGTAGGATCAAGCCAACTCTTTCACAATTTTCAACTCAGAAAATAACAGTCTTCTGCTTTGAGATATATTTTGGACATTAAAACAATTGGAAAGCTCATTAATTTGAGAAAACAAGGATTAAAGAACAGCAATTATCTTCTGCTTCTTTCACGTGTTGTTAGAGGTGTGCTGTGGCTGGATGTTTTAAAATGTATATTATTAGGTTCTTATTTCTTGAAGGGTCAAGAATATTTTCCTTGTCAAGTCAAATGATTTCCAGGAATGACTTCAAAACAAATGACAGGAACAAATGAATTTAAATCATGTGAATTCTTAGAAAACTTTTCAATCTCAATTTAGTTGTGATCACTTAGAAAACCAACCATAGAATAAGAAGATGGCGGCAAGGGGAGTGCATTGCCCCCGAGTGCCGCATCACTGTGTGGGAGAATGACGAGTCAGGACTGCTAAAGGCTATCTTGTTAGGAATTTCCAGCAATAGTGGGGTGCTCCGGAACCTGGAGGAAGGATTTCCATCGCACGAGAATCGGCTGCGGGGACTCAAACACGAGAGATTTGTCGCAAGGAGGGTAACACTGCTTATTCAGCAAATCGCCCCGCGGCAAGAGTCTGCAGCACACGCTGGGAAACGAAGAGATAGCGACACAGGGATACAGCGCTGCAGTTTCTGCCAGCCGTGCAAGCACCGTACTCAGTGCTGAATTCTGGGTTCGAGACGGGGGAAGGAAGTGGTCCAATTCGGTTCTCCACACCAGTCAGATCACAGAGGAGGCCAGCAGCCACCATCTTGGAGAGCTGACCGCAGCTCATTCAGCCATAGAACAGGTAATTTCAGGCTGCCATTCGCCTGCGGCTTGCAGACAGATTACTCAGACTCAGTGCTAGATAACCCGCGGAGACTGCTTCTTGGAGCCTGCTCTTATCAGAGCATACACCCAGCACAGAGCGGCTGAGTTCCGGCTCCCGGAACTGCTCTGGCCCAGGGCTAAGGAGCCCGTGGAAACTGCTTCTCGATCCGGGTCCTGCTGAGTGCTGTGGAGGTAAATACCAACCGAGCCTTCGTGGGCAGTGGCAACAGGACTGAGACGGGGCCTGTGAGGGCCGGTCAGGACTCACCCATTGCTTTGGTCACCCGCCAAAGGGAACGAATTGCTGCCATTCGCATAGGATACCAACATGGCAGAGATCTGATGTCATCAGAAAGCGGCGGATGAGAGAACTTCAT
Source organism: Marmota flaviventris (assembly GCF_047511675.1). NCBI lineage: Eukaryota > Metazoa > Chordata > Mammalia > Rodentia > Sciuridae > Marmota > Marmota flaviventris. Next base: position 109,983,776 of record NC_092501.1, on the reverse strand, counting down.
CAATACCAGCAGCGACAGAAACAGTTGGTCTCCTGGTAGGGAGGGTGAGTCACAGACACCCGAGTCTCACTCGCTTTGTCTTCGAGCCAGAGGGGAGGAGCCAGGCCGCCACCCGCGCCCGGAGCAGGCTGAGCAGCTTGCCGGCGTGGTGGTCACGTGACCCCAATTGGAGAGGGGGCGGAGCGGTGCCGCTATCCTCGCTTGCAAGGTGGGCAGACCTGCGACCCAGTAGTACGCGGGCATGGTAGGAGGGGCAGGGCAGAGCCACCACCCGCGCCTGCAAGGTAAGCAGACCTGCGACAGACTGGCAGGTCAGGCCCAGCGGCCTGCCAGCGTGGTACACACGTCACCCCAACTGGAGTAGGGGCAGAGCAGAGCCTTTGCCCTCCCCCGGATAAGGCCCCGCCGGTGTGGTGGTCACGTGACCCCAATTGGAGTGGGGGAAGAGCGGAACCGCCACCCGTGCCCGTAGGGTGGGCAGACCTGCGACGAACCTGCAGATCAGGCCCAGCGGTCCGCGGGTGTGGTAGGAGGGGCAAGGCAGAGCCGCCGCCCACGCCTGCAAGGTAGCCAGACCTGCGACCGACCAGCAGAACAGGCCCAGGGGTCCACGGGCATGGTAGACACCTCACACCAATTGGAGGAGGGGCAGAGCAGAGCCCCTGCCCGCGCCTGCAAGGTAGGCAGACCGACGCCCGACCCTGCAAGGCAGACTATTCAACTATACAAGAGCAATATAAATATATAGGGGGAAAAAAAAACATTTCAAAAACACAACAGTTTCACCAAGCAGAAAGAAACGCAAACAGTATGAAAAGACAAGGAAAGAAAGGACCACAAGCAATGCAGGTCAACTCAACATTAGAAGAGGTAACAGCTGCAGCAGATGGAATGTCAGATAAAGAATTCAGGATATACATGCTTCAGATGATCTGGAGTATCAAGGAAGACATTAGACAGCAAAATCAGACAATGAAAGATCACTTCGACAATGAATTACACAAATAAATCCAGGAAGCAAAGGATCAACTATACAGGGAGATAGAGGTTATAAAAAACAAACAAACAAAAATCCTAGAAATGCAGGAAGCAATAAACCAACTTAAAAACTCAATTGAGAATACTACCAGCAGAGTAGAACACTTAGAAGATAGAACATCAGACAATGAAGACAAAGTATTTCAACTTGAAAAGAACATAGACAGCTCAGCAAGACTGTTAAGAAACTATGAGCAGAACATCCAAGAAATATGGGATAACATTAAGAGACCAAATTTAAGAGTCATTGGGATACACGAAGGTACAGAACTCCAAACCAAAGGAATGAGCAATCTATTCAATGAAATAATTTGAGAAAACTTCCCAGACTTGAAGAATGAGACAGAATCCCAAATCCTAGAAGCCTACAGGACGCCGAATGTGCAAAATCATAAGAGATCCACACCTAGACACATTATAATGAAGATGCCCAACATACAGAATAAGGAGAGAATTTTAAAAGCTACAAGAGAAAGGAAGCAGATTACATTTAGGGGTAAGCCAATCAGGATAACAGCTGATCTGTCAACACAGACTCTGAAAGCTAGAAGATCCTGGAATAACATATTTCAAACACTGAAAGAAAATGGGTTCCAACCAAGAATTGTATATCCAGCGAAATTAAGCTTCAGGATGGAAGGTGAAATTAAAACCTTCCACAATAAACAAAAGTTAAAAGAATTTGCAGCTAGAAAACCATCTCTTCAAAACATCCTCGGCAAAACATTACAGGAAGAGGAAATGGAAAATAACAATGAAAACCAACAGTGGGAGGTAGAACAGTAAAGGGGGGGAAATAATCAAAGAGGAAAACAAACCATGTTTAGTAACAGAAATAAACAAATATGGCTGGAAGAACAACCCATATCTCAATAATAACCCTAAATGTTAATGGCTTAAACTCACCAATTAAGAGACACAGGCTAGTAGAATGGATCACAAAACAAGACCCAACAATATGGTGCCTACAGGAGACGCATTTGATAGGAAAAGACATACATACGCTGAAGGTGAAAGGTTGGGAAAAATCATATCACTCATATGGACTTCAGAAACAAGCAGGAGTGTCCATACTCATATCAAATAAAATAGATTTCAAGCCAAAGTTAATCAAAAGGGATAAAGAGGGACACTACATACTGCTTAAGGGAACCATACACCAACAAGACATAACAATCATAAATATATATGCCCCAAACAATGGTGCAGCTATGTTCATCAAACAAACTCTTCTCAAGTTCAAGAGTCTAATAGACCACCATACAATAATCATGGGAGACTTCAACACACCTCTCTCACCACTGGACAGATCTTCCAAACAAAAGTTGAATAAGGAAACTATAGAACTCAATAACACAATTAATAACCTAGACTTAATTGACATATATAGAATATACCACCCAACATCAAGCAGTTACACTTTTTTCTCAGCAGCACATGGATCCTTCTCAAAAATAGATCATATATTATGTCACAGGGCAACTCTTAGACAATATAAAGGAGTAGAGATAATACCATTCATTTTATCTGATCATAATGGAATGAAACTGAAAATCAACAATAAAAGAAGGAAGGAAAAAGCATGCACACTTGGAGAATGAACAATAGGTTACTGAATGATCAATGGGTTATAGAAGACATCAAGGAGGAAATTAAAAAATTCTTAGAGATAAATGAAAACACAGACACAACATATCGGAATCTGTCGGACACATTGAAAGCAGTTCTAAGAGGAAAATTCATTGCTTGGAGTTCATTTCTTAAAAAAATAAAAAAACAACAAATAAATGATCTCATACTTCATCTCAAAATCCTAGAAAAAGAAGAGCAAAACAACAGCAAAAGAAGTAGAAGGCAAGAAATAATTAAAATCAGAGCTGAAATTAATGAAATCGAAACAAAAGAAACAATTGAAAAAATTGACAAAACTAAAAGTTGGTTCTTTGAAAAAATAAACAAAATCGACAGACCCTTAGCGATGCTAGCGAAGAGAAGAAGAGAGAGAACTCAAATTACTAGCATATGGGATGAAAAAGGCAATATCACAACAGACACTTCAGAAATACAGAAGATAATCAAATATTATTTTGAATCCTTATACTCCAATAAATTAGAAGATAGTGAAGGCATAGATAAATTTCTTAAGTCATATGATCTTCCCAGATTGAGTCAGGAGGATATAGACAACTTAAACAGACCAATATCAATAGAGAAAATAGAAGAAACCATCAAAAGACTAACAACTAAGAAAAGCCCAGGACCAGATGGGTATACAGCAGAGTTTTACAAAACCTTTAAAGATGAACTAACACCAATACTTTTCAAGCTACTTCAGGAAATAGAAAAAGAGGGAGAACTTCCAAATTCATTCTACGAGGCCAACATCACCCTGATACCTAAACCAGATAAAGACACTTCAAAGAAAGAAAACTACAGACCAATATCTCTAATGAACCTAGATGCAAAAATCCTCAATAAAATTCTGGCAAATCAGATACAAAAACATATCAAAAAAATTGTGCACCATGATCAAGTAGGATTCATTCCTGGGATGCTAGGCTGGTTCAATATACGGAAATCAATAAATGTTATTCACCACATCAATAGACTTAAAGATAAGAACCATATGATCATCTCGATAGATGCGGAAAAAGCATTTGACAAAGTACAGCATTCCTTTATGTTCAAAACTCTAGAAAAACTCGGGATAACAGGAACATACCTCAATATTGTAAAAGCAATCTTTGCTAAGCCTCAGGCTAGCATCATTCTGAATGGAGAAAAATTGAAGGCATTCCCTCTAAAATCTGGAACAAGACAGGGATGCCCTCTCTCTCCACTTCTGTTCAACATAGTTCTCGAAACACTCGCCTGAGCAATTAGACAGACGAAAGAATTTAAAGGCATAAAAATAGGAAAAGAAGAACTTAAATTATCACTATTTGCAGATGATATGATTCTATACCTAGCAGACCCAAAAGGGTCTACAAAGAAACTATTAGAGCTAATAAATGAATTCAGCAAAGTGGCAGGATATAAAATCAACATGCATAAATCAAAGGCATTCCTGTATATCAGCGACAAACCCTCTGAAATGGAAATGAGGACAACCACTCCATTCACAATATCTTCAAAAAAAAATAAAATACTTGGGAATCAACCTAACAAAAGAGTTGAAAGACTTATACAATGAAAACTACAGAACCCTAAAGAGAGAAATAGAAGAAGATCTTAGAAGATGGAAAAATATACCCTGTTCATGGATAGGCAGAACTAACATCATCAAAATGGCGATATTACCAAAAGTTCTCTACAGGTTTAATGCAATGCCAATCATGAAATTCATATTGAAAAATAAAAGACCCAGAATAGCAAAAACAATGCTAAGCAGGAAGTGTGAATCAGGCGGTATAGTGATACCAGACTTCAAACTATACTACAGAGCAATAATAACAAAAACAGCATGTTACTGGTACCAAAACAGGCGGGTGGACCAATGGTACAGAATAGAGGACACAGAAACCAATCCACAAAACTACAACTATCTTATATTTGATAAAGGGGCTAAAAGCATGCAATGGAGGAAGGATAGCATCTTCAACAAATGGTGCTGGGAAAACTGGAAATCCATATGCAACAAAATGAAACTAAATCCCTTTCTCTCGCCATGCACAAAAATTAATTCAATGGATCAAGGAGCTTGATATCAAATCAGAGACACGCCGTCTGATAGAAGAAAAAGTTGGCTACGATCTACATACGGTGGGGTCGGGCTCCAAATTCCTCAATAGGACACCCATAGCACAAAAGTTAATAACTAGAATCAACAAATGGGACTTACTCAAACTAAAAAGTTTTTTCTCATCAAAAGAAACAATAAGAGAGGTAAATAGGGAGCCTACATCCTGGGAACAAATCTTTACTTCTCACACTTCAGATAGAGCCCTAATATCCAGAGTATACAAAGAACTCAAAAAATTAGACAATAAGAAAACAAACAACCCAATCAACAAATGGGTCAAGGACCTGAACAGACACTTCTCAGAGGAGGACATACAGTCAATCAACAAGTACATGAAAAAATGCTCACCATCTCTAGCTGTCCGAGAAATGCAAATCAAAACCACCCTAAGATACCATCTCACTCCAGTAAGATTGGCAGCCATTATGAAGTCAAACAACAACAAGTGCTGGCGAGGATGTGGGGAAAAGGGTACACTTGTACATTGCTGGTGGGACTGCAAATTGGTGCAGCCAATTTGGAAAGCAGTATGGAGATTTCTTGGAAAGCTCGGAATGGAGCCACCATTTGACCCAGCTATTCCCCTTCTTGGTCTATTCCCTAAAGACCTAAAAAGAGCATGCTACAGGGACAGTGCTACATCGCTGTTCATAGCTGCACAATTCACAGTAGCAAGACTGTGGAACCAAACTAGATGCCCTTCAATAGACGAATGGATAAAAAAATGTGGCATTTATACACAATGGAGTATTACTCTGCATTAAAAAATGACAAAATCATAGAATTTGCAGGGAAATGGATGGCATTAGAGCAGATTATGCTAAGTGAAGCTAGCCAATCCCTAAAAAACAAATGCCAAATGTCTTCTTTGATATAAGGAGAGTAACCAAGAACAGAGTAGGGACGAAGAGCAGGAGAAGAAGATTAACATTAAACAGGGATGAGAGATGGGAGGGAAAGGGAGGGAGAAGGGAAATTGCATGGAAATGGAAGGAGACCCACCCTCAGGGTTATACAAAAGCACACACAAGAGGAAGTGAGGGGAAAGGGAAAAATAATACAAGGGGGAGAAATGAATGACAGTAGAGAGGGTAGAGAGAGAAGAGGGGAGGGGAGGGGAGGGGTGGGGCGATAGTAGAGGATAGGAAAGGCAGCAGAACACAACAGACACTAGTATGGCAATATGTAAATCAATGGATGTGTAACTGATGTGATTCTGCAATCTGTATATGGGGTAAAAATGGGAGTTCATAACCCACTTGAATCAAAGTGTGAAATATGATTTATCAAGAAACATGTAATGTTTTGAACAACCAACAATAAAAAATTAAAAAAAAAATCCATAAAATGATAATAGTACATAAAAACCAAAAATTTATCAGATAACTTTGATATTGAGTTAGAATTTACAAGTTTCAATAATTTTAATGATTTTATAGGTGACATTTAGTTCTGCCACATTTGTTATTTATTCTGAAAGGTATTGGTAAACATTTGTATGAATTTATAAGTTCATTATTTTGTAATTGTTATTTTCTATATGTTCTCTGCTAGAGTATCAACATCACTAATAACCATATTCACATTTAATTTTAAACCCTGCATTTTTACTCAATTACCACCATAAATTTCTCATATCTGCTAGCATTTCTCAATTCTTCCCATGCCTTCTAAAGTTGTTTAACCATGACACTATAAATACCTCACAATTTTCTCTTGCTCTGTCATTATTCCTCACTTCTCTTTAAGCTAACATCATGCATGCTTTTCAGTTCTAATTTACATGTTAACCTTCCCATTCTTTCCTATTTTTCTCTGCATCCTTTTCTTTAAATTTATTCATTTGCTATGCCAGCTACTATTGCCATGAAAAGATTGAAGTTGCCATGCCCTACATTTTAGAAAGCCCTTTCCCATCATCAGTTCTTCTGATAATTAGTATTAAACACTTATCAGCAACTTTTTCTGCCTTTTTAAGTCCCAACAATGAGTTATTTATGCAGCCTCAGTAAAATGATTTTTGGTTTTCATTTAGTTTTTTTTTTTTTTTTTTTTTTTTTTTTAAGACCAGTGTAGCTATTCAGATGCATTAAATAGCTAGTGAAAAATGTATCATATAATTAAAAAGCGAAATGGAATCTTAAAGGAAAAAACATTATTTCCCCAAGTATATAACATAATCCGGTAGAAATAGAACAAAATAACATATACAGTGATGTTACCTTCCTGCATTTCAAAGGACATTACAGATCCTTATTTTTAAAAGATATCCATCCTTTATCACTGTAATTGGAAAATTGTTGCTGAAACTAACTATGTTTCTGAGCAAATATTTTATATAGTCTTTTATATTTTACCTCTTAGCGATATTTGTTTCTTTTGTAACCTACTTCCTTTTGTTTAAAAATTAGGCTTCAAATTCCACAAGAACATTCCTGGAAAACCAATTAAAAAACGCACACCTCTTTGAAAGAAATAAGTGGGTTTTGCTGATTGCACAATGATAAAGAAGGATTTACAGACAGAAATTCTGGACAAATGGAGAGAGGGCATCTTCGTAAATCACATACAGTGTCTAGCAAATACTAATTAGATATATGGAGAACTTAAAAAGTGGATTGATCCACAATTATTTCAGTAGTTTAAAGTAAATAATAATATAACAATTAACAAGTTTTAATTATATATTTTTCAGGTAAATATATGCCAGGATAGTCAGGGCCAAAAGTATAAAAGATCAATAAACACGAGAGAGAGAGAGAGAGAGAGAGAGAGAGAGAGAGAGAGAGAGAGAGAGAGAGAGAGAGAGAGAAAGAGAGGAGAAATGTTTCACTTGGCTCCTAATTCTGAAAAATTATTAAATGTACTTTATTGTATTCATGCATCCTTCATTTTGAAAAATATATTAAAGTGGCATATAAATGTGAAAAATAATTATAAATGGTCATTAGTATTAAAACACAATCAATAAACAGGTGCATCTTCCAGGCAAACACAAGAAGGCAGGATAACAGCTCAGGAGTCTGGATTTCTGCCCATGCTGGTGTTGCTTTTAAGCTTGAAGTCACTAACCAACTTTAATCTGAACATATCACAACACTGTAAATTAACATTAGTAAATTATCTTTAAAGGGTGGTTAAAAGCTAGCACCCAACACATAGTATTCTTATTAGCATTATGGTTTTTTTTGTCACAATAAATGAGAAATATTTAGTCTAATGTCTAGCACCTGATAAGAACTGAATAAAGACAAAACTGTTTTATTGTTAATAATGTTTCTAGGGCCTTTTCTAAACTGTCAGTCAAAATTAGAATAAAACACTTTGAGTTCTTTCAAAGAAAGAGAGAGTTTAAAGAGGAGGCCTGTTACATGGTAAGGTCCTTCACCCCAGGGCAGTGCCTTTGTCTTTTCCAGCAGCTGGTTGAATCTAACACAATGCCTAACGTGCAATAAGTACTACATCATTTCTTGTAGGATGAATGAATTCTTTCATATGAAAGCCAACTGAAAATACAAAGAATTATGCTTAATAGGGTATGTTTTGAATAATAGGTCATCTAAAACAAAATAGTACAATAAAACAACACATATTTCAAAAGGCATGACATTTTATTAAAAACTCTAAACTTACAGAGGAGAGCTAATGTTAATGGGCAGACTGCATGGTTTGTCCCCTTGCTAAAAACTATAACACAATATAAGCAATACTTTCTCTAAGTTTTTAAATTATGGGTAGAATATCATAATAAAGAAACTAATCAACAAAATTGGCAGAAAGTGTAAGTCATGCTTTTTATTCAAATAAACTTACCATCTAATGCCTATTGATAGAGATTCACCATTCTAAATATATTACAGAGTAATTAGAAAAAAAATGGTAAGCATCTTCAAATAAATGATGATGATCAATATTACCTTTACAGATATAAATCAAATTCCAGTTTTTCTAGTTTTTTTGTTTCTTCATTTGTTTGCAAGTGCTGCATTTTTATTTTTTATCAAGGTGATATTGATTTGATAAGATGAATTGGGAAATGGTTCTGTGTATTTTATTTTTTGGAAGTGTATGCAAAAAATGGTACTGATTCTTTTCTAAGCAAGTGATACAATCCACCAGTAAAACCCACTGGGGCTGGCTTTTCTGAGTGGGGACTATGAAGATTACTATTTTATTATCATTTTTTGTTATGAGTCTATTCAGATTTTCCACTTCTTCTTGACCATCTTGGTCAGTTTTGATAGATAATAACAGAATATCATAGACTGTATATTTCTCACAATTCTGGAGCCTGGAAAGTCTAAGATCAAGACTTTGAAGATTCAGAGTTTGGTGAGGACACTATTCCTAGTTTTCAGATGGTAATTTTCTTACTGTACCCTCATATGATAGAGAGAGAGAGAGAGAGAGAGAGAGAGAGAGAGAGAGAGAGAGAGAGAGAGAGAGAGAGAATATGAATGAATGAAAGAGAGAGAGAATGAATGAGAGAGAATTGTTCTTTCCTGTCTCTTATTAGATGTCCCGTTTATGGGGGTTCTACCTTATGATCTAATTACCTCCAAAAGACCTGATAACAAAACATGAGAATTTAGCTTCATGGTGTGAATCTGAGGAGACATATTCAATCTATATTTGTCAATTTGAATAGATTATATCTTTCCAAAATTTGTCCATTTTATCAAAGTTATTTTAGTATACAGTGTAAAATTCCCTAAGTAATAGCCCCACTTTTGCTTCTGATTTTTTAGTGGTTTTTGTCTTTTCTTTTTGTTGCTTAGCCAATCTAAAATCTTGCTGATTTTGTTTATCTTTTCAAAGAACCAATTTTTCATTTTCTTTATTGTTTTCTTTATCATATCACTTATTAATCTCCACTTTAATCTCATTATACTTTCCAACCTCCTTTCTTTAGGTTTATTTTGATATTCTTCTTCTTCTTTCATTTTCTTAAAGTAAAAGATTAAGAGATTAATTTGAGCTATAGAAACCAGCTTATATTAGAAGAATTGGAGACAGTACAAAATGATGAGAAAGCTTTGGGTCCTCAGAATTCTGTTTTATTGGGAGGCAACAGGCAGACTGTTTTAGATGCATGCCTTATTTCATGGGGAGAAAAGAAGAAAAGAAAAAGAAGAACCTAGAGAATAAAACCATGGAGATTTTTTTTTTCTTCTAGGGCTTGAGTCATAATAAAAGAACTACCAACATTTCCTTGGCTGCATGACAGAATTTTTATGAATTTTGTCTCCACACTTTTCTTCTTTGAACAAGAATGGCTATAGTGTGATTTTGCCTGTCCTTGCTGCTAAACCTGTCTCTTCTCTGCCTAGGCCAATATTATCTGCTAAGTATCTATTGGAGGTATTATGTGGAGACATGTTTTCTACTTTCACAGATGCACTTAAATGTAAAAGTTGTACCTGAAGTGCTATACATTAGGAGTTCTATTTGGGATGCTATGGACACAATTGAGACAGTGAGATTGTGGACTTTGAATTGATACTATAATGGGATGAGATTTTCTAGGTACATTAGAATGTATTTTGCATAGCAGAGACATGATTCATTGGAAACCAAAGGAAGACTATATTATGCAGGCTCCATGAAAAAACCTCAGTGTACCTGACTTCTTAGCATTCCTGCTCTTATTTTGTAATTCTCTACACTTGAATTTGGGCTTTAATATATTGCCAGTTGCTAGTGAACACAGTATGGCAGAAATGATGGGATGTACATCTTCTCTGCTGGGGACTCTCTCTTGTCTCTCTCTTTCTCTCAGACACTTTCTCCAGGATAAATAAGGTGTCACAGTGTGTGCATCCCTATGCAGAGGGCAACATAGTAAGAAATTGTTTTCTTCAGCCAACAGCCAGTGAACACATGAAATCTGACCATAGCCAAATTCATATGCTTGCAAACAGATCACTCTCCACATGAGCCTTGAAATGACTGTGGTGCCACGAAACACCCCAACTCCAGTATTATTAAGAATACTTGGTTAAATTTAAACAACTAAATTGTTCTCATATCCTGCCTTATAGAAACTCTGAGGTAATAGAGAGCCTTTGCTTTTGGATCATAAATTTTGGAGTGATTTGTTACACAGCAATACAGAATAAACACAATGGGTTATGAAATGTCATGTTAAACCTCAGTTTGGGCTTTTGTAAAATCCTTTTGAATATAACAAAGAATAAGAGTAAATGGTGCCCAGAAACACATTTCTCTTAACTCTAATACACTGTTTTCACTTTGAAAGAATGCAGCATATTCATTATATCACACACACACAAAAGCAATATTTTAATTCCTAAGTATTACAAATTTCAACTTCCTACTCAAGAATCTGGTCAGTGTCAACAATGTTGTTCAATTGTCTCTGAGAGATTATAGAAATGGAAAAGGTTCCAGCATGAATAAATTGCTTAGTAATGGTACATTATCTAACACACACACACACACACACACACACACACACAGTTCCTGACTTAGCCATTTTACAATTTTTCAAATTTATGATGGTGCAACAGCCATATGCATTTAGTAGGAACTATGTTTCCAAATTTGAATTTTGATATTTTCCTGAGCTAGTGATATACAGTGTAACACTTTCTCTGTGTTGGTCAGCAGCAGTGAACCCCTTCAGCCATCTGATTATGAGAGCTGAAAACCCGTATGGGATAATGTACTTGATTGCTAAGCTATGATGTTCAGTAGGTCAGATGTATTACTCAAAGTTTTGCTTGAGGAAAGAGATTAAGAAATTGGAGTAGGGGTCCAAGTGTATCAAGTTGTGTGGAATGGAGTAAGTAAAATGACTCACCATGAAGTTTGAGCTAGGTTAGAGTGGAAGGGGATATACTACAGAGAGGAGTGCTAGTTAGGTGGAATGCCTTTCATAGGCTATTAGGAATGAGCAAGTAGAGAACTAAGGGAGATGATAGATTGAGAATTAAGCATGACATTCAGGTTGTGCATAGCTTGTGCTTATCAGTATTAAATTCAAGATTCTTAGCTATGAAGTTCCAAGATGTAAGAAAGAAGAATGATCTTGAAGTAATAAATAAGGAAAGCCAGTAGATTACCTACAGTACCTTTCTGCAGAGGTAGAGGAAACAGGAAACTACTGAGAAAACTGAAGGGAAATAATCAGAGATCTCAAGGGATGGTCAGTTTCTCTTTGATAAAAAAATAGAACTGTTTGGAGAAGATTTGAGGCACATGAGGGATATTTTGTAATGGACACTGACTCTAGATGGAGACAGAAAATACAAAAAGGAGACATGAAAATCTGTAGGAGAAATAGTTTGTGAGGAATTAGGAATAAGTAGTTAATATGAATCTGGGCGTACTAATAATGTTATACAGAAATTGTGTACTTCTAAAGCTTACATTTTTATTACAAGTAAACAAGACAACCTATTGATCCATTTTGGGGGATCACTACTGTGGAGGAGTAGACTTAGGCCCAGTACGTGAAGTTCATTTTTGAACATCTTTCAGGTGTGTGATTTGCAAGCTCTCTCATTCTTAGTACATGGGAACACATCTAAATCCCTGTTTCAGAGGTCAGGAAGAAAAGGCAGGCAAATGCAGTAAAAACCTCTCTTGATTCATGACAAAATAAAGTTTATGTTGAAAATATAAAATATTCTATATATATTATATACTATCTATTTTATTCTATATCTATAATCTCCTTAAAAAAATCCAATAATTCCAACAACCAGCAGGTATTCATGATATTATGGGCCAGGCTATATGGACACTGACCAAACAGACTCCATTTTACCATGAGACTCCATATTATGTAAGAAATGCTTCTCTAATGGGAAAGGCCTGCCTCTGTACCCATTAATAGTTACCTAGGATAACATACTTGGCAACACAAAATAACAATTCTTATACAATATAAATTATTCCTTTGGGGTTTCCGTTTTTCTTGGGCAATGTACCTTGTCAGAGATTGATTGTCTAGATGTTGGTAACCATTCTCTAACTTGTACTGAACTAGGGTATTTTGACCCACTTCCCTTCTGTTTGCTTGTTACTATGCCAACCTGGAAAGTCCTGTGGGAAATACCAATGTACCCATTGCATTGTCTCACTAGCTGCACAATTCAGCTTCTGTACCTGCTTGCTTGCAGCTACATGAACCCGGATGTGGTTTTTGCCTTTAAATATCCTAAAATGCTCAGGCTTGGGGCTATTCCTTGCAGAGAGAGTCATGGGCCCTGTGGGGAGCAGTCCTCGGCCAGCCAGCTAAATAAATACTCTTCAATTTGGACAAAACTGGGACTTGGTGTGTTTTCTGACTGACCTGCTCCACAACAGTAAGCCATAGGAGATATAATTTTGAGGTAGATTAATTAATAGAACATGAAAAAGTAGAGAGCCAATAAACCCTATTTATTCACTAATTATAATTTATAAATAACCAAATTTTATTAGTCTCTATTCCTATGGGCAATATACCCAATCTCATAAATGAAGAAGCAATAAATAAGTAAATAAATAAATAAAATTAATAAAATCATATGATTCTCAATCCGTTCTTATAAAATGAAAGTAATTTTGTATGCCTATATCACATTTTTAATGGTCTTGGTTTTTTAATTTACCCACCTAAATTTTATATAAACCATGCTATCAAACAGATAATTTTAGTGTTTTATACTCAGTTACAGATTTTCTTTGAAGTTGTATTACATTTATAATATTTATAATGTTATCTTTGCCAGATTGGAAATAATCTGATATATGACAATTTCATGTTACTAGTAGGACTGAAAAATGAATAAATCTGTAAATACAAATCAATTAACATTTCTTTGGTTTATAATTATCAAACATTTTTGCAATGGCCATTCTGAGTAAAATAGCAGACAATGAATTGATTCTGATATATAGTTTCTTTTCTAACAGCATCAGTCACCACAAACCAAGAAAATAAAACACAATTTACAACACTGAAAGCAACATTGCATTAAACACTTCTTAGATGTTTTATGATAGTTAATATGTTCATGAAATTTAATTTTTATTAATGAGGTATTTCAGTAAGAAAATGTTATTAAAATTAAAGTTTTTATTTATAATACTATTTCTAGCATCATTCCTTTTATAGGCATAAGGAAAGGAACAACTGTATACTCTGAATGCTTATAATCATTCAAACAAGTTAATGAGTAGTGCTTTACTTTTGAAATTTTGAATATTCAGACTTAATAAATTTTGAGAAAGAGACATGGAACAGCCTTGTTTTCATGAATACTACTATTTATATAGTATCTATTAAGGTTGACTTTCCTAGGTGTTTTAATGTATTGCATCTCATTTAATGCTTGGCTTAAACTAATAATGTTGGTGTTATTAATGACAATAAGATGACAAAGAAAATGTAAGAAGTAGAGAAAATTCAGTCTCACATGTCAACACTTTTCTTAAGGTAGTTAGAAAAGAGCATGTGATGATAAATTTTGTGTGTCAGCATGACTGGGCTGTGGTGTACACATTTTTGGTCAAAGATTACTCTGGCTCTTTCTGTGAAGGTATCTTTGGATAAGATTGATGTTTAAGTTGTTCTACTATGAATAGAACAGAATAAAGTCTATTCAGTCTATGTGGAAAGACAGATAATTAAGCCAATGCTGAAAATAAATCTAGATAGCATGATACCACAGAAGCCTAGCAGTTTTTTAAAAATTATAAAAAAGAGAGGCACTAAGCAACTCAGTGAGACCTTGTCTCTAAATAAAATACAAAACAGGGATAGGGATGTGGTAGCATGGCCCTGAGTTCAACCTCCAATGCTCCTCCTCTCAAAAAAAAAAAAAAGTAATATAAAAGAGCAATATAAAAAAGACACTTGGTCGCCTACAGTTCAAGTGATTAGGAAATAGAACTGTCAAAAAGGATAAGTAAGAATTATACAATTTGAAAAGTAGGGAGGGTCACAGTATCTTGAAAATAAAATGGCAATAATATGTGCCAATGGTTAAATATATAGAAGAGTTTTGCTAATTATTATTGTTATTATTTTTTAAAGATAAGTGCATGTGTCTGTGTTTTCCTTTGTGTGTGTCTTGGCAGGTATGTTTGTGTGTTTCCCCAATTGTGGGGATGGGTTTGTGTTTTGACATGTGTTTTGGGGAGCAGGATTGTACTGAGGCTACAAAGATGGGCAGAAATTATAGTGGAACTCTATGATATACTCAGGAGTTAATTCTTCATCCTGAAGACATTGTCAAGTCACTGAAGGATTTTAATAGGGAAATGGAATGTGAGAAAGACAATACTGGCAATAGTACTGAAAATGAAATTGAAGGCATGGATATAGTAAATAGGTTTTCAACTTATATGCCAACTCTGATCAATTGGTAATGGCTGCCTGCAGCAGTTGTTGAGAAGGATTTTGAGGTCTTGTCCAGGTTTATGAGAAAGAGCATCATGATTGATTATCAATGTCTTCCATTTGTTTCCTTGTTCTAACCCTTTCTTTATTATACTTGTTCTCCACAGTACCTGTCTGATATAGGTATCAGATGTAGATCAATGGATATCATGTGAAAACTACAGATGGAAAACTTCTTTGAATTCTTCTAACCTTGAAATTGCAGTAACATTTTTATTTCTCTAGAAGGAATTATATGGATTCACATAGACTTGAGCATGTAAACATATTAAAATTACTAATTATTTCAGTCTATTTGTAGCCACTATTCATAAATAAAGTTATGTTAATCTCTATCTGTTGTAGTATTGGATTAAATGTGAAACCACACACAGGAATAAAAAAGAAATTTTAAGATTTATTTAAAGATTAGGAGAAATTTTTGTGTTTATAAATGTATGAATTTTTTTCAAAACTTTCCCAATCTTCCTCTTCAACTGGTCTAACTGCCCCTAGTAAGTGTTTTGTATATTACCCACCTAATTTACATTTAGTTGATTAAATACTGTAAAAAGTAATAGAACATTCCCTAGTAATGCAAACAATATATCATTTGGAGCCCGATGAGTCTATTTACAATTCTGATCTTTTCACTTACTAACAGGTCTCAGGCAAGTTCGTTGGTGCACTTTCTCTCTATACATGTAGCTTTATTTCATGAAGCCATTATGAGAAGCAAATTAAATAAATATGTATATAGGGTATTGATAAAATATGTTTTAATAACATACGATAAGTTTAAAAATTATAGTTTTTATGCCATATCACATTGTTAAAAAAATCCTAAATGTAGTTCAAAATCACATGCTAAAAATATCTAAAATTAAACAAGCAAAAATATGTTTGTTTTCAGTTTATCATACATTAAGATATTAAGCATTATACTTAATAAGTTAAAAAAAATCCATGCTTCATATAAAAAAATAAGTCAACAGTGCAAAGAGAGTAGTGTTTTCCTAAGGCAGACCACAAGATTTATCAGTTTTCCCAAGGACTCCACTAAAAACTATCACATGGTGAATATTAAATATGAATTTAACTATGAATTGATTTTTATAGAACTACATGGAAATACTTTTATAGCATGATTATTACGATAATAATTTTTATTTGGAACATGGCTTCAAATACAATTACATTTCCCAAAATGCCCACATAGGAGATTAGATGTGAGAGCAAATAGAGTAGATCTTTTAACATTTTAGTAGTTAATAATCAACCCCACAAATGACCCTGTTATTAATGGCACCATTTAGTTGTAAATATAGTTTGATTCTTCTGATTAGGATTATGTTGGAAATGAAACCAATTATTTTATATCAATTAATGATTTTCATAATGCTTCATGTAACTTAAGAGAACTCTGAATTGAAGAGATTAATTTGAGATATGTTCAGCTTTTGCTACTCTATGAGGTGCTTCATTAACATTACGCCAGGGGCCAGAATTTGAAAACATGGATAATGGAGCAGAATTTGTTAAGAGAATGGCTACTGCAGCAAAGATTTGGAAAAATATTGTTTAAAAATGAGTATACATGATCTAGAAATAATTGTACAGTAATTTTGAAAGAAACAAGAGAAATATGAAATAATTCTTCTAACATTGACACTGATAGATCATAAGAACTTCAATTTTTATAGTGTTTCTTTTTATTCAAAAAAAATCACATTCAATGAATCACCCTTTAATACACCATAATGCATCATTGCTCAATTATATAAAAACCAAAATACTAGAGAAATGAGCCATTTTATTAATTCTTAGTATATTTAGAATTAAAATCTGTTTTGTCATCTTTAGGAGTTTTATGTCACACATTATCATCTTCTTTTCATTTAGGAGAAGCATGGGGAAAGAAAATGTACTATCCAGTCATGGTTGAGTTTCTTTATGTTTCACTTCAGTTTCCTGGGCATTACCAGTGGCTTTTATTTCACAGTTGTTTCTTGTTTAAGTCTCACACAAGATGACAACAGCATGGGGCAAATCATTTTTGGCTTAATTTGAAATGCTGTTTTCAGGGTGTTTTAACAGCAGCAATTCTCATATGAGCAAGTAAAGATCATAAATGTTATCTGTATCTCCCCAGATCAACTACAAATAGAAAAACAAACACACCACAGAATTTGTAAAGTGATAAAGAAATTTAGAATGTCTAAGCCATGCCCGTGGAGTTTAAACATGGACTAAAGTCTATATAAGTGAAATTTGACATACTCTTAAAAGGACAAGGTAAAAGTAAGGAAAATGAAAATGCTTACAGATGAAAAGACACTCAACAACTAAAATTATGTATACTTTCTAAATGAAATATATGGTAGGTATCACAAAAACCTATTAGTTACCAATACGGTATGTGTGTTTGTGTGTGTGTGTGTGTGTGTGCACGCGTGCTGAGAAAAACTGTGATAAAAAAAGATTATAAAGATTAGCTGGTTAACTTACCAAAAAAGGCACTGAAATAATTTCAACAAAGGTGAATTGGTGTAACTTTATTGAAAGAAGTAACTGTCTCCTGCAGACCCCTTATATCTTCTACTGAACAAGTGGCATGGTCAATCTACCTTCATTTAAGTACAAACTATCATTAGAAATAGCTCCATGAATTGTTTTAGAAAATAGAAAAAAAAATTATATTGGGCAGGAATCATTTTGAAATATCGGGTAGACAACTATAAGCCTCATTTTGCTTGTTTTAAAGTGCAAATCCTCATTAACTTAATTTATTTGAAGAGTGTTTTAAACTTTTAGCACTTCTTCATTCTGTTCATAACTGTTGATATTTATTATCATCTGATCTATAGTGAAGCTTTTAATATCACAATGAAAACATTCTTATCTCCTTACATTGGAAGTTAACATTGTTAATAAGTTCTCTGCATTAAGAAGTAAAATGGACACACACATGGACTTATCTGAATCATTTTCAGATAAATTCTTTCCATCAAATAATAGAGTGAGATTATTTCCTCTCTTGATACATTTTCTATTCTTGTATAGCTTAAGTCTGACATAAAATCTTTTTTAAACGGCTTTTAATTATACTAATGATTCATCTTTATTTTTAAATAAAACTATATTTTCCCCACACAAAATAATACAGCCATAATTACTTTTCTTAGTATAGGTAATTGATATTTTTGAAATTCATTTTGTAAAGTTTTCAGAAAAGTCTATTTAAAAATAAAATTTGAACAGGAAATATGATAACCCAATACATATAATTGTATTTAAAATTGATTAATTTGTACATGTGAGATACATTATTTCAGACTTTTTACATTTTACTTTAGATTATTTTGATGAGATTGAGGTGAATGGATTTGAAAAATATAAACCAATTTCAGACAAAGTCTGAAGATCAAAACCAAATAAAAAGTGATGAGATCCCCAGGGAGCCACTCAGTGGCAGAGAGCATGCTTAGCATGTGCAATCTCCTATGTTTCATCCATAGCATCAAAAAAGTCATGCAAAAAGTGCCATGTAAAATATGCATGATTTTATTGTTATTATTAGCCTCTCTTTGCTTTTTTTTTGTTTTGCATTTATAGACACTTAAATTATCTATCACCAACTCTAGCTGACTTTGCTTTACTCATGCTTTACATTCCTTCTAAACCAAAGTATGATTTGATAATATTCATATCAGTTTGGCAATCCAGAAAATGCATATAAATTAACATGAATTAGATTTGATCTCAGTGAGTTTGCTATAAAAATGATGCAAATAGTTGTTGTCAAATCCATTTATTCCTAAATATTAAATGAAGTATTCATTTCCTGCTGAGAGCCATTGCCAAGTAGGAATGACACATGGCAATTTCTTTGTCAGCCTACCCAATGTTGCTTAGAGGGAGGACTCTCCATTGTGGAAATGGGCTTGCCTTGGACCCAGGTCATTTGCAGTGACATTGCATGAATGTTTGAGAAAGGTGACCCTGCTCAAGGACCAGGGTGGATCCGGGTTTAGGGAGGATCCTGCTGGATTAGGGTGGGTCCAGGTTTACGGTGTATCCTGCTGGGATTAGGGAGTATCCTGCTGCCTCAGGCGCCCACTCCTTGGGTTTAGGGTGGTTGGTTCCAGGTTTAAGGTGGACCCTGCTGGGAATAGGGTGTATCCTGCTGCCTCAGGCGCCCTCCCGCTCCTTGAGTTCCTGTTGAGTTCTCATGGGATTCAGAGAGTATTTTGGGATGCAGAGCCTGGTGGAGGTGTGGATTTTCTCCAGAATGTGCGTGTAGAGTGCCGGTGACAGTTCGGGAATAAAGAATTGCTGTTTGAATCTACAAGGCTGTGAGTGGCTCATGATTTTGTGCCCAGCCAGACTGTGGCAATTTCCTAATAAAAGTAATTTTAAAAAACAATATTCAGCACAAGAAAATGTGGAAGAAGAAATGGACTATTCAGTTAAATGTGCAAAAATATCTGTGTCAAAAGTTTGGTCAAGATTGGGTGGCTTAATATAGATATGCTTAAAACAGTGTAGGATTTTTATGTTTCATTTCCTTTATAGGAAAATTGTCTTAACATCTTATTTATAAATATAAATATAATTATCGAAACTCATTCTAAAAAGGTATATTTTGAAGAATGATATATGTTGCCATCTACTTTTTACAATTCCAGTAATGTTCTTTATCTTAAGACAGATCTGATCAATAATACTACTCTAGCTTTGTGTCTCCCCCCACTTGAGCATAACATTTTTTCTGCCCTGGAAAATATGAATATTTTTTCATAGTTCATGTAGTTTTTCTAGTATGTATCCTTCTATTTTTCTAAAAAGTCCTCTCAACTTACTTTGCTCTACTAGTAACTTGTGATGTTGTTTCTAAATTACAGTCATACATCACTTAATGACACAGTCAGAGCAATGTGTTATTAGGTAATTCTGGCCTTGTGTGAACATTATAGACTGTACTTACACAAACTTTGACAGTTAAGGTCAAAAAATTTGGCCTCCTGATGCAATCAATGATGTGGTAAACAAAAGGTGTATTAGGCTGCTGCTGACATAACATGGACTACAGTTTTATAGCAGACTTGTTCATATATATATATATATATATATATATATATATATATATATATATATAGAAGGAGTATACTCTAAAATAAGAAAAAATCTAGAATAGTAAATACATAACAGTCATTTATTATTATGCAATATTATGTTATATACCTGTTTATTATTTTGTACAGCTGACAGCCTGGCAGATTTATGTATATCAGCATCATTACAAACACATGAGAAACATATTGTCCTAATGTTGCAATGCCTATAACATCACTAGATGATAGGGAATTTTTCAGCTCCATTATTAATTTATGGGATCACTGCCATATATGCATCATTGATTGAAATTTCATTTTGTGATGCATGACTATATTTCTTTATATAATATCTGTGTTTCCAAGAAGAAAGTATAATGCAGAGTATATCAATGCAAGGTAAACTTGTAGTTTCTGCCAAATATAATTTTACTGTCTCCCACTAGGAATCCATTTCACTTTGGAAACAACCTGTGTTCCCTCATGGAAGACTAACTACTTCAGACATTTGACTCTCTCTTGGGGCTATCAATGGCTAACTCATCATGACTGGAAACTTCAAAGTTCTATATTTTTCCCCCATTTTTATAACCCAACTTCACCCACAGAGTTGGCATTAAATTCTGTTATGTTTTTCACTCTCCACACTGTTTTTTAACTGCTATTTAACTAATAAGCCACCCAAATTGTAAAGAGGTTATCTTGATCTTTCATTTGGATCTATCATTCAGATCTATCATTCAGAATTACTTGGAATGGTTGAGCATCAGAAGAATCTCCTTAAAAACTGACTCAAAAAGATTTCTGACTGCCACCCTTATTTCCTCCAGGACCACACATCTTAGTAACATAATTTGACCAATGCAAGCAGATATTCTAAGAATTGATCTCCTATTTACTACTTTTTGATTAGTTTCCTTAAGAGATAAGGGGTAATATAGCACTTTTGTGAAAATTATGTTTTTCTATCTAAGCTTTTGGTACCTTCATTGCCCCCCACCAATAGAAATCCCATGCTGGCCTGGTCTACAAATTGAATTTACATGTACCCACTGGGTTACCTTTTTTAAATTAAGATGATCTGGGATGTTAAAGATAATAACCACTTATTGGTAATCTGGTCAATGAGTTCCTGTATTTGGGGACAAAGTGAGGGATATAATCTGTACAATTTTTTAAAAGAATTCCTTTGCTTTGATTAGACTTAACTTTTTGATTAGACTTAACTAAACAATTTTTTTTGTATGTAAGTAAGAAAATATTAGGAAAAGCAAGTAATAACATAGCACTTGAATGGGACAAAACATTTTGTCATAGTTGAAAAAAAATAATTGCCCTGGGATCTGGGCACACACATCTTGCATAGACTTTGGGAGGTACAAAAAAGGGTGAAATGTTAGTGCTTCTGACTTTCAGGGTTGTTCATGAAGTTTTACTTAATCATAAAAACAGTTATAAACACTTAAAATTAATTTACTTCTATTTCTGCCATCCCCTACTAAATGACTGGCTATATCTCAATCACCATTTTCCTTAAATTTTAAAGATATGAGCCCAGTTTCTGAATCTCCAAAAATCAAGTGCCTGTCTTCTTTGCACTCCCATTCCCCAAATTCTTTCTGAGCCTTTCCATGGTCTGAATGAATACTATTTTGCTGGTGATATGGGCATGTTCTGCAGGTTAGAATTCTTGCCCTCAAATATTTCCCCTAAAACAAGAATTAGACTCGATTATTCAATTAAAAGGAACTTCAGGATCTACTCTCCATTTAGTAGGCCATGTTGGCTAGCACCATAACCTTGTGCTTCTTGGAATACATGTGTAAAACTTATAGTGCTCCAATAATTGAAAATACTATTTTTGTATGGTTTCCATGTGTCCACATAACCATGGTTCTTATCTAAGAACTAATTGCCATCCTAAAATCAGGGTGATATAAACCTTAGGTGTGGTCATAAAAGACTTGAAAATGTTTGAGGAGATCTCTCAGTAGATGAGGTAGCCCTAAGATAAATAGGATGATTTCTATAAAACAAAGCTAAACTCAGGAAGTTATCCTGGTGCTTAAAGTTCAATAGTTGGTAGCCTTAATTAAGTACTATATAAGACAAATGAAAGAAAATTGGTCCCAGGTTCTGTTGATCATATTTTTCAGAATAACCCAGTATAGTTTATATGTGAGAAAATATTATGATGTAGAAATAAGGAAGGAATATTATTAGGAGACATTTACCTCTTGTATTTCTTGTGAACAAAGACAATGATTGTCTTTTGTTTTGGTCTATGTTTTCTAATATGTTTACATAAGGAAGCATCTAAGAAAATACACATATTTCCTTCAGAACAAATGGAAAAAAAATTAATATTAATTTAAAAAATTTTAAGTTCCTTAGGCTCAGGGTTCCTCTTATGTAGTTCAGCAATCTATATAGTTATCTCTTTGAACTTAATAGCATCGTCCTTCTAAAACATGGGATCAAGCATAACACAGAAAAAATGTGTTAATGATCATTCTGCTTGCTGTGACTTCAGTAATTCTATTATTTACCTCTGACCCAAGAGGCTCATGTTTTCAATGAACATATAAGTATTATAACAAACTAAAATATTGGTTTTCAAGTAGGGTAAACATTTAGATCCTTCACAGTTTTTGACACTGTTATTCCTTTCCCCCATCTTACTACATTTTATTTTCTCAAAATTTATTATAATTTTATACATACTTCTTTACCTTGTTTATTTTCTCTCCTAAAATCCATCAAATTAGAGATTTATTTGGATTCTTAGTTCTTAGGAAAGTACTTGGCACATAACAGGTAATGTATAAAGAAGGAATTGGATGAATGGATAAATTTTATATCTGACAAATAATAATAATTCTTCTTCTCAAAATAAGTTAGAATATTTACTTTAAAAAAATAGCTAACTATTAGGGCATAATAATCTGACCTACATGCATATAGATTCAAAACAGAAAAGTATGGTTTAAAAAACTCCATATGTTAAAATAGAAATAAAAACACCCAAAGCAAATTCACAAATTAAGTACAAAAATGATTTTAAACTCTTAGTACTGAATTTCAATTAAATACTACATATCAAATCCTGTTAAAGTTAATTTATATTAAGAACAAATTAAAAACCATTATTTTCATTTTAGGATATATAAATATATAAGTAAATTATACAACATTAGAACTAGGAAAGTAAATAAAAAAATTTAGAAATTGAACAGTGGAATTCAAGTAGTAGCTCCTTCATATTTTTAAGATTACAAAACAGAATGTTAATGGGAACAATTGAAATTTTCCCATAGACTATATGACCCCAAGAGAAATTTTCTCTAATTTTATCAGTTAGAACAAGCGAGTACACATGATAAGAAAAGTAAGCTACTGTATTGTGCACAGCCTTCATTAATAAAGTAAATGATAATTTCTTTGAATCTGCATTTTTAGACTGGCAATTAAAATTTCTTTTTTTTTTTCAATTACTTAGATGAAAGAAAAGAGGTATAATTTATTAGCCTTTTAAGAATTCACGGACATCAAATTCAGTAGTGTTTTACCTAAGAAGTCAAGAATGGTTAAAAAATCGAATGTATATTATTAAAATTTAGTGAATTCACTGAATAAATATAAAAGATGAAAAGGTAAAAATCAAGGTGATAAAACATTAACTAAAGTTCAAGTATACACTTAATTTTTAGATAAACCTAAGAAAACTACAAACAGATGATGTTAGTCAGCTTTTCATTGCTGTGACCAATGTAAAGAGGAGAATATTATTGTGTCTCATGGCTTGAGAGTTATTAATTTAAGGTCTGTAGGAACCATTGCCTTAAACCTGAGGTAAAGTAAACAAACATCTTGAAAGAGGGCATGTTGTAATAAAGCTGCTCAGCCCAGGGCAGCCAGGAAACAGAATGAGAGAAGGGAAGGAACCAGGGACAATAAATAGTCCCCAAGGGCATAACCCCATGACCTACAACCTGTAATCATACTCCACCCCCCTAATGTTTTTACCTCCTCCCAGAAGTGTGCTCAAATCATTAATGCACTGATAAGATTAGAGACCTCATGATCCAATCACAATGTCCCCCCCAAAACAAGTCTTTAACATGAGTTTTAGGGATTCTTTCCAGATAACAAAAAGGAACTTTTCTAACTTTTTGTTTTAGTGTTTGTATCATGTGACCAAACCCTGTGAAGAACAACTCCGAGAAGAAAAAATTTATTTGCCCTCATAGTTTCAGAGGTCTCAGTTCGTACATAGATGACTGACTACATTGCTTTATGCCCAGAGTGAGGCAGCACATTATGGGGAAAGGGCCCAGCAGAATGAAGCTGCTCAGCTCTTGGTGAGGATGCAGATAGAGAGATAGGGAAAGGGGCCACATGGAAGATTCATGCCCCAGTGATCCACCTCCTCCAGTCATACCCTACCTGCCTACAGTTACCAGCATTCCCTTAAAACTGGGATAGATTAATTAGGTTACAACCCACTTAATCATTTCACCTCTGAATATTTTTGTGTTAGAAGGAGATTTGGTGTGTGGAAGGAACACCTCGTATTCAAAACATAATACGTAGTAAAGAAAATCTAGCAAAAGCCCTCCTACCAGGATGTTTTTTCTCTCCTTGGGCCCAGAGAAATGGAGTCAAATAGCCATGGTCTGACAGCTCTGAATGTATATTAATGAAATTTACTGAATTCACTGAATAAATATAAAATATGAAAAGGTAAAAATCAAGCTCAAAATAAAATTTCCTCCTTTAAGTTGTTCTATCAGGTAGTTGGTGATAGCAGACTATAGAACACTCAGGCACTGCCATGAATATAGCTGTCTGCTTTTAGCCACATTTATGAAGAAAATCAGGAGCAGAAATCAGAGTGGACAGATTTGAAAAATTTTCTTTTGGCAAGAGAAGAATGTAAAATTGGGTCCAGGGAAGTCGTGGCTGTTGAAGATTGCTGCCACTACAAAAAAATGGTTGTACTTTGTAAAGAGACAATAGAGGCCTTGAGGACATCTCAGGAATCAGGAATACCACACGTATTGTGGTCTCACAGGTGCAAAAATGAAAACTCCTTTGAGAAGAGACCATGGGGGCAGAGCACTTGCACAGGGCTGGTAGGAAGTTGTTGCCTCAGAATTTGGTTCACTGTGCGTAGCTACTCAAAGGCTACTGCAGTCATGGTTCAAGGAGACTCAGATACCACTTGAGCTGGTGAAAGACATTGGCACCATACAAGTGGTGCTTATTGTGTAGGAATGCAAGATGCTGGTGTTAAGGGTCATAGAAACTCCCACTGAGATTTCAAAGGGAGACCTTCAAGGCCAAGAAATGGACAGAAGGATTATAATGCCTGTAGTCAGTCCCTGAAGTTCTGCCTCATCTGAGGCCCACAACAATAGCATTGGCCAACAATGGACTGAGACCTCTGAAACCATGAACAAAAAATAAGCTTTTCATCCTTGAAATTGGTCTTGTCAAAAATTTTTGTCACAGCAATTCAAACCTGACTAACATAACTTTGAAACAATTGATATTGTATATGTGCATTGTTGTGGTAAGTGTTGTTACCAGTTTCAGGAACTAGTCCCCAGGTCTCATTTCAACATGCATTTCTGAGAATTTACAATCATAACCTTACTTCCATGAAGTCTTCACCTCTGCACTTTCATTTTTTGTTTTATTATTCAGGAAATGAAGTCATTGTGCAGGCTGACTCTGGACACTTAGAGGAAAAAGATACCTATCTTTTCTGGAATGATGCAATTTTTCTCAGAAGAGTCTGATATATTATGCCATAACACTTTATGAGACACCAATAAATTATTGTAAGGACAAGAAACAAAAGAGTTATGGATTATGATTGAATATTGACTACATTTGAGAACAATATTAACTTTGTTTTGCAAATAATTAAAGCAAAATTACAGGCATTATGAAGTATTTGCTACTTACAGGAACATAGACACTAATTTTTAATTCTTCAGATTGGTGAAAAACTTTAATCAAGTATGATGAAGAGAAAATCCTCAGCTCTTTGTTTGTAATTGCTCTGCTTTATTCAGGTTATGAATGGAAAGTGTCACAACCTGCAAGTTTCCAAGCTGAGAAGTGTTTTTTCTATTGAATAGAAATATGAGCATCATGCTATGCAATTCTACTCAGTGTTACCCTTTCCCCCACGAGCTCTCTCTGCTAAAAAGCTTATAAATGTGTTTATTAAAAAAACAAAAACACAACTCACCATAAAATGCATAAGTTAAAACAGCAGAAATTTAAATTATTACTTTCTAGGGGAGATAAAAATAAAGAAAATATTTTTTTTCATTTTCTGTCAGTTTTCCTGATCAAACTAAAACATCACTGTACTCTTAATTATTTTTCAGTGTTTACATAACTGATTTACTCTCTGAGGCAGAAAGTAAGGCACACACAAAGTCTTCCCTATGTTAAGGTCAGGTAATCAATTTCCTATCCCAAAAGACAAAACTAATAGTACAGAGGATTATCGTTAAATACAAGCAGCTGCTTTTGTAAGTCTGGAGCTTTTCTAGGGAATCCTGCAATAATGGAATAGGTAGGAAACAGAATCCTATATATCTCTATCTTTGAATTTGTAAAAGCTACACAGGTGTTTTTAACTACAGATGAAACAGAGATTAATTTTGCTTTGATTCAAGTAATTAGTAGTAAATAGAAATGCATTTGAACCAAAACTTTGAATCTTTGTAGATAAAAGAATATTTATTTTCTTTATCTTGTTCCTAATATCATTCAAGATTTTATCCGTGTGTGTGTGTGTGTGTGTGTGTGTGTGTGTGTGTCTATGTATGCACACACATTGCTAAGAATTCTAGAAATTGAACCAAGGGCCTTGCACATAATAGGCAAGTAGTCTACCACTATGCTATACCTCTAGCTCCCAAGATTTTTATTTTATAACTCTACGTTATATTTCAGAAGTTTTCCTGCTAAAACCCTTTAATACTAGTATTAATTTTTTAATAAATATGTTCCTCAAAAGTCAATAGATTTTTACACCATACTTATATAACTAGAAACAACTCATATAATTTCCTTTTAATAATTTTGTACAATATTGTGCACTCTGTGAAAACTGATTAAATATAAACAATTTCTAAGTTTAATTAATGCTATAGATCAATTTCATTTCATAAGAAATCACATGTAATTTTATTTTTCTCTAAGATTTTTATTTTGAAATCTATGGATACCATGTAACTCATTAATATTTCAAATACTCCTAAATTTTAATTTTAGCCATGATACATGCAGGCAGATTTTATGTCTTTTTTTATTTTTAAAGAATTTAACCTTTATTTATTTGTTTTTATGTGGTGCTGAGGATCGAACCCAGGGCCTCAACTGTTCTAGGTAAGCACTCTACCACTGAGCCATAACCCTAGCGCCAGATAATATATGTCATTACCTGGAATATAAACAAAGGAATCAGTAATGTTAATATTGAAATTCTTTTCTTACCATATTTAGTCAATAAGGTTGACATCATAGTAACATTAATAATTTATTTTGCTTCCAGTTTTTTTCCTTCATATCCCAATTCTACTTATTGTGGATATTTTTTAAGTTCCTTGTACACAGTGAAATATTCATCACTCCAAAACAAACATCCTTCCCTTTACTTGAATGCCCTTCTGCTATTCTACATTGGACCATCTCCATTGGCCTTTAAATTTACCTGTTAACCTAATCTGACACTCAAATCTGAATTAGGTATTTCTGTTATACCTATTACACTCAAATCTGAATTAGGTATTTCTGTTATACTCAATTTTGTCCTTAGTTTTCCTTCATGTTAAGGAATCTGTTTTTACATTTTTCCATCTAGGTGACTACAGATATATCTGTAGTCATTTATTTAGATTCTCCATTACTATAAAGCATTGTGATGGGCAATATTTCTGTTTGTATTATTTATTATTGTGTTCAGGTATTGTTCAAATACTGCTGAGTAGTCAGAATATGTTGTTTCTTGAGTGAATGGAAAAATTAAGAATTGATTAATAAGCAAATGAAGAACAAAACACACACATTTATGAAGAGAGAACCAAATTTCCTAATTTCCATCACATTTACATATACTAGTAATTTTGCTTATTTACTCTTTGAAAATTCACAGCAAGTCTTTGAGCTACCGTATCTCCATACTAAACTGTCATATTATGATTATAAAGAACGTTGAGTTCAAAATGTAATAAAATTTTCACGCAAAAAATATTATTTGAACTAAGAATCTTTTGGTTTATCCTAAATTTGTGGATTTTACAATCTTATTTATTGCTAATAAAAACATTAATAGCCAGTCAATTTTGCATTATTTTCTAACAAATTATTATCTACCAGAAACAATTGGGAATTTACACTATGTATTTAGAAACCATAACTTTCAACTTTCATGGCAATGTTAACTATTTAGTAAATGTTTTGCAATATAACAAAATTAGAGAAAATATGTACAATGAACTTTTTGAACAAGTGAATGTATTGAAATGATTATTTGGAAAAATGAAAAAAATTTATGATCATGTTATGCTTTACTGATAGGAAAATTTATCATTCAACCAACTGGTTACACATACTTTAAAACACTGAAAGTTCTAATATTCCCACACACTAACAGTAAGATGCTATTATCCTATTAAAGTGTAGGTTTATCCACATTTTAATAAATGTTTGCTGATTTAATCATAATTGATAACAAATAAGTTCTAATTACCCACTAACCTATTCAAAAGTATTTACAGCATTCACTGAGTCAGCAGGAGACTTTGAAGATGTTTTGCCTCTCTATTTGGAGCAGCCACTTCTGTAAAAGTTGATAGCAGAGAATGATCAAATATGCATTATTACACATCAGGAATGCAAATAGGACCACTCAAGTGCTCTGGTTATGGCATAGGTCCCTGAAAAAAATATGAAAAACAAATTATGACATTTAATAATAAAGCGTGGTTTATTATCATTAGGATTTATAATGCTCTTATTTGAATTTACACAATTTTGAATTCATATATATATAACTATCGACAACCTACTAGGCTCATTATAATGGTTCAAAATGGATAAATATGATCTCTCATTTCAACCCATAATTGAGCCACATAGTTATATAGAGGTACAGTGCATATATAATGACTGCTTTGAGCAAGATATCAGCAGATTAAAACAAGGCACAATAGAAGAAAAACTTTTAAAATTGTCCTCAGAGCCTAGCACATTTAGAAGAGTCCATCTTTGAATGGAATTTGAAAGACTGATGGTTATACAGAAATGTGAGTTAAGGCATTTTCAGAAATTTAGAGCTACAGACAAATGTCTGAAAAAATAAAGGTAAATGCAAGTGGTCTAGCTATAATTTGAGAATCTGAAAGTTGCTTACAGATGAAAGATTAAAGTTTGATCTTAAATCCATATTTCTTATTAAATAGTTTAGGCTTTATTTTAGAGGGAATGAGAATTACTGGCTGTTTAAAATCAGGGAGGTTTTAATCAGATCTGTGTTTTAAAAATATAACTTTACCAAATATGAGTGCTCTGCCAGAGAAAAATGAGTCACTCCCACACAATTTACTAGTTTTCTATTTTCCATTATTCAAAAGCAACAAATATTGGGAAATATCCAGATAAAAGTGCATTTGAGGAACCTATACAACTGTGTGGCTATCTCCTTTCTCAGGGTATAGTCCTTAAACTAAAAGTGTCTTTATTCTGGTATATGTGTCATAGACAGTATGAATGAAAACCAAGAAATGGAGATTAAAGTGGATCATAACACTAATAAATTTTGCTTTTGGTCCTACAATTTAAGGTTCTAGTACCCATGAGATGAATAGTTCTTGGAGAGGTGTTAATATTTTAGGTTTCATGGAGACGTATGATAAAACTAACATTACCTACAATTATATAATTATGAGTTACCGTATAGAAAACACTGTTTTCATCTTCACAATCACATGACTGATTAATTACCGGCAGAGATTGCCATTGGGATATTTGGGGGTCCTTATCCACTGAAGCCACAGTGCAGGTGAAGGCTGCTGTATTAACTACACCAAGAATTGATTTGCTGCATGAAAATAGGAAAAATGTAGATTCCTCTCTACCAAAGTGACTCATTGGTATGCTTTTTAATTCTTCCTCTCTAGTAATCTCAATGGGGGCACTCAAGCAATTCAATGAAGATAACCCCAAGGACTCAGATTATATGGGAGTGGAGATTGGAGTTCCTCCACTAAAGAATCCTGTCTAGATGAAATGCTGGCAGAACAAGAATGTGAATATCATTGCACAATTTGGCCTTATGAAGAAAATGTTTAAAAATAGGTTATGTAGTATGCTTTATGTTAATAAATTATTTAACCTCACCAATCTTGTCAGACTACCTTATATGCATACAAGGTGTTAATATTTTAGGTTTCATGAAGACATATGATAAAACTAACATTACCTACAATTATATAATTATGATTTACCATGTAGAAAACACTCTTTTCATCTGCACAAAGAGAAGATATAGATACTGAGGTTGAAATGGACAGAGGTTGTTTGATATTTGCTTGCCTGTCTAGAATCATTATACATTCATGCCACATATTGCTCAGTGCCTCAAGATAGTCCATTGCAAACTTGCATCCAAATGGTTTAAGCCAGTATGTAACACCTGAAATCAAGCAGGAGCTCAGAGGAAAGGAGAAATTTGAGGCTGTGGTATTCATTTTTATCAGTTTCTTTCTTTTGGGTTCACTCTGTGCTGGAAGAGTAAAGGCCATAGGTAAAGGCCATAGATACTGTCAGATGACCTTCCATCTTTTTCTTTCTACTTTTCCTGAACCACAACCTAATAATGGCAACCGTTCTTCCTTCATGCTTCCTATCCTCCCACTGTCCTGCCCCTTGTGCTTTTAGTTAAGGTGATTTTCTATCACTTATCTACAAGCTTCTGTGCTATGAGTTTGCACAAGGTGCTGTTTTTAGTTGGTTTTAAGCTTTTCTTTACAAAATAATAAAACCAACTTGTGTTATCTTCAAATAGACTAAATGAGCTTCATTAGATATAGGTTTTGTCCAATTTTGTGTTCCAACAATAAATAAAAAGGCTGTTAGTCAGTAGTACCTCAATATATAAAAATAAATATTTTAAAGTTGCAATCTTATTTTGTCCTTTTTTTAAAAGTCCAAAGTATGACAAATGCATCTCTGAGTTTTATCCGGTAATATGCTAATTAATATTAGAAAAAAAATTGCTTGCATAGGAAAATTACTTTCAGGCTTATTATAATGCTGCTGAATTTAAACAAATATATTTATCATAATTTATGTGAAAATTTTTTTAGGATTTGTTGGTATTTCAAATGTGGACTCTAATATTAAATTGTGAAAGGTCCACAGAGTTACTCATTGTATTTGGCTTTTATTTTTGCTTTCAGCCTTATACTTTATTAATATATTACACATATTGAATATGCCAATTTATCCATGTATATTAAAGAGAAGCTTTTAAAATACATAAAAAATAAAAGCAAATGTAATAACGTGTAGGACCAACAAATAAAGTCTATACAATATCAGAATATTTTAGTTATTTTAAGTACTGGCTCTACTTAGGTTGCCCTAAACTCAATCTTTGAATTACTTAATTATTTTAAGGAATGAGTGAGTTGATTATGTTTATATTTTAAAAAGCACAAATATTACACAAATATGAATTTACATACATATAAAATATATATGCATACATTTATCTGAATATTAATTTATATATGTATAAAATGTACCACTTTGACACATTATAATTTTTTGTAAATATAATGGTGTTACTATGTATTTATATTCATATACTTTGTGACATATGCCATCCTTAATTATCTATTAGTGCACATATTTTGCAGGCTAGAAATGATTAAAAATTTTTAAAATCCTCTTGTTTCCTCTAAAAGTACATGTGAGTAATAGTCTAGTTACAATCCTTTTATCTAGCCACTGTCACAATCTTATAATTCTCCTTTTTCACATTCCTGTATTATTTCCCCAAGGTGTAGTATATGAAATGGGCTGATGTCACTTGAGAAATACAAAAGTATTGACTGATATAATAAAGACATGTGGGGAAAATATAAATTATTTTACTATTAAGTAGGAATATAAAATATACATGAAAACACCTTTGATTATTTGATTTGAAAATAACTTTCTGTTTGTATATATTGTGCATTTCTTTAACATCTCAAAGGCATTCTCTTTAAAATAAATTCTGTGAATGCCATTCTGGCACATGCAATCTGAAAACTAATTTCCAGAACAACAACCTAGCAAAATCCTACTCAGAAAAGTCGCTGAATAAAAGCAAATTGATGGATGTATACTGTTCATCCAATTCAAAATCAAATGACTTTGCCACCGAGAATTGGAGGAACTTGGTCATACTTATTTCTGTTTGTATTGTACCATATTGATAAGTTTTTGCTCTTTCCTGAAAGTAAATCTCTTAGAGAATTCTTTGTAGAATTGGTTGTTTTGTTTTCCTGTTATATGCATTATGTGTAAGTTAAGTTACGTAACCTTTTTTAATTTTTAGCCATTTAATCACCTTTTTGTTTACATAATATGGGATGAAAATTCATGCCTTATTTATTTTTATCTGTTTGCTTGATGGCCTAAAAATCTTACCTACAATTTTAACTGTGTCTGATATCTAGTAAAACATCAATAATTTAAATAAATGAATAATTCATTAGCTATTTGTGTTGTCCTACAAATAGCTAATTGTCAAATAACAATTTATTTTCTATATTTTATTGTCTGTCAAAAATTTTGATGTTTTGATATCAACAATCTAATATAGCAGAAGCAAAATCAAAGTATTTTTTTAAATGTTATTATCCACCATAAGACCATTTCTCACAACTTAGTTTCCCCAATATCATAATTTTAAATTCTTCAAAAATTTTAACCGATTCTCTTCTGGATTAGGGAGATACTTAAGAGAAAATCAAAATAGCTATACCATTTTTTAGATATGAATTTTTAATTTGAAGCTGACTTTCCTTGGAGCCCTCTTTAATTTACAATGACAGTAGTGAAATATCATCCAATTAAAAAAGTTTCAATTAAATGTGATTATTATTGGTCTACCTTTTAGCAATGTAGAGTATTAATATATCACACATACTGAATATGCCAATTTATCCATGTATATTAAAGATAAACTTTAAAATAAATAAAAACAAAAATAAAAGTAAATGTAATAACCTGTAGGAACAACAAATAAAGTCTACAATATCAGAAGATTTCAGTTATTTTAAGTACTGGCTCTACTTAGTTTGTAGCAATGTAGAATGCAACATTAAAATATTCATTTTAACTCACCCTCCTTTTATATCATATATGACTCTTCCAAGTTTGAATCTAATTTTTATATCAATAAGACAATGTGGTTAAAATTTAGGGGCAGAAACAAATGCATAGTAAACATGATTTTATGCTATTTTTATTGTATATTTTTAAGATGTATAGCATGATGTTTTCATATAAGTATATATTGAAATCATTGATGCAGTCTATAATTTAAAATATCCAATTGCCTGCCTTAGTAATATTTGAATTTTTTTGTGTGATTAGAGTACCTAAAATCTATTCTCTTAGCAAATTTTCAATGTACATATTATTTACTTTAGTAAACATGCTATATATTAGATATCTAGCTTTATTCATTTTATGGAAATGCAAAAATATATCCTTTGACCTACTTCTCCCTTTTCCTGATCTTGCAAACCACTTTCTACCTTATATATTCAATTTATTTTGAAGACCTTGTATGTATGTGAGATAATGTAGGATTTCTTTATTTTATGTCTGAGTTGTGCCACATAGCATAATGTTCTTCTGGTTCATCTATGTTGTTGTAAATGGTAGCATCTCCTTGTAAATGGCTAGGGAATATTCAAATATACATGTGTGCACGCTCTCTCTCTCTCTCTCTCTCTCTCACACACACACACACACACACATACACACACACAAAACAAAATTTCTTTTTTCATTCACATTTTGACTCTTGTAAATAAGACCATAATGAAGACAAGAGCTCAGATATCAATACAGAGTGTTGATTTCTTTTCCTATGTGTATATTCCCAGCAGAGGGATTGATGGTTTGTATGTTAACTCTGTTTTTGATCTTTTGAGGAACTTTTTCATTGTTTTCTATAACTACCAATTTACATTTCCTAACAGTGTACAAAAGTTTTCTTTATTTTTCATCCTCATCAATATTTGTTGTCTTTTGTCCCTTTCATACCTGTTCACCATTTCTGTGTTGGAAAAATTTCTATTCAGGTCCTTTCCTCATTTTTATATTGAATTATTTCCATTTTATATTTTGGATACAAATTATCAGATAATATTTTAGATTATAAAATATGCAATTTTAAAATAATTTCTCTTAATATGTAAATTACTTTTGATCTGTAGATTGTTTCCTTTCTTGTGCAGTATATTTTCAGTATAATGTAATTCTACTTGTTAATTTTCTTTTGTCTGAATGTTTGATAAGATATTCAAAATATCATTACCAAAGCGAATATTAAGAAGATTTTTCCTTAAGGGTTTGCAGTTTCAGCTCTTAAACCCAGGTCCTTAATCCTAAACTTAAAGTGATTTTACATATAGTATAAAATAAGGGTCTGTTTTCATTCATTCTTTTGCATTTGAATATCTAGTGTTCTGAACACGAAGTATTGAAGATTTTATCCATTCAGTTTTTTTGTCTTTTTTGTGGATCTTATTGAAAATTAGTTGACTGCATGTACTCAGATTTTTTTATTCTTCAAGTGTACAGTATCAGGACAAAAGTAATAATAGACAAACCAAAAAATAACCTTCTCCTAGCATTAATGTTTAAAGTTATCTAAATGGCATTAGAAATAAAATCTTCCTCAAAATAAAAGATTGCATTATGAATGAAACATGCAAAATTTTATAGCATTTTGCCTTAAAAAGCATGTTGCACATTCATAGAAAAACAATGAAGATTTAAAGTACATCTTTAGCATATGTACAAATGAACAAAATAACATCTCAGTTTTTATGTTAAGTGCAAAGCACAGCATCATTGTTACTGAATCTGAAGTGTATTATTATAGTACAAAGTCTCTATTTCCTAAATGCTTTTTCAGTTGCTTATTTAAAAAAAGATATCCCTTACCCTATCGCTTTCACATGTACATCTTTACAGCCACAACTCTGCCTCAGGCACTTTCTGGTGTCAGAGGCTACCATCTGGAAGGTGGTTGTGTATAGTAAATGAATTTTAACAGAACCAATTGTGTTGGTTTCCTCCAGAGGAAAGAACCCCTAACTGAAAAGATTCTTAGTACAGCATTGCAATTTGTAAGAAAGTTTGCCCTATGTATTTGCTGTACACTCACTCGCCACCAGCTGTTTTATGCACTCTTGGCTCCCCAGCTGAGACAATTAAGGGAACAGGATTTGGCATTCTGCATAAATATGAGCTAAGACTCTGGAGCTATTTCTATGTTGGCAGAACATGGGGTAAAAAACAAGGCTTTGCTCCAGAATAAAGACTTTTTAATCTTATAGGCAATGATCGAGGAATGAAAAAGGCAGACGCTAAGATGACAGTGTGTGGAGATATGGAAACCTGGTTATCAGCAAAATGTTGTAAATTAAATTAAGTACAGAAGAATAGCTGCATCTTGCAAAACAGGCTGGGAGACAAAATGCCAAACATTTAGGTGGGGGCAGCAAATTGGATATTTTGCACTGTATGCTTCTTTTCCTATATGCTACACCTAGCTAAATTTTATCCATTAAAGCCACGTTTGACTTCTGATTATATTAACTATTGGGCTGTTGATTCTGAATTATTGTAAAGAAAGTGACATGGTAAAAATATTTTTTTTTTATATAATGACTGGGGTAAGGATGTGTTTTTTCATAGAACAAGAGTTAAGGAAAAATAACTTCCTAATTAAATAATCACAACAGAAAATATTGATGATTTTTTTACAGTGATGTTATACAGTGAATATTCACACCTTTCTAAGTTTTTTTGCACAAGAAATTTGTAAATATATCCACTAAACTATTAATTATTGTGACCATTCATGTTAGTAATATTATTTTTTTTTCCACTTTGCTTTGTTTCCTATAATCCATATGCTGTTTTTAAATGGAAACCAAATAAAAATTAAGATTTTTCTCTTTCTAATCTGAAGTAAAACCAACATTTGAAAATATTTTTAGAAAGGTTATAGATACATTTTTAGGATATAGATTCAATTATTATTTATGTTTGCAAAAGCTATATTTCTTATCCTGACTATAATCCAAACACTAGAGTCATATCAATAATTATTTAGTAAATACATTAATTAGACAAACATCTCAAAACTGGAAAAGCCGAAACAGAAATCTTTACTGTTGTCACTTTATTGCAATTCCATCAGTCTCTCAATTTTGCAAAAGGTAACACTCACACCCAATTATTCAAGAAAGCACTAGTATCAAACCTAAAATTATTTTGTTATCCTTGATACTTCACTTTTTTCTAGCCACACACACTAAAATTTATTTCATCAGAAAATACATTGGCATGACTCCAAATATTCACTCAAATTTTCACATATGTATTACTACCAAGCTAATAACAGCCATTGCTATCTTTCACTGGGATTTTGGAAATTAAAAAAAAAAAAAGACAAATAAAGAAAAAGAAGAAAGAAGGAAAGAGGGTAAGAAGAAAAGAATAAAGGAAAGTAGGAATAAGAGGAAAGGAAGCGAAGAAGGAAGATTGAAAGTTCTTATTTTTTAAAATATGTTTTTAGACATTGATGGGCCTTTATTTTATTCATTTATTTATATGTGGTGCTGAGAATCAAGCCCAGAGCCTCACAAATGTTAGGCAGGTGATCTACCATTGAGCCACAACCCCAGCCCTGAAACTTCTTATTTTGCTTATGAAAGC
The DNA here is from genome assembly GCF_047511675.1 of Marmota flaviventris. NCBI lineage: Eukaryota > Metazoa > Chordata > Mammalia > Rodentia > Sciuridae > Marmota > Marmota flaviventris. The sequence continues at coordinate 109,946,446 of NC_092501.1, read as the reverse complement.
CTTATGTGCTCAATCCTCAAATATGCATCTCTCATCTTACCTGCTGTGCTGACCTGATATTTTAGATATGACCCCATCTTAGCCCCTTAAATCTCTATGGAATACATGTTCTTTATTTCCTGCAATACATGTCCCCTTCTTCTCTATATAATTTATTAAATTTCAAATTTCTCCTAAAGTCTTCTCATTTTGCCTATCCAATCAAAGAAATAAGAGAAAAAATCACTATCATATCACCTTATTTAATATCCAACACAGCATTTAGTATAATGTCATATAGAATACAACACACAAACACACACACACACACACACCATTTCTAACGCCTTGTGAATTTATACACTCCCCATTTTATGGAGAATTTTAATTGCATTAAGTACTCAGGAATTCTGGTAGGACACTAATCAATGGATTATTTTCCCTCAATAAATTTTCATTTGATAAGCAAATGAAAGTAATAGGATATTTTAACACTTAAAAACTTTTTTTATAATTTAAGTAACCCAATCAATCTTATTAAATGTCTACTTGAATTTGAGTCAAATATATTGGAAATAGATTATTTTTTCCAAAAATAACATTGGGAAAATTTATTAATATCAACATATGTTATACAACTGCTAAAAATAGTGAATTAATCTCAGGTATGTTTTATTGAATTTACCTTAAAGAAGTTATAAAAATTATATGTGTCAGAGCTTCCAATCACTCCTGCAAGGTAGGCGGGTCTGTAACCCACCGGAAGAAGAGGAGCACTGGCCTGCTGAGAGGCAGAGCCGCCCCCCACCCCCCGCGCCTGCCAGGTAGGCAGAACTGTGACCACCAACAGAAAAGGCCCAGTGGCCCACGGCGGGACAGAGCTTCCAATCACTCCTGCAAGGTAGGCGGGCCTGCGACCCACAGGCAGAAGAGGAGCAGCGGCCTGCTAAGAGGCAGAGCCGCCGCCTCCCCCTGCGCCGGCAAGGTAGAGGGAACTGGGACCACCCACAGAGCAGGCCCAGTGGCGTGCTGAGGGGCAGAGCCGCGCCCCACCCCCCGCGCCTGCCAGGTAGGCGGAACTGTGAACACCGACAGAAAAGGCCCAGTGGCCCGCGGCGGGACAGAGCTTCCAATCACTCCTGCAAGGTAGGCGGGCCTGCGACCCACGGGCAGAAGAGGAGCAGCGGCCTGCTGAGAGGCAGAGCCGCCCCCTCCCCCTGCGCCGGCAAGGTAGAGTGAACTGGGACCACCCACAGAGCAGGCCCAGCGGCCTGCTGAGGGGCAGAGCCGCCCCCCACCCCTGCGCCTGCCAGGTAGGTGGAACTGTGACCACTGACAGAAAAGGCCCAGTGGCCCACGGCGGGACAGAGCTTCCAATCACTCCTGCAAGATAGGCGGGCTTGCGACCCACGGGCAGAAGAGGAGCAGCGGCCTGCTGAGAGGCAGAGCCACCCCCTCCCCCTGCGCCGGCAAGGTAGAGGGAACTGGGACCACCCACAGAGCAGGCCCAGCGGCCTGCTGAGGGGCAGAGCCGCCCCCCACCCCCCGCGCCTTCAAGGTAGACGGAACTGTGACCACCATCAGAACAGGCCAGACCTGCAACCGACAGACAGAACAGGCCCAGTGGCCTGAGGAAGGGTAGAGCCGCCCCGCCCCCCGCGCCTGCAAGGTAGGTGGACCTGCGACTCACTTGCAGAACAGCCCCAGAGGCCTGCAGAGGGGCAGTGCCGCTGCCTGCGCCTGCAAAGTAGGCAGAACTGCGACCACCGACAGAACAAGCCTAGCGGCCCGCAGAGGGACAGAGCCGCCACCCGCGCCTGCAAGGTAGGCGGACCTGCTACCGACCGGCAGAGCAGGCCCAGTGGCCTGCCGGCGTGGTAGGCACATTGCCCCAATTGGAGGTGGGGCAGAGCCGCCGCCCGCGCCTGCGAGGGAGACTTTGCAACTATACAAGACCAATATAAATATATAGGGGGAAAATTCAATAGCACAACAATTTCACCAAGTAGAAAGGAACGCGAACAGTATGAAGAGACAAGGAAAGAAAGGACCACAAGCAATGCAGGTCAACTCAACTTTAGAAGAGGTAATAGCTGCAGCAGATGGAATGTCAGATAAAGAATTCAGGATATACATGCTTCAGATGATCTGGAGTCTCAAGGAAGACATCAGACAGCAAAATCAGACAATGAAAGATCACTTCAACAATGAATTACATAAACAAATCCAAGAAGCAAAAGATCAACTATACAGGGAGATAGAGGTTATAAAAAACAAACAAACAGAAATCCTAGAAATGCAGGAAGCAATAAACCAACTTAAAAACTCAATTGAGAATACTACCAGCAGAGTAGAACACTTAGAAGATAGAACATCAGACAATGAAGATAAAGTATTTCAACTTGAAAAGAACATAGACAGCTCAGCAAGACTGTTAAGAAACCATGAGCAGAACATCCAAGAAATATGGGATAACATCAAGAGACCAAATTTAAGAGTCATTGGGATACAGGAAGGTACAGAACTCCAAACCAAAGGAATGAGCAATCTATTCAATGAAATAATTTGAGAAAACTTCCCAGACTTGAAGAATGAGACAGAACCCCAAATCCTAGAAGCCTACAGGACGCCGAATGTGCAAAATCATAAGAGACCCATACCTAGACACATTATAATGAAGATGCCCAACATACAGAATAAGGAGAGAATTTTAAAAGCTACAAGAGAAAGGAAGCAGATCACATTTAGGGGTAAGCCAATCAGGATAACAGCTGATCTTTCAACACAGACTCTGAAAGCTAGAAGATCCTGGAATAACATATTTCAAACACTGAAAGAAAATGGGTTCCAACCAAGAATTGTGTATCCAGCGAAATTAAGCTTCAGGATGGAAGATGAAATTAAAACCTTCCATGATAAACAAAAGTTAAAAGAATTTGCAGCTAGAAAACCATCTCTTCTAAACATCCTTGGCAAAACATTACAGGAAGAGGAAATGGAAAATAACAATGAAAACCAACAGTGGGAGGTAGGACAGTAAAGGGGGGGGGAAATAATCAAAGAGGAAAACAAACAATGTTTAGTAACATAAATAAACAAATATGGCTGGAAGAACAACCCATATCTCAATAATAACCCTAAATGTTAATGGCTTAAACTCACCAATCAAGAGACACAGGCTAGTAGAATGGATCACAAAACAAGACCCAACAATATGCTGCCTACAGGAGATGCATTTGATAGGAAAAGACATACATAGGCTGAAGGTGAAAGGTTGGGAAAAATCATATCACTCATATGGACTTCGGAAACAAGCAGGAGTGTCCATACTCATATCAAATAAAATAGATTTCAAGCCAAAGTTAATCAAAAGGGATAAAGAGGGACACTACATACTGCTCAAGGGAACCATACACCAACAAGACATAACAATCATAAATATATATGCCCCAAACAAAGGTGCAGCTATGTTCATCAAACAAACTCTTCTCAAGTTCAAGAGTCTAATAGACCACCATACAATAATCATGGGAGACTTCAACACACCTCTCTCACCACTGGACAGATCTTCCAAACAAAAGTTGAATAAGGAAACTATAGAACTCAATAACACAATTAATAAGCTAGACTTAATTGACATATATAGAATATACCACCCAACATCAAGCAGTTACACTTTTTTCTCAGCAGCACATGGATCTTTCTCAAAAATAGATCATATATTATGTCACAGGGCAACTCTTAGACAATACAAAGGAGTAGAGATAATACCATGCATCCTATCCGATCATAATGGAATGGAACTGAAAATCAATGATAAAAGAAGGAAGGAAAAAGAATACATCACTTGGAGAATGAACAATAGGTTACTGAATGATCAATGGGTTATAGAAGACATCAAGGAGGAAATAAAAAATTCTTAGAGATTAATGAAAACACTGACACAACATATCGGAATCTATGGGACACATTGAAAGCAGTTCTAAGAGGAAAATTCCTTGCTTGGAGTTCATTCCTTAAAAAAAGAAAAAACCAACAAATAAATGATCTCATACTTCATCTCAAAATCCTAGAAAAAGAAGAGCAAAACAACAGCAAAAGAAGTAGAAGGCAAGAAATAATTAAAATCAGAGCTGAAATTAATGAAATCGAAACAAAAGAAACAATTGAAAAAATTGACAAAACTAAAAGTTGGTTCTTTGAAAAAATAAACAAAATCGACAGACCCTTAGCCATGCTAGCGAAGAGAAGAAGAGAGAGAACTCAAATTACTAGCATACGGGATGAAAAAGGCAATATCACAACAGACACTTCAGATATATAGAAGATAATCAAAAATTATTTTGAATCCTTATACTCCAATAAATTAGAAGATAGTGAAGGCATAGATAAATTTCTGAAGTCATATGATCTGCCCAGATTGAGTCAGGAGGATATAGACAACCTAAACAGACCAATATCAATTGAGGAAATAGAAGAAACCATCAAAAGACTACCAATTAAGAAAAGCCCAGGACCGGATGGGTATACAGCAGAGTTTTACAAAACCTTTAAAGAGGAACTAATACCAATACTTTTCAAGCTACTTCAGGAAATAGAAAAAGAGGGAGAACTTCCAAATTCATTCTACGAGGCCAACATCACCCTGATACCTAAACCAGACAAAGACACTTCAAAGAAAGAAAACTACAGACCAATATCTCTAATGAACCTAGATGCAAAAATCCTCAATAAAATTCTGGCGAATCGGATACAAAAACATATCAAAAAAATTGTGCACCATGATCAAGTAGGATTCATCCCTGGGATGCAAGGCTGGTTCAATATAAGGAAATCAATAAATGTTATTCACCACATCAATAGACTTAAAAATAAGAATGATATGATCATCTCGATAGATGCGGAAAAAGCATTCGACAAAGTACAGCATCCCTTTATGTTCAAAACTCTAGAAAAACTAGGGATAACAGGAACATACCTCAATATTGTAAAAGCAATCTTTGCTAAGCCTCAGGCTAGCATCATTCTGAATGGAGAAAAATTGAAGGCATTCCCTCTAAAATCTGGAACAAGACAGGGATGCCCTCTCTCACCACTTCTGTTCAACATAGTTCTCGAAACACTGGCCAGAGCAATTAGACAGACGAAAGAAATTAAAGGCATCAAAATAGGAAAAGAAGAACTTAAATTATCACTATTTGCAGATGATATGATTCTATACCTAGCAGACCCAAAAGGGTCTACAAAGAAACTATTAGAGCTAATTAATGAATTCAGCAAAGTGGCAGGATATAAAATCAACATGCATAAATCAAAGGCATTCCTGTATATCAGCGACAAATCCTCTGAAATGGAAATGAGGACAACCACTCCATTCACAATATCTTTAAAAAAAAATAAAATACTTGGGAATCAACCTAACAAAAGAGGTGAAAGACCTATACAATGAAAACTACAGAACCCTAAAGAGAGAAATAGAAGAAGATCTTAGAAGATGGAAAAATATACCCTGTTCATGGATAGGCAGAACTAACATCATCAAAATGGCGATATTACCAAAAGTTCTCTATAGGTTTAATGCAATGCCAATCAAAATCCCAACGACATTTCTTGTAGAAATAGAGAAAGCAATCATGAAATTCATATGGAAAAATAAACGACCCAGAATAGCAAAAACAACTCTAAGCAGGAAGTGTGAATCAGGCGGTATAGCGATACCAGACTTCAAACAATACTACAGAGCAATAGTAACAAAAACAGCATGGTACTGGTACCAAAACAGGCGGGTGGACCAATGGTACAGAATAGAGGACACAGAAACCAATCCACAAAACTACAACTACCTTATATTTGATAAAGGGTCTAAAAGCATGCAATGGAGGAAGGATAGCATCTTCAACAAATGGTGCTGGGAAAACTGGAAATCCATATGCAACAAAATGAAACTGAATCCCTTTCTCTCGCCATGCATAAAAGTTAATTCAAAATGGATCAAGGAGCTTGATATCAAATCAGAGACACGCCGTCTGATAGAAGAAAAAGTTGGCTACGATCTACATACTGTGGGGGTCGGGCTCCAAATTCCTCAATAGGATACCCATAGCACAAAAGTTAATAACTAGAATCAACAAATGGGACTTACTTAAACTAAAAAGTTTTTTCTCAGCAAAAGAAACAATAAGAGAGGTAAATAGAGAGCCTACATCCTGGGAACAAATCTTTACTCCTCACACTTCAGATAGAGCCCTAATATCCAGAGTATACAAAGAACTCAAAAAATTAGACAATAAGAGAACAAACAACCCAATCAACAAATGGGCCAAGGACCTGAACAGACACTTCTCAGAGGAGGACATACAATCAATCAACAAGTACATGAAAAAATGCTCACCATCTCTAGCAGTCAGAGAAATGCAAATCAAAACCACCCTAAGATACCATCTCACTCCAGTTAGATTGGCAGCCATTATGAAGTCAAACAACAACAAGTGCTGGCGAGGATGCGGGGAAAAGGGTACACTTGTACACTGCTGGTGGGACTGCAAATTGGTGCAGCCAATTTGGAAAGCAGTATGGAGATTTCTTGGAAAGCTGGGAATGGAGCCACCATTTGACCCAGCTATTCCCCTTCTCGGTCTATTCCCTAAAGACCTAAAAAGAGCATGCTACAGGGACACTGCTACATCGACGTTCATAGCAGCACAATTCACAATAGCAAGACTGTGGAACCAACCTAGATGCCCTTCAATAGATGAATGGATAAAAAAAATGTGGCATTTATACACAGTGGAGTATTACTCTGCATTAAAAAATGACAAAATCATAGAATTTACAGGGAAATGGATGGCACTAGAGCAGATTATGCTAAGTGAAGCTAGCCAATCCCTAAAAAACAAATGCCAAATGTCTTCTTTGATATAAGGAGAGTAACTAAGAACAGAGTAGGATCGAAGAGCACGAGAAGAAGATTAACATTAAACAGGGGTGAGAGGTGGGAGGGAAAGGGAGAGAGAAGGGAAATTGCATGGAAATGGAAGGTCCCTCAGAGTTATACAAAATTACATACAAGAGGAAGTGAGGGGAAGGGGAAAAATAATACAAGGGGGACAAACGAATGTCAGTAGAGGGGGCAGAGAGAGAAGAGGGGAGGGGAGGGGAGGGGAGGGGGGATAGTAGAGGATAGGAAAGGCAGCAGAACACAACAGACACTAGTATGGCAATATGTAAATCAATGGATGTGTAACTGATGTAATTCTGCAATCTGTATATGGGGTAAAAATGGGAGCTCATAACCCACTTGAATCAAAGTGTGAAATATGATATATCAAGAACTATGTAATGTTTTGAACAGCCAACAATAAAAAAAATTAAAAAAAAAATTATATGTATATAAATATATTATAGTTTTCCCTTCATGTTCATGGAGGACTGGTCACAGGATCCCAACAGTAACCCAAATCTTAGGATGATGCAGTCCCTTATTTAAAATGGCTTTGTAATTACGTATAGCTTATATATAAACTCCTGTATACTTTAAATTATTCCTAAATTATATACTTAATACATTTTAAGTGCTACATAAGTCATTGGTATACTATATTATCTAACAAAAAATTAAAAGAAAAAATCTGAATATATTTATTATAGACATAATTTTTTTTTTTAGTATTTTAGATCTTTGGTTGAATCTCAAAGCTTCAGAATGCAGGATATGGAGGGTCAAGTATCTATAAAGATATTGTAATATTTGTTTATAGATCTATATTATTAGCTCTTAAAACTTTAGTTCATTTTAAAAATCCCTATTGCTTTTATTTCTTAAGTTAATTTTTATCATGTGTTCTTATCTGACACACTGCATATCTTGAATCTATTGGAGTGCTATGATTGCTCCTAAATAGATTTGCTGTGCCTCAAACTAACATAGATTAATTAGTACCATTGAGATATTATGCAGTAAAATGAAAATGGCAACCACAAACAGAACAGATAAAATTTAATGGCAGTTAAAAAATGTAAACTACTAGAAAATATCAGAATGACCTAGTATGTCACAAACAGAAATTGATCCCATGAATTTCATTGCAAAAACATTTTATATTATTTTTCTATGATAGTTATACTTAGCAAAATTCAGGTTAACATAATAGATTTGGATTCCTTATTTTCTGTATGACTTCTTTCATTCAGGACAGTGTCAATGACTTGTATTTCATTATATAAAGATGGTGAGCATTAATGAATTTTTATAGAGTGCTCTTAGTATTTATTGATAAAGATTATCAGCACATGAAGGGAAATGAATGGAATATTCCTCCTGTTTTAAATGAAGTATTTCTGGCAATTAGCTCAAAGAAAATAATTTCTTAAGACATGGTGACAGCACTAAAAGACAAATCTTTAATGATATGAGAAAGCAACAGTGTGCACATAATAATTTTTTAAAGTGACATTAATACTTTATGTCAATTTGACCTATCTTCATAGTTATCCTATCTAAAATTATTATTATCCAATTGTTATAAAGAGATAAATTTTGTTACAGTGAATTGCTCAAAAAGTAAGCTAGATGGTGCTAGAGAACATCATTCTATTTATTATGTGATTATATTTATAGCATAATTCTTGCTGATAAAAGTGAATGAAAAGTTTGGATCTATTACATTGATCTGTAACTTGGTAACTTAATAAAAAGTTAAAAAAGTTTATAGATAAGTCTGACTCAATAATGGGGGGTGAGATTAGGATTATTTTTGCTTAAAATTTGCATAGCACATTTGGCAATTCAAAGTGTTGTATTTGAAAAATCAAGAGGTAAAAAATTAATGAGAGGATAAACAGAGTTTTGAGGTATATTGAAATGTTAACCTAATAATGCACATGCATATTTAGCATCTATACAGTCATTAACTGCTAAAATAAGGCAACTTTAGGTTGATCTTATGCTTATTTGATCTTTTTTATTCTAAACATAGGTATAGGAAATTTTAATAAATTTATAGTCACATTCATCAGTTTCTTCAATCATCCACATGAAGAAACAGATGAATAAATTGATAACATTTCTTACTGTGCTTGATAGATAACCAAAGCTTGTTCCAAAAGCCAAAATGTGAATGAACAAAATGCATCCATATATACTAGTGAATTGTAAAGTGCAAGAAATTGAAAGCAGATGGATCAGTTCTGGTTCTAAGACCATAACAAACTATCTTCTCAGAGGCTGAGTTTTTATTTTTGTTTGTTTGTTTCTTTCTTCTTCTTCTATTTTTTTCATTTTGCTTATTTAAAAAAAAAAAAATCAAAACATGCATCACAGACCATCCCAGAAGTTTAAAATCAAAAATACAAATTAAGCTGGGTGAAATGTGTAATCATGTAAAGCAAAACTGAAGGATTTAAGTTTCACACAGCAGTATGCACAATATGCATGTTAAATATTGGAAGACAAAATTCCATCTAGCTAACTGCAAAAGATATTGAATAAATTTAACATTAAGAAACTTATAATTATAGAAATGCCCCCAAATACTTTATTTATTTAGTGAGAAGCTATTTAGCAAGATAAACTCTGATACAAAGAAGTGAATAGTATTAGAAGTTTTATATCATAATTTTCCTGTATCTTCTACCTAAAAATATCTTTATTATTTTAAGAAAACAATGCTAAAAGAATTGATTTTAAGAATAATTTCCTTATTTTTAAAGTTCACTATAGTTTTTTTGTAAATATTTTAAGTAATGTAAGACTTTCTAAGACATAAATGCTATAACTGATATAACCATATTCTAAAGTGGTATCAAACAGATCCAAGTACAATCATGCAATGAAAATTTAATTAAGTAATGGCAAAGATAAATCACAAAACTCTGAACCATATTATTTACTGATTATTTAGTTTACAAACAAGTAATGAAAAGCAGAATGGATATTGCTCCCTACGTAATGTTTAAACAAGGTGAGACTAATAAGTGTGCTTCATGCATCAAAAAACATAATTCAGTATTCTTCTTCCAAATATAAGATATTTCCATAATGTAAGAGAATTTACAAACATTATAAATCAGATCTCTTCTAATTGCATTTAATTCTAATTTCCTTTGATGATTACCTTCTTCCTTTCATAGAATATTAAAAATCCTCTCAAAATTGTCCCTCAGTCAAAACATGTGACAAAGCAACATTTGATTTAATCTTGTTTCACCTCCCTGAACCTGAAATGTACTTGAGCTGTTGGAAAGTATACAGAATATGTTCACATGAAAAATATTCAATGTCTAACCAACAACTACATTGTAGAAGAGTATAGTGTAGTCCTTCATGAAGTAAATACTTGTTTGTATACTTAACTTCTTGAAACAGTTATCATAATTGTTATTATTTAAGATATGTCCTTTAAAGTCACATGGCAGGCAGGATTCTGAAGTTTCCACAAGATTTCTGTCTCTTGGCATGAATGCCTTATGTATCCCCCCCACACACACACAAACACCCCCATTGAGAATAAACAGGACCTGTGTATATATTGGCATATCTCTATTTGACTAGCCTATTTTAGGTGGTAAAGATAAATAGATTTTGAAGATGTAATTAAGGTATCTCAGAAGTTGGCTTAGAAATAATCAATAAGATTATCCTTGGTGGGTCTCACCTAAGCAAGTGAGTCCTGTACAAGAAGGACAAAGTTAAAAGACAGGAAGTAGAATCAGACTTCCTCTTGGCCTTATAACAGCAAACTACCATGTGTTGGAGAAGACTATATGGCAGGGAATGACAGGTGGTCTCCAGGAGCACTAGGAGGGTTCATAAACCACCTCAGGGAATTTCCAATAATCAGTGAACTTCGAAGATGACCCTGAGCTTCAGTTGGGATCACAGCCTTGGGTAACAAATTGAATAAAGCTCTTAAAGACCCTGAGCAGAGGATCCAGTCAATAGATACCTAAGCTTCTGCTGCAATGCATCTAGATATTGTTTTAAGTCACCAAATTTGTGATATTTTATTATATAGCAAAGATAACTAATATAACTGTTTCATTAAAAAGTAAGATGATATTAATAGAGCAAATCTTTCGTATCTCAGAAAATTCAATAATATGTTACAGCAATAGATCATTATCGATGAAAATATGAACACTCTGGGACTGTTTAAGGTCTCTGAATAAAATAGAAATAAAGATTGGCAGGAAATTTTTCCTGAAAATTTAAACTGCATTGACATGGATATGCTTAGTGTGTATAAAATAAGAATCAGAAATCTGGAACACAAGTTGACATGATTTTTCAGTTTGGTGGTCTGTATAGGTTTGCTCCAAATTTCTTCAGGAGTATACTAAAATTTTAAATATAAATCAAACATTTCTATCTTGGGAATATACACAAAGCATGTAATATCCAGAAGCAAATTCTACTCTCAGAAGCAATAAAAGGGAAATCATTCAACCAATCATGCATTTGAAATATCACTTTTCACTAAATACGTCTATATTTCACTAAATAAATATAAGAAGAAAAATCCTGATAGAAAGAAACTTGCAACATAAAAACAGTGAATTGCAGTTTGGCAAAGTGTTCCTTTTAAATAAATTGAAGAGTTATTAAAGGTTCATCATCCAATTCTTATCTTTTCCATGTATTTCAGCAATTAGTATACTCTACCTAAGAAATATTACAGATAACAATTGATTTTATGTGATTGAAATAGTATGAGGATATTTTAGCACACTCTTTAAAAAACAGAAACATTATATTGTTAGTACTTACTGTGTTTTCTCAGACCTGAATTTGAGGCTTGTCACAAGGACTAAGAAAAAAAAAAGAAGGAAAGATTTTTTTAAAAAGTTCAAATCTAATATATGATGGTTTTGACATCAAAACAGGCATGAAGGTCAATGGAATAGAAAAGAAGACAAAGAGACAAACTCATATAGTTACAGTCATCTTGACAAAAGTGACAAAACCACATTTTTGAGAAAAGATAGTATTTTTAACAAATAGTGCTGGGCAAACTAGATTCCTGTTTCTCACACTGCACAAAAATCAACTCAAAGTGTATCAAAAACATAGGAATTAAACCAGAAAATTTGCAACCACTTGAAGTAAACATAGGATCACTACTGCCACATATTGGCATAGGCACCAACTTCCTTAACAAAACCCCTAAAGCTCATGAAATAAAACCAAGAATCAATAAGTGGTATGACATAAAATTAAATTTCTGCATAGCAAAGAAAACAATTAAGAACATGAAGAGGGGTGAGTTATTTGCTAGCTACTGCTCTGACAGGGGATTAATATTTAGAAAAAATAAAGAACTCACAAAACTTAACACCCAAAACACAAATAAATCAATCAATAAATGGGCAAAAGTTATCTCTCAAAAGAATAAACATAAATGACCAACAAATATATAAAAAAATGTTCAATATGCCTAGCAAATCAGGGAAATACAAATCAAAACTACATTGAGATTTCATTACACTCCAGTTAGAATGGCAATCATCAAGAATACTATTAAAATAAATGCTGGTGAGTATGTGGGGAACAAGTAGACTGACACATTGTTGGTGACACTGTAATTTATGACATCCTCTTTGGAAAATAGAATGGAAATTCCTCTTAAGACTCAGAATAAAACACATGAACCAGTTATCCCACTCCTTGGTATTTATCCAAATGCTAAATGACTAAAATCAGCACACTATTCATACAGGCACATCAATGTTTTTAATGAAACAATTTAGATTAGCTAAGTTCAAGAACCAGCCAGGGGCCCATCAACAGATGAATGGATGAAAAAAACAAAGTGATATAAATACACAATGGAGTTTTACTCAGCCATATAGAAGAATGAAATGATGGCATTTGCTGGTAAAGGGATGGAACTGGAGAACATCAGGCTAAGTGAAGGATTCCAGACTCAGAAATTCAAGGGTCAAATGTGTTCTCTCATATGCAGAAGCTAGAGCAGAATAATGGAGGTGGTAAACAGATCCCATGAAAAATAGAAAGTCAATAGCATAGAGTAAAAGGATTAAGTGGGAGGAAGGAGAAATGGGAAAAGGGTGAACAAACAGAATGACCAAATTATACTATGTCCATATATAAAATACAATAGTGATTTCTACCTTTTTGTACGTCTGTAAAGCCGCAAATTAAAAATAAATAAATACATACATACATACAATACCAGGAAGACCAGTAGAACAAGGAAGGGGGGGACATAGGTGGGGAGAGAAACACAGGAAGAAGTGGAGACTGAAATTTTACAAATTACATTCCATACATGTAAAATGATATAAAAATAAATCCCACTATTATGTATAACTATAAAGCACTAATAAAGAATTTGTGTGTGTGTGTGAGGATACCAGGGATTGAACTAAGGGGAACTCAACCACTGAGCCACATTCCCAGCCCTATTTTGTATTTTATTTAGAGACAGGGTCTCACTGAGTTGCTTAGCACCTCGCTTTTGATGAGGCTGGCTTTGAATTCGTGATCCTCCTGCCTCAGCCTCCCAAGCTGCTGGGTTTACAGGTATGTGACACTGTGCCCAGTTAATAAAAGATTTTTTTTTAATGTAAATATATATATACATAATTTTACTCTGTACACATGCACATAAATACATTTTAAAGACAAATCAAAGGAACAGAGGAGTCTCTAAGTGCAGACAAAAAAATGGTGGATACTCCACATTTGAATGAAGAGTAGCATACAAGGTGAGATCCTAATTTAGCCAAGTTTGATCAGGAAGGCTCTGGGGATACAGCATGAACAGAAGGGAACATCCTTACCAGGCTGAGAAATCAGGCTTCAACAAGATTGCATAACAATGGATTATGACCCACTCCAGCTTCCCACTTGAAGCACTGAAGAATTTCCTCTGTTTTAAAGTCCTCTTTATTGGCCCAAGATGGATGTGGTCAAGACAGTAAGATATAGCCTATGTTGTAGCTTCTTGTAGCTCCTTCTGTAGCTTCAGCTACACTGATGTTGTTTCCGGAATGTTCCTCAACCACTCAGCCTGTGTGCATGTTCAACCCTTCACCCAGCCAGTGCTTCTTAATTATCAGTTGTCAGCTCACCATTCATTTTATTGGGAATTCTTCCCTGACATCTTAACAGGACTGGTCCATTCATTTCATAATATAAAGTGCCTCTCTTTAATAAGTTTGGCTTAATTTGCAATTTAGTTTGAGTGATATTTATTTTTTTAATTATTGTGTTCCCCACTATCCTATAAGTCTTATGCCATGGTCTTGCAAATATGTGCTAAATTACTATCTCATAAATTTTTTTTTGCCATTTTAATATTTTGGAGTATCCTCACTTAAAGGAAAATTAATATAAAAATTTACCATTGAAAGTTGAAATATATATATATATATATATATATATATATATATATATATATATATATTTATGAGCCATAGTAAGGAAGACTTTGAAGTGGATTGCTTTGAATTTAGAATCGAACCTATTTGCTTTGGTGATAACATGGAGAAAAGTAGATAAGCTAGTTTATGAGAAGTAGGGTTTTTTTTTTTTTTTCATCAGGTGTACCAAAAATGTTAGAAAGGTATAGAGTTTATTCTAGAATCTATCCCTCAGAGTTTTACTAAAATAATTATGATGTAGTATTATGTACTATTTGTTTACTCTCTTATCCATTCCAAATCATAATCTGAATAATATATTTAGTTTTAGAATGAAGCACTCTGTAAAACAACATGCAAATTCTCTTTTGCTTTCTTCTTCTTATAAGCCTGGGTTAAAATGGATGTATTTGCCATGAATATTGCATGGTTCTTGAAAGTGCAAATTTTTAAAATCACATATTTCCCCCAAATATAAATTTGAAGGCATAAACTATCCAATCTAAATTGTATTTGGTTCTACACAGTTAGTATTGAAGAATAGAAACATAGTTCCCATAAGCAAAAAAAACATAGTTCATCTTTACTATGCATAAAATGAGACTTCTTCAACCAGCACACTTGCTGTTATGACACAGAGCCAGCTCCTAGACTGTCTAAGAAGACTTCACAAATGTTAGACTGTACTTAGCAAGCTAATATACTACCAGTCAAAGGCATTTTTAAGTGTTTAGGAGGTTTCCAATTTGAGGGGATCCACGTATTTATCCGATCCACAATCAACAAAGAATCTTTGAACTCACCTCATGATCTATGTAAAACTACAGTCCCAGAAAAATTAATACACATCTTTAGCCACACCATCATAAATCCATGCACTAAGGCCCTGGGGTTTTAATGGTCTGTTGGAAATCTCAAAATACCATATTTAAATCACATTGATAAATAATGCCTGAAAAGCATCTATTATTTTTGAACCCTTAATGTCATAATGAAAGAAGGTATTGTGTGTGTGTGTGTGTGTGTGTGTGTGTGTGTGTGTGTAGAACAGAGGTTTATTTTCTAGGATTATGCAGGCTGGGAAGTCCAGCGTATAGTGTGGCAAAGGCTTTCACACTATATAACCTATGGTGGAAAATATCATGAGAGAAAGGGAAAGGATTGAAAGTGATTCTTTTATACTGAACTCACTCTCACAATAATTGTGTTAATCTTCTGCACAGGAAGAGCTTTCATGACCTAGTCACCTCTTAAGGCCACACCATTTAACAGTTTTAGGGAGACTAATTTTCTAATACACAAAGTTTACAGCATACATTCAATCTATAGCAAACATAGGTTGATATTTGTATTATTACTACTTTTGACTATTGAAATAAAGTTGTAATGAATATGTATGTAGAGATTCTTTTATGAGCATCAGTTTCCCTGGGGAAAATAACTAGGAGTGTGATTTTGGTGTCATATGGTCATCACAGTTCAGTTTGACAAGAAACTGCCAAACCATTTTCCAGATTAGTTATACAATTTTACATGCCCACCACAAATACACGAGTGATCAGATTTTCACATTTTCTCTATCCTCACTATTATTTGGTGTTATCACTATTTTTTAATTTTAGCCATCTTGTGATATCATATTGTGTTTTCATTTACAGTTTCCTTGATGTCTAGTAACGTCTTTCCCAGTGGTAATTTCTCACATCTGTCTTATCAGTTTCATGGCTTTTTTTCAATTCATGAGTTTTGTTTTTTTTTAAATAAGGATTTGGATAATATGAGTACATAATATGATTTATCTTAGTTTTTCCTGTGTTTTTAAATTAAAGTTATTTTTAACTGTTATATAAAGACAAAAATTATACATATTAAGGGGGCAACATGAAGTTTATATATATATATATATATATATATATATATATATACATGTACACTGTATAAACTATTTTAAATCAGTTTAAACACATGTATTTTCTCAAACAAAAATTACAAAATCTTTTCTTTTAGCTTTTTGACAGTACAGTACGTTATTATTGTCTATAACCACCCTATTGTGCAATAGCACACTAGAAATTCTTGTTTGTATTTAACTGTAACTACATATTTATTGACCAACTTTTCCCCATCCCTCCCTCTCCCCTACACTCTCAAGCATCTGTTATCCACAATCTATTCTCAATTTCTCTGAGGTCAAATTTTTAGATTACACAGATGAGGGAGATTATGTGGTACCAGACTTTCTGTCTTTCTCAAGGTACATATTTTAAATAAACTTGCCTTAGAATGTTAAGAAAATTTTAAGAAAAGCAAAATTCTTGTATGAATATAAAAGAAAGAATACAAGTTACAAGTTTCAGGCAATTTCCATGAATCCCTCACCATAACCTTCAAAGAAAAACAAAACACATTATATTTAGTTTATTGCATGGCCTCCACCTACTTAAAAGAGACAGCAATTCAAAATATTTTCATTTATTGAAAAAATACTTAACCTGATCACCATAACTAACAGATGCTGGTGATGAGAACATATGGTTCATTCATAGCACCTAAAATTAAACTTTCAAACCCTACTGTTTGTCTCCATTTTCTGCTTTGAAAAAATCCCTTTCCAGTTTTTATATTTTAGTATTATATTGTTATGTTCTATTGTCTCCTTACAGAAAAGAATCCTTTCAATGTCTTCATCAGTCTCCCATTGAGCAATCATAGAGAAAAATGATAGAGTTGAAGTTAATAGGAAACAATTAGAAATTATCCTTTTTAATGCTGGCTGCTTATTTAACTTTAATGCCTTTACAATAAATTAATGTCACAAAATCAATCATTCTATGTTATAGCTTCATTTTAGGAGATGATGGAAACTTAAGAAAAATCAATTTAGCTTTTGTGCCAATTGATATGACACTTGTGTCTTGTGACAGCTGAATGAGTGAAGAAAGGTCTTTGGTAGCCAATAGTAGTAGCACTGGTGATAATTAAATTCTTTCTTTTTTCTGAGCTACCTGTGATATAGTTTGATCTTTTGTTTGTTTAAAAGAAAATTCCCCTGGTGTTGTTTAAATCATTTAATTTAGCCTACTACAAATGCATTTTTGAAGTACAATTTAATAATCATATTCAAGCATATCATTCTAATTTGTATTTAAAACAATCAGAGATGTTGGTTTTATTGGTAATTACAATGCCTCAGGAAAACTAAAATAACTGGAGATTCTGAAAATGGCTTTATTTTTAATTTAGTTTATTGAGTGATATTTAAATGGAATCTCAGAGTTGGAAGTGGGTTAAAGAATTCATTTTGTCTATAATTTTTACTTTAGTTAGAATAATAGTTAAATATGCTTTCAGCATAGTTATGACTCTGAATTACAGAAAAACAGCGCTTCAACAAATTGCTTTATAGATAATATCACATTTAATATGGAAGTGGTATGTATATATTTTATATTTACACATGATAAATAATATTTTATAATCAGATTATATTGTTGGCATAATACATTCTCAATTTTTGATATTTTTAATATGGAAAATATACATAAATATTTATGGTATGAATACTCCCTTAGACAACTTGGAGTAAGGATTCTAAATAAAAAAAGAAAGAAAATGATGTTTTTAAATTCAAAATGTTTATATCAGTAATGTTAAGCAAATAAATTATTATTATTTCAATTCTTCTTTATTAAAAATTTTTCTATTGTTTTATTACTTACCATAAGCCATGGCTGTCTTCCTTGTGATAAACATATATGCGTTGTCTACTCATTTACAAATTCCTTTTAATTATTTCATCTTCATTATTAAAAGAATCCCTTCTGTTGCCAGGTACCTGTGCCAGGTTCTCTTAAATGAATGAACAAAGTACTATATACTTGACTCAGTTATAAAAAGGAATGAGGGATTATGACATTCACTGGTGAATGAATTGAGCTGAAACACATCATGCTAAGTAAAATAAGCTAGACTCATGTATTCAAAGTTCAATCATTTTCTATCATATGTGGAAGCTAGAGAGAAATTAGGAAATTTTTTAAAAGGTTGGGGGATACCATGAATAGAGAAGAAAGAAGATGATTAAGGAGGAAGGTGGAGGATGGCAAAAGGGAGGAACGATGGAGTGAAATTGACCAAATTATGTTATATACATATATGAATATACCACAGTGAATTTACCTTTATGTATATCTCTAAAGCACCAACTAAAATAACACAATAGGGCTGGGGTGGTGGCTCAGAGGTAGAGTTCTCACCTACCATGCATGAGGCACTGGGTTCGATCCTCAGCACTACATAAAATAAAATAAAGATATTGTGTTCACCTATAACTAAAATATAAATATTTAAAAAATATAAAATAAATGAATAGAGGAAATACCTTTAGAGTAGAGGAAGGGGAGGAGGGGCGGGGAGGAAGAGAGGATAAGTGAAAGTACTGGGCATTGGAATGAAGCAAATTTTGTTCCATATATGTATGAATAATATGCAAAAATGAACCGCATTATTATTCATAGCTATAATGCACTAATGAAAGCATAAATGAGTGTCTTCTAAATTGCTAACCCAATGTTTTCTTTATAATAACCTCCCATTAAATTCTATGCTCTTTATTTTACTATAAACATCATTTCAAATTAGCAATCATGTCTAATTTTATTCATCTTTTTCTGATCTTATTCTTACTTCCTATTGATCTTTATCTCTATTAATATTAATTGACTCAATCAATATCTAGAAGTAAGAGAGACAGTGATTCCACAGGTGACCAAACACCATCTTCCATGACACAAAGTGTCATCCATATATATCATCTCTCTTCTTACAACACACATACAAAATAATCCAGGGATTGAAGCAAATATTTATTGAATATATTAAGTGTCAAAATATAAACTATCATCAACAAATGACATATTTTAAAATCGAGGATAAAATACCACAGAATAGAAAATGTCATATAAAGGGACATATACATATGTAAATGTGAAAATCTGTAAACAGAAATAAAATTTAATTATGAAAATAATATTTGCTGAATTATGGAGAGATGAAATAAAGCAAGTCATATTTTTCACTTTCTCTGAGTGTATTTTATTTTAATAAATGTTACTGTTTAGAACAATTTCAGGTTCACAGCAGAAGTACTAGAGTTTTCATATACTTTCTACCTTCATACATTCAAAGCTTTCCTCATTGATTGAATCCCTAAAAATGTGTTTCATTTACCACTGTGGAACACACTGTGGAAAATCATGATCACCCAAAGTCCATGGTTTACATTAGGGTTCATTCTTGGTGTTGTATATACTATTTATCTGGAAAAATACAGACTAACATTAATTTGCCATTACATTACCATTCAAAGTAGTTTCACAGCTACAAAAATTGTCAATCCTTTACCTATTCATGTTTTTCCTTCCCCACTGGAAACCACTGATTTTTCTATTGTGGCTATAGTTTTGCCTTTACAAACTATAAACATAGTATATGAAACCTTTTCAGACTGGCTTATTTCAGTTACACATAGCATTTAAGTTTCCTCAACGTCTTTTCATAATTTCTAGCTAATTTCCCATGTCACAAAATAGTATTCCATTTTCCAATGATATCACAATTATATATTCCCTTCTTGAAGAATATCTTTTTTTTATTTCAAGGTTTGAAAAATGATAAATAAAGCTACTGTAAAAAGCCATATGCAGGTTTTGTGTGAATATCAGTTTTTAAATCCTGTAAGTAAATACCAGAAATATTATTGCTGGATCATATGGTAAGAGAATATCCAGTCTTACAAGAAACTGTTAAACTGTCTTGCAAAGTGGCTGTGCCATTTTGCGTACCCATCAGAAATGAATAAAAGTTTCTCTTGCTCCACATTTTCCTTGGAATTTAGTGTTGTCAGTATTCTGGATTTTGGCTACTGTAAACATAGAGTGGTACTATCATTATTTTTAAATGCAATTTTATAATGATAACATATAATCAGAAACATGTGTCATATAGGCTTACTGGCCATCTTTTGTGAGGTGTCTGTTTAGGCTATATATATATATATATATATATATATATATATATATATATACACACACACACACAAATATATATATGTGTGTGTGTGTATATATATATATATATATATATATATATATATACAAATAATATTTTAATTATATAATATATAACTATATAATGTATATTTATGTTCTTATTTTTACATATTTTAGTATTTATATAAATATGTATTTATATAATATTTACATAGATGCAAAAATTCTCAATAAAATTCTGGCAAATCGAATACAAAAACATATCAAAAAGATCATGCACCACAATCAAGTGGAATTCATCCCAGGGATGAAATGTTAGTTTAACATTTGAAAATCAATAAATGTAATTAATCACATCAATAGACTTCAAGATAAGAATCATATGATCATTTCAATAAGTGGAGAAAAAGTATTTGACAAAACGCTGCACCCTTTATGTTCAAAACACTAGGAAAATTAGGGATAACAGGAACATATCACAATGTCATTAAGGCTATCTATGCTAAGCTCCAGACCAACATCATTCTAAATGGATAAAAATTGAAGGCATTTCTTCTAAAAACTGGAACAAGTTAGGGATGCCCTCTTTCATCACTTCTATTTAACATAGTTCTTGAAACACTGGCCCAAGCAATTAGACAAACAAAAGAAATGAAAGGGTACACATAGAAAAAAAAGAACTCAAATTGGCACTATTTGCTGATGATATCATTCTATAACTAGAGGATCCTAAAAGTTTCACAGAAAACTTCTAGATCTAGTAAATGAATTCAGCAAAGTAGCAGGATATAAAATCAACACCCATAAATTAAAGGCATTTCTGTATATTAGTGACAAATTCTCAGAAAGGAAAATGAGGAAAACTACCCCATTCACAATAGCCTCAAAACAAACAAACAAACAAAATACTTGGGAATCAACTTATTGAAAGAGGAGAAAGATTTATAAAATAAAAATTACAGAACCCTAAAGAAAGAAGTCAAAGAACTCCTTAGAAGGTGGAAAGATCTACCTTGCTCTTGGATAGGCAGAATTAATACTATCAAAATGACCATACTTCCAAAAGCACTATACAGGTTTAATGCAATTCCTATCAAAATCCCAATGGCATTCCTCATAGAAATATAAAAAGCAATCATGAAATTCATCTGGAAAAATAAGAGACCCAGAATAGCCAAAGCAATCCTTAGCAGAAAGAGTGAAGCAGGTGGTATCACTATACCAGACCTTAAAACTATTGCTACAGAGCAATAATAACAAAAACAGCATGGTATTGGCAACAAAACAGACTGGTAGACCAATGGTACAGAATAGAGGACACCGAGAGTAACCCTCAAAATTACAATTATTTTATATTAGACAAAGATGCCAAGAACATGCATTGGAGAAAAGATATCCTCTTTAACAAACGGTGCTGGGAAAACTGGAAATTCCTATGCAACAAAATGAAATTAAACCCTTATCTCTCACCATGCACAAAACTCAACCCAAAATGGATCAAACAAAGACTTAGGAATACAACCAGAGACCCTGCATCTAATAGAAGAAAAAAATAGGCCCTAAACTCCATTATGTGGAATTAGGCCCCAACTTCCTTAGTAAGACTCCTGTGGTACAATAATTAAAATCAAGAATCAATAAATGAGATAGATTCAAACAAAAAAGTTTCTTCTCAGCAAAAGAAACAATCTGTGGGGTGAATAGAAACCTACATCTTGGGAGCAAATTTTACCCCTCACATATTAGATAGAGCACTTATCTCTGGGATATATAAAGAACTCAAAAAGCTAAACACCAAAAAAAAAAAAAAAAAAAAAATGACATAATTAATAAATAGGCCAAGGATCTGAAGAGACACTTCTCAGAAGATGATGTACAATTAATCAACAAATACATGAAAAAATGTTCGTCATCACTAGCAATTAGAGAAATGCACAAAACCACTTAAGATTTCATCTCACTCCAGTCAGAATGGCAGCTGTTATGAAGACAAACAACAATAAGTTTTGATGAGGATATGGGGCAAAATGTACACTCATACACTGCTGGTGGGAATTCAAATTGTTGCAGCCAATATGGAAAGCAGTATGGAGATTTCTTGGAAAACTGGGAATGGAACCACCATTTGACCCAGCTATCCCTCTCCTTGTTCTATTCTCAAAAGTCTTAAAAGTAACATACCACAGGGATGTTTATAGAAACAAAATTCAAAATAGCTAAACTGTAGAAATAACCTAGATGCCCTTCAATAGATGAATGGACCAAAAAAAAAAAAAAAATGGCATATACACACAATGGAATATTACTCAGCAATAAAAGAGAATAAAATCATGGCATTTGCAGGTAAATGGATGGAGTTAGAGAAGATAATGCTAAGTGAAGATAGCAAATCCCCAAAACCAAATGCTGAATGTTTTCTTTGATATAAGGAGGCTGATTCATAGTGGCATAGGGAGCAGGAGCATGGAAGGATTAGACAAACTCTAGATAGGGCAGAGGGAGGATAAGGGAGGGAGCACGGTGTTATTAATGACCATGGAAAGTGATGATCATTTTTATACAAAATACATGTATGAATACATGAATTGGTGTGAATAACTGTGTATACAACCAGAGATGTGAAAAATTGTGCTCAATATATGAGAATTGTAATGCATTCTGCTGTCATATATAAATAAAAAAAGAATGATGTTGGCCTTGGGTTTATCATATACATCTTTTATAATATTGAGGTATGTTTTTACTATCCCTTGGTTTTCTAGTGTTTTGAACATGAAGGGGTAATGTATGTTTTCAAATGATTTTTGTATCTATTGAGATAATCATATGATTCTTGTCTTTATTGATGTGATGAATTACTTGTATTGATTTTTATATGTTGAAGCAAACTTGCATCCTTGGGATGAAACCGACTTGATCATTCTGCACTATGTCTTTAATGTGTTTGTATGCCATTAGCCAGAATTTTTCTGAGAATTTGTGGATCTATGTTCGTAAGGGATATTGGTCTGAGGTTTTCTTTCCTTGATCTATCTTTGTCTAGTTTAGGTATCAAGGTGATTCTACCTTTAAAAAGTTTCCCTTCTTTTCTGTTTCATGGAATAGTTTGAGAAGTATTGCTCTTAATTCTTCTTTGAAGGTCTTGTAGAACTTGGATAAGAATCTGTCTGTTCTTCGGTTTTTCTTAGCTGATAGGCTTATAATGGTGTCTTCTTTCTCTTTGCTTGAAATTGATCTCTTTAAATGGTGTATGTCTTCCTGATTCAGTTTGGGTATTTATATGTCTCTAGAAATTTGTCAGTATCTTCAAGATTTTCTATTTTATTAGAATATAAATTTTCAAAAGAGTTTCTGATTATCATCAATATTTCAGTAGTGTTCATGGTATTATTTCTTTCTTCTAGAATTTTAGTAATTTGAATTTTCCCTTTATCTTTACTGGTGTGGCTAAGAGCTTATCAATTCCATTTATTTTTTCAAAGAACCAACTTTTTGTTTTTTCAATTTTTTGAATTTTTTTGTTCATTCATTTGTTTCAATTTCATCGATTTCAGCCCTGATTTTAATTATTTACTGTCTTCTACTGCTTTTGGTGTGGATTTGTTTTTTATCTACATTCTTGAGATGTAATGTTTGATTATTTATTTGTTTTTAATATATTCTTTAAACAAATGAGCTCAATGCAATGAACTTTCCTCTTTGCACTGCACTCATAGTGTCCCAGAGATTTTGATCTGTTGTGTTACTATTTTAACCTTCTTTTGAGTATTCTGATATTTTCTCCCTGATTTCTTTTGCTATCCACTTGTCATTCAATTGCATATTATTTAGTCTCCACTTTTTGGTGACTAAATTTATTTTTTATTTTGTCATTGATTTCTAATATCATTCCATTTTGATTTGATAGAATGCAAGTATTATCTGTCTCTCTCTCTATTTTTTTTTTTTTTTTTGTGTGTGTGTGTTTGCTAATAGTTGCTTTGTGGCATAAGATATGGTCTATTTTAGAGAAGGATCCATGTGCTACTGAGAAGAAAGTATATTTGATCCTTAATGGATGAAATATTCTTTACATGTTTGTTTAGTCTAAGTTAATCATTGCATTATATAGTTTTCTAAATAGTATAATTATTTAGATTCTTAGCTTAGTTTTGTTTGAAGATCTATGCAGTGATGAGTGAGGTATGTTGAAGTCACCCAGTATTATTGTGTTCTGGTCTATTTGATTCTTGAAATTCAAAAGGGTTTGTTACATATATGTAGATGTACCATTGTTTGGGACATAAATTATTTATGATTGTTATATCTTTTTGATATATAATTTCTATAAGAAGTATGGAATATCCTTCCTTGTCCCTTCTGATTAACTTTGGCTTGAAGTCTACTTTATCTGATATGAAGACAGAAATCCCTGCTTAATTATGTGATCAACGTGAGTGATGTGATTTTTCCCATCCTTCCACTCTCTATGGATATCACTGCCTGGTATGTCTCTCTGAGACAGTATATTGTTGTGTCATGTTTTTTAATCCAATCTGCCAGTCTATGTTTTTTGATTGAAAACTTTAGGTCATTTATATTCAAGGTTATTATTGAGAAATAATTTGTATTTCCAGTCATTTTTGTTCATTTATGGTTTTTAATTTGATTGACTATCTTTTAGTGTAGTTTCTCTTTTTTTCTGTTTTTCACATTTATTTATTTATTTATTTAATTTATCTTAATGGAATATTTTGCTGAGAATATTCTGAAATGCAGGATTTCTAGTTTTGAATTCTTTTTTTTTTTATTGGTTGTTCAAAACATTACAAAGCTCATGACATATCATCTTTCATACATTTGATGCAAGTGAGTTATGAACTCCCATTTTTACCCCAAATACAAATTGCAGAATCACATCAGTTACACATTCACATTTTTACATAATGCCATATTAGTGACTGCTGTATTCTGCTGCCTTTCTTATCCCCTACTATCCCAACTCCCCTCCCCTCCCATCTTCCCTCTCTACCTCATCTGCTATTGTTCAGTTCTCTCCCTTGTTTTTTTTCCTTCCCTTTCCCCTCACAACCTCTTATATGTGATTTTGTATAAAATTGAGGGTTTCCTTCCATTTCCATGCAATTTCCCTTCTCTCTCCCTTTCCCTCCCACCACTCATCTCTGTTTAATGTTAATCATTTCTTCATGCTCTTCCTCCCTGCTCAGTTCTTAATTGCTCTCCTTAAATCAAAGAAGATATTTGGCATGTGTTTTTTAAGGATTGGCTAGCTTCACTTAGCATAATCTGCTGTAATGCCATCCATTTCCCTGCAAATTCCATGATTTTGTCGTTTTTTTTAGTGCTGCGTAATACTCCATTGTGTATAGATGCCACATTTTTTTTATCCATTCATCTATTGAAGGGCATCTAGGTTGGTTCCACAGTCTAGCTATTGTGAATTGTGCCACTATGATCATTGACGTGGCAATATCCCTATAATACGCTCTTTTAAGGCCCTCAGGGAATAGTCCGAGAAGGGTGATAGCTGGGTCAAATGGTGGTTCCATTCCCAGCTTTCCGAGGAATCTCCATACTGCTTTCCAAATTGGCCGCACCAATTTGCAGTCCCACCAGCAATGTACAAGTGTACCCTTTTCCCCACATCCTCACCAGAACTTATTGTTGTTTGACTTCATAATGGCTGCCAATCTTACTGGAGTGACATGGTATCTTAGGGTGGTTTTGATTTGCATTTCTCTGACTGCTAGAGATGGTGAGCATTTTTTCATGTACTTATTGATTGATTGTATGTCCTCCTCTGAGAAGTGTCTGTTCAGGTCCTTGGCCCATTTGTTGATTGGGTTATTTGTTATCTTATTGTTTAATTTTTTGAGTTCTTTGTATATTCTGGAAATTAGGGCTCTATCTGAAGTGTGAGGGGTAAAAATTTGTTCCCAGGGTGTAGGCTCCCTACTTACTTCTCTTATTGTTTCTCTTGCTGAGAAAAAACTCTTTAGCTTAAGTAAGTCCCATTTGTTTATTCTTGTTATTAACTCTTGGGCTATGGGTGTCCTATTAAGGAATTTGGAGCCCGACCCCACAATATGTAGATTGGAACCAACTTTTTCTTCTATCAGGTGCAGAGTCTCTGATTTGATATCAAGCTCTCTGATCCATTTTGAGATAACTTTTGTGCACGGCGAGAGAAAGGGGTTCAGCTTCATTTTGTTGCATATGAATTTCCAGTTTTCCCAGCACCATTTGTTAAAGATGCTATCCTTCCTCCATTGCATGCTTTTAGCCCCTTTATCAAATATAAGATAGTTGTAGTTTTGTGGATTGGTTTCTGTGTCCTCTATTCTATATCATTGGTCCACCCGCTTGTTTTGGTACCAGTACTATCCTGTTTTTGTTACTATTGCTCTGTAGTACAGTTTGAACTCTGGTATCGCTATACCTCCAGATTCACACTTCCTGCTTAGAATTGCTTTTGCTATTCTGGGTCTTTTGTTTCTCCATATGAATTTCATGATTGCTTTATGTATTTCTACAAGAAATACCGTTGGGATTTTGATTGGCATTGCGTTGAACCTGTAGAGAACTTTGGGTAATATCGCCATTTTGATGATGTTGGTTCTGCCTATCCATGAACAGGGTACATTTTTCCATCTTCTAAGATCTTCTTCTATCTCTCTCTTTAGGGTTCTGTAGTTTTCATTGTATAAATCTTTCACCTCTTTTGTTAGGTTGATTCCCAAGTATTTTATTTTTTGGGGGGGCGATATTGTGAATGGGGTGGTTTTCCTCATTTCCATTTTAGAAGTTTTGTTGCTGATATACAGGAATGTCTTTGATTTATGCGTGTTGATTTTATATCCTGCCACTTTGCTGAATTCATTTATTAGTTCTAGCAGTTTCTTTGTAGACCCTTTTGGATCTTCTAGGTATAGAATCATGTCATCAGAAAATAGTGATAATTTAAGTTCTTCTTTTCCTATTTTTATGCCTTTAATTTCTTTTGTCTGTCTAATTACTCTAGCTAGTATTTCAAGAAATAAATTGAATAGAAGTGGTGAGAGAGGGTATCCCTGGCTTGTTCCAGATTTTAGAGGGAATGCCTTCAGTTTTTCTCCATTTTGAATGATGCTAGCCTGAGGCTTAGCATACATAGCTTTTACAATGTTGAGGTAAGTTCCTGTTATCCCTAGTTTTTCTAGTGTTTGAACATAAAAGGATGCTGTACCTTGTCGAATGCTTTTTCTGCATCTATCGAGATGATCATATGGTTCTTATCTTTAAGTCTATTGATGTGGTGAATAACATTTATTGATTTCCGTATATTGAACCAGACTTGCATCCCAGGGATGAATCCTACTTGATCATGGTGCACAATTTTTTTAATATGCTTTTGTATTCGATTCGCCAGGATTTTATTGAGAATTTTTGCATCTAAGTTCATTAGAGATATTGGTCTGTAGTTTTGTTTCTTTGAGGTGTCTTTGTCTGGTTTCAGAATCAGGGTGATGTTGGCCTCATAGAATGAATTTGGAAGAGCTCCTTCTTTTTCTATTTCTTGAAATAGCTTGAAAAAGTATTGGTATTAATTCTTCTTTGAAGGTTTTGTAAAACTCCTTTGTATACCCATCCGGTCCAGGGCTTTTCTTGGTTGGTAGTCTTTTGATGGCTTTTTCTATTTCTTCCTTTGTTATTGGTCTGTTTAAATTGTGTGTGTCTTCCTGACTCAATCTGGGCAGATCATATGACTTAAGAAATGTATCGATATCTTCACTATCTTCTATTTTATTGGTATATAGGGTTTCAAAATACTTTCTAATTATCTTCTGTATTTCTATAGTGTCTGTTGTGATATTGCCTTTTTCATCTCGTATGTTAGTAATTTGAGTTCCCTCTCTTCTTCTCTTTGTTAGCATGACTAAGGGTCTGTCGATCTTATTTATTTTTTCAAAGAACCAACTTTTAGTTTTATCAATTTTTTCAATGTTTTTTTTGTTTGTTTCAATTTCATTGCTTTCAGCTCTGATTTTAATTATTTCTTGTCTTCTACTACGTTTGTTGTTGTTTTGCTCTTCCTTTTCTAGGGTTTTGAGATGTAGTGTGAGTTCATTTATTTGTTGGTTTTTTCTTTTTTTGAGGAATGAACTCCAGGAAATGAATTTCCCTCTTAAAACTGCTTTCATTGTGTCCCATAGATTCTGTATTGTCATTTACCTCTAAGATTTTTTTTATTTCCTCCTTTATGTCTTCTGTAACCCATTGATCATTCAGTAACATATTGTTCATTTTCCAGGTGATGCCAGATTTTTCCTTCCTTCTTTTATCATTGATTTCCAGTTTCATTCCATTATGATCAGATATGGTGCATGGTATTATCTCCACACCTTTATATTTACTAAGAGTTGCTCTATGTCATAATATATGGTCTATCTTTGAGGAGGATCCATGTGCTGCTGAGAAGAACGTGTATCCACTTGATGATGTTTGATATATTCTATATATGTCAGTTAAGTCTAGGTTATTGATCGTGTTATTGAGTTCTATAGTTTCTTTATTCAGCTTTTGTCTAGAGGATCTGTCTAATGCCGAGAGCGGTGTGTTGAAGTCCCCCATAATTATTGTGTTGTGATCTATTTAACTCTTGAACTTGAGGAGAGTTTGTTTTATGTACGTTTCATCACCATTGTTTGGTGCATACAAATTGATAATTGTTATGTCTTGTTGGTGGATGACCCCTTTTAACAGTATATAGTGTCCTTCTTTATCCCTTTTGATTAACTTAGGTTTGAAGTTGATTTTATTCGATATGAGTATGGCCACTCCTGCTTGCTTCCGAGGGCCATGTGAGTGGTATGATTTTTCCCAACCTTTCACCTTCAGCCTGTGTATGTCTTTTCCTATCATATGAGTCTCCTGAAGGCAGCATATTGTTGGATTTGTTTTTTTAATCCAGGTTACTAGCCTATGTCTCTTGATTGGTGAATTTAAGCCATTAACATTTAAGGTTACAATTGAAATATGGTTTGTACTTCCAGTCATGTTTATTTATTTATTTATTTTAGTTTGGCTAGTTTTTCCTCTTTGGTTATTTTTCTCCCCCTTTACTGACATACCTCCCACTGTTAGTTTTGGGCGCTATTTTTCAATTCCTCTTCTTGTAGTATTTCGCTCAAAATGCTTTGCAGTGCTGGTTTTCTGGCTGCGAATTCTTTTAGCTTTTGTTTATGGTGAAAGATTTTAATTTCATTGTCAAATCTGAAGCTTAATTTTGCTGGATACAGTATTCTTGGTTGGAATCCATTATTTTTCAGCGTTTGAAATACATTGTTCCAGGATCTTCTCGCTTTCAAAGTCTGTGATGAAAAATCAGTCGTTCACCTAATTGGTTTACCCCTGAATGTAATCTGCCTCCTTTCTCTCATAGCTTTTAATATTCTCTCCTTGTTCTGTATGTTGGCTATCTTCATAATTATATGTCTTGGAGTTGGTCTATTGCGGTTTTGTATGTTTGGGGTCCTGTAGGCTTCCAGGATTTGGCAATCCATTCCATCTTTCATCTCTGGGAAGTTTTCTAGGATTATTTCATTTAATAGGTTGTCCATTCCTTTGGTTTGAACCTCTATACCTTCTTCTATCCCAATGACTCTCAAGTTTGGTTTTTTTATGACATCCCATATCTCTTGGATAGATTGCTCATGAGATTTAAGCATTCTTTCTGTATTGACTGTATTCTTTTCAAGTTGATAAACTTTGTCTTCATTATCTGATGTTCTGATTTCTACTTGATCTAGTCTATTTGTAATATTCTCGTTTGAGTTTTTAATTTGGTTTATGGTTTCCTGCATTTCTAGGATTACTGTTTGATTTTTTTTTTTAATCTCTATCTCCTGGTAAAGCTCATTCTTTGCCATTTGAATTTGTTTGTTTAATTCGTTTTCAAAATATACTTTCATTGCTTGGACTTGCTGTCTCATATCTTCTCTAATATTCCGTTCCATCTGAGTTAGGTATGCCTTGAGTTTTTTCCCTGTCCATGTTTCTGATGCTTCTAGGTCCTCCTGTAGATTTAAGTTGTCCTGCATTGTTTGTAATCCTTTTTTCCCTTGTTTTTTCATGTTGTTCACGTTACTTTCCAGCTCTGTTTGACTGCTGTGTTTCTGCTTTCTCCTATAAATTTGTTTTGGTTTTGTATATCTCTGATGTCTCTCCTTTGTGTGGGGAGACTATGCCTAGAAATGTTTGGCTTTATTGTACTTTAATGCTGATTCATTCAATTCATAAAAGGCTTCTGGATCCTGTATGCATATAGTGATCACTATATGCATAATTTTGAATTCTTTTAACTTTTGTTTAACATAGAAGATTTTTATTTCATCATCAATTTAAAGCTTAATTGTAATGGCTATAGTATTCCTGGTTGGCATCAATTTTCTTTCAGAGCTTGGTATCTATTATTCCAATTCTTCCTTGTTTTGAGGGTTTGGTTTGAGAAATCAACTGACATCCAAATTTATTTCCATCTAAACATAATTTTATTTTTTTCTCTGGCATCCTTTAAAATTCTTTTTCTAACTATTTAAATATTTATTTACCTATGTTCCCAAATAGTTTCAGAAACAGATAATATGCAAACTTAATAAATATTAGCTGTGTAATTATATTTATAGTACTCATACAATCTTTAAGTTACTATATTCCTTTAAATGTTTAAACTATTATTTAGGTTTTTAAAATTCAGTTTTATTTAACTGATTTTTTCCCCAGTTGCCACAGTTGGCAATAAATCATGACTCTGTTTTTATACTTTGTAGTGTCAAGAAAATAATACAGCTATTTATATCAATATAAAATATGCAGATATGTAATTAGAAAGTGATGCTAATTACTATCTAGAAGCCTAATAACAATAAACTTAGTTGATGACATATTATATCTCAACACAATTCTTCTAATAACTGTTAGTAGTATACAATTAATTAATCATTATAAATGACTTTATAGGTAAATCCCGCTTGTGATTCACAAGATACACTTTGTCAGAGATTCCCTTTACAAAAGAAATATGTGGAACAAATGCAACATTTGAGATTATGAAAGTATAGAATTCACTTTCTGGTATAATTATTTTAATTGGTAAAATACCATTTTTAGTTTTAGTATTTACCATAGAAAGAAAAATAAGGGGCAGATGCAATTTAGCATAAAAAATTTTTTTTTCACTTGCCAACAGATGTGTACTTCAATTCAAACATCTGTGTGCTCTTTTATTGGTGTTTATTCATGTGTGTGAGCATATAATTTATATTAATTTATAACATGATCTTAAGAGATAGCTAATTGTTTAAAAGAAATTGAAGCTTTGTAGAAATTGTGTATTATTTTGCATAATTTTTGTTTAGAAAAGAATTAGGTAGAAAATGCTATCAAGATATTTATATGCCTTTCAAAGGCTAAAAGTATATTGAATATAAGTATAGTTCATTTATTCCTGGAGGGTGTTGATACTATTTTTGTGAAGTCATCATTTCAGTTTTATAAGAAATTTTAATTTTTTCCAGTATTTTTATGAATCTTCCCAAAGAGGATATTGTGTGACAATTAGATTTTATTTAATTTTAGATTATATTTTAATGGGCTCATTTATTCTTAAAAGTCATGTGTTTGTTAGAAAGAAAATACTCATGTCTTATCCCATTATTAAGGAGCCTCAACATTTTCCGGAAATTTAATAGAAGCAATGAAACATAGTACTTCAAATGATGTTTCCTTAAAATTACATTATTATGAATTGTCCACAACTAATTACTAAACTTGTCAAAATTTTTTATGCTCCTGGATGTTTCTGTAGTATAGATTATAATTGACCAATTTTTTCACTCATCTGGAATTAGGGACATTTTTGATTTATTTATTTGTCCTAAACTTTCTAAATTTCTATGTAGTTGTCCTCATGACTTAGTGAAAAATAAATTTTCTTCTTAAGTGATAGTTACCATTATCTGGTTCTCTACTCTTTCCTGGCATATAGGACCATTACTCTTGCATTTATGTGAAACACATGAGTTAGGTTTATATTTTTTTTTTTTTTTCCTTTTTAAGGATCACCTAAGATTCTCCTAAAAGGTGGCAGTTTATATTGTAATCTTTCACTTCCCCTCTCCTCTCATCCTTCACAAACTATCAGCCACTCCCATTCCATTTAAAGGGTCTGGGAGGAAACATTTAGCACAAGGTTCTGGGGCCATGGCATTGTTAGTATTCAGCTGGAGAGAAGACTTCCAGTGAGTTCCTGTAGTACTTTTTCCCTGGCCCTTATATTTTGCCTTATCTATTTTCTCATTTAACTTCCTTTCTGCTAAATTCCTGTTTACTGAAGGAGATAATTAACTCTGGGTGATTATGATAATTTTGTCTTCACTCTCCAGTTATCCTCCCAGTAGGCATACACAAAAAAAATGCTTAGTACACTGGTTTTTCTTGCCTCTCAGAGAATTGCAAGCTTTATGAGTAGCTTCTGCTATTAGTATGTTTTAGGTTTGTGTATCTATCCTCAGAATGCCTGCTTAACCTAACCATCTGCTTCCCTCCAAAGTAGGAGCACAGGAAATTTAAGGATTTCCCTCTGATTTTTTTTTCCTCTTCTATTACCTTAATACAAAAACTTTTGATGTGGTCTATGAAAGTTAATGATGAGCAGGGTTAAAAATTAAAAGTTCGCTCTCTTTTTCTGCTTTTGATTATTAAATCCACTTTGAATAATAAGCAGTGCTATGTCCCTTTGCCTCTCTGAATATTGCCTGAATTATTGTGATTTATACTTATAGATGTATATGTAAACAGATAAAAATATAGGAATTCAGACATAAATCAGATTTAAATTTTCCATCTTAGTTTTTCTTCTTTAATATTTGAGGTGGTGAGTACGGTTTGATTTAACTAGTTTTAACCTGCTTACATGTTTCACAATTTGGCTATGAATTTAGACTGGCAAATTTCCATTTAACTGGGTTTAAATTTCTATGTATTTGTAATATGTGAATTATGCTTTTAATTATATTCATCAATAAAGTTGATATAGTCCTAAAAGACCAACAAAGCAACAGGCAGACTGTACAATCCCAAAACAAGATGAGTAATGATATTTTTCAAGTTCTGAGTCTTATTTAAATGACTTATTAATGACTTAGTAACCATTACACATTGTCTTTAAAAAAGTCAACACATTTTGCTTGATCTTCCCATTTTTTGTAACTATAATTAAGGTACTAACCTAGTATTTTTGACTGATTGAGCCCACTCAAAATTTGTATTTTGAATCTTAACTTCTAAAGTGATGATATGGAGTAAGGCCTTTGGGAGATAATCAGGTCATAATCACTAATAAAGGAGATTAATGCCTCTTTTAAAGAGACCCTAGAGAGTAGTCTTGTTGTAATTATGCTACCTGAGGGCAAAGCAAGAAGACTGCTATCTAGAAACCATGAAGGTCCTCAACAGACACTGAGCATTTTTGACTTTCCAGCCATCAGAACTGTGAAGTGTAAATGTCTGTTGTTTAAGATGCTCAATCTCAGGTGTATTTGTTACAGTTGTCCAAATTGACTAAAACATCTGGCATATCCTTTTAAATTGAGCCTTTAATAAAAATGATAGGATCACTAGTTAATCTTATAATTAAAAGGGAATTTGTTAATCTTCCTTCTAATATGGAAATATTCTTTGCCAAATTCTTTAGGAGTTGTCCAACATTGGCAAAATAAAACTATCTACCAATAAGGACTCCTTCATTATAATATAAAAAAGAGAGGGGAAGCAATTTAACATTGAATAAACATTAGATGAACATGCTTGCAATATAGCACAAAAGTCACAACAAAGTCTGGATAAAATTCAAAAAAGTAAAGTCTAAGAAATAAATATTAAAGCCCGTCTCCCTTTGTTATTTCCCTAAGAGATAGCAGATGCACTTAGTGATTGTGTCCTGAATACTTTATGTGGAAGTTAAATTCAATTATGTATTTACTGTGCCAAGTATTGGAAAGACTGTACCCTTGCACAGCAAAACCAAAAGCTTAGGTGTTTTTATTTAGCCTAGTATGCTTTCAGGTAGACACTCTATGGAAGGATGGGGATTAGGTGGTTACTTCCCCCTTCAAAGAAAATCTTACCATCTCTCCCTAATGTAATACTTCATTCATTCATTCTTTCATTCATATTTATTATCTTCTTGCCTATTTCCTGTAATACTCTGTAAACATATATACTCAATATTTTTAATGTTTCATTAACAAATTATTCAGTCTGTCTCTTTCCTTTATCTAGAGGCTGAGTTCATGAAAAAATAAATAATTTATTCTTAACACCCAAAATCTACTGTTCCATGAAACAGGCTATTAAATGATTTAAAGTTATTTGTTTGATATATGTAAATTTTTATCAATATTACTATTAAAGTGTGTTCTCCAGAGAAGAAAAAGTGTTTCCTAGTACAAAGGATAGAGTTTAATTCTTACAGTTCATAGAATTTGCTAAAATTTCCAGGCCTTTGGAAACATTGATTTTTCTACTGCTTGGAGCATCAAGAATGATTATGCTCTGTTGCAGTTGATTGTGCTTACCATGATCTTTTTAACTTCTATTTGCTTGCATTAGCATAGACTAATACATTTTTCATTTGAAACTGCATCTAATGCTCATTTCATACTTATTTTTGAGCTATTAATGGTTTCTATGTTTTGAGACTCAATCTAAGGACTGGATAATTATATAAATGGAGGATCATCAGTGTGATGCTCAAACCATTTTTGGTCCAATGTTATAAATGTTTAATTTTCATGATTTCTAATACGACCTCTCAACTACCATGGCTTAATTGCACTTTTAAGGGCAGTGCCATATATCAGCTTGAGTAGATGTACAGTCTTTCAAATTAGATGCTTCTTCCACATAAGAAAGATTTAAAAGCTGTAAATACATGCAACTGCTCTTTTAGGATGGAACTAAGGAGAGTTTTTACTTAAACTTTGATTGAAAACAGTATTTATAGTATACTGTGGTCAGCTATTCTCCTGGATTTCTATAACAGAGAAAAGCTAAACTGTATGAAGACACAGATATTGATGGGAGGTACTGTTGAGAGCAATAAATGGAAAGAAAATAGACACAGATTCAAAATGAGTTAAAATGTCTTGATGCCTTAGAAAGGCACACCTTCAACAAAGTTTCCATTTAATAAAAATCAAGAAGTCATTTAACTTCTTCATATTTACTTGTGTGTGTACATATATATTTATGCTTATAAATATGTATACATATATTTTTGTTTATAAGATCTCAAGTTTCTTTAGTAATGTAATTATCCTCATGTGAAGTTTTAAACAATGATTTTTTATTTTTTATTAGTGCATTAGAATTATACAAAATATTAGGGTTAATTCTGACACACTTATATAAGCATGTAGTATAATTTCCTCCAATTCAGTTCCAGTAATCCCTCTTTCCTTCCCCACCTACTTCTCCTGTTCTCTGTTCTCTACTCTATTGGTCTTTCTTATTTTATTTATAAGTTTTTCTTTTGGTAACAGTAATTGAACCCAGGGGTACTAAATCACTGAATCAGATCCATAGCCTTTGTAATTTATTTATTTATATATTTTGAGACAAGGTCTCTCTAAGTTGTTCTGGGCCTTATTGAACCTGTCCCACTGTACATGGCTATAGTTTTTCTTTTCTTTTCTTTTTTTTTCAGTTAGTGCTTTATAAATAAACATAAAGGTGAAATACACATGTACATGTACATTGGATAGGTTGGTTAATTCCAATCCATAGTGCCTTCCATTTCCCATTCTTTCTCCTTCCTTCTCGCTCCCCTTTCTCTACATCACTGATTTTTTTTTATTTTCATGAAACACTGAAATATCACATAAGTGAGAGCCACCAATGAAAGATAAGGTATTCTCCTTTTTCTCTCTCTCCTCACACTTTGTGGGGATATACATACATACATCTATATATGTATATAATACACACACATAATACAAACAATTTATTTTGAAGTGATAACTCATAAGTGAAATGTTTATTGATTATAATGCATAATTTCTTTATGGAAGTTTCTCAGACAAGGTTTCAAAACTTTTTTTCTCCTTTAAAGAACCATCCAGATATTCCTCAAGAGTGAGCAGTAGTACACTAGGATAAACAGGACAGTGAGAGATGATGTTGTAGTAGATTAACAAATATTTTGAACATGAATACCAGCTTGGATTATCAGTGAATTTCAAACTGAGGAGATTTAGACACAAAACTATAGGTAATTGGAGGTTTATGTGGTGTATTAATTATAGTTGTAAATGAAAAAAAATGCTTTAAGAAAATAAGATTAGAGGCTGATTCATAGTTGGTAAGGGAGGGGGAACATGGGGGGAATAGATGAACTCTAGACTGGGCTTGGGGTTAGAAATGATGGTGGAATATGATGGACATCATTATCCAAGTACACATATAAAGACACGAATTGTTGTGAAAGTACTTTGTATATAACCAGAGTTATGAAAAATTGTGCTCTATAGGTGTAATATGAATTGTAATGCATTCTGCTGTCATATATAAATAAAAAAATTAATAAAAATTTAAAAAAGAAGAAAAAATAATCTTAGAAGGGACATTTGAGGAAAGATTTAGTGAGTTAACAGAATCCAGGAGTACATATGAGGATTAATTTCAGTTAAAATATAAACTTCCCCAGGTTTGTATATTATGAGTTTAGAGCAAATTTAATACAGCTGCACCAAACAATATTGTAAGTAACTGGAAAAATAAAATTGTATCTTCTTTTGGGATTCTATTGTAAGAATATTCAAAACAATAAAAATCAGATTCTTTTTGTCTCAATTTGTTGCCTAACCCTGAAAAGAGAAAAGGCAGACTTTGGGAATTGGGAGTTTCTATGATTAACTTAATATACAATTTATGATAGTGTAAGTAACTATAAAGTTCTCATACAATCCATCCAGTGGTGAAATAGGTGTGTTAAAGTGTCCCAGAATTATTGTGTCGTGGTATATTTGACTCTTGATCTTAAGAAGAGGTTGTTTGGTAAATGAGATGCTCCATTGTTTGGGATATATAAATTTATTATTGTTATGTCTTGTTGATGAATGGTTCCCTTAAGAGTATAAAATATCCTTTTTTGTCAAGGTCTTTTAGCCTCCCTTTCCCTCCTGACCTGCTGGAGAGATTGGGGGAGCAGGCCCAACCAGGACGAACCAAGAAAGGTAAAGGTCGACTGGCCGCCCGCACCCAGCCCTCCCTCGCCAGAGGACAATCAGACACACCAGGGAGAACAGTTAAAGCAGGATCTCATTTAATGAGAAAACACACACAGCTAATATAATGTACAGGAGCCAATCAGGATAAAGGTCAGCAGGGTGGGGAGAGTTCACGTGTACACCCATCCTACAGGCAGTAATGGGAGACACGAGCTGTCCTAGCTGTCGGTGAGGGCAGAAGGGTTTTGAGCCTATCTTAGAGGTGGTCTGATTCTTCATCACAACCCACAGCAATGCCTTCTGGCTAATCGCCAGGTGCTATCTTAGCCACATGTGGCCCCAGGACTGGGAAGCGCGTAACAGCCAGCAAGTTAAGTTTCCTCTTTTCTGATGCAACATGTCCCATGTTACATCATGCCCTACACTTCTTTATTCCTTTGGACTAACTTTGGCTTGAAGTCTACTTTATTTGATATGAGGATGGAAACCCCTGCTTGCTTCTGGAGTCCATGTGAGTTGTATGATTTTTCCCAACCTTTTACCTTCAGTCTGTTGACATCTCTTCCTATGAGATGAGTCTCTTGGAGACAACATAATGTTGGGTCTTTTTTGTTGTTGTTAAATCCAATCTGCCAATCTATGTCTTTTGATTGATGAGTTTAAGCTATTAAAATTTAGGGTTATTACTGAAGCATGATTTGTATTCTCAGCCATTTTTGTTTATTTTTGTCATTTAACTTGTCTTGGTTTCTCTTTTGATTAGTTTTTTTCTTTAGTGTAAAACATACCTTTGCTAATCTTCATTGTTGTTTTTCAATTCCTCTTCATGGAATATTTGGCAAAGGATGTTCTGTAGTGCTGGTTTTCTAGCTGTGGATTCTTTTAGCTTTTGTTTATCATGTAAGGTTTTTATTTTATCATCAAATCTAAAGTTTAATTTTGCTGGATATAAGATTCTTTGTTGGAGTCAATTTTCTTTCAGAGCTTGATATATGTTGTTCCAAGATCTTCTAGCTTTCAGGGTCTGGGTTGAAAATCTGCACATAATCTAATTGGTTTCTCTCCATATGTAATCTGATTTCTTTCTCTAATGGCTTTTAATATTGTTAGGCATTTTCATTATAATGTGCCTTGGCATGGATCTGTTGTGATTTTGTACATTTGTTGTCCTGTAGGCCTCCTGAATTTCATTTTCTGATTCGTTCTTCATGTTTGGAATATTTTCTGATATTATTTCATTGAATGAATTGCTCATTTCTTTGGTTTGGAACTCTATTCCTTCCTCTATTCCAACAATCTTAAAATTGGTCTTTTTAAGCTATCCATATTTCTTGAATGTTATGGTCATGGTTTCTTAGCATTTTCACTGTGTAGTCTACATTCTTTTCAAGACTATATATTTATTTTGTCTTCATTTTCTGAGGTCCTGTCTTCTAAGTGGTCTAATCTGTTGGTGATGCTTTCAATTAAACTTTTAATTTGGTTTATTGTTACTTTAATTTTAAGGATTTCTGTTTGGTTGTTTTCTTTAGAACCTGTATCTCACTATTGAAGTAATCTTTTCCTTCCTCTATTTTTTTTTTTTTATGTAGCTCTTCATCAAGATGATTCTTTTGCTGCCTGTATTTGCTGTTTTATATTTTCCTTTAATTCTCAGAT
The DNA here is from genome assembly GCF_047511675.1 of Marmota flaviventris. Taxonomy (NCBI): domain Eukaryota; kingdom Metazoa; phylum Chordata; class Mammalia; order Rodentia; family Sciuridae; genus Marmota; species Marmota flaviventris. The sequence continues at coordinate 109,907,109 of NC_092501.1, read as the reverse complement.
CATTTTAATTATGTATATCCTGAACTACTTCTCCATAATTTTTTTCTGCTCTGATGACCATGGATTCTAATAATGTGGTGTTTTTATTTGTTTGGGTCACTTTTTTCTCTTGTCTTTTTATATTGCTTGTGTGTCTTCCCTTCTAGCACTGTGGATCCTAGGCATTATCATTTTTACCCTATAGGCTTATAGTGCCCCTGTAGAATCCAATACCTCTTCTTTAAGGTGAAGAACGATGTTATCAGATCCCAATGTACACAATATACATCCTAAAAACAAATGTTTGCTATTAAGACATTCACAGTTTTCTTACAATGTACAGAAATTGTACATTGTATATTGAGTAAATAAATAATATTGAAGGAAGAAACAGGGATTGTTTTGGTTGGAAATCAATATCATTCTTGCTTCTCTTCTCATCCAATAGGTTTGGTTATCTATTGTTAGTTAGTATCTCTTCCCTCAGGATGGTGAAGGTAAAGAGGGTGTCATGTGCCAGGGCAGAGGTTGTCTGAAGACCCGGGAGTTAGAAACTGGGTACCTGGTCATCTGGTGCTCCAAACTGTGAGTTGCTATCCCTTGAAGATGTGATGAAGGTGACCCAAGATGGAACTCCTACTTTCAGTGGTGAGGTGTCAGTTCAAGTAAGGAGTGTCAAGCAATGGTGTTGGACTATGAGTTCAGATATGAGCTCTGTGGCTTGCAGTGTGTGGCTGTCAGTTGTCTTCAGAGCCTTTATGAAGTTCTCAGGTGCCAGCAGGTGACTACTTGTAGGACTATCTTCCCTGCTACAGAGTCCCAAGATGGTGGCCACTGGGGGAGCCCCACATTGGTAGATGGGGGCCCATACAGGACTGGAGGCTGGAGTTCTGACATGTGGGAAGTTGCCAGGTGTCCTGCATGGGAGTGGCTTTAGTGATTTCTTCTCAGGTGGTTGGCAGAAAGTTCTATGTGGGTGCTCATGGTCCTACTTGGGTACCTGGTAGTCTGTCAGTGGCCAGAGATGAGTGGATTACAGCTCTCACTCTTTTTTTTTTTAATTGGCACTCGGGGCTGAACTCAGGGCTTGATACATTCTATGGAAGCATTCTAAAGCTCCAGCAATTTTTAAATTTTATTTTGAGACATGGTCTTACTAAGTTGCCATGGCTGGACTCAAACTTGCAATTCTCTTGCTTCTGCCTCCTGGGTAGTTGGAATTATATGCATGTGGTGAATGACTGTATTATTTCTTATTCTGACTTGTAAATTTATTTATTCAACTAATTCTGAGCCATATTGCCTACTAATACATCTCCATATATAAGATGAGTCCTTTGTTTTGTTTTGTTTGTTTGTTTGTTTTTGTTTTTTGCTATTCTTTCCAAATTGTTTCAAAAAGGTCTTCAGAACTTATTACTTGATATAAGTTTTAAAATCATCTTATTTAGTTACCACAAAACTCTTGCTATAAACCTGATATGAAACTAATTGCTTTTATTGATTTGTTTATGAAATGCTGGCATATTTACAGCATTTAATCATCTTCAAAAAATGCATGATTTTTTTTTCTGGAATTAATTATTTTTTTGCACTTTATAATGGTGATTTCAAATATTTTTCATAAATATCCAATGTTACTATTTATGTAAATTTTAATGTTAGTACTATTGCAAAAGGTATATTTTCTCTTACATTTTCTTATTGATTATTGTTGATAAATAGAAACAGTTATCATCTTTTGAGTATTGGTCTTTCATCAAAATTGCTGAACTCTTAATGAGGTACAATTAGGTCCATTGATCCTCATGAGTTTTCTACCTAAAGTATAATAACATTTGCAAATAATAACATTTTGATTTCTTTGCAAAAGTATACAACATATAGTTTTGTTATTTTAGTGGTTTGATCAGTGTTTTTAATACACTTTTAATGTAGTTGTAAGAATAAACATCTTTATCTTGTAGCAAACATTAAAATCAATGTTCATAGAATTGCCACATTATGTATATCACTGTGGTAATATTCAGATGGATATCTTTTATTAGGTTACTAATGTCCTCCTCTATTCCTTACTTCATTACAGTCTTTAGCCTCAGAAACTATCCACAGCTACTTATAATTTTTTTAGTTTTGCTATTATGAAAGCTCAAATAACTGATAGTTTTGTTATCTTTCTTACTTCTTTTGTGTCCCCTACATCCCTGAGTTTTCTGGCCACTGTGTTCCTATTTGAAAGCTCACTACTTCTTGATCTGACCATCAGGACGTACATACCTTCTGTTTCTTAAGTGTTCATCATCAATGTAGTTTATACTGCTGTTTGTGAGAAGTGTAGGGACCATGTTTCATAAAAAATACCTCTTTCTCTCTCAAATATATATATATATATATATATATATATATATATATATATATATATATATATAAGTATCTACTACAGATATATATATATATATATATATATATATATATATATATATATATATATATATATATATATATCTGTATATGGGTATCTGTAGTAGATATATATATATATATATATATATATATATATATATATATATATATATATATAAAGAGAGAGAGAGAGAGATACATACCTTCTACCTTCTCAGATATAGATATATACCTTCTACATTTCCTTTTCTATCTCTATTGTTTAGTTTTAATATGAATGAAAAATTGCTTGTCAATTAAATTTTTCCTAAATAGCAGTTATATTTAGAAATGAAACTTCAGAAAACTTAGCTATTTCTTAATAAAGGAGAAAGAAAAAATGAATATGATGGTGAATATTAAGTTGTAAGGATCTCCTCTGCCAAAACCAAGAACAAATCAAGACACACTTGCTATTTCTCAGAGGTCTAATAGCCTTTAACCTTTAGTTCATTAAACATTTACTGTCTGGGGAATATTTTCTGTTAAAATGTTTTGTGATATCAAAGATGTAGAAATATCTGCCTCACTGAATATACTTTAAAATACAGAAAAAAATAGCCATTGCTCAATTTCTCTACTAATCATCATTATAAAGCATGAAATAATCCACTTTTGAAAAATGTGTTTCCTTCAAGAATGTCCAACATCTCTCAGTTTTCCTTTATCCTTGGCCACAGAAAGATGTGCCCATGTTACCTGTGATTGAGTAACCTCCTACTGAAATAAGCACAAGTACTTTAGGATATCTTTATTTGTCTTTCTAGTTACCTGATACAAGATTCCTGTATCTTTATTTTTAAATTGAGAATGAGCCATTTCCAACAGTTTTCTTTATTCAAAGACATTCAGAGTAAGTGTTAAGTGATTCACAAAAATTTAGTAAGAGCCTAGTAATATTTATATCAAAACACCATAATAATTTTAATTATTAAGATGATATCAATATAGAATTTAATATTAAGTATCAGGAGTAGGTATTTTTGTGTATCTTCATATACTTTAGAGAATAATTACAAAACTTTTTCTTTTTTCTTTTTTGGCAGTCTGGGTGTAAAATACAGGTCAACATGACAAGTGCTATACCACTGAGCTACACCCTCTACTGCCACACATAGGTTCTAAACAAGTATCAATTAAGTTCAGTTATAATGAATTGAACAGATGCGTATGTTACAAGGCAAGAATGTTGATTTCATAATTTGTTTTGATGAAGTTAATGGATAAAATTGTTATAGTGGAAAGGACAAGGCACCTATACAACAATCTCAATTCACTTTTTAATATGTTCCAAATGAACTATCTGTTTTCTTAAAATTTTATATTGACAATCTATTAACTACTTTACAAAAAGAAAATAAGATTAATTTAATTATGAGTCCCAAGCTTATAATAATGGAAAACTTATAAGCTCATCTCTCACACTTGTTCCTATTTACAGCAACTAAACATTAATATAATTAATTGCAGTGTCTGGTGTTTTTTCTTAGTTCAATCATACTCTCACCAACCAATAAAATGAGAATCAGATATACTTATGATTAGGTGCACTCAGTCCTCCCAAAGAAAAACAACTTCCATTCATTAAAGTAAATAAACTTGGAATTAGTCTACATGAGAGAAATAATTGCCCAAACATGCTGACATAGGATTTAATAATGCTTTTGGAAGCATGGATTATCCAAGTGTTAAATTGTTCACAAATATAGGTTTCACTATTCATGACAGTGTGATAAAATTGTAAGTGTATAGGCTGACTTTGACAAAATAAACATTGCTTCAGCAATGCATGTCACTTTGTTGAATGCTTAGAAGACCTGAAGTGACAGTGACATTTTATGTTTCAATGGCTTAGACTATCAGCATCCATCTGCAAAGTCATTTAATTAAGGCTGTTGCAGCTTTCTCTTGTATTTAATATGCCATTTATTGATGAAAAATATATACACTCACACCTGGGGTGTTCAATTTAATGCTTAATGTGAGATTTTTACACCTGCCATTTTCAGTGTTTTAAAATTAATAAAATATTTAATAAAATTTAAAAAAAAATTAATTTCTCTTAAGTTTTTTTTCTAGCTTTAGTGTTATATTTTTAATTCAAAGAAAGCTCAAAGTCATCTGTTTATAGATATATCAATATTAGAATAGAACAAAAATCTCTTTCTCTCTCTCCCTCCCTGTGTGTGTTAGGGTTGCAAATGAACCTTTAGAATGGCAACAATAGTTGTGAGAAGAAAAAACATGTTAGAAATTGAAAAATACAATAGTTATATCAATATATCTACAAAAAAGATGATTTGGGGATTTCTATGCTTTGGATTTATAATACTACAGCTGGAAAAGGAAGTTTCTGAATAAATTGATCATATTATTTCTAGGAAATCAAAAGTTTTTAGAAACTTCAATTTAGTTAATATATGATTTGTTAGGTCTTAGTTAATATTTTGAATACAATATTTAAATGATTATGCACAAGAAATAATTGATGAAATGTACAAATGGATGTATACATAAAAACAAACTTAAGCATTTCTTGGGCTGGGGTTGTGGCTCAGTGGTAGAGTGTTTGCCTCATATATGTGAGGCACTGGATTTGATTCTCAGTGCTGCATATAAATAAATTAATAAAGTAAAGGTCCATCAACAACTAAAAAATATTTTTTAAAAAACTTGAGCATTTCTTATAGAGACATATAAGTGCTACCAGTAATCTTTGACCTTGTGTTTAAAAACCACTACAGCAAGATGTGGTGCTAGAGAATCATGTGATATATTTTCATAATGATAAGCACCACTGAATGATGATACTTTTAATTCATAGCAGCACTCTAATCAATGTTATAATAGAATGTAATTATAATTATCTTTCACATTAACCATTGCATCTTTAGTCCCTGGATATCATTTCATAAGTGCTCTCTTCTTTTATCAAGTATCTCTGAGGGAGATATATTGGCAATCTATTACTAGAGAAAAGGATATAGAACCTAAATTGATTAATTTCAATTAAAGTTATAAGAAAGATATATTAACCAGGTGGTCATGTGTTGAGTGTGAAATGTTAAGCACAGGTAAACAGTTTTATCTATTATTATCCATTAGATTGTTTAAAAATGACTTTTATTCACTGAATTGATGTATTGAAATTTGGATAGATAATACAGATCTAATAATGTATGAGCACTTGAGGATAGCAAGTATAATGAATTATTAGAAAAATCTCTATTACCTAGTGTCTTTTAAAGTAATTGTAGAGATGGAGGAGAGTGGAAGAGAGAGCAAGAGAGAGAAAGAGGGACTTGAAAAATTAAAAGAAACTATTAAGAGAAATAACAGTACAAAGTATTAATTGCTTTAAAATATATTTCATGTTGTAAGTTATTTATTTTTCTATATTTTAGTTTTCCAGTATGTAATAGGGAATGATAACTATTTGATAGGTCGTGCATATGTGTGTGATAACTAATTGAGAAAATATGTATAAAGTGATTAGTACAGAGTCTCACAGTCTATTGCTAGGACACATGGGAGGGACATATCCTTTTAGGGCATATACTTTGGGCTATATTAAGTATCTAAAAATCTAGATTTTCAGAAATAAAATAATTTAGCTACACAAGGCGTGCTGTAGTGATGAGATTGGGGAATTTCCCCCAAAATGAGCTCAAAACACATCCGAGCTCCAACATGAGATGTGATGTGTCCAGCACATTTTATTTTTATAGGAAAAAGGGTGCTGTTATTGAAGAGCCTTCATTTTTCTAGGACAGGAAGTGTCACACAGTGGTTGGGTTGAAAGCTCTGAAAGCTGGAGTGTTTGGCCTTGAATTTCACATGAAACAGCACTGTGTGCTATTTTGTAGCTAGCTTTTTCACTCAACTTGTTAATTTTGAGATACATATATGTTACAAATTTCATATGTGCATAAATATTGTATTAGTTGTTGCTCTGCAGTTTTGCATTATATGAATATGCCCAAATTTATTTATTGATAATGAATATCTGGGTTGGTTTTCATGTTAGGTATTTATGAATGAAATTTCTTTTTTTGTATAGATCATTTGGTTAGAAAATGTTTTCAGTTCTTTTGGGAACTGTTGCCTAGAAATATATACCTAAGGACATAGGATAAGCATGTGATTACCTTTTATACATCACATGCAACAGCTCTTCAAAATGGTTATGCTAATTTATGCCTGTATTGCAACTTAAGGATTTTACTGCTTGTCCTTGTTCCCTTCCCCCTGATTGTTGGCAATAAACAACCCAATAAATCTCACATATCTACTTCCCACCTGACCTCTACATCCCAAATAACCCAATCAGTAAAACAGCAAGATTTTTACCCTTATTATGATAGCTATCGCTCTAATGAATAATGAATTAGATCACCTTGTCATATATCTTGTTGGCTGGTTTAATTCATCCTGGTGTAAGAGGTCAATTCAAGCCTATTGATGACTTTTCCATTAGGATATTTGTCTTTTCTTATGGAGAAGTCTAATATATTATTGATAAATTAATTTTTCCTAAATAATTTGATAAACATATTTTATCAATCAGTGAATTACTGATTCACAATCTTGATGATTCTGATGAAGAGAATTTGCTAATTTTAATATGCAGTTCCTCTTATATATGTGTTGTAGTCAATGGATTTTCTCTTATCTTTTTTAAGGTATTTCTTCAAAAATACTTTTCCTTGCTTGCTATTCAAGTTCCTTTGGTTTTCATGTAAATGTACCACTTTAACAGAATAAAAGAGAATAAAACATGAACAAAGAAAAAGAAAAATACAACCATCATATTAAAAGACATAAAACATTTGGGAAAATTTCAACAATTCATTGTACACATAAAAAATCAACAGTTCATTGTTCATATAAAAAAATAGAATATTCAGTCTAGGAAATAAATCAAGGTTGAGCTTTGGTGCATGGAAACTACAAGGAGGATCTGTAGAAGGCAGTTTATATGGCAATTTGTATGGGGGTAGTGAGCTTCCTGTAGTACATTCATCTGGTGAATCCCAGGGTCTAGACCCTGATGTACTGAGGACAGTGTGTAAAATCCAGAAATATGAAAGCTTCATGAGGCAAATGACCAGGAAGTGGATTTACTCAATTTATAAAGAAGAGAAACTAGCTGGGTCTAGTGGCACACCTGTAATTCCAGCAGCTATGGAGGCTGAGGAAGGAGTATCACAAGTTCACAGCCAGCCTCAGCAAAAGTGAGGGACTAAGCAACTCAGTGAGACCCTGTCTCCAAATAAAAATACAAAATAGGGCTGGGGAGTGGCTCAGTGGTTGAGTGCCCCTGAGTTCAATCCCCAGTATATAAAAAAAGAAGGGGAACTATCCAGAAGAAAGGTCCTCAAAACCTGGGAGAGTGTTTCAAAGTATACAAACAAAATAGAAACAACTATTTAATTTGATTTTCTTTTAAAAAATTAATCCATGGTGGTGCTTGCCTGTAATCCCAGCAGCTGAGGCAGGAACATCACAAATTGAAAGCCAGCCACAGAAATTAAAATTATACAGATAGGAACAGAAAAACTCAAATTAGCACTATATGCCAATGATAAGATTCTAACCTAGAAGACCCAAAATATTCCATGAGAAAACTTCTAGAACTAGTAAATAAATTCAGCAAAATAGCAGGATACAAAATCAACACCCATAAATCAAATGCATCTCTGTATATCAGTGATGAATCCTCCAAGAGAGAAATTAGGAAAACTACCCCATTTACAATAGCCTTAAAAAAAAGAAATAAAATACTTGGGAATCAACTTAACGAAAGAGATGAAAGATTTCTACAAGGAAAACTATAGAACACTGAAGAAAGAAAGGAAAGAAGGCCTTAGAATATGGAAAGATCTCCCTTGTTCTTGGATAGACAGAAAACTATTGTCAAAATGACCATACTACCAAAAGCACTATACACATTTATTGCAATTCCAAACAAAATCCCAATGACACTCCTCATAGAAATAGAAAGATAGTCATGAAATTCAACTGGAAAAATAAGAAACCCAGAATAGCTAACACAATCTTTAGCAAGAAGAGTAAAGCAAGTGGCATCACTATACCAGACCTTAAACTATACTACAGAGCAATAGTAGCAAAAACAGCATAGTATTGGCACCAAAACAGATTGGTAGACCAATGGTACAGAATAAAGGACACAGAAACTAACCCACATAATTACAGATATCTTATATTAGACAAAGGCACCAAAAATGTACATTGGACAAAAGATAGCCCCTTCAAAAAATGGTGCTAGGAAAACTGGAAATCCATATGCAACAAATGAAATTAAACCCCAATCTCTCATTATGCACAAAGCTAAACTCAAAGTGGATCAAGGACCTAAGCATTAAACCAGAGACCCTGAGTCTAACAGAGAAAAAAATAGACTCAAATCTCCGTCATATCAGATTAGGCCCCTACTTACTTAATAAGACTGCTACGACACAAAAATTAAAATTAAGAATTAATAAATGGGATGGATTCAAATAAATGATCTTTCAAAACAAAAGAAACAATCAGTGAGGTGAATAGAGAGCCTGTAACTGGGAGCAAATTTTTACCAGTTGCACATCAAATAGACCACTAATCTCTAGGATATATGAAGAACTCAAAAAGCTAAACACCAAAAAACCAAATAACCCAATCAATAAATGGGCCAAGGAACTTAACAGACACTTCTTGTAGAGGATATACAATTAACAAACATGTAAAAAATGTTCAACATTTCTAGCAATTAGAGAAATGCAAACAAAAATTACTCTTAAGATTTCATCTCACTTCAGTCAGAATGGCAGGTATTAAGAATACAAACAACAGTAAGTGTTGGTGTGGATGTGGGGGAAAAGGAAGGCACACGCATACACTGCTGGTGGGACTGCAAATTGGTGCAGACAATATGTAAACCAGTATGGAGATTCCTTGGAAAACTGGGAATGGAAACACCATTTGACCCAGCTATCCCTCTCCTTGTATGTACCCAAAGGACTTAAAAGAGCATACTCCAGGGACACAGACACATGAATGTTTATTGCAGCACAATTCCCAATAGCTAAACTATGGAACCAAATTAGATGCACTTCAGTAGATGAATGGATAAAGAAAATGTCATATATATACATATACATATATACATATATGTATACACACACACACACACACACACAATGGAATATTATTCAGCAACAAAAGAGAATGAAATCATGGCATTTGCAGGTAAATGAATGCAGTTGGAGAATATATTGCTAAGTGAAGTTAGCCAATCCCCCAAAACCAAATGCAGAATATTTTCTCTGATATAAGGAGGATGATTCATAGTGGGGTTGGGAGGGGCATCATGGAAGGAATTGAGGAACTCTAGATAGGGCAAAGGGGAAGCAGGGAAAGGGAGGAGGAAAGAGGATAAAAAAGATGGTGGAATGAGATGGACATCATTACCCTAAGTACATATATGAAGACATGAATGGTGTGAGTATACTTTGTATACAACCAGAAATATGAAAACTTGTGCTCTATATGTGTGATATGAATTGTAATGCGTTCTGCTGTCATTGAATAAAAAATTTTTAAAAACTTTAAAAAATATTGCGGAAAATAAACATTTCTGGATTATTGAGTTTTCAATTACAAATAAATACAAAATAATTTTTAAAAAGAGCTAGAAAAATATTTATCTGGGAGATTCATTTAAAATCTACATATCATTACAAAATTACAAGTGTGTCACAGATATGTAAATTAAAATAACATTAAGGCACCATTTTTCTACAATTAGATAAACAGAAAAATAGAATGTGTAATAAGACCAAGTCTCAGAGACAGCTTATACAAACTAGTTAGGAGGTACACATGGATAAAAAAATTTGAAGAGTGATATAACCCCATTTAATAAAAGTATGGATCCAAATACTCAATTTACTAGCAATTCTAATCCTAGGTATTTAGGAGAAAGAAACAAGAATTGTTTCTTAAAATGAGTTTTTAAAGCACTGTTTATAAGGGCAAAGCATAAAATATAACATATATTTTGGTTAATAAGTAATAAACACATTATACATCTAGGTGGAGTTGATATCTATGCAGCACCCAGCAAGATTAAGTCAGGGCTACATGGAGTCTTAAAAACACAACTTTGAGACTAAAATTTATTTATTTTAAAAACACCATTTAAATAAATTTTAAAAAATGTACAAAACAAATAAAATTTTCAGACTATACCTCCAGATATCTATATATAGTTTAATTATACATAAAAGAATATATCCATATCTTGATCTCTGCATGAATATATACAAATGGATATTTGTATGAATAAACATACTTCATAATGCACATTTATCGGCCTATATAATCTTAGTAAAATACAGTTATGCTTGTGCTGTGTATAATATAAGAAATTGAGGATATATCTTTGACAGTGATATATATGTGTGTGCATGTATACCACATGACTACCTATACTACCTGACTAAAACAAATCCTTTTCTAAATTAAATGTCCCCTCTGCCTTTCAAATGTAGTGACTGACTCAGTATTCATGAACTCTTACACATAGAATAAGCAATGTTTCACAATATGAATCTGTGTTCCAAGTAAGAAAAACCGGAATATTATTAATATCACATATTCTTTTTTTTTTTTTAAATTTTTTATTGTTGGCTGTTCAAAACATTACATAGTTCTTGATATATCATATTTCACAATTTGATTCAAGTGGGTTATGAGCTCCCATTTTTACCCCATATACAGATTGCAGAATCACATCAGTTACACATCCATTGATTTACATATTGCCATACTAGTGTCTGTTGTATTCTGCTGCCTTTCCTATCCTCTACTATCCCCCTCCCCTCCCCTCCCCTCCCCTCTTCTCTCTCTGCCCCCTCTACTGACATTCGTTTGTCCCCCTTGTATTATTTTTCCCCTTCCCCTCACTTCCTCTTGTATGTACTTTTGTATAACTCTGAGGGTCTCCTTCCATTTCCATGCATTTTCCCTTCTCTCTCCCTTTCCCTCCCACCTCTCATCCCTGTTTAATGTTAATCTTCTTCTCATGCTCTTCGACCCTACTCTGTTCTTAGTTACTCTCCTTATATCAAAGAAGACATTTGGCATTTGTTTTTTAGGGATTGGCTAGCTTCACTTAGCATAATCTGCTCTAATGCCATCCATTTCCCTGTAAATTCTATGATTTTGTCATTTTTTAATGCAGAGTAATACTCCATTGTGTATAAATGCCACATTTTTTTTATCCATTCATCCATTGAAGGGCATCTAGGTTGGTTCCACAGTCTAGCTATTGTGAATTGTGCTGCTATGAACATCGATGTAGCAGTGTCCCTGTAGCATGCTCTTTTTAGGTCTTTAGGGAATAGACCGAGAAGGGGAATAGCTGGGTCAAATGGTGGCTCCATTCCCAGCTTTCCAAGAAATCTCCATACTGCTTTCCAAATTGGCTGCACCAATTTGCAGTCCCACCAGCAATGTACAAGTGTACCCTTTTCCCCACATCCTCGCCAGCACTTGTTGTTGTTTGACTTCATAATGGCTGCCAATCTAACTGGAGTGAGATGGTATCTTAGGGTGGTTTTGATTTGCATTTCTCTGACTGCTAGAGAGGGTGAGCATTTTTTCATGTACTTGTTGATTGATTGTATGTCCTCCTCTGAGAAGTGTCTGTTCAGGTCCTTGGCCCATTTGTTGATTGGGTTGTTTGTTCTCTTATTGTCTAATTTTTTTGAGTTCTTTGTATACTCTGGATATTAGGGCTCTATCTGAAGTGTGAGGAGTAAAGATTTGTTCCCAGGATGTAGGCTCTCTATTTACCTCTCTTATTGTTTCTTTAGCTGAGAAAAAAGTTTTTAGTTTGAGTAAGTCCCATTTGTTGATTCTAGTTATTAACTTTTGTGCTATGGGTGTCCTATTGAGGAATTTGGAGCCCGACCCCATCGAATGTAGATCGTAGCCAACTTTTTCTTCTATCAGACGGCGTGTCTCTGATTTGATATCAAGCTCCTTGATCCATTTTGAATTCACTTTTGTGCATGGCGAGAGAAAGGGATTCAGTTTCATTTTGTTGCATATGGATTTCCAGTTTTCCCAGCACCATTTGTTGAAGATGCTATCCTTCCTCCATTGCATGCTTTTAGACCCTTTATCAAATATAAGATAGTTGTAGTTTTGTGGATTGGTTTCTGTGTCCTCTATTCTGTACCATTGGTCCACCCGCCTGTTTTGGTACCAGTACCATGCTGTTTTTGTTACTATTGCTCTGTAATATAGTTTGAAGTCTGGTATCGCTATACCGCCTGATTCACATTTCCTGCTTAGCATTGTTTTTGCTATTCTGGGTCTTTTATTTTTCCATATGAATTTCATGATTGCTTTCTCTATTTCTACAAGAAATGCTGTTGGGATTTTGATTGGCATTGCATTAAACCTATAGAGAACTTTTGGTAATATCGCCATTTTGATGATGTTAGTTCTGCCTATCCATGAACAGGGTATATTTTTCCATCTTCTAAGATCTTCTTCTATTTCTCTCTTTAGGGTTCTGTAGTTTTCATTGTATAAGTCTTTCACCTCTTTTGTTAGGTTGATTCATAAGTATTTTATTTTTTTTGAAGATATTGTGAATGGAGTGGTTGTCCTCATTTCCATTTCAGAGGATTTGTCGCTGATATACAGGAATGCCTTTGATTTAGGCGTGTTGATTTTATATCCTGCCACTTTGCTGAATTCATTTATTAGCTCTAATAGTTTCTTTGTAGACCCTTTTGGGTCTGCTAGGTATAGAATCATGTCATCTGCAAATAGTGATAATTTAAGTTCTTCTTTTCCTATTTTGATGCCTTTAATTTCTTTCGTCTGTCTAATTGCTCTGGCCAGTGTTTCGAGAACTATGTTGAACAGAAGTGGTGAGAGAGGCATCCCTGTCTTGTTCCAGATTTTAGAGGGAATGCCTTCAATTTTTCTCCATTCAGAATGATGCTAGCCTGAGGCTTAGCATAGATTGCTTTTACAATATTGAGGTATGTTCCTGTTATGCCTAGTTTTTCTAGAGTTTTGAACATAAAGGGATGCTGTACTTTGTCGAATGCTTTTTCCGCATCTATCGAGATGATCATATCGTTCTTATTTTTAAGTCTATTGATGTGGTGAATAACATTTATTGATTTCCGTATATTGAACCAGCCTTGCATCCCAGGGATGAATCCTACTTGATCATGGTGCACAATTTTTTTGATATGTTTTTGTATCCGATTCGCCAGAATTTAATTGAGGATTTTTGCATCTAGGTTCATTAGAGATATTGGTCTGTAGTTTTATTTCTTTGAAGTGTCCTTGTCTGGTTTAGGTATCAGGGTGATGTTGGCCTCGTAGAATGAATTGGGAAGTTCTCCCTCTTTTTCTATTTCCCGAAGTAGCTTGAAAAGTATTGGTATTAGTTCCTCTTTAAAGGTTTTGTAAAACTCTGCTGTATACCCATCCGGTCCTGGGCTTTTCTTAGTTGGTAGTCTTTTGATGGTTTCTTCTATTTCCTCAATTGATATTGGTCTGTTTAGGTTGTCTATATCCTCCTGACTCAATCTGGGCAGATCATATGACTTAAGAAATTTATCTATGCCTTCACTATCTTCTAATTTATTGGAGTATAAGGATTCAAGATAATTTTTGATTATCTTCTGTATTTCTGAAGTGTCTGTTGTGATATTGCCTCTTTCATCCCGTATGTTAGTGATTTGAGTTCTCTCTATTCTTCTCTTCGCTAGCATGGCTAAGGGTCTGTCGATTTTGTTTATTTTTTCAAAGAACCAACTTTTAGTTTTGTCAATTTTTTCAATTGTTTCTTTTGTTTCGATTTCATTAATTTCAGCTCTGATTTTAATTATTTCTTGCCTTCTACTTCTTTTGCTGTTGTTTTGCTCTTCTTTTTCTAGGATTTTGAGATGAAGTATGAGATCATTTATTTGTTGTTTTTTTCTTTTTTTAAGGAATGAACTCCAAGCAATGAATTTTCCTCTTAGAACTGCTTTCAATGTGTCCCATAGATTCCGATATGTTGTGTCTGTGTTTTCATTAATCTCTAAGAATTTTTTTAATTTCCTCCTTGATGTCTTCTATAACCCATTGATCATTCAGTAACCTATTGTTCATTCTCCAAGTGATGTATTCTTTTTCCTTCCTTCTTTTATCGTTGATTTTCAGTTCCATTCCATTATGATCAGATAGGATGCATGGTATTATCTCTACTCCTTTATATTGTCTAAGAGTTTCCCTGTGACATAATATATGATCTATTTTTGAGAAGGATCCATGTGCTGCTGAGAAAAAAGTGTAACTGCTTGATGTTGGGTGGTATATTCTATATATGTCAATTAAGTCTAGCTTATTAATTGTGTTATTGAGTTCTATAGTTTCCTTATTCAACTTTTGTTTGGAAGATCTGTCCAGTGGTGAGAGAGGTGTGTTGAAGTCTCCCATGATTATTGTATGGTGGTCTATTAGACTCTTGAACTTGAGAAGAGTTTGTTTGATGAACATAGCTGCACCATTTTTTGGGGCATATATATTTATGATTGTTATGTCTTGTTGGTGTATGGTTCCCTTGAGCAGTATGTAGTGTCCCTCTTTATCCCTTTTGATTAACTTTGGCTTGAAATCTATTTTATTTGATATGAGTATGGATACTCCTGCTTGTTTCCGCAGTCCATATTAGTGATATGATTTTTCCCAACCTTTCACCTTCAGCCTATGTATGTCTTTTCCTATCAAATGCGTCTCTTGTAGGCAGCATATTGTTGGGTCTTGTTTTGTGATCCATTCTACTAGCCTGTGTCTCTTGTTTGGTGAGTTTAAGCCATTAACATTTAGGGTTATTATTGAGATATGGGTTGTTCTTCCAGCCATATTTGTTTATTTATGTTACTAAACATGGTTTGTTTTCCACTTTGATTATTTTCCCCCCTATAGTGTCCTACCTCCCACTGTTGGTTTTCATTGTTATTTTCCATTTCCTCTTCCTGTAATGTTTTGCCAAGGATGTTTTGAAGAGATGGTTTTCTAGCTGCAAATTCTTTTAACTTTTGTTTATCGTGGAAGGTTTTAATTTCATCTTCCATCCTGAAGCTTAATTTCGCTGGAAACACAATTCTTGGTTGGAACCCATTTTCTTTCAGTGTTTGAAATATGTTATTCCAGGATCTTCTAGCTTTCAGAGTCTGTGTTGAAAGATCAGCTGTTATCCTGATTGGCTTACCCCTAAATGTGATCTGCTTCCTTTCTCTTGTAGCTTTTAAAATTCTCTCCTTATTCTGTATGTTGGGCATCTTCATTATAATGTGTCTAGGTGTGGGTCTCTTATGATTTTGCACATTCGGCGTCCTGTAGGCTTCTAGGATTTGGGGTTCTGTCTCATTCTTCAAGTCTGGGAAGTTTTCTCGTATTATTTCATTGAATAGATTGCTCATTCCTTTGGTTTGAAACTCTGTCCCTTCCTGTATCCCAATGACTCTTAAATTTGGTCTCTTGATGTTATCCCATATTTCTTGGATGTTCTGCTCATGGTTTCTTAACAGTCTTGCTGAGCTGTCTATGTTCTTTTCAAGTTGAAATACTTTATCTTCATTGTCTGATGTTCTGTCTTCTAAGTGTTCTACTCTGCTGGTAGTATTCTCAATTGAGTTTTTAAGTTGGCTTATTGCTTCCTGCATTTCTAGGATTTCTGTTTGTTTGTTTTTTATAACCTCTATTTCCCTGTATAGTTGATCTTTTGCTTCTTGGATTTGTTTATGTAATTCATTGTTGAAGTGATCTTTCATTGTCTGATTTTGCTGTCTGATGTCTTCCTTGAGACTCCAGATCATCTGAAGCATGTATATCCTGAATTCTTTATCTGACATTCCATCTGCTGCAGCTATTACCTCTTCTAACGTTGAGTTGACCTGCAATGCTTGTGGTCCTTTCTTTCCTTGTCTCTTCATACTGTTCGCGTTCCTTTCTACTTGGTGAAACTGTTGTGCTATTGAATTTTCCCCCTAGATATTTATATTGGTCTTGTGTAGTTGCAAAGTCTCCCTCGCAGGCGCGGGCGGCGGCTCTGCCTCTCCTCCAATTGGGGCAATGTGCCTACCACGCCGGCAGGCCGCTGGGCCTGCTCTGCCGGTCGGTAGCAGGTCCGCCGACCTTGCAGGCGCGGGCGGCGGCTCTGACCCTCAGCAGGCCACTGGGCCTGCTCTGTGCGTGGTCACAGTTCCCTCTACCTTGCCGGCGCAGGGGGAGGGGGCGGCTCTGCCTCTCAGCAGGCCACTGCTCCTCTTCTGCCGGTGGGTCGCAGGCCCGCCTACCTTGCAGGAGAATATCACATATTCTTGAGCTCCTTTGGAGACCTATTGAATGAGAATCTTCAAAATGGTGCCTGAGAATGTGTACTTGGAAATCATTCTAACTCTGTTAAGCAGCCCAATTTGGATAAGTATTCATATTAAAGATTCCAAAATATGACAAAAAAGAAATATATTATTTCCATGATTAAAACATTATATTATATTGGTTTTCATTATTGTTGTCTTAATTTGTATTGATGTTTAAAGCATAATAAATTTAAAATATTAGAAATAATTAGTAATGTGGACCAATTTCAGTCATATGAACATCTGCTATGTTCTCATTTGAATTTTGTGGCTGTTTCTATTATATCACAATTCTTATCTACACATGAACCACTTTTCCAAGGAGGTTTATGTTTAAAAGAAAGACATTGTCAGTTGACACTGAAACAGCCTCAAGAAATAATAATGTCCCTTGTAGGTATTTTTGTGTTTCTTGTCAATTTTTTATAAATGAATAATTGCCAGTTTTCCCCTATTATCTTCAGACCACCTGCATGCTTTAAAAAATACAAATGTTTTCTGTTTCAGAAAAGGAAAATTGGAGGTATAGTGATAATATTGGCTCTTGAAAATAAACATGTGTTTTAGGAGTTTTAAAAGCTAATCAAAAATATTTTTTCTATTGTTTTTTTTCATTGGTTGTTCAAAACATTACAAAGCTCATGACATATCATCTTTCATACATTTGATTCAAGTGAGTTATGAACTCCCATTTTTACCCCAAATACAAATTGCAAAATCACATCAGTTACACATTCACAATTTTTACATAATGTCATATTAGTGACTGTTGTATTCTGCTGCCTTCCTATCCCCTACTATCCCCCCTCCCCTCCTCTCTCATTTTCCTTCTCTACCTCATCTGCTGTTGTTTAATTCTCTCCCTTGTTCCCCCCAGCTTTCCCCTCACAACCTCTTATATGTAATTTTGTGTAACATTGAGGGTTTCCTACCATTTCCATATGCTTCCCCTTCTCTCTCCCTTTCTCTCCCCCCACTCGTCTCTGATTAATGTTAATATTTTCCTCATGCTCTTCCTCCCTGTTATGTTCTTAGTTGCTCTCTTTATATCAAAGAAGACATTTGGCATTTGTTTTTTAAGGATTGGCTAGCTTTGCTTAGCATAATCTGTTCTAATGCCATCCATTTCCCTGCAAATTCTATGATTTTGTCATTTTTTAGTGCTGCGTAATACTCCATTGTGTATAGATGCCACATTTTTTTTTAACCATTCATCTATTGAAGGGCATCTAGGTTGGTTCCACAGTCTAGCTATTGTGAATTGTGCCACTATGATCATTGATGTTGCAGTATCCCTATAGTACGCTCTTTAAGATCCTCAGGGAATAGTCCGAGAAGGGCAATAGCTGGGTCAAATGGTGGATCCATTCCCAGATTTTCCAGGAATCTCCATACTGCTTTCCAAATTGGCCTCACCAATTTGCAGTCCCACCAGAAGTGTACAAGTGTACCCTTTTCCCCACATCCTCACCAACATTTATTGTTGTTTGACTTCATAATGGCTGCCAATCTTACTGGAGTGAGATGGTATCTTAGGGTGGTTTTGATTTGCATTTCTCTGACTGCTAGAGATGGTGAGCATTTTTTCATGTACTTGTTGATTGATTGTATGTCCTCCTCTGTGAAGTGTCTGTTCAGGTCCTTGGCCCATTTGTTGATTGGGTTATTTGTTTTCTTATTGTTTAATTTTTTGAGTTATTTGTATATTCTGGATATTAGGGCTCTATCTGAAGTGTGAGGGGTAAAAATTTGTTCCCAGGATGTAGGCTCTCTATTTATCTCTCTTATTCTTTCTCTTGCTGAGAAAAAAAACTTTTTAGTTTAAGTAAGTCCCATTTGTTTATTCTTGTTATTAACTCTTGGGCTATGGGCATCCTATTAAGGAATTTGGAGCCCGACCCCACAATATGTAGATCGTAGCCAACTTTTTCTTCTATCAGACACAGTGTCTCTGATTTGATATATAGGTCCTTGACCCATTTTGAGTTAACTTTTGTGCATGGCGAGAGAAAGGGATTCAGTTTCATTTTGTTGCATATGGATTTCCAATTTTCCTAGCACCATTTGTTGAAGATGCTATCCTTCCTCCATTGCATGCTTTTAGCCCCTTTATCAAATGTAAGAAAGTTGTACTTTTTTGGATTGGTTTCTGTGTCCTCTATTCTGTACCATTGGTCCACCTGTCTGTTTTGGTACCAGTACCACGTTGTTTTTGTTACTATTGCTCTGTAGTACAGTTTGAACTCTGGTATCGCTATACCGCCTGATTCACAATTCCTGCTTAGAATTGCTTTTGCTATTCTGGGTCTTTTGTTTTTCCAAATGAATTTCATGATTGCTTTATCTATTTCTACAAGAAATGCCATTGGGATTTTGACTGGCATCGCATTAAACCTGTAGAGAACTTTGGGTAATATCGCCATTTTGATTATGTTGGTTCTGCCTATCCATGAACAGGGTATATTTTTCCATCCTCTAAGATCTTCTTCTATTTCTCTCTTTAGGGTTCTGTAGTTTTCATTGTATAAATCTTTCACCTCTTTTGTTAGGTTGATTCCCAAGTATTTTATTTTTTTTGAGGATATTGTGAATGGAGTGGTTGTCCTCATTTCCATTTCAGAAGTTTTGTTGCTGATATACAGGAATGCCTTTGATTTATGCGTGTTGATTTTATATCCTGCCACTTTGCTGAATTCATTTATTAACTCTAGCAGTTTTTTTGTAGACCCTTTTGGGTCTGTTAAATATATTATCATGTCATCCACAGATAGCGATAATTTAAGTTCTTCTTTTCCTATTTTTATGCCTTTAATTTCTTTTGTCTGTCTAATTGCTCTGTCTAGTATTTCAAGAACTAAATTGAATAGAAGTGGTGAGAGAGAGCATCCCTTTCTTGTTCCAGATTTTAGAAGGAATGCCTTCAGTTTTTCTCCATTTAAGATGATGCTAGCCTGAGGTTTAGCGTATATAGCTTTTACCATGTTGAGGTAATTTCCTGTTATCCCTAGTTTTTCTAGTGTTTTGAACATAAAGGGATGCTGTACTTTGTTGAATACTTTTTCTGCCTCTATCGAGATGATCATATGGTTCTTGTCTTCAAGTCTATTGATGTGGTGGATTACATTTATTGATTTCTGTATATTGAACCAGCCTTGCATCCCGGGGATGAATCCTACTTGATCATGATGCACAATTTTTTTGATATGCTTTTGTATTTGATTCGACAGGATTTTATTGAGAATTTTTGCATCCAAGTTCATTAGAGATGTTGGTCTGTAGTTTTCTTTCTTTGAAATGTCTTTGTCTGGTTTCGGGATCAGGGTGATGTTGGCCTCATAGAATGAATTTGGAATAACTCCTTCTTTTTCTATTTCTTGAAATAGCTTGAAAAGTATTGGTATTAATTCTTCTTTGAAGGTTTTGTAGAACTCCGCTGGATACCCATCCAGTCCAGGGCTTTTTTTGGTTGGTAGTCTTTTGATGGCTTCTTCTATTGCTTCTTTTGTTATTGGTCTGTTTCAATTGTGTGTGTCTACTCAATCTGGGTAGATCGTGTGGCTTAAGAAATTTATCGATATCTTCATTATCTTCTATTTTATTGGAATATAGGGTTTCAAAATACTTTCTAATTATCTTCTGTATTTCTGTAGTGTCTGTTGTGATATTGCCTTTTTCATCCCGTATGTTAGTAATTTGAGTTCCCTCTCTTCTTCTCTTCATTAGCATGGCTAAGGGCCTGTCGATCTTATTTATTTTTTCTAGGAACCAACTTTTAGTTTTTTCAATTTTTTTAATGTTTTATTGTTTCAATTCCATTGATTTCTCCTCTAATTTTAATTATTTCTTGTCTTCTACTACATTTGCTGTTGTTTTGCTCTTCCTTTTCTAGGTTTTTGAGGTATAGTGTGAGTTCATTTATTTGTTGGTATTTTCTTTTTTTGAGGAAAGAACTCCAAGTAATGAATTTCCCTCTTAAAACTGCTTTCATTGTGTCCCATAGATTCCGGTATGTTGTGTCTGTATTGCCATTTGTGTCTAAGAATTTTTTTATCTCCTCTTTTATGTCTTCTGTAACCCATTGATCATTCAGTAACATATTGTTCATTTTCCAGGTGATGCCAGATTTTTCCTTCCTTCTTTTATCATTGATTTCCAGTTTCATTCCATTATGATCAGATATGGTGCATGGTACTATCTCCACACCTTTATATTTACTGAGAGTCGCCCTATGGCATAATATATGATATATCTTTGAGTAGGATCCATGTACTGCTGAGAAGAACGTGTATCCACTTGATGATGGTTGATATATTCTATATATGTCGGTTAAGTCTAGGTTATTAATTTCATTATTGAGTTTTATAGTTTCTTTGTTCAGTTTTTATCTAGAGGATCTGTTCAATGGTGAGAGCAGTGTGTTGAAGTCCCCCATAATTATTGTGTTGTGGTGTATTTGACTCTTGAACTTGAGGAGAGTTTGTTTTATGAACATCGCAGCACCATTGTTTGGTGCATACAAATTGATAATTGTTATGTCTTGATGGTGGATGGTTCCTTTTAACAGTATATAGTGTCCTTCTTAATCCCTTTTGATTAACTTAGGTTTGAAGTTGATTTTATTCGATATGAGTATGGCCACTCCTGCTTGCTTCCGAGGGCCATGTGAGTGGTATGATTTTTCCCAACCTTTCACCTTCAGCCTGTGTATGTCTTTTCCTATCATATGAGTCTCCTGAAGGCAGCATATTGTTGGATTTGTTTTTTTATTCCAGGTTACTAGCCTATGTCTCTTGATTGGTGAATTTAAGCCATTAACATTTAAGGTTACAATTGAAATATGGTTTGTACTTCCAGTCATGTTTATTTATTTATTTATTTTAGTTTGGCTAGGTTTTCCTCTTTGGTTATTTTTCTCCCCCTTTACTGACATACCTCCCACTGTTAGTTTTGGGCGCTATTTTTCAATTCCTCTTCTTGTAGTATTTTGCTCAAAATGCTTTGCAGTGCTGGATTTTTGGTTGCGAATTCTTTTAGCTTTTGTTTATGGTGAAAGATTTTAATTTCATTGTCAAATCTGAAGCTTAATTTTGCTGGATACAGTATTCTTGGTTGGAATCCATTATTTTTCAGCGTTTGAAATACATTGTTCCAGGATCTTCTCGCTTTCAAAGTCTGTGATGAAAAATCAGACGTTAACCTAATTGATTTACCACTGAATGTTATCTGCCTCCTTTCTCTCGTAGCTTTTAATATTCTCTCCTTGTTTTGTATGTTGGCTATCTTCATAAGTATATGTCTTGGAATTTGTCTATTACGGTTTTGGATGTTTGGGGTCCTGTAGGCTTCCAGGATTTGGCAATCCATTCCATCTTTCATCTCTGGGAAGTTTTCTAGGATTATTTCATTTAATAAATTGTCCATTCCTTTGGTTTGATCCTCTGTGCCTTCTTCTATCCCAGTGACTCTCAAATTTGTTGTTTTTTTTTTTTTGTGAGTTCCCATATCTCTTGGATAGATTGCTCGTGAGATTTAAGCATCTTTTCTGTGTTGACTATATTCTTTTCAAGTTGATAAACTTTTTCTTCATTATCTGATGTTCTGACTTCTACTTGATCTAGCCTATTTGTAATATTCTTGTTAGAGTTTTTAATCTGGTTTATGGTTTATTGCATTTCTGGGATTACTGTTTGTTTTTTTTTTTTTTTTTTAATCTCTATCTCCTGGTAAAGCTCGTTCTTTGCAGTTTGAATTTGTTTGTTTAGTTTGTTTTCAAAATATACTTTCAATGCTTGGACTTGCTGTCTCATGTCTTCTCTAATATTCTGTTCCATCTGAGTTAGGTATGCCTTGATTTCTTTCCCTGTCCATGTTTCTGATGCTTCTAGGTCCTCCTGTAGATTTAAGTTGTCCTGCATTGTTTGTAGTCATTTTTTCCCTTGTTTTTTCATGTTGTTCACGTTACTTTCCAGCTCTGTTTGACTGCTTTGTAACTGCTTTCTCCTAAACATTTGTTTTGGCTTTGTATATCTCTGTTGTCTTTCCTTTGTGGTGGGAGATTATGTCTAGAAATGTTGGGCTTTATTGTACTTTAAAGCTGATTCATTCAATTCATAAAAGGCTTCCAGGTTCTGTATGCATATAGTGATTTGTTGTTTGTTCTTAGGACTATATGTTTATGTTAGGTGCTATGATGGTACGAGGGTTAGTATGTCTTGGCTACTTTAGAAGATTGCTCTACTGAAGGTGGATACTAACAGGCAATTGGATCAGGGTGTTGGTAGTAGCTAGGTATTTAGGAGCCCTACAGACAGCCTTGAGACATTCACCTATTTGTATTTAGACAATTACACGTAATGGAAGACGTAATGCTTGGGATGAAAGTTGGGGGGTAGGGGAATGAAGGTGCTCTTAAAAAGAAAGAAGGAGAGAGAGATAGATAGATTAGAGGAGAATGAAAAGAACAATAAAACTTGAAACGGGAAAGAAAGAGAGAAGGAAAAGGGGAGAAAGGAACAGAGAGAGAAGAAGAAAAAAAAAATATTGAATTTTTAGAGATCCATTTTCTTCTCTTCCAGTAGGTGGAGCTGTGCCCTCCAAGTGGAGCTTCTGCTCTCTACCTGCCCATAGCAATCCCTGTAAGGCTTCTCCTGGGAGTCTCTCAGACTTGTCAGTCCAGAGCCGTTTCACTACTCCGGCCCTTACCCCCCTTCCTCCTGTCAGCCAGCCAGCCAGGTCCTATTCACCAGAAGCAGTTCCCCAGAGATCTAGTTACACTTGCAGCCCCACTGCACGTCCCATTTAAGCCCCAGTGCTGTGGTAAACTGGCGGCTAAGACCTTGGGAGTCACCGCTGATGATATGGGAGGTTGGAGGTCGGGGATCCCCTCTGCTTCCCTACTGACACGACCCCTGAGAGGTCCATGAAGTTTCCTGGCTGCTTGTATCTGGATGGGGAGGGAGTCACACACTTGCTAAAGTGGATTCTGCTGGGAAGGAATTCCATAGGCCAAACTCCGATGACATCACCTCTCTGCTATGGTGGGCCCCAGGCTCCTTGCCAGAGTGTCTGAAGGGAGGGGTGGGACTGGTCCATCCCCGGTTAGCTTCAGCTCCCAGCTCACTATTTCATGAAGGCTTGGCTAAAGACTTCTTCCTGCCAAGCTGCGTCTGGAAGGCTAGAGGGACCCAGTCATGTTTGTTGCTGGCGGACGGGCCGGCAGCCATGCTGCGGCATGCGGACTGTGGCTGGTGGATCTGGATCTGCATCTCCTGGCAGGGATTCGCTCGTCTGGGGCAATCTGTCGCTTCAAAAAATCCTAGTAGCTCCCGGCCAGTCTCTCTTCAGTGGAATTTTGCTAGGAGATTCTCCTTTGGTAGAATCTAAGCATTATCTATGCGTCTTTATGACCCCATCACTGGGGGCATATTGAAAATGCTGCCTCTCTGCCCGCCGCCATGTTGGATCTTTTCTATTGATAATGAAAAAAATATTGAACCGAAATGAAAGTATTATATGTTATATATGGATGGATAGATAGAGAGATCTCTCAAAGAGAAAGAAGTTTCCAGTTGAAATTTGAGAAAAGGGCTTCTGAACTAAGGAACTTAACAGAAAAAATATATATATAATAAAATTATTTTATTTATGGTAATTAGCTAATAAATGTTATGAGAGGCATACAACTATTTTAGAAATTACCTAAGATAAAGCTATATGAAAAGGGTTAGTATGACATATTTATAAGTAAATAGATGTCATCATATAGGAAGAGTTTCAACAAATACAATTTTTTTTTTCTTTCCTAAGCAATTCAAGGCATAATTTAAATATCCTAATGTTACTAACAAACAAATAATTTATTGATTTCAGGTAGACCCTTAAAAATACTTCCTTGGGGAAAAGGTAGAAAAACTACAATGTGGTTTGATGACTCATTCATTCAATTAATGTTTACTGAGTATTTTTTAGTTTCTGATCATTATATGAGATTTATAAAATACAAAGAAGAAGAGAGTTTTGCCCCATTCAGGTGCCCAGAGTCTAATACAAAACACTCACTGACAAACAAATCATATGAAATAATGGTTGTATAAATACTTAGAAAGATAAAAAAGCAATTGTGACTATTGATGTAAAAATACAATGGGAGCATTGACTCAAGTAGCGTGAGTCATGAGGTTTGTGGATAACTGCAGAAAAGTATTTCTAGACAAAGTAATTTTCAAGTCATATCACTGAAACATAAAAGAGTTTTGTCACAACCAAAGAAGAGAGAAGATTTCAGATATGGGAAGGGCATTTGTAAATGTAAAGAACTGGGAAATGCAATAGAAAATTTGAGGAACTTTGCAAAGTACATTTGAGCTATGAAGAAACTATTCATATCCATGTACCATATCTTATTCTTCTTTCTTATATGTAATCCTTAATGGTGTTGTCAAAGTATGTGGACAAGGCAAAATAAGTTAAAGTATGCCAGAGAGATTACAATATCCAGATGCACTGAACAAATAGAAACTAAGATAAAATATAAGCTAGACATTTTCAGAAGATATAGGGTAATTCTGAAAGGTAAGAGATAGCATGAGACCATATCAAAGAAACAGAGCTTTTTGACTATGAATAATGTTTCCAAAAACATGCCCCTACATCCTCTTGAGTCCTACATATGCTGCTGTTCTTTGTCGTCATTTCTTTGTGTTCATGTGCATTTTAACACTAACTGTTTTGTTTTGGGAGATCAAATGATTGAATCTGTATCTTTTCTGACATAAACCTAATTAAGAAAGCAGATATGTCACATAGATATAGCATATAAAAGTGAAGCTTTCAAATTAAAAAAGTTCATATTTTGACTTTAGCAAAATACTAGATATTTGGCTATTATCCCATAATCTTACAGAGCCTTAATTTTTTTTTCATATCTAGTAAGGGGATAATGGTATTCTTTTAGTAAAATTTTTATCAACAATAATTATATTTGGATCTTTATATCTAGCATGCAATTAGATAATAGTAAATTTTATTCAGCATTTTTCTAGTATCAATAATCACTTACTTAAGGAATAAATACACTGGGGTAAAAGGATCTCTGTATTCAAACCATGAAGTTAAATCATTAAATCTTTTGTACTTAACACATTTAGTAATGTTTTAAAAATAGATTAGAAGTCATATTCATCAAATTTATTAATCACAAAATTCTAGTCACAACAGATAATTCTGAGGAATAATTAAATTTTGGAAGGTCTCTTTTGAGTCAGTTGAACAATGAAAAATGAGTCATGTGTTTCAAAATACCTTAAAATGTAGAAAAATTTTCAGCGCTAATGAAAATTTTAAATGTGATGAGCCTTTAGAACAAATATTTAGCTCCTAGAAAACTATCTTACAAAGAGGTACCATTTTTCTGTTGTATGTTGGATTATGTAGGAAATGTTTGTGAACAATTATAAAACTGAAAAAAAAGTTCCTGTGGAAGCAGGCGAGGGGGAACTATTTTACAAAAACAATACAATATAAATGCAAAATATATGCTGCATTATATGAAAGATATAATGCAAGATTATACATATATAAATGTTCATCACAGTGTTGTTTACAACAGTGGAAAAGTAGAGACAATCTAAAATCCCATTGACTTAAAATCTTAATTCATTAGGATGAATCTATATTATATAATAGGAAACAGCTATCGCAAAGGATGAGTGTGACCTTCTTGTACAAAGGATGAACAGGGTAGTACTTATGAGTAAGTTCTCTGGAGCCATATTACCTGGGACAAAATCTGAACAGGAGACTGTGGGCTAGTTGCCTGGGCTCTCTGTGCTGCCCTTTTCTCACCTATAAAGCAGGAATAATAATAGCACTTGTTTTATAGGTTTGGTGTGATAGTCATATGAGTTCACATTTATATAAAACTTTATCTCAGTCCCAAGAAAATAGTAAGTGATATATAAGCATTCTCACTCATTAATAGTGTTACCAGAATATATTAACAATGTACTAAATGTAAAATAAAAGTGCTGAACACTAGCTATAGTTTAACTCCTTTTCTGCTTAAAAATATGATTGTACCTGTATGTAGAGATAAGTATAAAAATAAATGAGTACAGAAGTAGAGAATTGAATATAAATAACAGGCACTTATATAGAATAAGATATGTTTAACTCTTTCTGCATCTCAGAATCCCCTGGAATGCTTTTAAGGTAGAGTGACACTGAAACCATTGTTTGGAAGAAAGATAAAAGTGACAATATTTGGTACTAGCAAACATAAGTAAAGGAAACAAGTAGCATCATTCTGTCATAGTTTTTACAGGGGAACTAATACATACAAAAATATATCATGTTTTAACTTTATAAGCATCTTATAAAGTTTCTGCAGAGAACATAAGGTAGACTGGAACATGCAATGACATTATTCATAAATATAATTTATTTGTTCTAAAGAAATCTTCTTTAAAAGAATGCTGGTTTTCCTTCTTAGTTTTCCTATTCCAAAATTTCCTATTAGCAACATTTTTAAGAATCAAAGTAACCTCAGCAAAACACATTAATTTTTACATGGAACCATTACAGTTTCTATTTCATTTTATAATTAAGTAAAGCATGGTTCACATGTTCTGGTTATTTTTACTAATGTGGCTGTTTATGCGTATGATCCTTAGACTTAATAGGAAAGGTTAATGTGTCAAAATGCTGAAGAAAAACAGTTAAGTGATCATTACAGGTCACTTAGAGTATAATTAGTATTAACGCCACTTACAGATTAGAGACCTCTGGCAGCTACCTACGCCCGACCAAAATCTATTTTGTCTTTTTGACGCTGGAGCAATAAAAATTCTGCTGAAAGTGTGGCCCACAGAGAGGAAACACATTTATCCTTGGTCAATACATATTACTGGACTCGGTGGGGCTTGAGAAATGGCAGTGACACCTTCCATAATCAGCTATTTGTGTACTTACCCGGATGCCTATTGTGCAACTGATGACAGGCCTTTTGGCTTTTCAGTTAAGAGAACTATTTATTCTTCTCTGTGAATCAGACAAGTCAAATAAGGTTATGGCACAGGGGCATATTGTGGCTCATGTTCTACTTCCATACAAATTATTGAAAAGGAAAAAGCATTTTGGTTCTGGAAAGTAAATACGGTTGTACTAAAACTTTAAAGTAATAATGGGCATTAATGTACTATGCTGAAACACAAATTAGGCAATGGCAAGCCAAAGAGAGGATGCTCATGCTGTTGAGAAGCCTAAAGCTTAAAACTCACAGATGAAATCAATAAATTTGTAATCATATGTAAAAATAGTCATGATTCCCAGTTAGAAATCTGTTATCTTCCTTATGGCATATGGTGAATTTATAAAAATGTTAAATGTCCTTATTCAGTCTACTATAATACTATAAGAAATTAACAACATAAAGTGTTAGAATGATAACAAATTTTTAAAAATTGAAAAGGTTGTGGAAAAAAAAGCATATTGTGTTGGTCACCAGTTGAGTCATTTAAATATTCTTGGATTTTAAGGAGCTCTAATTCATTGATGAGAAATAATGCTCACACTCAACCCTGAAGAACGTAGTGCAAAAAACAGTTTTCTAAAAAGAGAAATAGCAGTATGTTGTATTTTCACCCTTTTAAAAATGTCAGTCAGTATTTTTCATTAAGCTTTTCAGCTTTTGTGATGGATGTTTCTCTATGCAAGTCATCTTTATAATTCTAATATATGTGCTAATAAAATGAAGTCCTGCCAATTCTTCTTTATCAAACCTCCTCTATATCATTGAAGGTAAGGTACAGCTTTCTGCTAATTTTCTGTTCCATTTCTTGAATTATAGGTAAAATGCCAGATACCTTATAAGGAATAGTTACTTTCACAAGGCTAAAAACTCATTAACACAACCAAGAACATTTGCTGATACTTTTTTTCCTGACCAGAAGACAGAATTTAAATTATAAAAGCCTCATTACTAGAATTTCAGAGGGGGTCAATCCATATATTGACTTTTGGGCCTGAAAACTTAGATAATTTTTTATGCTTGTATTTTTCGTTCCATTTATAAGTATCACATAATCCATTGCCATTTCAGAGAGAGCAAAGGAAAATGCACCTTCTCAGGATGCTATAATGAAATATACTCATCTCATGCAGAGCTCTCACCTTACTTAGTGATATTTTTCACTTTAAAAAATGTAATTATTTTTCTTTTCATCAAATACTTATAAATTCTTACTATAAAAATAAACAATAGATTTAGTTCTGGGCACAGAATGAAGAGCAAGGGATCTGCATTACAGCAATTTGCAGTCTAGATTGAGTCATCAAGTTTAGAGAAAGGATTCACCTTGAATTTAGTCATTCATTTGCTCTGCCAAGGATTATGCTTATTTTTTACATTTGATAAGAAAAAAAAATAATAACAATACTAACTTACCTGTGGCTATCTGTCAGGTCCTGTGCTGTGTATTTTACAAATAACAAATATTTTAATTTTGCAAATGTATGAGGTAAACAAAAATTTTCTCCTAACTATATGCGAAAAGATAAGGCTCCGGACATTTAAATCACTTACCAGCCATAATTTAGTAATGTATAAACAGGGAAAATTATATGTAGCTTATTTAAGAAATCCTAAAACTGAGCAATGTAATTGAATTTCCTAAGAACAGTCATAAGAAACCTAGACCCTGATTTCTAGATATGTACCAAGAATGTGATATGTACATGATCAAATAATTCCTGTAGATCCAATCTTTTCCTTATCATATACAATGTATGTTTATATTCATAAGGCAGTAATAATATTGTAATAAAATTGTTTGATTTTATTCAGATCTACCATAAACCCATTCTTTAATTTTACACATACATTGATAATATTTGCCTTTGGTAAAAAAACAGTATACAATTTAGGTAAATATTCCTCTTTAGGAAGAGTTACAATTGTGAATTTCACTGTGGTGAGTGATAATGGAGGACCAAAGAAAACCGACTCTATTTTCTAAGACAAATCTAGAATTTTTCAAATTTATTGGGCAAACAACATATATTTATCCTAATCCATCCAGTTTAACATGTTCTGCAAAATTTTGTGATGTGTTAGAGTAAAATAAAAACTTTGATCATTATTAATTGCCATGGTCCCTAGTGCTGTGCTTTGTTGCATGCCCTCCCACCCTCCTCCAGCTCCAAGGGTGTTTGTAAAGGTGAACTCTCTATTACTGCAAGTAACAGTGTGCAGCCCGCTAATTAACAATCTACCCTCCTTACAAAAACAAGACTTAAATTATTTGTACCTCTAACAGATATGAATAAATCTGTCACCTACATAGAAAATGGATAATTATTTTGCACTATTTTACTTTCATAATTGTATTCAAGATTATTAATCTGATAAATGGTGTTCAGCAACTTCTATATGGCCCTCTGTTACCTTGACACTGTACTGTGTAGCAAGCCAGGAACAACCATAGTATGACCCTGAAAAGCATCTTGTGAAATAATGGCAAGAGAAAGTGAACTTATTGCCCCCATTTCAGAAGGTAAGATTTAATCATTTATCAAGTCCAAAGTGATAATGCTTCACTACGAAATCCATCCTAAGTAACTCACCATCTTTATGCTCAATCACTCCCAGACTTTTAGTAGGACTAGCATCATTTTTTATTCCTTGAAAAGCCAATTTACCAAGTTTATTTCCCATCTTTCCTATTCTGGAAAAGCCTAATAGCACTTTTCCTTCTATATCTTTGTAGATTGTTTTGTGTTCCTATTTCTCCTTTATTCTTTCTGTCTCTCTTGGGCTAAAATGTATGGTTTTCCAATTTCCTGCTCCTATGCAATCATTTGCTTCTCTTTAATCTACACTAAAACAAATGGGAAGCAATGCCTAAGAAACGATTCTGCAGTGTTTTAAACATCCTTGCCTTAGAATTTAAGAGAGGGCTGTAATGAGGTTCCTACTGTCATGCGAGATAGGTGAATCTATAATTTCATGACACATTCAAGAATTATTTTCCATTTTTGTGGACTAAAGGTAATGTTTCTCATTTCTTGAAACCAAGAGACTATTTTCTGGCTTCTTAAAAGATGTTTTATGAGTAAATTTAGCTCAATGAGCTGAAGGAAAAGGTGGAAGTAACTCATGCTGATAGACAAAATGGAATAAAAGAGAGTCTTTCCTCCTAGTACATTAGGAAGCACTCTCTCTTTTCTTTTACTCATTACCCATATTTTTCTCTCACTATATTCAGAGAAACGTAAGTAATGAATATTTGAGAGGCTTTCAGTAAGAAATTGATTTTTGAAAAGTGAGAGAAATTCAGAAGAAAAAGTGGTGGAGTTTTGAACTTATGTAAAGTGGAGGGTGTTGTACTAACTAGCAAGTTGATTGATGGATTAACCCTTTCACATAATTTGGGAAAAAAATGTCTAAAAGTCTGTCTACTGCATGAAAATTATATCGTCTTCCAGAGATAAACCCTCATGGAAATAGTACAAATGTGTCAAAAGTTAACACTCTTATACTAACAATTAACTTTGCTTTTACTTTACATCAAGAGCATTTTTTAACATCTAATGTTGTTCATCAATAATATGAGGATATTATCAACATTTTCTTTATTAAAGAAAATCTTCTAGATAGGATTTTTTCAATAAATTACATGAAGTATTTTTAGGCAATAGAATATTGTCAATTGCAAGTACATGAAACAAAGTTATGAGGAACAACTAAAACATAGCTATTAAATAGAAGTATTTTAATGCATAGGTAATTCATAAGGTGAAAAAGTTCAGAAAAAAATATTTTATTTTAGACTTTATTAATCTCTCATAGAATTGAACTTAAAAGAAATTATTTCTATAGATACATACTAAGTAACATATAAAGACTTTTCTATAATGCAAAGTAGTTTTCCTCTAGCAGATATGATATTTAATATTTACACACAACACCAAAATGTGTTTGGCTTGTGTGTTTCCTCAACTAATTTCTTTTGCCAGGTAATACATAACTTAAAATTTATCTATATAATAAGTGAGAAGAATATTGTGTTCTTTTACCAAACAATATTTGATTTCTAATAGCACTCACTTATTTATCCTAGTTATTATTCTATAATTGCACTCTTCAAACTTGGTTCTACTTTCTTTTTCTCTCTGAATTTTTAAAATGTCAAATTGAGATTCTATGTATCCACAAAATGTTTCTGGACCTGAAAGTAATGCTTTAAGTTTCTAGCAGGGGAAGGTTTTAAAATCAGATAAAATCTGTAAGAACTTATTTTGATCTAAGACACTTTTTGGTTTCTGAAGGAGAAGAGTCTAAGAGATTAATGTTTTAATGGTGTAAAAAGGCCTTTCCACTTACTTTCTTGCCTACAAGGTCTGAATAGAAAAATACTTGTATTATCATTGCAGTTAGAACCTCTTCTGGGAAAATATCCCTTTTATATGTTATTTGAGGGCATTAAGAAAACCATATTTTTACCAATGGTTAGAAAGGCCTCAGTACTTCGAAGTTGACCCAGGTGGGGACAGGGTTTCAGCAACAAAGGCAGCATGATGTTCTATTTCCTCTACAAATTACTAGATGATACTTCAACCCTGTATGTATTTTGTTTTAATAATACTACAAATTTTATGAATCTGAAAAGAGTTCCATATAATAAGTGTACCCGCATCCTGTATGAACTTCAAAAATTAGCAAACTTTTACTTTAATTTCTTCATTTGTAAGATGGGTGATTTAATAATTTCCATCATTTTGTGTGCATGTTTTTGTGGGGGTATACTGAATATGAGATTATTTATGTGACTAGCAGGGTGGCTGGTAAAATGAAGGAAAAAATATGTTGCTATTGAATCAAATTTTTTATATTTGTATCCCCCCCCCAAACTCCAAATGAAGGTAATACATATGTATTTTTTTTTCTTCTGTCAGATAGCATTACTCTAATTACCCAAGACTATCAGAAGTTAATGGAAACCTGTGATTCATGTATTCAAAATGTAGACTTTTATTCACACACAGTTTCAGGCCCTCCTTCATGGGGATTTTTGAGAAGTAATTGAAGCTATTTAAAAAACGCTAAAAACTCTAAAACTTCAAAGGTAGATGTGTGTCATCAAATAAATTCATCGACTGCTAAAACTTGGGGTTTTATAGTTCAAATTACATTGAAGGAAAGCTATCCTTACTCTTCTTGGGTCACTGTAATAGGTTACCTTTTTCTCTCTCTTCCGAATTCATCTTCTTTAACTAACTTCTTTACCATCACACAGGAATAGCCACAGATTATGTGCATTTCAATAATCAAACTACTGTTTAGCAAAAAACTTGTGGACAAAAATATTTAGATATTCATATGCACTTAACAAAATACAAGTAAAGAAATTATTTGAGTTACTAAAGATAATGTGGGGTTATATAATAGAAAAATATTATGTAACTGTACAAATGATCCAAAAGTTGAAGTCACATATTTTATGAATTTCATGAAAAAATAATATAACAGGATTGAATAGGTAGGGCACTATAAATTAATTTGGAAATAATCAGTCCATACAACCCCAACCTGATAACTATGGCACATATTAAGATTCCTGGATTTACAAAATGGAATAAAAACACTGAAATGTGAAAGAGAATGTTCAGTCAATAGTTCTTGTATAGTGATTTTCATTCTCTTGAAATACAAATCCTTTTATATGTTTATTTTAGTTTTTGGTATTATTAGGAGAAGAGCAAACTTTGTGAGTTGCTTACCTTTTCAATTTCAGGTAAAATTGAAAAAAAAAGAAGGGCAAAACAATGAAGCAGTAGAAAATATCCCTTCAGGCAAATCTTGAACTCAACTTGTTATGTTATTAATGCATTAACGTCAAAGGAATCAATAGTCCTTTGAGGTTCAAACATTAGCAAATCTAATCTCTTTTTTTATTTGAAACTGTTATGGAAATCCTAGTTATATAAACTATGGTTTTGGAATTTTAATCCTCATGTATTTGCATACCAACTTAAAGGTTATAAAATATTTTAATATGCATCATTTTCATTTTTATATTTACAAATACTGCTAAAGGAAGGAAGGAGAGGCATTACTACCTGTTTTTATAGAAGAGTGAAGCTGATAGAGAAAGACTTGCTCAAATTCATGAACAAGTAAGGGAACCCATGTTTCATGGATCTAAATCCACCATATCCTGTGGCCTTTTCCAATTGTCCATAGGAACTTTTTAAACCACTTGAGCTTCAAAACAGAAATGCATCTTTAAAAACCCATTTCCAACATATACATTCAAAAGTTGCCATGAAAAAAAATTGTGAAAAAGTAAAGAATTTCATAGTTTGAAAGATAAGAAACCAAAGAGGTTGGGCTGGGCATGCAATTCAGTAGTAGAGCACATGTGCCAAGCATGTGTGAGTACAGAGGTCAATTCCTAGCACCACACAAACTCACACACAAAAAAATTTCCTGAAACACTGTCTTCCAAGTGGTCTAATCTGTTGGTTATCCTTTCAA
The DNA here is from genome assembly GCF_047511675.1 of Marmota flaviventris. Lineage (NCBI taxonomy): Eukaryota > Metazoa > Chordata > Mammalia > Rodentia > Sciuridae > Marmota > Marmota flaviventris. The sequence goes on along the minus strand of NC_092501.1, from coordinate 109,872,711 downwards.
TTGAATTTTTAATTTGGTTTATTGATTACTTCATTTAAAAAATGTTCAAGACCTCTAGCAATTAGAGAAATGCAAATTAAAACTACCCTGAAGTTCCATCTCACTCTCTTCAGAATGGCAATTATCAAGAATACAAGTAACAATAAATGTTGGCAAAGATGTGAGGAAAGGTTTACTCATACATTGCTAGTGGGACTGCAAATTGGTGCACCACTGTGGAAAGCAGTATGGAGATTACTAGAAAACTGGGAATCAAATGACCATTTGACCCAGTTATCCCATTCCTTGGCTTATACACAAAGGGCCTAAAATCAGCCTACTACAGGGATGCAGCCAAATCAATGCTTATCTTAGTTCAATTCACATGAGCCAAGCTATGAAACCAACTTATGTGCCCTCCAACAGATGAATGGATAAAGAAAATGTAGTATATATATGCAAGAGAGTATAACTAATCCATAAAGAAGAATAAAACTATGGCTTTTGCTGGTAAACAGAATGAACTAGAGAATATCATGCTAATTGACATAAGCCAATCCCCCACAACCAAAGACTGAATGTTCTCTCTGATATACAGATGCTAACTCATAACAAGGGAGGGAAGCTATAAGGAGTATATAAGTTTATTGGATTAGACAAAGAGGAATGAAAGGAAGAGAGGGAGGAAGGGAATACGAAAGATAGTATTATTGTGTCCACCTACAAATATTAAAAAAATGTCCATAAATGTCTGTTCAGTCTAATGATACACACTGGGGTAATATGGACAAGTCAAACCATTTTCATTAACTATGCCCTGTTAATCTCAAACTGTCCTTTACTTGGTTTCACTGATACACTAAGTTTAATACAATGACAGAGCCAGAGATGATTAAGATTCAGAATAGTAATGTGCATACTTTTAATATTAAATAAAATTAAAGCTTAATCCAAAATGCTATTGCCTTTCTTTAATGAAACCATAAAGAAGCAGGGACTATGTCTTATTCATTCTCATCCCCTGTGTGTGAAGGAAGCTTCATAAACATTAGTAAATTGACACTGTGTAGTAAATCTTATTATATTAACAAATCTATTTTTTTTCTTTCAAACAACATCTAAAAATGTCTTATATTGGATATCACTAATTAGTATCATATCTGAAAAATATTTACCTCTTGGATTAAAGAAAATTATAAAGTATATAAATTTAAAATTAGCATTATGCATACAAATGTGAATTAATTTTATGTTTTTATTATTAGAATATCATTATAATACTAAATACAGCATTGTCAATTATAGCATATCATTATAATAAGAGTTTTCAAGTTATCAAAACTTAGGTCTAATGTTTGTCAGAAGTATTGAAATTATGTGCACAGAGGATTTGTATGACAAAGAACCCCGAATCCACACACCCATCCATGATTTACAGACATTCTACACAGGAAGGCTCCTGGTGTAAAAGAGATGCAGCCCAAAAGTAATCTGGGAGTAAATAGCTATGCATGTGTCATCACAGACTCACAGCAGCAATCTCTACTGTGATTCTCTGCAGTATATCTAAAATCCTACATTCGGTTGTAAAATTTGTTACTATGCAAGATGTGGAAGGTAACTTTACATAAAACACACATAAAATTTCAGTGGAACTAAGAATTCTGGGTGGATAGCAGATAAATTCTCTTTGTATGTATGGGGTGCATGTATGTATGCTCAATATATATACACTTCTCAAAATAGAAACTGACAAGTACAGAAAATTAATAGAAATTTAATATTGAAAATATTAATATTTATTCTAGTATGAGACAGATAATAAACAAATAGATTTTCCAAACAGTGATGAATGCTTTGCAAAGGATTAAGTGAGAAGGCTTATGATATCCTGCCTGACTGTTTGTGTCCTTGTGCCTGAAGGATGGTTTGGAATTTTATGTGAAGGAATAAGGAGGCCTTAGAGAAAATGTTATTTGAGCAGACATCTGAAAAAAAATGATGGAGCAAATTAACAAATATGTAAGAAGAGAATTTAATACAGAGGAAAGAAGAAATGCTAAGCTGGGATTTATCTGGCATTTTCAATAAGAAGTAAGGAAGAATAGAGATGAGAAAAGAGTAGGAAGTGAGTGGTAGCAGTCAGATCACACAGAGCCTACAAGGACATTTAAAATGACATGACATTTATTCTCAGTGCCATTGAAGGGTTAAGCATATGGGGGACTTGCTCTAACTTATTTTTTAGATAGGCTATAACTAGAGCTGTTGCAACCTGGTAGAAATCTGAACATATTTGATTTTTATTTTGAACACATGTAATTTAACATAACATTAACACTGGATTTTTAAACCCGTGTTACTGCTCCCAAAGACATTCTCTGTGGTGTGCCTATTAACTTTGTTTCAATTCAAATCATTATATAAACTTTAAGGTGCTTTTTATAGCATTTTTCACAAACATATTTCTACATCACTAAATTTTCAAGGTGAACTAAGATAAACCTGCTTTAATTGAGAATATCCCATATTTAAGCTTAATTATGCATGTGTATTATAACAAACATTGGTATAGTTTGGTGAAAATATAGGTCTCATCCTATTTGAATAGGATGAACATAAATATGAAACATTTATATACATGTTTATACATATCAAAACACAAAATGTTCTGTTTTATTTATACAAACACATGAATACTATATATTTTTCTGAAGACTTTCCAAGTTCACATATAATAAAAAATGAGAAGAAATTGATTCAGGATATTCTTTAATATTGGTGCAGTTTTTTATTCAAGTGCCCTTAGGTATTCTGAGATCTCTACATTGTAACAAACAGCAGGCCTCATGAGAGTGTTTGTGAGCTTTGATTAGGAGCCAGTATATAGTCGTTTTCATTTAATGCATTCCTATAGCAGAAAACCTAAAATGAGCGCACACTGTTATCTGCTCTGAAAACAACATACCATAATAACCAGAGGTCATCTTCCAGACAAGTCTATCAGCAGGAATGTTGGGGTCCAATGAGAATCCGACAGAGAGGCAGTCACGGCATGCAAACCGCAAGCTGAGAACTTCTTCAGTTAAGTGTACTACAGTAGATGTGACCTTGCCTCTGGGTACCAAAATCCCATACTTTACATAAGCTATTTTATGTTAAGCACAGACTCAGAGATTCTCATTGTTTGGTTTAGAGTCTTAATGCTTTTGTGCAGCATACTTCCTTTAAAAGACGTGATTATACAGCAGCAGAAATCATTTGGAATACACATTAGAGTAGATACCTGAGATGCAGTTTTCTTTCCATAGTGATAGTGCCCTTAACTTTCAAGTTCCACGTGAATTTCAGTTACCTTCATGTCTACTGCTGTGCTATTGTAAAAAATGATGAATTTTTCATCAGTGATATTTTATCATAGCATAGGTAATGGGTCACTGGAGTAGATATCAAAATAAATTACTACTTATTTTTTTTTATTTTTTATCATCCATGTGACCTTGGGAAATCTCTGACCTACAATTTCTTAGTTTATATGAAAGGGACAGTAATATCTGTTTTGTTTATGTCACAGAGATATGATAAATATTATTTTCTTTGTAAAATGTTAACATGTGTGAGATATTTGAAATACAGTTTTCATTTTTCACTATCTATGCTTGCATGTGTATGAGTGTCACATACATAAATATATTCCTCGACTGAGTAATAAAGTGTAATGTCTTTCAAACATAAAATGTATTCACTTGTTTCAAATATTACCCAGTGCTACCTTGAGGAATAACTTCCACAGACATTGCGCTCTGACGCCAGCATTAAATATCTGATATTATTATTACTCAATTTATTAATACTTGTTTAAAAATACCATCTTGAATAAATAGATGTATAATGAATTAAGATCCTTATGGTTAACTTATGCAGTATCTACCTATCTATGTACAAAATAGTGAGTAAATATTGTTGAATTCATGCATTATTGAAGCAATTTATGATAATTTGTACAAAGAAATTTGAGGTCTACTACATTGAACTTTTGGCAATATAACCATTGTTTATTTTTTTGGACTAGGATCTCAACTTTGATGTATTTTTTTAAAACCCATTAGAGGTGTTTTCATTTAATAGAACACACTATCTGACTGTCTAATTTCCTGCACTCAAAAACATTTAGGTGGGCACCTCATAAATCTGTGCTTTCTTAAGTTTTTATGTGGCTATATTAATCAAAGTAATTTATAGATTCCAAAGATACCTAAACAATATTTTTTTTTCTAATGCATTCACATAATCTGTAAAATAAATAAATATGATGAATTATATCTGCAGAATGTGAATTGTGCTTTACATAGATGAGTAATTCTTCAAAATATTAGATAATTTCATTTTTTGTCTTGCAAGTTTATATAATAGTGAATATATCTGTCTCTTGATGACTAACAGAAATTTGTTGATTAAAGGACTATATAAATAAATCTCAACAAGAAGTATAGTGAAAAGGTACTCAGAGTTATCCCACTGTATTTGTTAATATGTGTGAAAATAGAGAATGAATAGTGTTTGTAGAAGTTAATAGTTCTGTTTAACTCCGAAAAGGGATTCTTTTCTATTAACTATTAATTTTGAAATGCAATATGATGTTTAAACATAATAATAAAATCATCTCATAGTTCATAGTTTTTTGCAATATTTCCATTTTTTCCTCTTTATGTGAGTAAATTCATCTGTTGTTTTAATTAACTACAAACAGTGATCACTAGGAAAGACCTAAGGAAATATGACTTAATATCTAATTGAGGCTAATATAATTTTGTCAAAATCTGTGTTGTTTCCAAATTTATATAAGCTTTAACTTGGCCATTCTCAAACTCACATAAAGAATTGTCTTTGTGTGTATATGTGTGTATGATCTCTCTAGAAACATCTGCTTGTTCCCAAGAGTGTAATTGTGACACATGCCACATGTCACCTTCAGTGATTGTGTCCCAACAGTATTGAAAATTAAGAGAACTGGAAGATATCCATATGTTAGCTGAAAGAGAGGCAGAGATGTTTGAGCAGTAATAAATAATTTGTTTAATCCTATTTAGTTATGAGGACAGCTGGTTCAGATTCTAAGCTGATCTCTGAATTCGTTTTGGTGTGCTTAGATAAATTAGCTTGGAAACAGCAGAAATAGTTGCCAAAACCTCTAATATAATATCCGTTTCTCTCTAATACTTGCTTCTCTCTACAGGTATTAATCGTAATAGCAATACTTGAAAAAAAAATCTTCCTTATTTCTTATCTTCTAACATTGAACTCTTTCTCTAGTTAGTTTAGTATTTTTATTTCTACTCTGAATTTCTATTAGACCTTCACCACTATTTATTAGTTTCTCAAGTTTTAAAATGCACAGGAAATTCAGTTTGTTATTCATTACCCATTATGTTATTTATTACACATATTTTACTTCATTAAGCTCTTAATTAACAATCATTATCATGGAATATAAGATGATTTCTAAAATTATAAAAGTCTGTAAATCACTTAATTATTCTTAAATCTTCATTAAATATTAAAAGTTCTGAGCAAAATGTTAGGTAAACTTCAAGTTTGTTTGAGATATGTAAAAGGAACAGGTGAAACAAAACTGCTTAGGAATATAAGAAATGCACAATTTTTTTCTGTATTAAGCAATATAATAGCAAGTTCTTTTTCTAGTCTATGAATTTGCTGAAAAGGACAGAATTGGGTCTGGGGTTGTGGCTCAGTGGCTCGCCTAGCATGCACAAGGCACTGGGTTTGATCCTCAGCACCACATACATGTAAAATAAAGATACAGTGTCCACCTAAAACTAAAATTTAAAAATAAAGGACAGAATTTTATATTTTTTCCCAAATGAATAATACTAGTTACTTGTACTTTAACATACATAGACACATATTATTTACAAAATATGTATTCTGATAATATGAACACTACTGTTACTGCATGTATGTGTGAATTATTCGGGTGATGAAGAACTGAAGGTCCATACATGTCCAGACCAGCATTATATTGTTTCTTCAGTGTCTGAAAGGGCCAAGCAACACTTCAAGTTCAAAGACCTATGACAAATTGAACACCTTGAGTTTGAAAATGAGCTACAGATTCCCTACTCATGTAAAATTTGAGCATCTTATAATTAAGAGAAAGGGAAAAAAAGTCACAACCCATATGTCTTTTAAATGCTAGTTACCAACAATTACTAACCCCAAATTAGATGCCCTTCAATAGATGAATGGATATAAAAAAAGTGGCATATATACAGAATGGGATATTACTCAGCAATAAAAGTGAATAAAATCATGGCATTTGCAGGTAAATGAATGGAGTTAGAGAAGATAATGCTAAGTGAATTTAGCTAATTCCCCTCCCCCCCAAAAAATAAATGCTAAATGTTTTCTTTGATATAAGGAGGCTGATTCTTAGTGGGGTAGGGATAGGGAGCATGGGAGGAATAGACAAACTCTAGATAGGGTAGAGGGGTTGGAGGGAAGGGTGGGGACATGGGGTTATAAATGGTGGTAGAATGTAATGATCATTATTATCCAAAGTACATGTATGAAGACATGAATTGGTGTGAATATACTGTGTATACAATCAAAGATATGAAAAATTGTGCTCTATATGTGTAATAAGAATTATAATGCATTAAAAATCAAATCCTAGATGTTAATATAGTAAATATAGTAATAATTATCTTCAATTTATTAAATCATTATCCATTTCTGTCATGTTATCTACTCACAATAAATATAAGCAACAGTCTTAGTAAAAGAAGAAAAATAGCTGCACATATAAAGTGCAGTTATGTGTGGGGATACATAGACAAAATATGTGAAAAAATTCAATACATTATAAAAAATCAGTAAACCAATACTTAAGTGAAAATATATTATTCCTTAGAGATTGTCTTAATATCTCTGAAATTATGTCAGTTTTCATAATTTCTTTTATGAACAATTTATATTTAAGAATACTGAAACATTCTGTTTTAGTAACTTTCCCAATTTAAAGAGTTAACAAATGGAGATTGTATAGTTTTGTTCTAAAAGCTGGAATTTTTTTCAACAAGAATTTAGTGAAATAAATAACCATTGTTAAGTCCTTAGTATTGTGACATCAATCCCATTTGTGAAATAAATTTATGTAGTTCTGGAAATTAATTAAGAAATCTAAATTTGTCATAAAACTAGAGAAGGCTGGGAAGTTATTTTTTAAAACAAAACTTTTTTTTTTTTCAAATTTCAGTATGTAAGTGTGTTCAGCATTCTTACCAAGCCATCTTAATAAATGATTTATTATATTTGATAATAAAAATTTATTCAAGGAATAACTGTTGAACTCTGCTACTGGGATATGTATGTTACAAAACTTTTTTTTTTTTTTTAAGTCATACACCAAAACTGTTTTGTCAAGTAACAAAGTGCTTTCCATATGATTTAGCCCCAAAAGCTGTTGTTAATATAAACAGTTACAATCTCCTCTTTATAAATTGTCATGTGTTGAAAATTCTTTAGTGTTTATCTATCACAATTTATCAGAGAAATCAATTACCCATTGTTTATAAACATACACATTTAAAATGCAATCATTAAAAACTTTGAGCTATTAAATTTGTTGAAGGTTTCCTCAACTTAATAAGTTTATAAAGATGATTTACTAATGATTGTGGACTATTGTATTGAAAGTGAATGGATGTAATCCATAAAGTTTTCAGTGTGTTTTTATGTTTTTTGTTGAGCAAAGACAACACCCCACTAACAACATCTGGATGCTTTTAATTAAATTAAACATTGCCTTAAAGTAATTTGTTTTCCTTAACATCCTCCACCCCCAGAGACCACATGTGTTTTCCTTTTTTTTTTTCACAATACTTCAAAAATATTTTCCATGGTACATAAATTCTTATAAATTTCCAATAAACCTGAATAAAATATTAAATTTACAAACTATGTTTTTTAAAGAATATGCCTTGAGGCAAAAATGTAAGCCTATCCAATTTTCCTGAATTTGGAGAATTTTTTTTGCATAATTTTTCCTAAAATACCTTGTGGTATTGGCTGTCATTCTGCATTTTGAGTTTACTGTGTGAAAACTCAAAATTTGATTCCTCTAATAGATCCTCTCCAGATATTTGGTTGCTAGTAATTTGCATGTATTATACATAGGGCCCAACTTTTGCATAAAATTCATATATAATATTCTGCTAATGCTAAATTTTGGAATATTATTTTATTCTTGAATGTCTTGAATGAATATATTCTAAATAATGATAAAACCTTCGTTAAAATGGTTGACTATTATGTTACTACAGAAAATTGACTTTAGATATACCTTAGGGTATTTTTTTTATCAGTTTAAGTATTTGTTATTATTGTTCAGTTTACTTTAACCTCCCTCTTCATCCATACAGATATATTCCTTCTATCAATTATTGTAAAACCTCTCAATGTCTACAATGTAGAAGGATTGATAAGACTATCTTGAATTTCAGTTTCTTTTAATTATTAGTGTGGACAATATTATGAGCCATTTGTGATGGTTCTATTACTCATGGTAGGCTACAGAAATAATTTCCAGGTATTTTCTCTCAAAATATGTGCTTTAGAGTCCAGATAGTTTCCATCTCTGTCTCCAAATACATTTAAGTTAATTCTACTGGATTACATATATATTATAAAATATAAAATTAAAATAATTGTTATCTTATATAAAGATAATATTTCTAAAACACATGACATAGCATTGCATATAATTTTTCTCAGTTTTCTCCTAAATTCAACTGAATTTTGCTCTAACCTGTTTTATTAGTATACAGTAACTCTCACTCTTACATATAATTACAATGCATCGATAAAATTGCATCATGTCAAAAGATAAAAAAGAAAAGAAAAAGGAATATCTTCAGACCAATTAGGTTGAGTTTACTTAAGTAGTGCAAGTATCTCTTAACTACTTTGGGTATAAATGTGAAGATAAATAAAATATAGATGGAGAATAACTAATCATAGCTATAATGATAGTGTTAATCACAGAAATATGAGTGACTCATTGGAAATCTAAAGTTAAAATGAATTAAATATATTACATGATGCACATTAGGTAGGGAGACATTTTATATTTGTACATGTTTCTGTGTTTTTTTCTTGATTTAATAATATTTTGGGGATTTTTACATAGTTCACTCTGAAATTGCCTGCCAATGGTGGTATTAAGGGGTATTGTAAGCATGCAGTACTGTCAAAATAGCGGGAGAACAGCTTTCAGAATGGTATTGTGTGGAGTTCTGTGGATCATTCCCACAGAAAAACAAACTTAGCGGATGAAAATTATTATACAATCACACAGACATTTTACATCTATGTAATTTGTTCTAAGGATATACAGCAAATTAAGAAATATATATTCAAGAAAATCAACTAAATATCAATAGTAAGAACTGCAAAAAATGGTGGTATCTGAGCCACTATGGAGCCCAAACCCATCCCCCATCCATTCATTGTAATGAAAATTCAAGAGCACAGTCTCCTTCTTTGTCTACATATTAGGCAAGAGCTAATTTATCTCAAAGGGTTGAGGGGTACATTGTCAGTTTTTCCAACTCTCCAAGCCCAATGTTATAAATATTCTAAACAATAATGTTTGAGTTATCTAGGCTTCCTCCTTTCTATATCCAGCTCCTAGTCGTAAGGCAGAAAATCCAGGCACTTCGAGTACTAAGACCCCAATCACTTTCTCTAGCTTACTGAATAGTGCAGAGGAAAATCTGAGTACACTAGAACCTAATAACCCAGCTCACGAAAGAAATAGAAAAATATTGTCATATTACATTAGAACAAAGGATTTGCCCAGAGTGATGGGCAGACAAGAAAGAAAGAAAGAAAGAAAGAAAGAAAGAAAGAAAGAAAGAAAGAAAGAAAGAAAGAAAGAAAGAAAGAGAGTGAGACTATATAAATATACCCTCATAAAAACTGAATGGGAAAGTTTGAATACAAGAGCATTTTCAAGAAAACAATAGTTTGTTGTAGTAGATGTTGAGGAGGTGGCTATTCACTTTATAAGAGCATGAAACTATACTGTAGACCATCCAGAATTTAAACAAAGAGAATAAAAGAAAGTGCCACATCAAAGAGAAGTCCCTACTGAAGTTGGAATAAGTTCTAAACACTCTTCTGAAAATTTCCCTTGTAAAGGGACTAAATTAAATTGGACCAGATTTCAAGGAAACTATGCTATCAGGAAACTGTCAAAACAATATGGCAATCATGGAGTGATTAGCAGGGGCTAACAATTTTTTTGTAATATTATCAGAGTCAGATGGTTTAATACACCTGTAAGAGAAAGAGATGAGCAAATATAACAATGCTGCCCAAAGGTTTATCCCAACATAACAGAGTGATGGATAGGACTTCTCTATCTTGAGTAGAAGACAAGAAGGTTCTCTCACAAAGGAAAATGAACTACATTAAAATAATATGTTCAAATAATGGGTGACTGAGCAAAGACCAACCATGGGAAGCCACAATGGGGATGGGGAAACAACATCAGTTGTCACAATATATTACCTCAAGTGTCCTATCTTAAAAAAGAAAGACTATGAGATAATCAAAGAATGAGATAGTATGATGCATACACACACACACACACACACCCCAAAACAAAAACAAAACAAACACAGGCAATAGAAATTGCATTTGGAAGAAACCAGAGTTTGGATTAATTATTTATTTTTTTTTTCCTTGCTTAACCAATTTAAAGCAAAAGAGATAAATGGAAGAAAGAGTGTACTGAAATAAAGAAATAAAACCAGATAGTAACTTGAAACTACAGTAATGATAATAAAACAACAAAGAGACCAAAATGGGATAAGAATACTAAAATAAAAAAAGTGTGTGTATGTGTGTGTGTGTGTGTGTGTGTCTATGTGTGTTTGTAGATATTTTGGATCTGTAATGTCTCCCAAAGAATCATTGGTCCTCAATGCAGACGTGCGGCTTCTGGGAAATCATTGTTTCATGAAGGCTCTGTCTGTTTCATCAACGGATTCAGGAATTCCATTAATGTGTTCATAGCTACATGGGCTTTTAGGAGGTAGGGCCCATTTGGAGAAAATAGGTCCTTGAAGGGTATGTCTTATCTTACCTCTCCCTCTTTCTTGCACTCCTTTGGATTTCCATCTGCCATCAGTCAGCATTTGTACTCAACCATACCTTTCCACCATGATGTTCTGCTTCACCACAGGTTCATAAACAATGGCATCATATGAACATGGCTAAAACTTTTAAAATTATGAGTCAAAATATATATTCATTTTAAGTGGTTTATGTCAGATATATTAACAAAGCAACAGAAAACTAATACAATTCTTATTATTATTACTTTGACTAGATTTAAAAAATAAGACTTTGTCTAGCTACATGGTATCTGAAGGAGACACACTTTAGATGCAAAGATATAAATATGTTGAAAGTAAAACTATTTTTTTAAAATTCATAAACAACATCCATAAAAGTAGATGTACATTATAATATCAAACCAAATAAACATTAAAGAAAAGCATTACTACATTTGAACAGGAACATGTTATAATGATAAAAGTGTCTGTTGTTTGAGAAGTGATAATAATTATACACCTATATGTACCTGACAACAAAACTATAAACACATTAAATAAATTAAACAAAAATAAAAGGGCAATTGATAATCCAACATTAAAGATTATAGGATTCAATACACTAACTTCAATAGTGGACAGGAAACTAGACAGAAAATGAACAAGGAACTAGATGATTAAAAACTATAAACTTACTGGATCCAAAAGACATCTATCTATATAAAACACTCTACTCACCAACAGCAGAATGCACATTTTTCTCAAGTTAATTTGTAGTAAGGGATATACTCCAGGATTTCCCACATATTAGGCCACAAAACACTACCAAATGTATTTAATTGGATACAACCATGAAAACATATTCTTCATTTGCAACACAATGAAATTATATATTTATAAAATAAGAAAATCAATAAAGTTATAAATATGTGAAAATTAAGGAAAACACATCCCTATTCAGTGATTCAATGAAAAACCAATGCAAACTGCATGACATGTAAACTATGTCTTTATAAGTTAAAGAAGGCAGGGTGGAATAACTATTTCAATTTAGTAAGAGCAGACCTTAAAACAGATCTATTTATTAATGTGTAATTTTTACTAAACCACTTTACTCCTCTGATTACTTGAATTCCTTCAGACATCTACTCATTAAAAGAAAATTTATAACCCCTTAACAGAAGCATAATAAATGAATATTAATAGAGGAATGATTAACTATAGTGGTTGAAATTTGATAACCATTCTTTTGAACATGGAAATAAATAAACTGACCCATAGATAAACAAATGAACAAACTGGTCCATACTGTTCCCTACTCTCATTCTATAAAGGAAAACTGTTTCTTTGAATATAGTATGGAACCTATGTCCCATCATTGAGAGTGGCCATATTGAAGGTGGATGCTGGGCTAAGCATCCACATATCATAATGATGATGATTGTTGCTGGATTTTAGGAGTGAAATGTAGATTAAATGCTGGCTATTAAGTTTCAGACAGCAGAAATTAAGTAATTTATTTGAGTTTTAGGTGACTACCACTGCTCTAAATTAAAAGAAAATCTCACCCTGGTGTTTTAGCTATTGATTCCAAGTGCTAATAATGACAAGGGTAGACTGTCTTATTATCATCCTTTCCATTCAATTATTAGCACTAATGGTAAAACTGCATGTATTAATTTTATTTTTCTCATTTTATAAGGGGATATATTTAACTAAGTTTTAGTGTGTCCTATGGCACCATGAAGGGCAAACAGAGCTAAAAGTCTATTGACCTCATTACTGGCCAATAAGTATAGAATCGAAAAGTTATCTCCCTAAAATGCTTCTTAGAATACTAAGCTTGTCCACTCACGGAGAAAGGTTAAAAAAAAAAAAAACAAGCATAAAGGAATAAGTAAAAGAGTCATTGAATTACAAGTAACAACAGAATTCTTATTTCCATGAAATAATCATTCTAATCTCTTCTTCAAATCTCCTCAGATGTCACCCAACATCCTGACCAATCTCCAGGGATAAGACTAACATTTCCATCCAACCTTTCAATTATGTATTTTTTTCCAGTCCAACATTAAAAAAAAATCTGTCACATTTCTCTCAATACACATAGGAAATTGGAAATCTGCCTCTGGTCACAATCATAGTATTTTAAAATATTTTCATGTAAAATGCATGATTTTATATAACAAAGTCCTGGTCTTTTCCTCAAAAAAATCTCTGAAAATAGTTTTGATCTATTTAAACTTACTCATTAAATGAGACTCTTTAGAAAGTGTTCATAATGTTAGGTGAGATCATATACAGGATGCATTAAAAGAAGAAAGCCAAGGTTCTTCTTGATACCTGGTAAGAATATTGGCCATTATTATATGCTTAAAAAATAAAAAGTCATTGAAGTTTTTAAAACAGAACAGAGACAATACCCTGGAAGATATTGACATCTAGCTAACATTTTAACTGAGTTTCTAAAGGCTAATTCACTGCTTTATCAAGCCAGGAGGGTGAGGAACACAGTAAAAGACAGTAAATCCTTGAGCATAAACCTTTTCCCATACCTCTTTGTCTGTGAAGGAAATTTCTTGGTTAGAAGTAATGTGTACAATACAAGGATGATAGGTAAGTGGTACTTTTGGCAGAAGCATTGTGTGCAGGGGGGAAAAACCTATATGTAAAAATGTCTATTTCAATAAGCCTAAAGTGCTGTGATCTTCCATGATGGATGGAAAGATAATAACCTGCCACCAAGCGACTTTCTGGTCACCCTGAGAAAGAATGCCATATTGGGAGCCTAGTGTTGGCCTCTGCTGCTGCTGGCAGACTCTACACTTAACAATAGCCATACCCAAGTCATCATTTATGAGTAAAAGTCCATACTATTAATTCTGTGAATTTCATTCATTGTATTTTTATGGACACTTTAATTATGAGTCCATTGAGAAATAACAGGCATGACTACTATCCATATTACAGATCATCGCTTTCACTTTATTATCAAAATCTTCCTCTGTGGAGATTACCATTTAAGGAATATTCACATAGAATACAAACATCTTCACTTTTTTTCTCATTCTTAGTGATCTATCCACATATTTCTTTCTCTAAATTTTTGTCATCAATTTTCATATTATATATCTTCCAAGTGCTTGATCATTCAATGAACAACAAGATAATTATACATATAACCATTTGTCCTTCCAAAGTTCACAACTAGATGTATTGCTTGGATTTCTTCTGGGAAGATTTCTTTTTATTATTATCCTGTAGGAAAGTCTCAGATAGGTTACCATAATACTGCAGCTGTACATTTTTGACTGATTCCAGCATATCAAGAAGAACCATCTGTAAACAAGACCCAATTCTTTCTTTCCTTTCAACTGATCATAAATAACCCTCCATGAAGTTAAAAGTACTTGCTGGGGTGGAGAAGGTAGTGCAGCAGAGTTAGAAACATAGATATTTTAATCACATTTTTCTATAACTTATTAATGCCTTCAGGGTTATTTAAGCCTGATTATATATACAATATTTTCATTACATAATGCATTGTTGGCATATATTATGCCTTGGATTTGAGGTTTCCCCAAAAATTCCAATTAATGATGGAATATTTAGAGGTGAAAGATTCAACTATGAGCATTCCATCCTAATTTCTCCATCCGAGTTTCAATGGACTGACTGGGTACTAACTATAGGCAGGTGGGGTATGGCTGGAGGAAGTGGGTCACTGGTGACATGCCATAGAAGAGTGAATTTTCCTTATGGCCACTTTTCTGATCTGCTTTCTGACCCTGCCAAGAACTGAGTAGCTTTCTTTCACTGAGATCCTCTCCCCACTCCATGATATATTGCTTCATCTTGGGGCCTTAGTGATGAATTTGGCCAATATGAATGGAGACCTCTGAAACCACATGCTCTGAATTTTTCCTCCTCTGATTTTCATTGAGTGGTTTTGTTTACAGTGGTGAAAAAGTAAGTAAACCAGAAATTGGTACCGAGAAGTATGGTCAATGCTGTGACTAATCTGACTGTGGTTAGAAGACTTTGGACCTAGGTTGAAGTAAGAAATTTGAAAGTTTAGAGATGCAAGCTAAAAAAGGTTTAGAATGCTATAATCAAAGCTTAATGCCCAGTTCTCATGGAAACTCAGAACACCAAAGTGCCTACAGGAATATGAACTGTGCTCATGAGGTTGCAGAGGGAAATGAGTTCTCTTTTGGGAATTGGAGAAGAGGCTACTTGTGTCATAATCTGACAAAGAATTTGGTTACATTTCACCCAAGTTCTGAAACTTTGTGTGAGGCTGAAAATGAGTGTGATGGAAAAATTAAGCCGGCAGAGAAAATTTCAAGGCAGTAGAGTATTCAGGGATTTCCAGGAATATAACCAGCAGATTTTACCAATTTGTTGTGAGAAACAGGAATGAAAACAGAGTTAAAGAATTTAACTTTCAGTTTGTCCAGAAAAATGGCTTGTAGAGCTGGGTCCAAAAGAAGATATACTTGTTGAAGAGATTATAGCCCCTAAAGAGATGCTAAGTATTTTTCACAGAGACAGTAGAAAAGATACCTCAAGGACATCTCAGGAATTTGCAAGACCACACTCAGTAAAGGTTCCAGTTTCCAAAAGAGAAAATTCTTTTGAGAAGATATTATAAGGTGTGTTCTGCTCATACAAAGGGGTCTAGGAAGTTACTTCACGCTGCTGAGCTGCACAGCCACTAAGAGGCTGCAGAAATCATTGTTCCTGGGAACCCAGTTACTTCATGAGCTGGCAGCAGACCTTGACAACACCCACATGGTTCTGGTTCTGCAGAAATGGAGGATACTTGAGTTAAGGGATCATGAGGCTTTCGTCTTGATTTCAGAGGAAGGCCCAAGAGGCCAGGCATAATGTGGCAGAGGTGGCAGCCATTCTGGCTTTCCTTGAATGGACAATGTGTGAAGCCATGAAGGTGAAGCTGAAGCTGGAATAGAGACCACCAGGAAGGAAGAAACGCCAGAAATATGCACTGTTTGGAAAAACAACAATGACCACAGCAACAATAAAACAACTACTGGTTGCAGAAACAACCAGGCTAAAATAGAGTCCATATGTCCTGAAACTGGTAAGGCTAAAGGGGTGAGGCTCCCCAAGTTTTTTGGGGAGCACACTTCAGACCCATTGTGTCCTAGATGCTGCACATGGAATTACTGGAAGAATTCTGGAACCTGTTTTTCTATCTGGGTTTCAGTCTTGTTTTGGTCCCATCCCTTATTACAATGTCTCTATTCCTCTGTTTTAGAATGGGGATGTCTGCTCTATGACACTACATTTTGGATATAAGTGACTTGCTTTTAGTTTTTGCAAGGTCTGACAGACCTTGCCTGTGTCATAAGAGACTTTGAATTTGGACATTTGTGCAATGCCAGAATTTTTAAAACTCTTGTACTCTTGGAGATGTACTAAATGCATTTTTATTTGTATTATTAAATGGACATTAGCTTTTGGGGGCCAGGGGCAGAAGTTATGTTTTGAATGTGATGTGTCCCCTAAAATTTCCTGGTAATTTCAGAGGTGAAATTATTAGATTATGAGAGCTATAGCCTCATCTGTCCATCCTAGTTTGAATGGACTGACTGGGTGGTAAATATAGGCAGATAGGGTGTGGCTGGAGGAGGTGGGTCACTGGGAACACAGCCTATAATTTCTTCCTTATGGTCCATCTCTCTCTCTCTCTCTCTCCATTTCCTCAGCCCACCATGAGATGAACAGCTTTTCTTCACTGGGCCCTTCCTCCATGATGTGCTACCACATCTTGGACCCAGAGCAATGGGTATAGCTGTTTATGGAATGAGACCTCTGAATCCACAAACTCAACATAAACTTTTCATCATCTAAGTTCTTAATCTGGAATATTTCACTCACAGCAACAAAAATCTAAAACACATAAATGTTGCACTTTATTTTCTGTTTTTTTTTTTTTTTTTTTTTTTTTTTTTTTTTTTTTTTTTTTTTTAGATAACAGCCAGTTCATAATAGGCCACTCATGCATGGTAAGTTGCTGCCCTGGTCAAGTGTTTAATTTCTACTATGGCACATTTGAAGGTCAAGAACTATATCTCAAAAGGTGAGTAGTTCTTTACATAAAATGGGAAGAAAATACTCCAATTTTTTTTAAAATGCCTCACTGCAGTTGACCTGGGTAGTACTATCAAAGGCTCTATCTAGCATCCCTATCTACTACTAATAATTCAAGAATCATTGGATCAGATGGTTCTCGGCCACATAACAGAGAAGATTTAGCAGCAGACTCTAAGTAATCAAAAAGCTTTATGTTTTCCAAGCCTCACTCAAAGCTATATGCTTCTCAGTTCACTAAATGAAACAAAAATAGGCTTATTAAGTATTGTACTTCTTTCTTAGTGCAAAAGAGTCTTGATGCAATAATTTATCCTTTACCTTAGAAGCGATATTTCACATATTACTAGACCTTTAGAAATTTCACTCAGGTATATGGTCCCTGAAATTTAGGCATTTTCATATCCCAACCTCTGACAAGGAACTGTCTTACCAATACATCTAGATCACTTGCTTCTCACTCATTTTGTCTAATCAACAAAATGTCATCAATATATTTAACCTGTTTTTTTTTTTATTGTTGGTTGTTCAAAACATTACATAGTTCTTGATATATCATCTTACACACTTTGCTTCAAGTGGGTTATGAACTCCCATTTTTAGCCCATATACAGATTGCAGAATCACATCAATTACACATCCATTGATTTACATATTGCCATACTAGTGACTGTCGTGTTCTGCTACCTTTCCTATCCTCTACTATCCCCCCTCCCCTCCCCTCCCCTCCCCTCTTCTGTCTCTACCTCCTCTACTGACCTACATTTCTCCCCCTTGTATTATTTTTCCCTTTCCCCTCATTTCCTCTTGTATGTTCTTTTGTATAACCCTGAGGGTCTCCTTCCATTTCCATGCAATTTCCCTTTTCTCTCCCTTTCCCTCCCACCTCTCATCTCTGTTTAATGTTAATCTTCTTCTCATGCTCTTCGTCCCTACTCTGTTCTTAGTTACTCTCCTTATATCAAAGAAGACATTTGGCATTTGTTTTTTTAGGGATTGGCTAGCTTCACTTAGCATAATCTGCTCTAGTGCCATCCATTTCCCTGCAAACTCTATGATTTTGTCATTTTTTAATGCAGAGTAATACTCCATTGTGTATAAATGCCACATTTTTTTAATCCATTCATCCATTGAAGGGCATCTAGGTTGGTTCCACAGTCTTGCTATTGTGAATTGAGCTGCTATGAACATCGATGTAGCAGTGTCCCTGCAGCATGCTCTTTTTAGGTCTTTAGGGAATAGACCAAGAAGGGGAATAGCTGGGTCAAATGGTGGCTCCATTCCCAGCTTTCCAAGAAATCTCCATACTGCTTTCCAAATTGGCTGCACCAATTTGCAGTCCCACCAGCAATGTACAAGTGTACCCTTTTCCCCACATCCTCGCCAGCACTTGTTGTTGTTTGACTTCATAATGTCTGCCAATCTAACTGGAGTGAGATGGTAACTTAGGGTGGTTTTGATTTGCATTTCTCTGACTGCTAGAGATGGTGAGCATTTTCTCATGTACTTGTTGATTGATTGTATGTCCTCCTCTGAGAAGTGTCTGTTCAGGTCCTTGGCCCATTTGTTGATTGGGTTGTTTGTTATCTTATTGTCTAATTTTTTGAGTTCTTTGTATACTCTGGATATTAGGGCTCTATCTGAAGTGTGAGGAGTAAAGATTTGTTCCCAGGATGTAGGCTCTCTATTTACCTCTCTTATTGTTTCTTTAGCTGAGAAAAAAGTTTTTAGTTTGAGAAAGTCCCATTTGTTGATTCTAGTTATTAACTTTTGTGCTATGGGTGTCCTATTGAGGAATTTGGAGCTGTCTTACCAATACATCTAGATCACTTGCTTCTCACTCATTTTGTCTAATCAACAAAATGTCATCAATATATTTAACCTGTGTAACACACTGTAGAAAGGAAAGACTATCAAGATGTCTACTATATAAAGAGGTAATGGCATAGATTTAGAGTTGATATATCTATGAATTAAGACAGTGTTGTTCACTTTGCCAGCTGAAAGTAACTATTTCTGATGGGTCTTATGAATAAGGATAGAGAAAATGATATTTTCCTGATGAATAGCTATGTATAAGTTACCAAGAGAATATGTTAATTTTCTTAAGCCATAAAATTACATGTAGTGTTATGGCTGCAATTGGAGTCAATATTTGGTTAATCTTAAAATAACATGTAGTAATTGTTTTAGTCAACTTTCTCACCACCGTGAGTGAAGTATCTGAGCAGAACAATTTTAGGGGAGGAAAAGTTTATTTGAGCATTCATGTTTTCAAAGGTCTTAGTCCATAGAAGGCTGGATCCATCTCTTGGGGCTTGAATTAAAACATAGCATCATGGTGAAACAATGTGGCAGAGGGAAGTAGCTCACATGGTGATCAGGGAACAGAGGGAGAGAACTCCACTCACCAGATACAAATATACATGCCCAATGTCCCACCTCCTCTGGCCACTCCCTACCAGCCTTCAGTTAATACTCAGTTAATTCCTATCAGGGGATTAAGTCACTGTGAAGGCTCTCAAATCCCAATTGTTTATTTTCTGAACCTTCTTGCATTGTCTCACATGTGAGATTTTGGAGGAAACCACATCTAAACCATAACAGTTGTTTTAAAAATCAATCTGTCTTGTGCATAATAGATATATTGAATGGGTATACAGTGAGAATCATTGCCCCTGCATCTTTCAAACTCTTTGTGGTAACACTGATCTCTCAAAGCCTTCCAGAAATGTATTACTACATTTGGTTTACTACTTTCCTAGGCTGGGGGAGTTTTAATACTTTCCATTTTGCCATTATCACCATATAATAAATGTTCTCATTCCACAGGTCAGGAAACTAATGTGGGGATTCCGCCGGCTTGTATGTGTATCTATTCAAATTATGAATTCTGGAACCAGGACAATAGCAACATGATGAGTTTGGGGCTCCACTGTGAGATGGTCCTGAGCTAAAAACTTGATTGAAATCCACAAGCTCTTGTTGTGAATGGAGGGCAATAATGTTTCTCAGTTTTTCTGGAATCAGTGCTCTAGTGCTCTACAGCACAGTGATTGATTACAGTTAGTTCACAATAACCTATTATATGTTTTATGTATAAGTAAGTGGAGGTTAAACTTTGCAAACATAAAGGAGATAGAAACAGATGAATGATTTTTTTTCCTGTAGCTGCTGTTGAGAATATTCTGTAAATATTATTTAGATCACATTGATTTGAAGTGATATTCTGGTCATCAATGTTCTTTATGCCTTTGTTAGAAATATCCATGTTTGAGGACTGTTTTAGTCAACATTTTGATCACTGTGACCAAAAAGCTTGTCAAGAACAATATTAGAGGAGAAGAAGTTTATTTGAGATTCATGGTTTCAGAGGTCTCAGTCCATACATGGACAGCTCCATTGGTCAGGGCCTAAAATGAGGCAGTGCATCATGGCAGAAAAGTATTGTGGAAGAAAGCAGGTTAGGACATGGCCCCAAGAAACACAAAGAGAAAGAGAGCAGCATCCCCTCACCACGGACAAGATATATAACCCAATGGCAGGCCCCCAGTTACCCACCTCTTCCAGCCACACCCTATCTGCTTACAGTTACTTCCCAGTTAATCCCTATTAGGGTAATTAATGCACTGATTAGGTAAAGACTCTCACAACCCAATCATTTTACCTCTAAATTTTCTTGCATTGTCTCAAACTTGAACTTTTGAGAGATATATCACATCCAAACCATAATAGGGACTGTTACCTAGTATAAGAAAATGAACTTCTATATCATTATATAATGCTTCTCTTCCTTGATGATATTACAAGTTTTAAAAGTGTCTTTGATGGAAATTAATATTGTTAATATTAGTTTAATATTAATTGTTTTTGCCTGAAACCAATATTGCTACAGGACTTTTGTAAATTTTAGCATTGTATAGATCTCTGCATTACCTTGCTTTTAATTTCTATGGGGTTTTATATTGAAAAAGATTTACACAAGACAGACTATACTTGAGTTTATATTCATCTACTTTGAAAATCTCTTTTATATTGGTACATTTAGAGACAGTCTACACTTATAATTTTTATGATATAGTTAGAAGAATAACCATATGTTTATAACTCTAATTTTTTTTTTGCATTTGATCTTTGTTTTTACTCCTCACTTCATGTATTATGTGGTTTAATTGAGCCTTCCATATGATCCATTTGTTCTCATCACTTAACTTATCAATTAAACAACTTATTAGAGTTTATTAGAGTTTTCTAGTGGTTTCTTTGGGTTTACAATATATTTTAGAATGAACATATCCATTTTCAAATATTTCTACATTTTATCTGCCACAGAGGAAACTTATAGCAATATATTCCTAGTTTATTTTTTTCCATTTTTTATGTCACTGTTCTTACTTATCTTATTTTCTCTGCTTCTACAATCATGTACATGATGACTCAATGTTTTAAATAAATATTACATTTTATATATCATATAGGCATAACAAGGACAAAAGATTTTATTTCACCTTCATTTATTCTTTCTATAATACTCTCCCTTTTTTAGGTAGATACTAATTTCTTACATTATTGCTACATCAAGGAATTTTAACATTTCTTGCAAGGTAGTTCCACTAGTAATACATTTCTTCCACTTTTAATTGTATCAGAAAGTCTTTATTTCTTGAAAGATATCTTTACTAGATAGTGAACTCTAGATTCTTGAGTATTTCCTTTCAGTACTTTAAATATTCTATTTCAGTTTTCTCTTATTTAGGTGGTTTCTTTTCTTTTTTTCTTTAATGTGGATGGGTTCTGATGAGCATTCTGTAATTTTTATAATTTTCCTTAGTAAGGAAACCTCTTGCTACCTTCTTTCAAGATTTTCTCTTTGTAGTTAGTTTTCTGAAGCTTGAATATCATATTATTTTTCTTTTTTGAATTTTTTCTGCTTAGTGTTTTCTGAACTTCCTGGATCATGATTTGGTGTCTGTCATTAGTTTTAGAAAGTTCTTGATCACTATTACTTGAAATATTTTTTATTCTTTCATTATTCCAACTATTGATATGACAATTCTTGATATTACTTTGGTGGTAACATTCATACACAATAAAACTGATATTATCATACCACCCAGCCCCAAGAGTTGCTTGTTGTCTAACTAGACCACATGTAACCTAGGGGAATTTATCAAACTACTAATTAAATGTCCCCACTAGTTTTTGACTCCAGTAGATTTTGCTGCATATATGATCTTGATTAAGACTATGCTTTCTAGATTTTGATATAGTAATTTTTTATGACTTCAGTTCTTTATCAATGACAAGTAATTGTTTTCTAGCATGTTCAACTCTTTTTTTTAGTAATGATGGGAATATTGACCTCCAAGTATTTATAATTTACAGGTGAAACAGGCAGTTCTTGAGAATAGAGTTTGGATCTCCATACTGTTGCAATACATAAGAAAATATGGATAAAGAAAGGACCCAATCACTGGTTAATTCTGAATAAAAATAGCAGGTACCAGATATTTTACCTGCGTCAATTTCCAAATGTAACATAGGAATCAGATTATTGGAAATTGTGTATTTTCTGTTGGAAAAGTTGAAAATAAATTGACTGAGCAAGTTCAACTCAGTTTACTGAATCACACAGTTCAGGACTGATGTTATACTACAGGAAGCAGAGTTGAGATATGCTTCTAGCCTTTAAGTATATACTCATTGCATTATAGCATGGTTTTCATAAGTTTGGGACTCAAATAGCACCATGAAAATAATCTAGCAGCTTGTTAGAAATGCAGAGTTTGGATCTAATCCCAGACATATTGAATCAGAAATTCTGGGAGACAAGCCCAGCAATCTGTTTATTAAAAAGTCCTCCAGGCCATTCTATTGTAGGGTAAAGATTGAGAACCAAGTCACCAGGCCATTATTATAGAATGATTTCAACTGCAGTATTCTCCTAGAAGATCAAATGAACCCCAAACTAGTAAAGACTCTTCCCCAACCCTCACCCATGTACAGGACAACAGTGGAAGCAATCTTCACTCTGCCTGCCATGGGTTAGAAATATATGATACATTATTATGACAGTATTAGTCCATTAGAAAGGCACTTCCAAAATATTGATCCATCAAGATGTATATTGGAAATCTGGTTTAGGAATCACTTGAATAAAGAAGGTAGGTTAACATCTCCAGAAGATGGTGACTTCAAATATACTATGGATTGTCTCCCTGTGAAAAAGGAGAATGAAACTGAATGCAGAGATACTTCAAACAGGAACTGACACAAATATCTTTCTGGCTTCTCATCTGTGTTCTGGCAGTGGTTCTGGTCTACTTCAGACAATAAAATTCAATTCCTAACATTGGGTTCTTTGTGAGACTTGCATATCCTTATAATTAGATACTAATTTTAAGGTATCATGAAGGGTATTCTGTTTTGGAAAACAAAACATATCATAACCATCCCAACAGGTAAAAGATTTTCTCATCATCAAGGAGTATTTCCCTCATGCACAATCCTTTCTCAGAGTTATTTACCAAATTACAAGATATTTTATATCCAGTGTCAAATGAAGAGCTCAGACAAACATTGAAGACGAAGAGAGTATACGTCACTATGTATTTGTTCCAGTGAAAGAGCATATTGTAGAAAAAGCTACATCTTTGTATAGTCTATGAAGTCATAGGACCAGCAGCATGGTGGCATGTGTACAGTTATGTATAAGCTACTTTGGATGTACAGCATCTCTGGGCACACTCACATGCCCACACATTCATATACACTTGCTCATTTTGTCTTCTACTGCCTGAAACACAAGTTGGCTTTATGCATAAGACCTGTAAGTGCTGGAATATCTGACTTTATCCCAGATATCTGTATGAAGACTTAGATGAAGACTTAAACACACACACACACACACACACACACATATATATATATATATATATATATATATATATATATATATATACATATATAAAATGACAAGTCTAAGCAAAATTTAGTATAGTGTGGAAAATATTCATTTTTTTATTGTGCTTTATATTTCCAGTAATGCCTAAAAATCCTGTAAATAAAGAATGGTACCAAAAATACAACTAAAATTTAATACATCAGAAAGTTTAAATTACTATCTTGCCACTTATAAGAAAGTTAAATAGAGAGAGATTTATTTATTTTATCTCTCCTTTAACATCTGTTCTATAAGTTACTTTCATTGAAGCCCAACAAAAGAAAGGCATTATGAACTGATATGTATTTAAATAAACCAAAAGTCCTCCAGTCTGTTTCATGGAACATTTATTTTGAACACTCAGGTTCAATCAGAAAAGATCAGACAAATAAATAAAAGCTAAAGTATAAATTAGCTTGTGATGTTATTCTTGTATTTTCCTAATAACCTAGCTAATCAAAAAAATTGAGGAGCTTTTTCAATTAAGTCTATGAATTTTGCTTCATATATTTGGAAGTTCTAATTTTAGATGGATTGATAGATAGATGTAAATATCATCCTTCTTTTGTGACCATTTTCATCTCTGCCTGCTTTGTTTCATGTAAGTATGAGCACTCCTGCTGTTTTTTTGTTCGTTTCATATTTCCATGAAATATTTTTTTCCATCCTACTAATTTCAATTCATTTGCATCCTTGGATTTAAACTTACTTTTTATAGAGAGCATATAATTGGATCTTAGTTTTTGTTTTCTTTGCTTATTTTTTAATTCACTCAACCACACTATGTCTTTTAATTAGGGACTTTAAATCCATTTATATTTATAGTAATCCCTGATAAGAGAGAACTATTACCATTTATTTTATTATTTCCTTTATGAATTGTAGGTTTACCATCTATATTTTTCTCTTACTTCCTTTGTGTTCCCTTGATTATTTTGCAGTGACATGTTTTGATTCCCTCATTTCCTTTTGAAAATATTCTGTAGCTAATTTTTTGGTGATTACCACTGCAATTACATAAAACATTTCAAAATTAGATCAACTTTAAATCAATAAGAACTGAACTTCAATCACATACAAAAATTTTAGTCCTTTATATATCTACCCCTATCACTTTTATGTTATTCATCACACAAATTATATTTTTTTAATTTCTTTTTATCTCGTGTTAGCATAGGTTTACAGTTACCTTTTTGACTTTCTTTTTATCAAGCATAACAGATTTAAAAGCACTTTTCATATCTACATAATATTATAAAATTCTATATTTGTTTATACATTTGACTTAGGAATTTTATATTTCCAAATGACTTTGTACTGTTGTTTAGTATCTTATGGTCTCAACTGGCAGGATCCCCTTTAACATTTTTTGTAGAAAATATTTAGCTGGGATAAATTCTTTCTCTGGCAATTCATGTCTCATTTATCTTAAGCTGCATTTCTGGAAAGATATATATATATATATATATATATATATATATATATATATATATATATATATATTTTTTTTTTTTTTTTTTTTTTTTTTTTCCTGATTGGTCCATGTTTCTTTTTTCTTTATATATCTTTTGTAAAAAAAAAAAAAGCCACTCCTCTCAGTTGTTATACTTAAGTTTCATACAGGTGTCTTTCTGTATATACCATCTTTCAGATAAGAATTGCTTGTTTCTGCTTAGAATGGCCCCCTAATATTTGTCTGTGGTATTGAAGCCTTCTTGGTACTAGACCAAGCCAGATGTTTTTCCTTTTCTTAGCAGCCATCAACCAGGTCCCTGATCAAGTCAGCATTTAGATTCATAAAAACAAAACAGCTCCTCAGGGAGCACCTCCACCTTCAAAGTTGAACTTATATTCCACATGGAGTAGTTGAAAGTTTTATCCTGATCAGACAATGCAATGGAGGAGAAGGGGCTTTAAAAAGTAAATGCATTGAATCTTCCTGCCAGCATTGATGTGGCTTTTCTTGGTTTTCCTGCCATGCACATACATTTTCAGTGGTTTCTAGGTTTCCCATAAAGATAACTGGCCCATGTATCATTGTTAAATCATTTTTTTCCATGAAGAACTGAGTATCTGTGTCTTCCTGTTCTGCCATCTTGCTGGTGTCATCCTTCCTTGGAGTATTTTTTTTTTTAATTCATTGTACAAAAGGTGGATTTATGTATAGAAATATAAATCCCATAATATTTTCTCCTACTATACATCCCAACAAAAAAAAAAATGGAACTCATATTAACAGTAGTAGGTTATTCTCAACAGTAGTAGGTTATACTCAACAACAGAAGATGAAAGATTATGGGTGATATTTTTGGTAGAAGCCATCTCATCTGGGGTAAAATAAGTGCTACTATCCAAACTTTGATCCTACACTGCATTCATTATTATAAAAGAATTTTTATTTTTCTAAAACTGTATTTATTTATCATGCCAAAGGAGTCCATTTGATCTGGAAAGACGATAGCTCTGAGTGACAGCAGAGGATAAAAATTCCTAGAAGATTGGTAACTGATATTATGACTTTTATAATTTGAGTATATTTTGTACTGACTGCTGTGGCCTTAGCAATGTTGAAATAGGAGTTTCACACAGTTTAATACATATTTATAAATCTTGTCTCCTCGATTAGATAATTCTGAGTGGAAAAACCGCCACTTCACTAAAAATTTTGGACATCTTTGCAAGTTAATTTATTTCTTTGTATCTCCATTTTCTGAATATCTACAGTTTTGTTAGAATAGTATCTACTAAATAGGTTTATTCTGAAGATTAAGTAGTACTTTTAATAGTAAAAGTAGTAGCAGCAGCAATAGTAATAGTAATACCAGTACTAGTTGCCAACATAAATTGACAGCTTATCATCATGTGTTTGACAGAGTGTTAAGAGATTTACATATATTAACTCATAACACATTTTCTGAAACATAATATTAGCACTCGATAAATGTTAACTCATTGGCAGTATTATTGGACTTTTCATGGAAAGCATCAAATTGAATTTGGTTACAAAATTACATGACAGGTCACTAGAAAATGCCTAGGAGCATTGAATATTGAAGGAAGCAATAGAAAATTATTATTTTAGAGTACAAATAATACCTTTTATAAATAAAAAACAGATGTGCACATTTCATATTTGGACATCAGAATTTATTTTAAGAATTTGATAAGAGCAAAAAAATAATTTTCATATCCATTATTGTCTACTTCAAGTTTTTTAGTAGGCACTTCCATTCTATTACTGGTATTGTTATTTCTCCACTGTCAAGCTTTTTCTGATCACTCAAGATTTTCCAATTTATAGATATTCCACAGATTTATTCTTATTCCTTCATCCATACATAATTTAAAATTTCAGCATCCAAGATGGTGGACTGGAGGGAGCTGCATTCTGTGTCACCCCATGACTCAGGATTCAAGCAGAGAAAATACTGTTTCTCTGCAAGGCAACCATTGCTGCCCTGCTGTTTACCCCTATTTGTCTGTCATAATCTACCAGTACATTGCCCGCCTTTTGAGAACATATGGCTCACCGACTGCGACCTGTCATCCACCAGTTTACCTGCCTTTTGCCTGCCCATCATCTGCCATCCGTCATCAATCCGCAGATCACCCACAATTAGCTTATAGACGTCCAGTCTGCCAGAAGATCGCCTGTTGCCCACTGTCCTCTGCTGCCTGGAAGTTCATTGTCATAGTATCTTTGGTTACACAAGTTTGGTTACACAAGGCCACCATCATCTTGGGATACCAGCCACCTCAGAGCACTGCACATCAGTGTGGGGACACAAGAGAGGACCCAGAGATACATTGTTAGGATACCTGCATGTCTGGTTGCACCTGAGGTCTTTCTGCTGGATGTGCTAGTGGCCACCATCTGGCTGCCTCTTTTCAGGGTCACTCCTTTCTATAAATGCATCCCTGGTGGTCTTCCTGAAAGTTGAAGTGACATTGAGATCCTAGGACTGTGGCAAGGCAGAACCTGGGGAATCTGAAGACCGTGTCCCTCAGCTTGCAGCCAGGCTTGTGTGGGCAAGTTTGTATTTAGTAAGCCTGTGGAAAGCTGAAAACTAGGGGTAGTTTCCTGGGGAAAGTTCAGGTTGGAGAAACTGGAGAAAACTGCGCTCTCTCTTTTCTCCTGAAATGCACAGGGATGGATTTGGCTGGCTACAGTGGGTGTGAAGACTGAAAGAGGGTGTGACAGCATCCTGCTTTTGGCTCACCCACCCAATTGTTTCAGCATCCAATGGACTGGAGCTACCATCCAACTTCAGACAACCCCACCTATCGGCAGAGAAGGGAAGCCGAGAAAATTTTTGAAAGCCAGTGGAAGCTATCGTACAATTTTCCATTGAGACTTTTTTCTTTTGCCCTCTCTCTTAAATTTCTACCATCTTTGAATCCAACTATTTTTCATGCATTAATTTATTGAGGAATGGGATGTCTCAATAGTATATTACAGTTTTGTTGTGTATCCTCATATTTTAATTAAAAAAACTGTATATATGTTTTGTCACACCTATATATCTCCATGGATTATCTTTCTCACTTCTCTCATACTAACACCAACTTCTATTAATAACTCTTACTATAAATTTTTTTTCTCTATATTTTCTCTCTCTCCCTCATAAACATTACATCTTACAGTACTTCTGTTCCTTCATTGTCCATCAATAGAAATGATAAACCCTTTTAGCAAACTTACTGTTTATATTATAGACAATAATTGAACACATCATACTGTAGACTCCTTAAGAGGAGCTATTTGGTTTAAAGGTGTCTATTTTTTGCATTGTGTGCTATTAATATTGGTCTCCCCCTTAAAGGGAGAAAGCCTTCAGGGACACTATAAGACTACAGGGTAAAAACTATACTGCCTCAGATTCATACCACTTGATGGAAAGACACACAAACAACATGACAAAACAAGGGAACATTGCATCTTAAACAAACCAAGATGTTCCAACTATAGAATCCATAGAAAACACAGTAGAAGAAATGTCAGACAAGGAGTTAAGAAGATTCATAGTTAGGCTGATATTGAAAATAAAGGATGGTATCAGAGAGAAAATACAGGAAGTGAAAGATCACTTAAATAAAGAGGCTGCGATTTAAAAAAAAAAGAATCAAGCAGAAATACTTGAAATTAAGGAAACAATAAATCAAATTGAAATTCCAATGGAAAGTGTCACCAACAGACTAGACCACTTAGAAGACAGAAACTTAAAGAATGAAGACACAATATATAACTCTTGAAAATAAATTCAACCTCACAGAGAAGAGAGTTAAAAAAAATGAACAGAAGTTCCAACATATATGGGATAGCATGAAAAGACCAAAATTTTAAGATTTATAGGAATAGACTAAGACATACAAACCAAAGGACTACACAATCTTTATAAAGGGAAAGGCATAATATCATAAAATTTTCCAAATCTAAATAAATAAATGGAAAATCAACTACAAAGAAGCTTACAGAACCACAAATGTACAAAATTACAGCAGAGCTACACGAAGGCACCTTATGACTAGCATACAGTACAAGGATAAAATTTTAAAGGCTGCAAGAGATAAAAATCAAGTTACATATAGGGGAAAACCAACTCAAATTTCAGCTGATTTCTCAACCCATACCCTCAATGCCAGGAAGTCCTGAAGTAACATATATCAAGCTCTAAAAAAAAAAAAAAAAAATGGATGCCAACTGAGAATTTTATATCTAGCAAAACTGTCAGATTTGATCATGAAATAAAACCCTTCCATAATAAACAAAAGTTAAAAGAATTCACAACTAAAAAGCCTAAGTTACAGAAAATTCTATGTAAAATATTCCATGAGGAGGAAATGAAAAAAGAAAATCAGCAAAGGGAGGAGCTTCCTTCCCCAAAGAAAAGGTCAGTAAAAGGAGAAACTAAGTCAAGCTAAAAACCAAAAATAAACTAAAATGACTGAGAATACAAATCATATCTCAGTAATAACCCTGAATGTTAATGACCTAAATTCATCAATCAAAAGACTTAGAATGGCAGATTGGATTAAAGCAAAAGATGCAACAATATGCTGTGCTCAAGAGACTCACCTTCTAGGAAAAGATATCCGCAGACTGAAAGTGAGATCTTGGGGAATAACATATCCCTCATGTGAACAGAGTAAACAAGCAGGACTTTCCATTCCCATATGAGACAAAGTGAATTAGAAACCAAAATTAAAAGGGACAAAGAAGGACATTTCATGTAGCTTAAGAAAATTATACATCAACAAGATATAACAATTATAAATATTTACACACCAAGCAATGGAACATCTAGGTATATCAAACAAACCGTTCTCAATTTCAAAAATCAAATAGACTAAAAGACAATAATACTGGGTGACTGTAACACACCTCTCTTACCACTCGATGGATGAAGAAGAAGAAAAAGAAGAAGAAGAAGAAGAAGGAGGAGGAGGAGGAGGAGGAGGAGGAAGAGGAGGAAGAGGAGGAGGAGGAGGAAACAACTATAGAGCTAAATAATAAAATCAATGATTTTTGCTTAACAGACATAGAGAGAGTATTTCACCCATCATAGAGAGAATATACCTTCTTCTCAGCAGCACAAGGGTCCTTCTCTAAAATAGATCATATGTTATGTCACAAAGCAACTCTCAGCAAATAAAAAAAAAAATAGAAATAATACACTGCATTCTATCTGATCACAATGGAATGAAATTAGAAATCAATGATAAAACAAAAAAAATATGAGCTATTCCAACATCTGTAGTCTAAATAGTATGCTATTGTGTGAACAATGGATAGCAGAAGGCACTGAGGAGGCAATAAAAAAATTCTTAGAGGTAAATGAGAACACTGATATAACATCAAAATCTCTGGGACACTATGAAGTCAGTGTTAAGAGGAAAGTTCATTGCATAAATTTCATACATTAAAAGAATATAAAGTCAACAAATTAATGACCTAACATTACATCTCAGAACCCTAGCAAAAGAAGGAAAAATCAACACCAAAAGCAGTAGAAAACAGAAAATACTTAAAAATCAGATATGAAATCATTAAATTGAAACAAAAGAAAAACTTAAAAAAATTTTAAAGAAACAAAAAGTTGGTTCTTTGAAAAAAATCAATAAAATTAATAAACCCTTAGCCACATCAACAAAGAGAAAGAGAGTAAATACTCAAATTACTAAAAAAAAATGATGAAAAAAATCACAATGACTTTATTGAAATACAGAAGATAATTAGAAATTATTTTCAGAATTTATACTCCAATAAAATAGAAAATCTTGAAGACACTGACAAATTTCTAGAGCAGATGATTTACTCAAACTGAATCAGGAGGACATACACAATTTATACAGATCATTTTCAAGCAATGAATTAGGATATGCCATCAAAAAGCCTACCAAAGAAGAAAAGCTCAGGACTTGATGGGTTCTCAGCCAAGTACTATAAGACCTTCAAAGAAAAAAATAATACAAATACTCCGCAAATTTTTACTTGAAATAAAAAAGGAGGGAACCTCATTCTATGATGCTAGTATCACCCTGATACCAAAACCAGATACAAACACATCAAAGAAAGAAAACTTTAGACCAATATCCATGATGAACATACATGCAAAAATTCTTAATAAAATTATGGAAAATTGCATTCAAAAATATTAAAAAGATAGTGTACCACAACCAAGTGGGTTTATCTCAGAGATGCAAGGTTGGTTCAACATATGGAAATCAATAAACATAATATGCCATATCAATAGACTTAAACATAATAATCATATGATCATCTCAAAAGATACAGATAAAATATTTGAAAAAACACAGCACCTTTTCATGTTCAAAACACTAGAAAAAATTGGGCTAGTAGGAATAAAACTCAGGATTGTAAAAGCCATGGATGCTAACTCCAAGGCCAACATCATTCTAAATGAAGAAAAAGTGAAAGCATTCCCTCTAAAAACTGGAATGAGATAGGATAACCTCTCTCACCCCTTCTATTCAACATTGTATTTGAAACTCTAGCCAGAGCAATCAGACAGATGAAATAAATTAAAGGGATATAAATAGGAAAATAACTCAAACTATCACATTTTGCCAAGGACACGAATCTATATTTAGAAGTTCCAAAAAATTCCACCAGAAAACTTCTAGAACTAATAAATAAATTCAGCAAAGTAGCAGGATATAAAATCAATACCCATAAATCAAAAACATTTCTGTTTATAAGTGATGAATCCACTACAAGAGAAATTAGGAATACTACCTAATTCACAATAGCCTAAAAAAAAAATACTTGGGAGTCAATCTAACAAGAAAGGTGAAAGACTTCTACAATGAAACTACAGAACACTAAAGAAATTGAAGAAGACCTTAGAAGATGGAAAGATCTCCCATACTCTTGAATAGGCAGAATTAATATTGTCAAATTGGCCATACTACCAAAACTGTTATACAGATTAAATGCAATTCCTATTAAAATTCCAATGACATTCTTTATAGAAGTAGAAAAACTAGTCATGAAATTCATTCGGAAAAAGAGAGAGAGACAGAGAGAGAGAGAGAGAGAGAGAGAGAGAGAGAGAGACTGACCTACCCAGATTAATCAAAACAATCCTTAGCAAGAAGAGTGAATCAGGAGGCATCACAATACCATACCTTAAACTATACTACAGAGCAATAGTTACAAAAACGGCATGGTATTAGCACCAAAATAGACATGTAGACCAATGGTATAAAATAGAAGACACAGAGAAAAACCCATCTAAATACAGTTATCTTATAATAGACAAAGGTGCCAAAAACATACATTGGAGAAAAAGATAGCCTCTTCAACAAATGGTGCTGGGAAAACTGGAAATCCATATGTAGCAAAATAAAATTAAACCTCTATCTCATCCTGCACAAATCAAGTAAAAGTGGATTAAAGTCTTAGACACTGGAACAGAGACCTTATGTCTAACAGAAAAAAAGTAGGTCCAAATCTTCATTATGTCAGCTTAGGACCTGACTTCCTTAAAAAGAGTCCAAAAGCACAAGAAGTAAAATTAGGAATTAATAAATGAGATGGATTCAAAGTAAAAAGTTTCTTCTCAGCAAAGGAAACAATCAATAACATGAAGAGCAAGCCTACAGAATGGGAAAAAAGATTCTTACTAAAAGCACCTCAGATAGAGCACTAATATCCAGGATATAAAGAACTAAAAATCTAAACACCAAAAAAAAAAAAAAAAATTCTCACAGAAGAAGAATTATAATCAATTGACAAACATATGGAAAAATGTTCATCATCTGTAGCAATTAGAGAAATATAAATCAAATCAAAACTAAAACTACTCTAAGATTTCATCTCACTCCAGTCAGAATGCCAATTATAAATAACAAAAACAATAATAAGTGTTGGCAAGGATGTAGGGTGAACTGTACACTCATACATTGCTGGTGGGACTGCAAATTGGTGCAACCACTTTGGAAAGCAGTATGGAGATTTCTCCAAAAACTCGGAATGGAACGACCATTTGACCAATCTATCCCACTTCTCAGTTTGTATCCAAAGACTTAAACTTGGCATACTAAATTGACACAACCACATTAATGTTTATAGCCATTCAATTCACATTAGCTAAGCTATAGAACCAACCTAAATGTCCTTCAACAGATGAATGGATAAAGAAATTGAGGTACATATATACAATAGAATATTATTCAGCCTTAAAGAAAAATGAAATTATGGTATTCACAGGTAAATGTATGGAACTAGAGAACATCAGACTAAGTGAAATAAGCTAATCCTCAAACAACAAATGTTTTCTCTGATCAGCAGATGCCGATCCATAGTGAGGCAGAGAGAGAATGAAGGAATGCTGGATTGTTCAAAGGGGAATAAGCGGTGGGGTGGGGCTGTGGGGATGGGAAGGACAGTAGAATTAGACAGACATTAGTACCCTGTATACATGTATGATTATACTGCTGGTGTACAGCCAGAGGAATGAGAGGTTGTGCTCCATCTGTGTACAATGTGTCAAAATTCATTCTACTATCATGTATAACAAATTGTTAAAAGTTAAAAAGAAATAGAAGAGGTTCCAGTAGACTAGAAGAAGGAGAACTGGGGGAGGGAAAGGAGGAAAAAGGGAGGTACTGGTGAATGAAATTGATCAAATTACTGTTTTATTGTGTGCATGTATGAATATAATATAATAAATCCCACTGTTATGTATAATTATGGCCACTGGAGATTTGATCTGGGAGTTGCCCCCACCTAATATGATGAGAATGTAGAGCCAAGATGGAGGCAGTCTGCTTTCAGTGCCGGGGTGTCTGGTGGGGTGGGGGTGGGTGCTGAGAGATGGCACTCTGCTGTGGGTAGGTAGCAGCTGAGTGACCTGGTTGGAGTAGAGTGAAGTCTTGGAGATCTGCAGATGTGTTGATAAGTGATTCTGCTAAGACACTTGCAAGCCCTGCGTAGCTAGAACTTCAGACTTTGGGTGTTGGGAGTCACGAGTCCTGCTCGAATGCCCCATGTCCTGCTGGAATGCTGAGGCCCGGAGCCCTGAGCGGGGTCACAGCTCTGGTGATTTCTGAGGAGAGCAGCTGTATAGGTGTCTTCTAACACTCTCAGAGATGCAGTATTCCAGAATAAGTGAGATCTGGATCATGGGATGACACAGAATGCTGCCCTCTTCTGGCACACTATCTTTGCTCCCTAAACAAACTTTTATTGTATCTACATATAAAATTAAACTGAATGTAATAAAATATTTGGGATACCAAGGTATCTGAGTAACATCAAGTAATGCAAGATGCCCCAAAATGATTATTTAAAAAGCCATTCATTTATTTAAAATATACCTGGAAAAAAATTAAACAAAAATTTTTAACAGCCTAGGTACATAAGAAACTTTCTTTTGAATATGTTTTATACTTCTCTATTATCTACATTTTAAACCATTGACAATCATAGTGAGTGAGCTGATCTTTTAAATCACTCATTATACATGATATTCTATTATCTTACATCCATTATAACTTGTTAGAAACTTTTAATAATGCATGACTCCAGAAGGCAATTCTCCATAATAGATACAGATACTTAAATATTACTCTATCTATATTTTATTATTTTATGAAGCACACTGGCAACTGAGCCAGTAATTTTGTCAGAAATGAAGGGATACTAAGCAGTTTCAAAATTATCCAAAATATTAAATATGACAGCATAAAATTGCCCATCAATTTCATTTCCCTTTTTAACTTTTATTTTCCCAGTATAAAAAAGGAAAGTATTTTTTGAAGGATTCTTATGAACTGTAAAATCTAATAAAAAGGTAAAATAATTTAGATGTGATTAATATCCAATACACATTATATTACCTCAATCAGAATGCTATCATTTAGTGATTTTTATATTAGGAACATTCACTTTTGGCAGAATTTCTTCCATTATCTTTTCTGATAATCATAGTATAATCATAGTATAAAAAATAATTACATACTTGTTGAATTATTGCAATTAGATAAATAAATTCCAATTACTTGAATTTTCTCTCAGTTAAAAAAAGGAAGAAGTTCAAATTTAATTTAGTTCACAGATACAAAATCATTTCCTAGTAGAAGTACTTGTGGAAATACTTACCAAAAAGTAATAACATGAACTGCACTTTTTCTATAACATTTTAACTCATTATGAATTGTTCTTGTTTTCCCAACAGAACCATTTGTTTGTCTCTGTGAAACTCTTTTTTTTTCTTTTTGAATTTTAAGTTTTCATGGGTTATGTGATGTAGAATACTTTAGGTTACCTTTGTAATATAGTATTAATGTGAGAATACAGTAAAAATTTGCTCCTTGGGAATTTAAAAGAAGTCTTAAACCAAGAAAAATAATTCCTAACAAAATACAAGTAGTACAATCTCTTTTGACACCAATGTTCAGTTATCCAGTTATAACAATATTTGTATTATACAGTTTGCATGCTTAGTGTAAAATAGATGCTCTATGCTAGACCAGGTATATAAAATTTATGATGCCTAGTAAAGCAACTTATCATATTTTATTTTATGTTTATATAAATTTTGGAGTATTATAACCTAATGGTCTAATGTATTATAATAATTACATTATATAATTATTGATCTTAAGCAGTGATTACTTTAATCTAGACTTCCATTTGATTCTACACATGCAAATGAATAGTTGTGTCCTAATTATTTTTCCATGAGTTGGATACAAATATTTTTTAAAAAATCTATAAAAATTTAGTACACATCTCAAAGAATGACAAAAAATAAGTATGGGATTATTCATACATCTTTAAGGATTTCCTGGTATTATAATTTAATTCAATTATGCAATTGTCAACAAAAATAATGAGAGAAAATATACAGTTCGTTTAGCCATTACATTACAGTGTTTGTCCAGTCATAAAAGAAATACTGTAGAAAACTTGGTTCAATTTATGTTTTTAGAGCTATTTTGTTTTTGTTTTTGTTTTTGCTAGCAAAAGATAAATAATCCAACTTTTAAATATTAAATTCATACACTAATAATGGGAGCTAAAAAAGAGTCAAGTGGTACATTTCTCCAATTCTTTAAAGCTCATGAGCTAAATATATGAGAGCTATTGCTCTTTTCTTTCTTTGCTTTACCCTGAGATTCAAGTTGCAGATTTTCCATGTCTAAGTGCTACTAGAAAAATGTGTGTAATGTTCAATAAAATTGTACTACATTATTGACTGTGAACAGCATTCAATAAATGGTTTTAATATTGAGCATGTTTAGCAAATATGCATAAAATTATATTAATCTGAATTATTCACAGAGGACTAGTTTTCTAAATTTGAGTAAAATACATTAAGGTACCAATTTTGGAACATACCTTCAATTTCTCTTTCCCTTGCTACACAATTGGCTTGTTCAGCAGCAATAAGGAGATTGTGTTCATTGTTTTATTAATTCTGGGAAAGTGAACAACAAAAGTATTCATTAAGAATATGAATTAGAAAACATTACACACACACACACACACACACACACATGCATGCACACACACCCCAACACATTATTGACGACCTTGTTAAGTGTTATTATATAAAAATCCTGTTAATTAGCAATGGCTTATTATCTACCAATAGTTGTTTTTGGAAATTAAGACAATTTTAGAATTATTAAATTATTTTACTCCACAAATTATTTAAAGAATAATCAATAAAAAGACTGCATGTGCTTACTATATGTCCATTAAGATATTAACTTGTGTTTGGAACAAATAATTTCTTATTTATGAAGCTTAAAATATCCACGAGATTTAATTAAACTGTTTGTAAGCCTTATTTTTTTGAGGGGAAGCAGTGGGGGTTTTACTGGGTTTTGAACTCAGGGACATTCGGTCACTGAGCCACATCCCCAGTACTATTTTGTATTTTATTTCAAGACAGTGTCTAACTGAGTTGCTCAGCCCCTCACTTTTGCTGAGGCTGGCTTTGAATTACTGATCCTCCAGCCTCAGCCTCCCAAGCTGCTGGGATTGTAGGCATGCACCCCCCGACAAGATTATGTTCATGCAAAATAAAATAATGCAAATGAATTCCTATTTTGCAGTGTGAATAATATATGCAAGTTTCAAAGTAATCATTATCTGAATGTGTTGTTTTTCTCTGTAATCAGATTGCATCTCTTTTAAAATTTTGATTATTGTCAATTATATTTAGTTGATATTCTATCAACAATATTTAGAAATGTAGTTTAAAAATCCTTTCAAAATTATTCTGTGTGAAAGAAAATTCTATTACATAACAAAATTTTATTACCAAATTGTGTCTCATTTGAACTTTTAAATTTTTCTTTGAAATGGTTGCACTTCTGAGAAGTAATTTGTTTTTGTTTTAAGTCACAATGAACTCAATAATAGTCATGTTAGGCTTTTTTTTATTGACTTCTAGAAAAATAGCATTGAATTTTTAGCAAAATTCTTGTCTGATTTTATCATATGATTGGTTTATTTAATTACTTTCTCTTATTACCTTACTTCAGAAATGTTTAGGGTGTCATACCAGATTTCAAAAATTAGATCATGATAATATGAATAATAATAGGAAGAAAAAGGAAGAAATAAAAACACAGTAAAGATAATTTTTGACTTCCAGAGAAGCCAACTTTCAATATTACTCGACTTACTACAGATATAAATTTAAAACTAGATAATTGCTTAGTCATGACTCTAAAAATTTAAAACAAAAAAATAACTTAGACTATAATAGGAAAAAATATCAATGCTGTAATGAACACCATCTTTATTGGAAATATAGTGACTCTCTTCTTACTACTATTTCTTAGATGCTTTCTCCACATCTCCTGAAAGCATAATTTGATCAAAGGATATCTACTACAGGAACAATATTATATACCAGTATCAAAGTCTGGGAAATCCTAGAGGTAGATTTTATAGAAATCAGGGGAGCACATGAGTTTTTATATCCTTCAGGCTATCCTCCACA
The DNA here is from genome assembly GCF_047511675.1 of Marmota flaviventris. Classification (NCBI taxonomy): domain Eukaryota; kingdom Metazoa; phylum Chordata; class Mammalia; order Rodentia; family Sciuridae; genus Marmota; species Marmota flaviventris. The sequence goes on along the minus strand of NC_092501.1, from coordinate 109,834,045 downwards.
AATATTGTTCCTTTGAACTGAGCTTTTGATAAACACTGAATGGTTGTAAGCTTGAAATTATCCCCCTTGGCTAATGCCTGGAGTGTAGTCCTCTCTACTGTTTGTTGGTTGAAATCTGCTCATGTTGCTGCCCAGATATGCTGGATTTATAAAGTTAAGATACTCTTTTACAAAAACTGAGGAAGGTAACAAGGGCATAGGAGGGAAAGCCATGTATATTTTCACATTATCTTTGTTCAGAATTAAGTCAAGGAGAGTTTGCATACACAAACACACACACACACACACACACATCACTTTCATTGAAAAAAAAATCTCTTACCAGTAGACAATGATCCATATAGCTTAACTGTATGTAACATGAACAAAATAATTGTACTGTAATTTTGATTAAGAAAGTGGGAAATAAAGTGTTAATTCTAAATCAACTAAAATAAAATCTCAACAACATTCTAGCATAAGCAATTTTAAAAAGAAACACAATAGTGGACAAATAAATATGGAAATAGCTATCATAAAAAATGAATGCAGAAAAGAACAAAGGAACATGAACAGGGCTACCTACCAGTGATAGAAAATGCAGTTCTGTCATCAATACTGCCCATGTTCAAACCTAAATGTATTTAGTTACGGAAAATTCCCTTAGTCTTATTAAAATGCAAGTCCTTCATCTAAATATAAGAATGATAATTTTGTGAGGTTTAACCAAAATAATTTCTGAAAAATATTTAACATTTAATCACTTCCTCTTATTACCTTCTTTGTATTTCTAATTTTATCTCATATTTTCTGGAAGGAATTGCTGCACATTTGTTGTGTTTAGAGTTATGATATACTTAAGGTGGACAATGAGAGAACAAGGGAATTATAAAATATGAAAGGTTAATGTGTACATCAAACCAAAATTAGTGAAATTATCACAAAATTAATTAGATAACTACCCTGGTGAGAAACACCCCCAAAAAAACTATTATTTACCCTAAAACTACCTGATTCTAAAATTTGGAAGGCTTCTCAGTTATCATTATAGGAAAATCTTCTCTTATCAATCTAATTTAGAAGTATATCAGGTAGTCAATATGTTCCACATACATACATAACTCAGTCATCCTTCTCATTTTGTTAAAATGATAATTGGAAATAAGACCCACTTGTACAAAAAAGAAATTATACTAAATCCTCATCAAACATAATAATGAGAACCCATGAAAAAGTATGCATATGAAGAAAATTTCAAGAATAAAAATAAATTTCAAAAATAATGAAATGAATGCCAAATGACAAAAATATGAGAAAATTCAGAGCAAATTGCTATCTATCAAATTGTAGGAACAAACAGAATAATAAAAAAAAAAAAACTACTTGAGTAGTCTTTTAAAAATGTTTATTACCAATAAATACAGGAAAGTGAACGGGGGCGGGGATGGAAAGGGGACATACTGGGGACTGAATTGGAGCAATGTATATTCATTGCTTGTATAATTATGCCAAAATGAACTGCAATATTATGTATATCTATAACGAGCTAATGATTATATTTTTTACTAAAATGTTTCAAAACTGTAGTTTTGTTGTCTGTGCCATGGATTAAATTTGATACTATTTCTTAGAAAACAGAACAAAAATATATAGAGTTGGAAAATATGAGATAAAATTAGAAATACAAGAATTATTTGGGACACACAACAATGATCTAAAGAGTGCAATAAATAAGAGAGAAAATGGAAGCAAGAAAATGGAGAGAAAACCAAGGCAAAAGTAAAAACATTCCCAAAGATGAAGAACTTGTGCATCTCCAGAATGAGAGAATCCATTGAAAAATAGAACAAATAAATAATACGAGAGCTAAAATTAATCTTGAAAATTTGGGATGTCAGTGAGTTGTTAATATTATAAAATGAGAAATACAAAATAAGTAAGACACAATCTGTACAGAGTAGCTAAAAATAAGTCATAAATAAGTTCTTAAAGAAAATATTTTATACATTATCAGCCAAATTATGAACCAAATATATGGAAAAATACAGTTTTATACACAGAATAAAGCAGAAATTTAACACACATAAAAATTTCTTCAGAAATATCATGTATTTAAAAGATCCATATGTGTGTGTTTATATGCCATAAATACAAGGTAATTTGTTTAGAAAAGTTTAGATATAGCTATTTATTTATTTGCTTAGTTACTAAAAATTGAACCCAGGGGTGCTTTTACCATGAAGCTTCATACCCAATCATTTTTGTATTTTTATTTTGAAGCAGGGTCTCATAGAGTTAACTATGGCCTAAGTAACTTGCTGAGGCTAACCCCAAGCTTATGATCCTCCTGCTCAGCCTTCTGAGTCACTGGGATTACAGATGTGCACCATGATGCCAGGCAAAATTCTTTTGATCAAATTACTTGATAATGTATCTCAGTAAAATGGAACTGAAAACCAAGATGGATCTTGAGCTTCAAGAGATAGTTGATTTGGCTCAAAGTATGAGTAAAAGTATTTCAACATAAATATCTTCCTCTAAATAGGAGGTAATTTGTCCTAAAAGGTCAAAATTTTCCTAAGAGGGCTGGGATTGTGGCTCAGCAGTAGAGCACGAGCCTAGCACATAGGAGGCTGTAGGTTGGATCCTCAGCAACACATAAAATTAAATAAGGTAGGGATATGTGTCCAACTACAACTAAAAAAACTGAATAAATATTAAAAAAGAACAATTAGAAAAATTAGATATTTAAAATATAATATTTTAAAGACATTAAGTTATTGTGAAAACAGCAAGGAAAATATGAATTAATATGTCAGAAAAAAATTGTAGATAGTTCCCTTTCTCCAGTGCAGGGTTTTCTGATTCAGCATTATGTGTATTATGTCCTTCCTATTTGCTGAAGGAATAGATAAAGTATTTTCATAAACACTTGCCAGTGTGTCAGGGTCATAATCATTTCTACTGAGGAGCCAACATCCCTGTTAGGTATTGTGCTCCATGGATGAAAGCTGGTTCTGGCCCAGTAATTTGACTTTTGCAGCTTTCCCTTGATCTATAAAATATCTTATATCAAATATCTTATTTATTCATTTGTTTATTGCCATACTGCTCTGTTCTGAATATGTCTCCTAAAATTCATGTGCTCAAACTTACTTGCCAATCAATAGTATTAATAAGTGGATCTTTAGGAGGTGGCTAAGTCATGAGGACAGAGTCTCATTTGCATAAAATAAAAGGTCAGCATTCTTATATTTTAAATGACACATCATAACAAGTATCTAATTTGATAATCATCTACCATCCCTGGAATCTTCTACAGAGAGAATAAAGGGACCACTGGGTGTCTCAGTGGCACATTCCTCTTCCCAGGGCATTATGCATTACTCTAATGAATGAATTGGCTTCCACTTTCTCAGATATTCACTAATGTGAGTGAGATGTCCTACTTTCCTGAACTTTTTAATCCCTGACACTACTACATGCCCTAGATTCTGACATTTTACATCACCTAATAAAGGACATTGCTTTCTCTAAACTTCCAAAAACTTCCTGTGATAGCACAGGATTCTTAGATACTTGTCAAGAAATTAATCCTATATAATGGGAAAGTTCTTCCACATCAATAAATTTAAATTTATCATTTGACCCAACACCTTCAGACCCAGTTCCTTATGTAGACCCCTGGCTACTGCTGCTACCTATTAATTATGTTCTAAGCCTCCTCCAGTATACAGTTAACTTTGTCTTTTAGTAGATGTGGTATGCTAGGTTATACGGTATGTGATCTGGCCTGAGTATTTATGTGACTTAACCAAGATTTCATGGCCAGGAAAGAAGTGGCTTATACTTTGAGGAAAGCACATGTTGTCTTGCAAGCATGTACCTTACATCAACTTCAAGGTAGCTGGGGAGCACCAGTAAGGGGTTTGGGTCTTTTTGTAAGCTCCCACATGTATAAGAAAGCCAAGCATTCAATGTTTTCATGTGCACATACTCATCCATATCTCAGGGTCTCCTATTTCTCCAATCAGACCTCAGTGTTAAGAGTTTGATGATATCAGGAGCTCAAACTCCTTTAGATCTCTATAGTTACACAATTAAATCTTGGGCTTCAACATCAACTTCTGCTTTTTTGCCCTCCAGCTGGAGAAAATGATGATCCTTTATAAAATAAAGAGATTATTAAGAAAAGCCTCCTTATTTTCACGGTTAGCCTTTAATAGTGATTAATCATTCTTAAATTTTATTGTCTTTCTCAGGCAATTACTATCTAATCACTTACTTTTTTAGAAATAGAGTTTTTTATGGAAGTTCCTATAGGCAAGATTTCTTTTGTTCATCCCATTATGTCTTTCCAATTGATATTCTGCATTCTGGTTCTTCATGAATAAAAATTTTAGGAATTAGATTATTGCCACAAGCAAAGGTTTATCATTGCTCCACCTACTACTGGTTTCTCTTTATCATTGCTGGACCATTGAGATCTCTTGCTCCAAATTACCACTTTTTACTTAACCTCGTCAAGATTACTTTTGCGTTCAGCATTTTTTAGATGTGGTTCCTAAAGAAGCAAAGAGACAGACTTTATTACAAGAAGTTTTGGGGGAAATACTCTCAGGGTCAGTATATGTGAGCGAATGAATAATAAAAATACAGCAAAATTGGGCAGAGAAAGAAGTTGCCTTGGGGCAGAGTTGAACAAAGGCATCATCCAATCCCACTGGTATCCCTGAATCTGGGAAGCTTTTCAGAAATTCTCCAAATTGAGATAATAACTTCACATCAAATAGTCTTTAGATATGCAACACTTCCAAATGTAGATATAGGCTACTGCCCAAACTTTGGATGTGGTTATTGCAAGATGAATAAAGGAGAAGAATTTTGCAAAAAGCTGTTGTTTGACTATTGTGAAGGTCTGGAAGGGAGATTCTTGGTGGCCCATCAACACATTACTATAGGTCATTACACATACATAGATTTAATGTTTATAAAAGCCAACAAACTCAAAAGACTTAAATATAAGTATCTACCTCTAGCATAGGAAACCAGGATCTGTGGCAATCTGGAATCAATGATATATTTTGCCTTATCTATTTGATTATTTTTTTTCATATGAAAAGGCATTTGTATATCCTTCTTGTGATAAAATGTCCATAGATTAAAAGAGATTTTTACTTTCCACTTGTAGATATTTGAAAAGAAATGTTTTCTAATGAAGTTGGTATGAATTTGTCACTAAAATGAATGAATAGATGTCTTGACAATCTTATAAATATTGTAAAAGTACATCTTTGTTTTTTCAAGTTAGAAAAGCATTTAATAGCATGTGAAGGAAAAACAAAAATCAACCTCCATATTTGTAGAAGTTGTCACTCAAATATAGAAAAAATGATCTTGAATGACTGATTATTTTCAGAAAAAAATTACCTACTCTTTGAAGATTTCTCCTTGAAGAAATGTGTGTTTTTTTCATTGAATGCACAGAAGACCAGGTTTAGTCTTTGCCATTTTCATTGTCTTTTCTATATATTGTTTTTAAATAATACAGATGACATATGTTGGCTTTTAATGGACATTTACAGTGCAGTAAAGGCAGATAAAGAAGACTTAAATGAGGTTAATAAAAATAAGTACCATTTTATTTTTATCTTATTACAAATTTATTACATTATTTCTTTTATTACACTATTGCAATTTTATTACATTGTTAGTATTTTTATTTTGTCCATACAGAAATAAGAAAAATTCTAGTTATGAATTCTTAGTAACAACAAAAGTGAATTTGTATTCAACTTCCATTGTGTGAAGACATGACACGCTAAGGATGTTGGACTGAAGAACAGACAGTTTTAAATATGTCTTTTACCTTTTTAAATCATTCAAAAAATTGGGGCTGGGGATATAGCTCAGTTGGTTAAGTGCTTGCCTTGAATGCACAAGGCCCTTGGTTAAAACCCCAGCACCACACACACACACACACACACAAAGTAAAAACAAATCATTCAAAAAATTTAAAATAAAAATGAAATTATTTTCTAATAATTCAAGTTGAAGAAACTGGAGTAGTGCAATAGCTAAGGATAAATCTTGTGTAGAATGCACACAATAGAATCCTCGGATCAAAATTCAGCAATCTAATCATCTAATTTGAAATGATAAGAAATCATGAGAAGAACCCTCACACATAGTAAAAATGAATAAAACTGATGATTAAGAATGGGGCTGCTGGTGGAGAAAAGTAGGCAGTGACTATTGATTCATATTTAAATCCTTATTTGATTGTTTTCAAAGTACATACAGTACTTTCAGTAAGACAAACAGTTTATTTGTCGGTTTCTACAAATAAATTATTATATCCCTGTGGTGGAGGTGTCATTCAGCTGCTCTCTCAGGAAATGCTTATATGTCTCTGAGTGTTTTGCAAGGATTGCAACAATTCAGGATATTTATTGAATATGTTCATTTCATCCCTGGCTTCATTTAAAAAAAAAAAAAAAACATCCATCTTGACTCCTCTGTCCCATTATCTAACTTACTTCTTTTTCAAGAAATCTTGCTAATGTTTATCAACGTATGTAAGATGACTTAAGTATATGTTGGCCAGTGTAACTAAACACTTTTTAATTTTGTCTACCTGAATTTCTTCTTTGATATTACAGCGTGAAACATAGTATGGGTTTCCTATGTGCACAATCCAATAGATAATCCACTATTGTTACATTAATAATCATTAAATCAAACATGAAGCATCACAATTTCTTGACAAACTGAAAAATAATCTAGATTCATATTTTAAATGTACTCATGTTACAGAGTTGGGCCTTCCGGGAAACTGAGGCAGCATGAAGACTTCCCACTCCAAACCCCCATTCTTGGGATCAAGACAGAATAATTTCAGCCATGTCTTTCAGAGTAATGGGAATGAGTTTTCTGAAGGGATAGGTAAAGGAAAAGGGGATACTCTTAAGGGCGAAAATGGGTCTCTCAGAGAGGAATGGGACAACATGCTTCTCCTGCACTCCAGTTTTACTGGGGATCCCAGAGAATTTTCTACAGAGTCTTATTCAGGTCCATGTCTTGACTGACAGTGGGATAACATCAGACTTCCATGTACCCACTGCCAAGACAACTCTTAAGTCACTGTGGTTTATGCTGACCCACTATAATTGGATTCTTAAATTCTTACATATTTTATTGTTAGGAGGAATTATCCTTATATCCTTAGAGCTTTAGGATCTGGTCTGTGAAAAGGGTCACAAAAGTCTTCCCCTTTAGGGTAACATGGGTATCTCTTATTGACATTATTCTATTCCTTCCCTTCTCCTGCTGATAATAGGTAGTTTGCTGAAGAATGGGACATATCCTGTCCACCAGGCAAGGCTGCAGGTGAATTGCTTCTTGGATAAGACAGCATGTGGGGTTCAGCACAGTGGACCCATTTTGTAGAATTATTCTCTTAGCCTCATGTTCCCACCATTCACATCTGTCTGTTCCTAACAGTAGATTAATTTACAGAATATGTGTATTTAACATTTTGTACTACCAATTTAGTTTTTTTTTTTTAGTACACAACTTCCTTTGATAAAGGAAGTAAGTCTTGTGTTCAGTTGAAAGATGTTTTAGTCAACTTTTTCACTGCTGTGACTAAAAGGATCTACCATCACAATTATATATGAGGCAAAGTTTATTTGAGGGCTCACGATTTCAGAGGTCATAGTTCATAGAAGACTGGGTCCATTCCCCAGAGCTCAAGGGGAGGCTGAAACATTTGGACTGAAGAGTGTGGTGGAGGGAAGCAGCTCACATCATGATCAGAGAGCAGAGGGGGAGAGAAACTAAACTCTCCAGATACAAAATATATACCCCATTGCCACACCTTCAATTGACCACTTCCTCCAGTCATACCCCACCTGCTTCCAGTTACCAACCAGTTAATCCCATCAGGGATTAATTCACAATTAGATTAAAACTCTCAGAAGCCAATCATTTCTCCTTCATACCTTCTTGCATTTTCTCACATGTGAGCTTTTGGTCAACACCTCACATCCAAAGTGTAACAAAAGACTACATTTAAAACTGGCATTCTGTTTTGGAAGAAGAGAGTCAATAATTAGTGTTCCTTAATTAATGAATTAAACCACCTTATTCCTTGCTAAAACTCAACTCTGTCAGAAGAAGATGAAACTTTGGTAAACTTGCTCAGCTGAGGCTAACACCAGCACTTTTTAATCCAACTTTTGCTGCCATTCTGGGTGGCAGAGTGAGGGCTGCCACACAAAAGGATGTGGTAAGAAATTACTGGAAAGAGTATAATAACATACTCCAGGCTGTTTGCCTAAAACTTTATTTCCTCCAAATTAAAATATATTGATCATAATTTTATGGTTTTTAAAAATAGTTTCTTTTCTATGAAAATATATGTTCAATTTTTCCATATTTTATGCCAGTTGTTTTCCTAGCATTTCCATACACAGTCCTGGAGTAATGTCTGAATCCATTCAAGGAAGTAGCCAATCTAAACTCTCCTGATTCCATAAAATTCTCAAAATACCAGTATTGGTTCTTTAATGTTGTTTTGCTAATCACATAAGTCTACCTGTCTAAAGAAAACTTCTGAACCGTTTCTAGCAATGGTTTGACTAAACCTCATGCTCCTTCACTAATTGTGCTTTAATGATATTTTTCCATTTTGTGGATAACTGTGTTTAAATATTCAGAGAACAGATTATTAAAATTTTTGCTGAATGACTCATACAGAAACACTAATTAGAACAAGAAAAACAGAGTTGCAGTTTTCCAAAATAGTAACTGTGCCAGGTGAACTCAAGAAATGCTGCAGCTGAAAACTTTTATATAGAAACTGAAAATAATACATGTAATAATGATTAATGGTTTTGTTCTGGATATTTTAAAATGAATTGCATATTACAAGTCAGGACTGCTTGTTCTTATTCTAAGGTCTGTCACTCACAATTTTACTGATTGACCTTTAGCAAGTGTTCTGACTTATTTTTGTCTTAATTCTTTTCTCAAAGAATAACCTTGGAATTATAATTAAAAATAAACTAAAATATGCTTGATAAACTGACAAAATGAAAAATATCCTCTATTTAACAGGTTCTGATTTAGGATAGTTTGTTTTCCACATTTGGTATTAATTAGATCCCAAAGCAGCAACCACTGTAAATAAAATTTCATGCCATCAAAGGAACTTAACACTAAATAGGAAATAACCTTGGGTCATTTTTCCTTAAGTCATTTGCTTTTTAAGAGAATAAAGAATTAATATATGTCATGAGTTCCAAAGTTCCAAGTAAAATCTGAATCTTAATAACGGATGTTTAGAGGCCTCTAACTACTTACTGAAGTATATAGAGGGAAACATTCTGTGCAACTCTGAGAAAGAACACAGAGACATTACTATACCTCTGTGATTATTTAAATTGCGACTTTAAAATTAAGATATAAAAGAAATAGAGCACCTATCTAAAGGGTTTGCCTTAATTTTCTCATTTATAGCACACTGGCTTTTTTTTCTGTTATGACAAAGAATCATTTCAATTCAAATACCAGCATATCCCTCCCTTAGGTGTTACTCTGTTAACAATTAAGCATCACTCTCCCACCCTGTCTTCTTCATTTGTCCAGTTGCCTTTTTGAGCCTTAAATAATGTGCTGCCACCACGCCTGGCAATTGTGTCTGTGCTCATGACATTTCCAAGCAAACACTTTCAAAGATCATTTCTTCCAACACAAACATCTTTAGAAAGATGGGGGATTTACTTAAGATCACACTGCCCCTTGTTCAATTTTGCTAATGCTGCAGTATTTGGAAGGTTTCCTGAAAATAAATTGTCTGATGTTTTTCTATAGTATGCAGAAAGTACCATACCTGAAAGATTGTACTAGTCAACTCAGCACATAAAATTTCTTTTCTGGCACCAAACTAAGCTCCAAGGAAATAAAATGACCTGCCCTCTTTACAGTGCCTTGCACATATAGATGCTCATTAACTATTGGGAGCTACGGAAAATTTTCTTCCCTATCCATATTGCAGTGGCACTGCCCCTGCCATTGAATATTGGGTACATCTAATTTTTCACTATAATTCTCAAGGCCATTAAAAATACCACCTGCCAAGTTGTAACATATTTGTAGTTTTACAGAAAATTCAATATCTTCTTCATCTATTAGGAGATGCTGAATTATTCTGGAATAGACTGATACTTTGCTGTATCTTGTAACAATTAAAGTTGTAGTGATTTTTCAAGATATTGAAATTTCTAATTTTTCATTTACATAAATATTTGTTCAAGTCAGAGTTTCCCCAAATCAAATATTGCACAAATAATATAAGAAAATAAAAGAACATTAAGTAACTAAGCTTCTGTGTAGTTAAATTAGAAACAGTTATAACTATTTATAGTTAATCCTGAATTTAATTTAAATTTCAGACATTCAGATGATAGAGATTTTCTGAATTTAATTAAAACTTATTAACAGCTTAGATTTTGCCATATCATGTAAGTGAAGAAAAGCAAGGACCAGTGAAAAGAAAACTGCATTTCGGAATCACAAAAATAAAGGAAAACAGTCTTTTTTATAACATCAAAACAATTATCCTCTTTAATCATTTGATTTTGTTTTGTTCTTGTTATTATTTCCCCATCTCTGTCTTTTATGTTGGGGATTAAACTATAATTCTGGAATTTTTCATCCTCATGCACAGGAATATAAACCAGCCAGCCATCTGATGATTGTTCTCATCCCCAGGAAAGATTAATATTAAAAAACTCATGAGTCTTTATTAGATATTCTTTCTAAACATGGACACACCCACTGTCTTAGCATGTTCATATACATTTAATGCTATAGCATGGACAGAGGCACTTAATCCTGAGCATGGTCCTGCATACTCTGTAATTACACACATTCAAACTCCATTTCTTAGCATGACCATATTCATTCGTTGTCTCAGCATGGACATACCCACTGAAACAAAAATTTGTTAAGTACAGATTTGTTGGAACACAGCCACAACCATTCATTGATGTATTTTCTGTTCTGTTCAGTTACAAAGGCAAAATGCAAAGCTGTGATAGAAATACACAGCTATGCTTCATTTATTTACTTTTGTTTTGAGTGCTTTACACTTTAGTGCTTTGTGCTTCCTAGAAAATAAATATTGTCTAATTATATTTTTCTGATGATTTGATGATCGTTTCCTGAATTTAGCAATTTTATTAAAGGGTTAAAATGCTAAAGACATATACAAGCTGTTTTTTTCAGTAGCAAAACTATTTCCTGATATCTGAATTTCATAAGGTATCTTCAAATATTGTACTAGAATAACTCATTGCATTTTTATAGGGAGAGAATACGCAAGCCTTTTGGAAGAAGAGTAGACTGATGAAAAAATTGAAAAGTGAATTGGATTTAAATCCCAGCTTCAGAAATGTAAGTTCTTAATGTTGTTGAATATCAATTCCTGAGTGTGTTAAACAGAAATATCAGAAACTGCATAGCATGGTGAACACTCAATAAGCATGATAAAGACTCAATAAATGTGAGCTACTGACAGTACCATATTTCATAAAAAAAGTGCTTTTCTCACTTTTTAACATCTGTTAAATTGGTCTTCATTAGAGAACTGATGCATCTTAAATTTGATAAAATATGGGAGTGGTGGTGTAAGTATGGTAGGTGTTTTTTGCATAAATTTTTCTGGATTGATGCTCTTACAGCTGAGATAAATGTTATTTGAGACAGAATTTTATTTACTGCTCAAATGCTGATATGATCTTCTATTGACCAAAATTTAATTTAGCTCTCTGTTCTAGTATTTTACTTAGTATTCTGTGTGTCCTGTTCAGATAATGAAGATGAATTTTTTAAGAGTTACAACATATGTTATTTTTTATGCTTCAATTTTTGCATTATTTGTAAATAATATCAGCATTCATTTTTAAATAATCATACATGCATGGAATATAATTTGGTTCCCTTCAGTCCCCCAAACTTTCCCTGTTCCTCTTCCTCTACTCATCCTCCTTCAATTTATTTATAGATTGTTTTTTAGATTGGTGCTTTATAGATATACCTTAAGGTAAAATTCACTGTGGTGTTTTCATATATGTGCATAGCATAATTTGTTGAATTTTGACATTCTGTTGTCACCAGCCGTGTGATGCGTATGTTCATGGATTTATCTCTCTCTCTCTCTCACATCCCAACACTTTGTGTGTTTTACAAGAACACTGGAGTTGGAAGTTCATCCGTTTGGCATATTCAAGAGTAAGCAGCTTAACTGCTTGGTTGTAGTTTTAATCCTTCTGGGATATTCTTAAAGTCAAGCACTATGAATCTAAGCAGATCTCTCTTTGCTGTCCACACAGAAGAGGTTTTGTTCCATGTATACATGATTACTTTTCTAATTACTCTGGGACAGAATTTTAGAATACTACTACTAGTAATAATATTAGAAAATACCTACATCTGCTTCCTATTTTCCAAGTACTATTAAAAGTACTTTGTATTATATTACTTTATTAAAATCTTACAAAATTTTATGAGTCTATTTTCTAAATGGGAAAGATTAGGTTATATATGAAAAATCTCACAGATAAAAGTAATGGAGCAGAAGTGTTACATATAACTAATGTATCTCTTCTTTTTTAGGGTAATAGATAAAGGGAATATTTTTCTATGCCTGTTTGTTTCATTTTGCTTTAAACAAAGCAGAGGTATTGCTTTAAGCCACAAAGCTGTGGAATAATAGGAGTAGCTATTGCTGTCTATATTCCCCAGGCCAACAGGGGTTCAGGGATTACCAGATTTCAATCTGAATACTCAGTGAGAAAACTAAATTTAGAAAAGAAAACCTCATTAACCTTAGCTGAGTCCTTATGGATTTCTCATCCCATTCTAAGCACATAGAATGACAGCAACCCTATCTAAACTTCACACCCTCAACTTTAATCATGTGGTTGACCAATAAAAATGATCAAGAATATGTGCCCCTTCCAGTGAGAGCATTTGTGATCCAGGATAAATTCTCCACTTAACTTTTGCTATAGCATCTTGCAAGGATCCTTCTGTCAGTCTATGATGCATGGACAGCTGCTAAAATGTAGGAGACACATTTAGTAGGAACATGATTGAATCATTAAGGTCACTGTGGTTTGATAGTTATTTGTTCTCATGGAATAACCTAGTTTATTCTTACTAGTCTAGCATGAGGAATATGAGTAACTTTGTGTCAACATAGAAATAACCTAGAGAGCCTGTGTGATTTGGCCTTGCTCAATTAGACCCCAAATGAGTGATGAGTATTCACATCAGTGTCAATTACTTTAATTAAACTTATCAATATATATCCCACTTATCACTATATATATAAATATACATACATATATAAATATACATACATACGCACATATAATATACAGTTTCCAAAGACAAACAAGGAAAATTAACATTAACATATTTCTTCAAAGTTTGTTATTATATCAGTGCATTTACTTCTCCTTTATATATCAGTAGTATTTATAAATCAGAGTATTATAAGTGACCAATTTTACAGATTTTTTAAAAAGATCTACCTGACTTATCTTTCAATTACTGTGCAAAAAAAGTGTCCTTTTACATATTTGAAAAATAATATAAAATTTCAATATTCAAATGAAGTAACATGTTTTGTTTATTATTTTTGAAACTCTTGTGCTTTTCTTCTCTTAATACAGAATATGGATTTAACTTAGTTCCGTTATCCTCTAACTTCAATATGTACTATTTTCCACTTACTACCCCATCCTCTAAGGTTAATTATAACTTTGGTTTGATCATTATTTTATTTCTTGTATGGTTGCTATATGCATACTATATGGATGTAAGTAATTATTGCTTCCTTATACATATAAAAAATATTTATGTTACATTGACAATGACAATTTGATTATGGATCTAATTAAATTTCAAATTTCTTTACAAATTAAGAAATTTTATAAATTTGTCAGTATCAAATATTTCTAAAAATAGTGAGATCATGCTAATGATTGAGTTTTCATATGACTGTTTTTCCTCCTTTGGAAAACTGTAGAATCTTTTCTTTGAATCCAATATTCTGAAATTTCATAGTAATATGTTTTGATGTTGGTCTCACTTTCTCCACTTTTATGAACACTTAATGGATCCTTGAAATATGAAAATGCCCTTAATTTCTATGAAAAATTGTAAATCATTTAATATTTTTTATTTTTAGCCTTTCGTGTAATTTTTTTTCACTTATTTTTTGAGCATTTGAATTAATGGATTGTCTTTAATTTTCTTATGCTTCTCTATCCTTTTCTACAAGTTCACCTTTTTCTTTGTTGTTTCTGTGAGATTTTTCACAACTTTATCTTTCAACCATATAATTCTAATTGCAAAAGTGTTCTCTGATAATACATATGTTTATATATACTCATACATACACAGATACACCAGTGTATTAAAATTATTCTGTTTGTTCCATAAGTGCAGTGCCTTTTCTCATCTTCTTTAAGGACTTGTTTTAAAAATTTGTCCTCTCTGTTTCTGAAAATTGCTTTTAAAGATTGAGCTTTACTCAGAGTTACAACTGACATTAGTCATCCTCTATTAAATACCAACTGTAGGCAATACATTTGAAGAAAATTTCCGTTAAGGATAGGAAAGACCATAAGAAGAAGGAGAAGGAGAAGGAGGAGGAGGAGGAAGAGAAAGAGAATAGAGGAGGAGGAAGAGGAGAAGAAGAATGTATGCTTAATGGAAGATTATTTTTTTAAAAAAAAGATAAAGAAAATAAGAAAAAAAAATAAAGACAAGAAAAAAATAAAATGCAAACATAGAATCTTTGTCTGTTTTTTGGTCTTTTTTTTTTTTAACCCCAGAGTAAATGATAGGAGATATCTACTTTTATAGATTATTGTATGATTGTCAGTTGATTTCCCTTATTTAAGATCTAGTCCTAGACCTCCTCTTCATTTTTAGTGTCATCATATCTTGAACATTTTGGAAAAAAATTGAGGTGTGAATTTAATCATTTCTTAGCTTTCCTCACTTTTGGGTAAGTTCTCTATGCTTAGATCAATTTAATTCCCCAATATTAATAGTTTGTTGATACCATGTTAATTGCATTCTCCTCTTTGTTTGCTTTTTCTAAATAAATGCATACATACACACATATATAAATTTTTGTTTACTCTCACTATAGCAAGCCTTTAGGATAAACTAAAAGTAAACATATGTGTTGAAATTCCTTCTTAATTGGGAGGTATGACTTTTCCCTCTTAACATTATAAGAGTTTCTACAAAATTTTAATACTTAAACAAAACCTTGATTTTAATGCTAACCTGGCGTTCCATCTTATTGAAATAAATACACAATTTATAATTTATTTAAATATTTCATTTGGCTGAATGATTAAATTCTATTTCACCTCTATTATAAATATTACCAAACATTAATTCATTTTTAAAAAGTTTGTGTTACGACATTTATCTAATCACAAATTCTTTAATATTCAATCATTTTTTTTCATCAAATTTATTTTCTTTTACATTAAACATATTCAATAATAAACAAGTCAAGTCTCTTTCTAGGTGCTTATTGATAAATAATCAAAAGTTGATGTTTTTGTTTTGCCTAAATAGCATCTTGGGCTGAAAAGAAGCATTCACTCATTAAAAGTACTGCAAACAGGACTAAAGACCGAGAGTTATCTGGGATTTTTACAAAATGGGAATTAAAATAAATCCCTTATAATTGAAAGAAAAAAATGGTGGAAATTCCTTTGGAAATTTGAACATTGAAATGCTTCCATGTATGTGTGTCTGTGGTAGGGAATGGTGAATTTAGAAAGTCATTTGCCTTTCCAGGGTAAGATACATGCCTAAGAAAAGACCTGAGACAACCTAACTCTTTCACCTGGGCTAACTTTCGAATTAGTGCTAGCCTGGCCAAGAATAGCTCCAGTGCTCCAGCACAAAGTCAGTCTGCAAAAATTGGCAGAGGTGTTTGTCTACTTTGCATACCACCTCCACCAAAACAAACAAACAAACAAACAAACAAAAAACAGAATAAATGATGAAAATGCTAGAGAAAGTGAAAGATGCACCAAAATTTCAGGGTAGAGACATCAACCCACATAAATTAGTTGTGTTTCTATATATCAGCAAAAACAATCTGAGAAGGGAAATAAGAAAACGATACCTCTTCCCAAACCATCTAAAATAGAAAATAACTAGGATGAGAAGGTGAAAGGTTTTTTAGTAAATGTGAAGGTACTTGTGATCATGAATAAGAATACTTAATATTGTTACCCTCAAAAGAATCCTACAGATTCAACAAAATCCATATTAAAATTCCAATAGTCTCTTTGTAAGAAGAAGAAGAAAAAAAAGACCATTAAATTCCTTGGAATTGCAAGGCACTCAAATAACAAAATGATCTTCAAAAATAAGACCAAATTTGAGATTCACATTTTTCAGTTTCAAAACTTGCTATGAAATTATAGTAATTAAACTGTGTCGCGCTGACATAATAATAGAAACATATACAAATGGGGTATAATTGAGAATCCAGAAATAAACCAATAAACCCATATATTTATAAACAACTGATTTTTGACAAGATTTCCAATCTATTCAATAAAAAAAAGAAGTGTTTCTTTTATAATGGTGCTGGATCAGCTGGATTTTTACAAGGGAAAAAAAAATGAACTTGAATCCTTACCTTACATAATATAAAAATTACTCTTGAAAAATAGATGAATGGCTTATTAACTATAAGAGCTAAAACCATAAAACTCTAAGAAGAAAAAAAAAATCTTCATATCCTTGGATTTGACAATGGACTCTTAGATTTGTCAAAAAAGAAGGACAGAAATAAAGAAGAAAAAACATGAGCTACAAAATGAAAAATTATTAAAATTGTTCTTTGTTAACGATAAACATTTATATACCTCAAAAGGCATCATCAAAGAAGTGAAAAAATAAACTACAGAATGGTAGAATAAAACATGTGTAAGTCATATATCTAATAAGCATTTAATATCTAGAACAAAGAACTTTCATCATTTAACCATAAAAAGAGCAATAACTTGAGCTGGGGCATAGCTAAGTGGCAGAGTATTTGCCTACTAGTATGAGTCTCTGGATTCAATCAGCAGCAGCACAAAAGAAAAAAAACAAAAAGCCTAAGAAAAATGAGAGAGAGAGAGAGAGAGAGAGAGAGAGAGAGAGAGAGAGAGAGAGAGGGGAAACAAGTAATTTTAAAACTTGGCAAAGAACTTGAATAGACTTTTTAGTAAAGAAGATATATGGATGGCAAATAAGTGCATGAAAAGGCGATTACTATCATCAAGAAAATGCAAGTCAAAATCAAAATGAGATACTACTTTGTACTCACAAATGAAGCTACAAAAACAAAAATAGAATATAAGTAGTATTGGCAAGGATGCACAGAATCTAGAGCATCTGTATATCACAGGTAGGAATGTAAAATGTTACAGCTGATAAAGAAAATATTTTGGTGTTCTTTCAGAGGCAAAAAAAAAAAAAGGAAATTATTATATGCCCCAGAAATTTTACTCCTAGGCATACATCCCGTACTTGAAGATAGGGACTAAGGCAGATGCTGTTAGGTCAGTATCTATTACAATTTTATTTACAATACTCAAATATAGTAATAAAACTATTTGCGTATCAACACATGATTGTAGGAACAAAATCTGGTGAAGTTTTGATATATGCTACAACACAGATGGGCCTTGAAAATCTTGTGGTAAGTACAATAAGCAGGACGCAAAAGATACATATTATTCTACTTATATGGAATACCTAGGGTAAAAAAATTCATAGACACATGAAATAGATGAAGTAGATCAGAATTTTTTTGGGCTGGGGAGTAACAAGGAACAGTGAGTTATCACTTAATGGTAATTATTTATGTTGGGATGATTTTAAAAGTTTGGAAATCAGTTGAGGTGATGATTAGCACAATTAATTACAACATTTAGTTTAATTTTACTCTGAAAGAAAGATTTTATTTTGCACATGTATGGTCATATGCATTTTATTAGTTATTTTAATTAAAGATTGTCTAATTCCTTCAAAGGAACATTATAGAATCAGCTTTTAAATTGTTATAAAATGTTTGTTTGTGTGTACTCATGTGACATTTTCTACAGTTACAGAATCGGAGAAAGAACAGCTTGTTGTTGTCTGTATTTGTAAACTCAGGAGTCAGACTAATGATGACATATTTAAAAAATACTTGGAACTATCCTTTATTAGGTGGATATCTGTAGGCAAGTTACCTATTAGGTTGTTTTACTTTCTAACCTATTACATGAAGTTTACAAAAGTTTTGCCTTACAAAAAATTTTGGAGGATACAATGGCAAAACATACCACAACTAAAGATGGCAAATAAGCTCAAATATGTTAGCAATTATTATAGTAAATGAATTTATACTAGAAGGTGTTCTTAAAATATAGTCAAATATTCATAATAACAAACTTAAATTGACTTTCAAGTAAAAAAAATCTATTAATATTCTTATATAGAACAAATAACAAGAAGGAAATTTTATTTATATACCTGAAGAATTTTCACCACCTTTTTAACTGAGAATGAACATCATAATGAGACAAAAGATTTATCCCCTCCTCATCTAAATTACCTTAGTACTCACATAAACTTTCAATTAATTTCACAAGTGTGAATAATTTCCCAGCTATATTAAGAAAATAGAACAAAACAAAATAAGATGTGATTCTGCAATTTGTATTTGGGGTAAAAATGGGAGTTCATAACTCACTTGAATCAAATGTATGAAAGATGATATATCATGAGCTTTGTAATGTTTTGAACAACCAATAAAAAAATTCACCTACTGTACTCTTATATGCAACATTATAATAGTAAATAGAATTGATTTATTTATTGTAGTAATAAAATTTTAAGTCACTGGAATTATTTAAAAAAAAAGATGTTTTTTAAAAACCATAAAATGGAACCATAAAAATAAAATTATATTTTGTGAAATACCTAGCAAATTTAATAAAGGTCTTTATATTTGATGTAAATGTATATTAGTGAGAATTACACCTCCAAAATAGCACAAGTTTCAATCACAGAACCTGGTATGCTCTTTTTTATGCATTCATGTAGTTTCTAGCTAGCTACTTCTTTTGAGCAAATGGCAGATGCTATCTTTGAGAGATGAGCAATTTAACTACCTGCTGTGTCACAGATGAACAAATCCTAATACAGGGAGAATGTAATCTTGCTCAACATAGAGATTTGCTATTAATTATATTTTGGTCTGTAAACCATTATATACCTCTCTCTCTCTCTCTCTCTCTCTCTCTCTCTCTCTCTCAATTTTTTTTCTATAAAAGAGAAAAATCTTGAGTGACTATGGCTAAAAAATTAGTTATCATTCTGATGTACTGCTTATGAGAAGAATAATAAAATAAATGTTAGAGCAGTTGAATCTTTACCAATCATTTTGTTGCTTTCACAAATTAAAATAACATTCATTATTAGTAGCACAAAAATGGGATTCTATGAGAATAGCTGAACAATATGCAGGAGGTTATCATTATGTGAATATAATTTGTTCTAAAACAAAATCATAAAGTAAATTCATTTAAATATTTACTTCAATTTCATAACACAATGTTGAAAATATGTTTTGACTTTTATCTTGAAAGTGTATCTGGGGTAATAAAAATATTTAAATTCAATTTACCTTAATTTCAGTAGGATTGGATAATTACTTTAACAATGAATTAATTTTCTGAAAACTTCAGGCGTGTATCAAGATAACTTTTGTGTCTATATTTGTGTGAGTTGGTAATTTTTGCCAAAACTTGATAATAGTGTAGTGCATTACAATTGTTTCAGAGAATAATGAGAAAGAAGTTCATTTTTTTGCCAATATATTATAAGGCTTTATCGATTTTTCCAAGTACTTCTCTCAATTATTTTATATTCAAATAATTCTCTTTTGAAGCAAATATTCTATCATCATCCTTGCCAATAATTTTCTGAATTTCTAACCAATCCAATTCTGCTCTACCCTCATTTGTCAAGAGCTTTCTTTGCCTGTGACTACTGACCTCCCTTTATTGGCTTCATGATTTCATGTACTTATTGGAGGATTGACATTTCTGAATTGCCTGAAAATGGTAAATTTGCCAATTAAAAGACTTTCAAGGATGTCTTAAGATGGCTAGTAAATTATGTTTGCTTATCATGGAACTTTTGATGATATTTTGGAGGTCTAATAGTTGAAATACCAATTTAAAACTTATATTTTATCTAGAATGTTTCTAGAAAGTGGTTAGTTGTGCTTTATTGAACACCAATTCCTGAAGGACTTCATTAGTTCTCCAAGGTGGCACATATTGTTTTTGTGTGTCTGTTTCTCATTGATAGGTAATGCATCCTCGCACTTGTTCTGTTTGGAAGCTATTTCAGTAAACACATTCCTTTGTTAATTCTAGTTGAAAATTTTGTATCTATACAGACTAAATCAAACCCATCAAGAAAGTAATATTTTATATATCCAAGCCCATACTTTAATGTACCTTCAGTGCTCTGTTTCATGGGCTTAAAGTTTATCTATTTCCATTTCTATTCCTCAGGACAACCTCTGGATCAATGTGGTTGTAAATGTCCATCTTAAAATGAGGTTTCAAAAACTAATCAAGTCTATTCAAAGTCATTCCTCATGAGTATAAAAGGTTTAGACCATTTCTGTGATGGTGCTTTAAAAGAATAAAACCACCTTATTTTCTAAAGTTCCTGTTTGCACTGAAATGTCTGACAAGTAGTGATCTATTGCAACCCTTTCCTGAAGTGACTTATGCCTCATGTCATTTCTCTTACCTCCAATTCTACTCAGGAAAGAGAAACTATCTTTTTTTTGTAGTGACTACATTTTATCTCTACTGCCACACTGTCTTTTTAAAACCAGTTTGTGTCTATAAAACACTGAGGCACATTATTTATACTTATTATACATGGACTCAAACGAATTTTCTCAAACAACTAGTAATAAAATAATTCTAAATATACCCTCTAAATTTCACACATTAAATTTGATATTTACTAGTTTATATTGTTTTTACCCCAAGACATTGTTCTTCATTTTAAGAATGGATCACAATTTTCTCATATTTTGTATTCTTTAGTAATAGAGAAATTCAAACTCAATTTAACTATATTTTCTTGGAAAAAGATAAAATAATAACACACTTTCTAAATTTGCAGAGCAATTAATTTACTGACTTTCAATATAAAAAATTACACAGAGCTTATGATCCTAAAGAAAAAGAATAGAGAGGTCAAATGATTATAATAAAAAAAAAAAAATCTGGTTACTTTAGTAAGCTCAGGAAATTCAATGTTAGCAATCAAATATAGCCCTTGATCTTATAAAGTGTACATTATAGGGAAAGATAGAAATTTGGTGAATAAAATAATTTTAGGTTGCCTTAATTATTATAAAAGAAATACAGCAAATATAAAGTAGTCCAATAACAGACTTATTTGATTTTCATAGGATGATCAAAATATTTTTGCAAATGCAACACATTAACTGAAATATAATTAGAGAATTATTTCATCCAAGAAAGAAACAGGAAATATATTCTAGAAGTAAGAAATAGCACTTTTAAATTATCCATTTTTTTTCTTTATAAAAAGTCTACCTTCAAAATACTGATGTACCTTCAATCTTATGGAGAATTGAGCAAAATGCTATTTTCAGCAAAATTGTATTCAAGACAGGAAGAAACAAAGATATATTCAGATGAAATAAGTGAGAAAGCTTATCACTCCAAGTGTTTGGAAAAATAATTACAATATCCTTTTAAAATATAGTGTGAGACTCACTATGCAAATAGGTAACTGTCTGATCATATGTTACAATGGGACTCTGACCTACAACCCCAGCAGCAGCCAGTCCAGAAAGACAAACCACTACCTCTGTGGCCATTTGTACAGGTCTGCCAACTAGCCACCAGGTACCAATATTTATGTTTCCATACAGAATATATTTCCCTATATTCTATTACTTCTAACTCAAAAAATAACAGAAAGAAAGGAACAAACAAACATACTTTCCAAGCCAATCATGGAAGAGGATCTATGTTTATGTAGTCTTCCTCCAACTTCAGTTCTGAGCACAACAAAGCTGAGGACTTTGTTTTATTTTTTTTATAATTCTGTTACAAAGCTTTCCCACTTTCCATTTGCTTTTAAGTCTCTGCCAAATACAAATGATGATGACTGACTCATTTGTTATAGCGAGTTCTTAAAAACTCCTTTTTACTTCTACTCATTTGTGTGACTCTGGTTTATTTCCACAAAGGTAAGTGGATTTTAAAGAGAATGAAGTTGAGTAATAAAGGAAGGAATAGTGAAAAGAGACTAGCCAAAATGAATGCAAATCAGTTATTGCTAGAGTAACTATTCAAATAATTATATCAACTAAAACTATGTGGTAAAAAGCATAACTAAAATATGAGACAGTGATAGTGTGCATGACCTAGTGATGTCACTCAAATATTCTAGTGTTTTGGTGGAGGAAGGATATTTACTTTTTGTCAAATCAGGCATTTACTTGAACAATTTAAGGATCAATAATATGTACTCTTATGAAACATTTTGAGAAAAAATAGGTAGAGAGAAGAAATAAAGAAAAAAATAATCTGATAGCAGAAAAGAGAATGGATATAGTTTAATATTTCAAGAGGAATCAAAAGCCTAAGGTTATCATCATGGTCTCTTTTTACTGATTTTCTTTCTCCTGTAAGGAATGTAATTTATCAATTTAAATAACTTTCATCATGGCTATGCATTTAGGACTCTACTTTTTTAGTATAACGTATGATCAGTTTCTTCATGGCTTATATTCTTCATTCACAAATAGACTCCCTATGAGCTGAATAGGTATGAGAGAGAAAAATTATAACTATGTACATTATAAGAATGAAGGTGCTGAGGTATATTTAATTAATGTTAAGCCACAGAAGTAATTTAAGTAATGCAAATGGTACACTAGTGTTAGTCCTGAAGTGGGACTTCTAGATACACTAAAGCTTTAGTATTCTTTTCAGCCTTCAATCTACCTCCAGATGGACTGCTAATTTCATTAAGCCATATATATTTTTTCTCCCAACAAATGAGGCCACGAGCAAGAAATTTTCAGTGTGTTACAACCTCAAAGAACAGATTCTGTGTGGAAACTGTGCCTTTTTTTTTTTTTTGCTGTTGGATTTTAACTTCACATGTGCTAGGCTGTAACCCCAGCCCAAGAAGGCACCATTTTAATATTATGACTCACTTAGAAAAACTTTCCATTGATATTACGAAGGTCATTCCATCCAGGGTTGCCTGTGACATCTACCAGCAGTTTGATCAGATTTGATCTAATTGTCCCTAGAACTTCCTTGCCCCAACTAAATTTGACCATTTGCCCAGGTTGAATTTAAAAAGGATGCTGGAATAAGCAATGCAAACCTTGCAATCTGTGAAGTGGATAATTCAATCTTGAGATAACATCTCCAAGTGATATTTTATCTGTAATAGACAGGAGGTGACAAGAATAGTACCATATCTGAAAAAAAAAGTTTTAAACTGTATTTCCTATAATTTTATTTTCTGAAACTTATAACTACTCTTCTTACTACAGATGTAAATCTTTTCCTTGGTTCTTAAGAACATAGAAATAATATTCATTTTGTGGTGGGCAATTTGTTCCTATTTGTGCAATTTTTATTGTGATTTATAATACTTGCAATATTTTATCTAATGTAATAATTCAAAATTTACATAATTAATATTTACTTCTTTGTCTTCAAAATTATTTTAAAAGTTAAAATTTCAAATTCAGAATTCCAGGCTGTCACTTTTATTTTTGTTTCTTAGCCACTATACAAATTTGAAATTCAAAGATGCAATCATAATCATATTAAAATTTGAACTTTAGTGTATTGCACAAGGAAATTAACCAAACATATTCAAACATTTACATTTTTCTT
Source organism: Marmota flaviventris (assembly GCF_047511675.1). Taxonomy (NCBI): domain Eukaryota; kingdom Metazoa; phylum Chordata; class Mammalia; order Rodentia; family Sciuridae; genus Marmota; species Marmota flaviventris. The sequence goes on along the minus strand of NC_092501.1, from coordinate 109,809,986 downwards.
AATATAAATATTTAATTGTCTAGTTGAATGAAATTCAAATGTATTTATAGTCTGATTTATTTTAAATAATGTGTCTTTTTAAATTGAGATTTTATTAATTAAAATTAATAAAGAATATATAATGTTTAAAATTATTCATTTTGAAAAACAATTACTAGTTTCTACAAGTTTGATTATATTTGAAAGTGCTAAATTATGTTAAAGAGTAGAATATTGTTTTTCTATTTTATTTATAATTTTTAAATTTTTTGAGTGCCAGAGTTTTAGTCAAATTTTACATCAATATGACCAAAAGACCTGACAAGAATAATGGAAAGGAGGCAAAATATATTTTGGCTAATGGTTCAGATGCATCAGTCCATAGATGGCAGATTCCATAAATCTGGGCCCAAGATGAGTGTGAATGTCATGGTAGAAGGGCATGGTGGAGGAAAGCAGCTCAAGATATAGTAAAAAGGAAGCAGAGAGAACTCCTTTAACCAGAGAAAATAGAAAACCTAAAGGCATGCTACTACTGTTCTATCTCCTCAAGCCATATCCTGCCTGCCTACACTTAGCACCCATTTAATCCATATCAGTGGATTGATTCACTGGTTGAGTTGTACCCCATTTTACCTCTCAATATTCTTACATTCTGATGAGAATGAGCTTTGGGGAGACAACTACTATATGAACTATAACAACTATTTATTATTGTCTTATAGTCTCAACTTTTATTCATTTATTAATTCACCCACCACATATGTATTGATTAGCTATTACATGTCAGGGACATATTAAACAATAATGAAGAAGACAAATTTAGCCTGTACCTTATGCACATATGGAATGATTTAAAAAATATCTAAAGCATTATAATTTAAACTACTTTGCAAAGACTGAATTTTAAGTAAATGATAATTCCTCTACATAATATTTTTAATATTAAAAATGATGAAGGCATGGATCAATTATTTATTAGGTACATATTACTCCTTACTCTGTTTTGCAAAATTGTTTCATAACCAGGTTTCTAAAATTTATAAATTTAGTTAAATAATCTGAAGAACATAATTATCTCCCTTAATTTTTTGATAATATAACATATGATAACAAAAAATATCAATGATAAATAACATACATAAAATTTTATGTGCCAATTTTTCATTGGTTTTTAATCCTTCATAGTTTTCTCATTTTATCATATAGGTCTACAAACAAATTTTTTCAAGTTCACAGTTTTATAATTAAAGATTTTTCCTAAATTAACAAATTCTCTTTGGTCTAAGCCTTCCATTAAATGAATCTTGATTAAAAGAGTCACCAGACAAGGAAATTACTCCATTTTATAAGTATGATAAATTTATAAATTAAAATTATTTAACAATGATATTTGTGCCACATATGCTTTCAAGTTTCATATCAAAACACAGTTTCCACTGAGATACATCTATGGATTTGGGTATGATGGAGAAAACCATTTAGTTGCTGAGTATCTATTGTGGCCCATATGGAAAATACAAAGCAAATCAATCTAATCACCAACCTGCATTATATATTTTCTTTATATTTTAAAAATTAAACTCACAATTTTCTGTTAATGTGACTTCACAATTAGCAGGAACTTTAAATATGACATGAGCTAGTAGGATATCTTTTTTTATAATTTGTTTTTTTAAAGACTTTACTTTTAATATACCAAATATATCCATAATATTAAAGTAATGGCTTAATAACATCAGGAGATTTAAATCAGTCACATACTTTTCCTTATATACATATGCAAAATGGTGGTGATTTTTAATTTAAAAAATTGAAAGCCTATTGCCAATATTATTTCCTTTCTCCATTTGAATTTTTTTATTGGTTGCAACAGCATCTCTTAAATATACTAGTTAAAATCCTTTTTTAAAAAAAATTTAAGAAATATCTTTACATTTCACCGTATTTTTTTTAATTGGTTAGTTTAGATTTCTTCTATAAGTAGGAAAATTATAATATATCCTATTATGAAAAATGGGGATGGCTATTCTTAGGAGAACTCAACTAAGAAAACTCAAATCTTCTCCTTCAATACGTATTGATTCTATGCAGCTAGGCCCTTTGAGTAGTTTCTGCTCAGAAATAAGATCAATATTCCCATAATACTATGAGTTTATCTTTTACTAGATATGGACACATGTGACACTGTTTGATACAATAGATTTCCATAAACTCTTGCTAGTGTAGTTTATTATATTGAGGTTCTGCTCTGTTAAGATCCTAGTGAAGACAAAAAAAAAAATATATAGTTAAATGAATCAGCATTTCCAGCAATGCCTTCTCTGTTGTTTCCTGATTTCTCTGATAACTTCTATAATTGTACATTAGAATATAAGACTTAGAGCAATTGATGATTTTCACCATGAAGCCAACATGAAATGTGTGGTGTTTCAACTTATTTAGAAATAAAAGTGTAAGGCATTTATCCACAAACAAAAGAAGTCAGAAATTATTCTTCTGAATAAAATAGTGCTCTTTCTTTTAAAGTATAATCTTGGTTTTTACAGAAACTATTATTTATTTGTTGATTATTTTATCTAATAAATTATGAAAATATGCAGTGGCATGTTTTGTGGATCAGAAGATAAATATTTGTTTCTTTTCTTTTATTTTTTTGATACCAGGGATTGAACTCAGGGTCACTCGGCCACTGAGCTGCATACCCAGCCCTATTCTATCTTTTATTTAGAAACAGAGTTTCACTGAGGTGCTTAGTGTTTTTTTGCTGAGGCTGACTTTGAACTTGTGTTCCTCCTATCTCAGCCTCCCAAGCCACTGGGATTTCAGGCATGTGCCACCGCGCCCAGCCAGAAGATAAATTGCACATTAATTTATTCATGAAATCAAACAGGTAGATTACTTTTTTCCAAACAGATCTTCATTATTCTCGGGAATAAATGTTTAGGACATGTGCTATGGGTAAGACCCTGAGGTCCGTGGAAGAATGTGAATTTGAAATCTGTTCTCCTGAGCCAGTGAAAAGGAGACTTCCATTCCTACTGGAGTCAACTTCAAAAAACAAGAAAAATCTACCTCAAGAGGCCATAAGGGGAAGCAAAGTCTCGGTGAGAGTATCAAAGAAAAGTATATTGATGACATATCAATACAAGTAGCATAATTCTAGGGATAATCAATTAAGAAAAAGAAAAAGCACTGTAAGACATCCTAATTGTCTCCTCATTGGGCTATAGTTCTAAAGCAAGGTTTGAATCATTAGGAAGAACTGGGAGCACAAATCAGCACTCTCATTTTCCAGACACAGCTGTGTTTAGTAGGTTATCAATGCACGATTAAATTTAAGCACAATACTGGTTTCCCAGGTCTGTCATATAGCATAGCACCACAAACTTAAAACAGCAGAAAGTTCTTGTCTTTCAGTTCTGGAGTCAGACATCCGAAAATAGGGTGTTAGTAAGGTCAAGGTACTCTGAAATACGCAAGGGATCATTTCTTGCCTCTTCCTGGATTCTATACGTTTGCTGACAATCTCTGGTGTTCCTGGGGTTGTAGCTGCATTGCTCCACTCTGTCGTATTACAAGGTGTTCTACTTCTATGTCTATCTTCACATGGTCATCTTCTTATAAGAACGTCAAGAATATTGGATTAAAGATTCACTTTCCTCGAATATGATCTCATTTTAAGTAATTACATTTGCCCTTCCTTCAAATGAGATCAACCCCATTTGAGGTCCTGAGAGTTAAGACTTCAATGTACATATTTGGGGAAAAATTTCAATGTATAACAGATACAGAATTGATTTAATACAAATAAAGAATGGTTCACGTCAACTAGAAAGAAAAATGGTAATAATAAGTAAAAAAAAATGATAACAAAAAATGAGTAATTAGATTTGGACAAGATATGGGGAGGAGCCAGGCAGCTCCTTATTTTGCCTTAATGAAATTTAGTGGGTTTTCTGTGCAAAAGTCTGCTACAGTTGAAACTATGAAGCTTGAAAGGATGAAAGTCAGATCCCAGGCTGTCCAAACATAAAGAGGAGAAAAATCCAAATCCTTTTGCACACAATTTCTAATGGCAAAGGTTGAAATCGCAAAAGAAAAGAATACAGGTATTAGCAATATACTAGTATAGCAATCAAGGATGTTTTGCCAGGAATAACCACAATACCTAAAAAATCAACCCAGAAGCTTGGGAGGCTGAAGTAGGACGATCATAAGTTCAAATCCAGCCTCAACCAACAACTTAGCAAGGCCTTAAGCAACTTAGGAGACCTTCTCTCAAAATAAAAAAGAGCTGAAGATGTGGCTCAGTGATCAAGCACTTGTACCAGGAAAAAAAAAAAAAAAAGCAAAATAGCATTTTTCAATTGCTACTGAAATTGCCATACTTTCTAGATCCTGGCCACTTGAAATGTGACCTAGGAATCAACAACATCAGAATCTCCTGGGGGTTTGCTAAAACTCTGCTCAGCTCCAGGCACACTGATTCAGAATCTTCATTGTAATTTGATCTTCTTGGGATCCAGCTGCACTTCAAATTTTAGAATCATTTTACTGGTTTAATACATGGAAATACAAAGAATTTCTACAAAGCTACAAATTTTTTGTTTTAACTGAAATGAATGTTACTGAATCTTCAAAAAGGAAGATTTAAATGGGTTCTCTTTGAGATGTTTACATTTTGTATTTTCACATCTAAAAAAATTGCCTCCAACTTTATGTCAAATAAAAGAATTGTAAAGTTCCCTTTTAGTCTTAGGTTTATTGTGTTAGGGAAATACAAATTTGGCAGTATTTCCACTAAACAGAAAAGTGATTCTGTATATCAGTATATACACATATATATCAGTGTATACATATTTTCAGACTGTATGTATGCATATATGTACAGACTTTATGTACTAATATATATATATATATATATATATATATATATATATATATATATATATATATATATATGTGTATATATATGTATACACATAAGTACAGTCTAAACTTTATCAGTTTAATTGCAAATAAAGCTCTTCTGTAAGGTCATCTAAAATATTTTATACTATTCACTATTGATTCTGTTATGAAAAAAAATTTTCTTAGTCAATTGCATCACCACACATAGTATGGTTATAAATTCATGATCTAGTCAAATATTTTGTACAAAGTCTTTATAGAATAACTATTTCTTACAGTTTTGTAAACTTCACTAATGATCAAATTTGCATGGATATTAATTATAGGCTAGAGGTAACTGAATAAAATATTGCAAGTTCTTGTCTTGAACAATAATTGAAATGTACCTGTGAGTTATAAGCACAACAGAAGAACTACCTTAAAATGTTTATATGTTATTAGGCAAAAAATTCTATTATTTTTAATAAGAAACTTGGACATAATTATACAGAGAACTGATTGTTTTATGCCACAGGGAACAGATTAAAGAAAATGTTTAGTTTTATTATATGTCTGCTTAAAGTACAGTCTTGAAATTACTGAAGCAATATGACTTCTGATACACATATTTTATAAGTAGAGATAATATTTTTTCTCACTTTGAACAGATTATTTTACCTACCTAAAGAAAAAGGAGAGACATTACACTGTATTTCACATAGCTACTTTAAGATGTCTTGAACCTTCTAAAAGCTCACTAGAGCTTCTCCATTTCTTGGCTGTTGTAAATGATGCTGTAATGAGCCTGGGAGTGAAAATGGATCTTTTACCTACTGTTTTTATTTCCTTTGGATATAAACTCATTGCTGGATTATATAGTAGTTCTATTTTTTTTTTAGGAATTACAAATAGCTATAATTTTCTGTGATGTTGTACTAACTTACATTTTCCCAGCAGTGTGCTGGAATTCTCTATTCTCCACAGGATTGTCAGCACTTATTATTTTTTGTCTTTTTGATAATGGCCATTCTCACTAGAGTGAAATGGTATCTCATTGTGATTTTGATTTGCCTTTCTCTGATGATTTGTAATGGTGGACACTTTTTAATATGCTTATTGGCCATATCCATGTCTTCTTTTGAGAAAAGTTTAGTTCTATTGCCCACTTTTTACTGGATATCAACCTCTTGTCAGATTAATTATAGTATTAATTGTAAATATTTTTCTCACATTTTGTAGATTTTCTCTTTACTTTGTTGTTTCCTTTGCTGGGTAGAAGCTTCTTGTTTGATGTAATCACATTTGTCTATTTTTGTTTATTTTATTCTATTTTGAGGGTTAAAAATCTTTGATACTTTCAATGCCCTGAAGTATATTTACCTATATTCTTTCTGATTGTTTAATAATCTCAGGTCTTACATTAAGTCTTTCATTCACTTTGAGTTACTTTTTATTACTGATAAAAGATAGGAGTCCAGTTTCAGTCTAATGCATGAGAATATGTATTTTTCCCAAGACCATTTATTGAAAATATATTTTTCTATGCTACATGTTCTTATCACCATGTGAAAAATCATTCTTTTCCTACTTGATTTCTTATAATTCAGAAACTTCATTAGAAACATGGTCTCCATGCACTATGTGAATGCCTATATATATAAAAAAATGCTACCAAAATTGGGTGGGTACAAGTATTACAAACAGAACATTTTCAATGTCATGTAAAGGAAAAATATATATTTCATGTGAACGTGCCCCAGACAGTTTACCTTTGTCATTCAAAAGGTCTTTTTTTTTTCTAGAACCTGTTATTTTGTATTCCTGTAAAACCATGTTTCTAAAACTTTAAGCCGTATATGAATTAACTGGGACCTTACTCAAATGGAGATGCAGATCCAGTATGTCTAGGTGAAGTCTGGAATTCTGCATTTCTAATAAACCCCTGGGTGATGCTAATGCTGCTGGTCCACAAGCCAGACTTTGAGTAACAAGGCACTAAGAGAGCCTCTCTCCTAACCACAATCTCTCTTCTTGAGAATCCGGTGGGAAATAATGTTGAAAATTTGTTATACTGCAATTCCATGTGGAATAAACAGACAGATGCACAGGATAAAGTGTGATGCAGTAGGAAAATAGCTGTTTTTTAATCAGATAGTTTAAACTGGATTATAAATTTCAACACAGATGTCATGAAACTATGGAAAAATAATTTTCCATATTTCAATTTAGGTTTTCTCACTTGTAGCATTGAGATTATGATCCAATCTACTTACATTAAAATATGATTCTGGGATTCAGATGATATATGGGAAAGTGTTTCCTACATGATAAAGTACTACATAAGTATATTCCATCGATATTTTATACATTTACATGTTTCCCTGCCTTTCCCCTACCAGTACCATCATCGCCTCAGGTCTGTGCTTTTTTTTCCCTCTTAACCTCCTGTGAAAAGTGCTTAGGAAACTGTCATTCCGCTGCTGCATAGTCACAGTCTGCCAGCACTATACCAACTGAGAGAAGAGAGGGATCCAAGGGGGGAAAGCACAGACAATTTTCTTTCCTCAGCAGTTCTGCCTATAAAGCCCAAATATAAAAGGAGAAAATCACTGTGGTATGGCATGTGAATTTTAAGATGCTTTCATTGGGTTCATTCATATTCTAGAGTACTGTCCTCAAGAGTTTTTACCACCTTAGAAAGTAAAAGAAAAAGTCTTTCTTTTAAAAAATATTAAAAGAAATATGTCATCTTCACAAAGATGGTTATTGTAGTCATTGATCATGTAACTACATAGATAATATTCTGAACTTTGCAGCTAGCTACAAACCAAATGGTAACTTTACGTGTGATATATAGATGTAGTGAAATCGCTTTAAAACTAATGCAGAATTTATTTGTAGTGCACAATTTATTAGTATGCATGGAGATGAATTAGAACTTGCAAGCTATATTGAACTTAATGCATGAGAAAGGGAAATAATGAATTACTTGAAAATCATTCTTAAGCATCATTGCTAATGTACTGCTAAACTGCAATAGTACTAAATGCAAAGACAAATATTATTATACCTGCCAGAGTTCCCATATTGTGTTTTACACAATTCCTTAAAGAGCATAAGCAAAGGCATTTGACTCCCAGCTTTATGAATAAATGCAATAGGAAAATATAGACACCAAATCTTTAAAAAGTCTTTAATAATTTAAAATTCCTAAAAATATGTCTCAGTTTAATGACCAAAAAAAAGTTGCATTTAATTTCCAGACAGATTGAACATGGAATTTATTAACTGCATATTTTTGATGGATGGAAGAAAATGTAATAAACGAAGAGATGAGCCTAAAACTGCACTTACCAAGCTTTATTTAGCATCTGTGCTCAGTTAGCTGACTTCTCTATCTGGAGCTCTAATATTATACTGGCTATGCCTTTTAGTGTGTACTAAATCCTAGCCACATAAAAGTGAAGTTAAATAGTATTTACAGGTCTTTTTCATACAAAGTGCAAACCACCATTCCATTTATAATCCTATAATAACACTTTGTAATCTGCATACCAATGTAGTGCAAATAACACATTTACTTTAGAAATGAGCATAATTAGATTATATAGATCATAGTTGAATTAGACTGACCTTTTGCTAGCATTCTCTGATAACTCAAGAAAATTTTACTACTTGGCTGACTACTCTCCTTTAATCTGAATAATCAGTTTTTGGCATAAGCCTCTAAAAATCTTCAGAATATGTCAAAGTTTGGAATTTATATGAAGATTTTTGTTTGTTTCTCCAGGAGTAGGGAGTTTTAGTGTTCAACGCTGAGTGTTTGGGTGAATGTATCTATTTACAGTTAAGATCAAGAAACTCATAAAATACAAACTGAGGGATGATATAAAAATGGTTTATAATTGAGTTTGCTATGGATTTTGTATTTACATTTTTGAAACCACAATATTTTAGGGGATATATTTTTATGTGTAATTAACCAAATTTAATACTACATATTGTGTAATTGAAGCTAACCTTCTGCACTTAAAAATAGGTCAGAAATTTCCCCTAATTTGATTACATTTCTTCTAGTTATTTTTTTTTCACTTAAATACTTCTTATACACTGTTATGGTTTAGATCTAAAATGTCCCCCAAAGGCTCATCTTTTGAAATATGAAACAAGGTTCAAAAGTTGGGCTTTTAGGGATTGATTGGTTCATTAGGGCTCTGATCTCATAAGAGAACTGATCCATTTAATGGATCAATCTATTGGTAGACAAATGGACTACTGGGAGGTAGGACCTAGTTAGAGAAAGTAGTTAACTGAGGGTATGTCCTAAAGGGGTTTATCTTGTCCCCAACCACTTCTGTCTCTACCTCTATCTCTGTCTCTATCATCTCTATCTTTTTCTCTCTATATCTCTATCTCAGCTTCCTGGCTGCTAGGAGCTGAATAGTACTCATCTGCCATGCTCTTCCACTATGATACTCTACTCACCTCAGGTCCAGAGCAATAAAGCTGGCCACCCATAGACTAAGAATTCTGAAAGCATAAAACAAAATAAACTTTTTTCTTCTCAAAGCTGTATATGATGGGTATTTTGATCACAGTTAAGAAAAAGATGAATAACACATGTATCTGCTCTAGCTCTCATACATTGGAGTAAGTGGTGTAAACTGAGTTATCCATTTCAAAGTATTTCACTTCTGAAATAGAAAACTGCAATCAAAGATAAGGGACATATGGTAATGAAAGCAACAGCAACAAAAAATAATTATTGACAGAGTAAATCCCATCCTCTGATTAAGGAAAATCAAGTACATAAAGAGCCATAAGTAACTTTAACACATTTATATTCTTTCACTTCTAGGTCCTCCAATAAGCAAAATGTCATATAAATTAGTACAGCATTCTCTAAGTATGTTACTGACAAGGACTTTTGTCCCCTCAGGATCATTGGCAGTTAGGGTCACAGCATGCAAGGGCCATCCTTCCTGTCTTCCCCCAGGAAAGTTCAAGAACTTAGGTAGAACAACAGAGAAGTTGAATTGGAGACTACTTCAAGAATATTTCTCATTTTTACTAACTCTCCTGTAAATTCTGTAAGCGAAAACTTATCTTAAGTTATTCCCTGTGTAAAATAATATCTCATTATAATTTTATTATCTTATTATTATCTTTTACAATGGAGTAAAATAATTTCCTTAGTTTGAGTCAACTAGATCATATTTATAAGACGGAAGAAATATTCCAAGGCTGTGATAAATGTGAAGTTCACTGAATAAAAAAAAAATCAGGTATTATTTGGGCTTACCAGAGTAATAGATATATGTGAATTTAATTTAAGTGTTAATGGACATAATTATAAGATACATCTTCACAAAGTATTTGTTACATATTTTGTATTCTACCTAATAGTTAAAATTCTAAACACTTTCAGTTAGTTTTCTTCCCAGTTCCTCATCCCCAAATAAACCCATAGATTCATTCAGTCTTAAAAATATATTGTGACTTTCCACTGACATCATTTTAATAAAGCTACCCTAAGAGCTCCTATGAGTTGCTTTTAACTGATCTCCCTGCTTCTATTCTTACCCTAATTAATCTCTTCAGTGTAGCTACAGTGATGCTTTTCAAATATGATATCTTTTTTATATTTTAAATATTCAGTGTATTCCCATTGCCATCATAAGAAAATGCACAGTATGTTGCCAAAAAATCTTACTTCTTCCTGGAGACTGTTCTGTTCATAAAGTGGTTTTTATCAGTCCAGATTTTTTTTATCTCAAAATTAATATTTTAGCCATTCCTTTATAATACTTATCATAACCTGCAATAATCTTATTTATTACCTTACCTATTGACTGATTCTTTCAAATGTGTAAGCAGAGGACTAATACTCTTGCTTTCCCAGTTTATCTTTTTAATTTTTGGCCAGTACCTGAATGACATCTTATCATTTCACTATGAAGTTAAATACTGAACAAATATGTACTTTGGTAGCAAGAAGATCAAGTATGGTCTAACTTTGGGAACATAATCATATCATAATTAAAATATAATTTTCTTAAATACATATTTATAATTGTTATAAATATAATTAGATTATTTTAGGTATACATGATTGCCTATAAAATGCAATCATTTTAAATGTTCTGACCAATGAAGTTGAAGAAAATTCTACATACCTAATTATCTTTTAATACTTAAGATTTTTAAGTAATTGTATGGGTAACATTGTACCTACCATCCACATTCTTTCACAATTTAATTCTTTGAGTTCTTTTCTGAAATTTTCCTCTCTTTCAGTTGAATTTATTAATTGTAATATATTTCTTAGTCTTATATCCTGAATTCTTATGTTTTCATGTGGCTAACCTCAATGATTTACCATACTCATGATTCCAACTATTATATTTATATGGAAATCAACTTTCAAATTTTGATCTTTTACATTGATAAACATAATTCCAACATCTTGAAGTCTAGCATGATTTAGATAATGTACTTTTATCTCAGTGTTGCCAGATTGAAAAAAAAAAAAAAATCAACTCCCTTAAATTTCTTTCTCCCAACAGATTTTATTTCTTTTATTGATGTGTCCAAGGATGAAAAATCTTGGAGTCATCTTTAAATCAATATTCTTCAGTTTGTCTCCTTTTGCTTTGTTTGCTCTTAGTATTTCCTTCACATCTTTCTCAGACTTATCCTTTCTATTTCTTTTCCCATGGCCCTTACTCCAATCCCTTAACTCACTCTTAAATAACTGTAAATATTTTCTGTGTAGCTAACTGGCTCCAGATTCTTTCCACTATCCACCACTGCCAGATTACATATGGAAAGACATTTTTAATCATTTTTTACTCCTGCACAAGAAACCAGAGCGTTTTAAAGTAATCTATGCCAAATAACACACATGAATAAACACACACACACACACACACACACACACACACTCACCCCTCTCAAACAGAACCTCTAAAAAAATCCTTTGAAAAATATGTAGTTTTTTTTTTAAACTTATTTCCTTATCACCAGTGGAATATATTCATTTTATCTTCCATCTCATTCAGTTTGTTATTACCTCAGCTTTTAAATTCTTATAACGTTTTACCCTTCTCCCATAAGGGATACTTCATTCTGAGTATAACTCCAATATTTCCATCAATTCTCTTCCTATTCACATTGGACTATGTCTTCTTTAGATTTCATACTCCCTCATATCTTTTATCAGAAAAAAATATTGCTTGAAGATTTATCTTGTTTATATGTTTATTTTAATATTTTAATCCAGCTCATCATGAAAATGAAATTAAAGATATATTTGAAGATCAAGGTTGGAAAATGTTTTATACATTAAATATAAGTAGTAAAATACACTTAATTAATTTTAAGAATAAATATATGGTCTATGGAAATAGGTCAGTTGGTAGACTGCTTGCCTCACATGCACAAGGCCCTGGGTTCAATCTTTAGCACCACAAAAACAAAATTAAAAAGTATAAATACTAAAGTCTAAATATGTGTACATATTACATTTTTAATAATCCTAATATGTCTACACTAATATAAGCACTACTCCAAATCAAAGGTTACATAGATGTTACTTAAAAGAACCTGGAAAAAATATTTATTCATCCTTCAATATCATTAAGATTTAATATTCCCTGATGAGTTCAAACAGGTTTAATGAATGTATTTTAAAAAGTCATACTGACAGTTTCTCAGTTTACAAATATCTAAAGTACAAATTTTGAATATTTCTTCTTAAGTGTATAATATTTTTAATGAGGTTATATAAAAGGGAAAATTTAAAATATCAGTAAATTCAATAATTCTACAGTGCATTTATTTTATACCTAAAACTGTTAAAAAGTCTTTGTGGAATATAATTTTGAAATATTTTATTTTCGTAAAGCTGTTCAAGACAGCAGAGAAATAGTTTATAAAATGTTCGTAGTTAGGAATGCTGCTTTCTCTTCATTTTGACACATCTAGGGCATGCAATTATTCACAAAGGTCACTTTCTAAAGAAGAAAAAGAACAATGACCAAAGGCAGCATTTAGGTCTCAAATAGACTATGACAATTTAATCAATGACAAAACCCAATGTCAAGAACCATCTCATTTCTAGGTAGACAGAGAATGACACTTCATCGGAACAAAGTACAATTGTCTACTTTACAAACTAGCCAAAAAGTGACTACAGTCACCAATTGGAGAGATTTAGAGGGGAAAAAATGCAATAGATACAAAAAAATATTTTAGGTTTAAACTTTCCTTTCCTTACCAATATTTTCAAAAAAGTCATTATGAATTAAACAATGCTTATAATCTTAAATAGTCATCATATTAAAAACTTGACTGAGAATATAATTTACTGCCCTACCCTCATAAAAATATGTTTTAAATTTATACTGCAGTTAAGTGATTTATAAATTGAATATGATAAGACCACCTTTTCACTTGTTTATTTTTTTCTCCCCAAGTTGAAAAGATGTTTGAAACAAAGGTGTAAATAAGCCTTTGTACAATATTCAAAGGCTCCAGCATTTGTATTTCTTTAAAAAATAATACTGATTAGTTTTGTTGAGCAATTGTAACCACTTCTACCTATGTATATGGAGTCTATAGATGTCACTAATATTCACTAAAGGTAGTGTCATTTTCATTTCAGCTGTACAAGATGACTTCTGTTTCTAATTATAATACATGGATACATATAGGTCTTTCAGACAATTCAGTAACACAATATGTGTAAGCTCCAAAATGTTTTAGGTATATAGCTTGCAATAAATACTTTAGGAAGTTATTCAAAATTCTGGTCAAAATGAGTATATTCATTTATGTGAGTTAGTTCTTATTCTTTCAAGGAAAGGTACAGGAATATGTGATTGAGATAGTCACAATACTTGTGATAAGATAGTTGAAAATCTATAGTTTTCCCTATACTTGCAAAGCTACATTTTAGGATATCAGAATAAGACCACGATCCTGCTCTCCAGTAACAACAGCTAATCCAAGTCAATATAAAACAGGAAACGTGTACTAGTGATAAGGGATTAGGGGATTTCTAAAAGAAGTAGAATAGTTTTAGAAAATGGAAAATTATAGTATAAAATGTTATATATTAAGATGTTTATGCAAGATGAAATCCCGGGATAAATTTCACTAAATCATAAAATTTCCATTTCACATTAAGAAAAAATAAGTCATGTAATCATATTTGCACATGAGATAGCATGTTCTCTGTTCTCAGATTACTGCTACTAGGTATGCATACATATGGGATTCTATTTAAAATGCACTTTGAAACTTATGGTTTGTATAAACTGAGCCGGTTTAAACTGAAAGTATTTTCAGGAATACTCAAGACAGAAAAACCTGGTCTGTCAAGAAGGAAAATTGTATATTTTATTTTTTGTATCAGGGATTAAACCTAGAGGTGCTTAATCACTGAGCCACATTCACACATTCACTTTTTATGTTTTAATTTGAGACAGGGTCTCACTAAGTTCCTTGGGATCTTGCTGAATTACTGAGATTGAACTCCAACTTGAGATCCTCCTTCTTCCATCTCTGGAGTCCCTGGATTATTGGTATGTGCCAGGAACCCAGCTGAAAATTCTAATTTATTTTTTATTAAAAATAGTGTTATTCATTAACTGGGGAAGAAAGAAAAGGGAACATAGAATAGTTTGAGCACAGTAATAATCAAATATCCAATAAACATTATTTTTGAGAGTTCACTAAACTGTCAGTTTTTCAATTTATCATTATGTTCACCACATTCCTCAACATTTAAATGACCAAAACCTTTCCATCCTGACTCCAGCCCTCATTACCACCTTAACTCTCTTCCTACGGCTAATCTTGTCCTACACTATGTCTTTCTTTATTTGAAAGTATCGAGAGGTCTAAGAACAAAATTGTTAGTGACTATTTTGAATTTTATAAAAATCTCTCAATAAACTAATTCACTTTCCTTCAAAATCTCCAAATTCTGTGATACCTACAAGTTCTTCTTTCACCTGTATTCTTGTAACAAAGGGGATATTTGTTTAATATTCCTAGCAGAGAAAGCAAATCTGAAAAATTAGAAACCCAAAACAAAACTGTCTGTACTTTGGGAAATATGTTTGATCATGTTTGTAGGAAGTTTTTAATGTTCTTTATATTCTTTAATATAAGTTAACAAATTACATGGAGTTATGACTTCCTGTGTGTGTTATTAGGTTAAATTCATATTTTTTTCCTAAAGACCCTGGGAAATGTTGAGGTAGCCTTGTTTCTCAAAATTTTTTTATTATTATAAAGTGACTATGGATACATAAATCTTCAATTTCTTTTCATTTCAATGTCATAACAAGGCTTGTAAAAGAGCTTGTAAAATTGTAACGTTTAATTTGTTAAAATTCTAGGTGAATATATTCATCTACTTAGAGTAAACCTATAGATTTTACAAAACACAACCGACATCAATAATACCTACTGCTCATCACCCAAAAATATTGTGTACATAGAAAGGCTACATTTAGATAACATAGAAAGACTGGAAAATAGTGTACTTGCATATGTATTAGTTGTAGAACAGGCAGAATAAAGCTGGAGCTTCTCAATTAAGCATATGTGAAGGACAAAATCTGTGCCAGTCTATACAACTACTTTATCTATTAAATAAATATCTATTAAATCTATTAAATAATAGATTGCTCAATTGTTTTCTTAATAGCAATACAAGAAACTAAGAATGTAAGTTTAATATTCTAGGTAAGGTTAATTCACAAGAAGAGTAAATAAACATGGTATTAATCCCAGAGAAGTTAAAAGGAAGTTTCACTTTTTGAGATTAAGCCTCTTATATCCAGGCTCTAATTTTTATTACAACTCAAGGACACTTGGGAGAAGAAATACGTTATGAACTAGACTCCATTAAATAGGAATAAAAGGTCTGGAATTTAAGAAATAGTGGACTCAGGAATAATAAAATATTGGAAATAATATTTTGATTGCAGAAACATGAGAAACAAGTCACCTTTACATTTTGCAAACTGACATTTAATACAGAGATATACTGAACTATTTAAAAGTGGCTTGTTTCAGTATTTTTCAGTATGTAAATGGAGGTAATGCAATGGCTCTGGATACTTTTTCCTGATTTCCTGAGGTTATTCTTCTCACATTTGCCATTATTAAGCCAAAAGATGAAATGTAGGGATATTAGAATCCAGAATTAAGATTACTGTATATGCATGTGTAGAATATATTATGTGACTTAGGAGGATTACTATGAATTATTAATTTGAGCACTAAGTCCACTTGTTGGCTCTCGGGATACAGAATTATTGGTCAATCCTTGGTGATTTGATTCCTGTTCTAGTTCATAGGATTCTTATGCTAACATAAACACCAAAGACTCTAGTCTGCTAATTTTAGTCTAAAAATAGTCCTTCATTCATCCTTTTAATTAAGCAATTTCCATCATAGAGAGAAATATGTATTTTTCCTATCTGTTGAGTGGTCTACTTCAAGTTATACAGTGAGTACCAATTTCTTGATAAAATATTGATTGTCAAACAAGGTTAATAATTAATTAAAGATAAAGATAAACCCAATCATTTCAGAATGTCTAATACATTCATATCCTTTAGGGAAAAGACACTTTTTTCCTAAGCCCTCAATTTCAAAAGCTCAACTACACCCAGGAATTGAGTCTAATGTCTAATTAAAAAAGACCTTGGAGAAAGATGTATGCATAAAATGCTAAAAAGTTTTATATAGGTATAAACTAGTATTTATAACAAATGAGATCAATAAAATGCCTTATATATTGATTGTTACTTGTATATAAATATTGAGATTGGAACTCTTACCTCCTAATTAAAACTACATAAGCCGATTAAAATATATTCATTAAATGTTTATAATGCCCTATTTGAAATGTTTTGAAGTTTTTGAAAAAAGCATTCCTATACTATATAGTTTACTTTTATTCTCACAACAGTAAAAGGAATTATTGTAATATTCTAAAGTATTGTAATAATTAAAATTATTTCTGTATTTTAGAAGTCAAAAATATTCAATTATAACTAATACCTGACTAACTCTTGGTGAAGTTAGAACAAGAGCTCAGAGTGTATTTTACTGTAGGGCTAATTACTTGCCATTCTAATACAGATGAACTGTATCATCTTTCTTCATTGTGTTCAGTGTCAAAATTTTTTTCAGGGAGATGAAAATAATAGAGGAGGCAGAGAGGTCTATGCTGGTGCAGCAGATGAGACAGGATATAAAATTATGAAATGGGTAAAACAACAGTAAAACATTTTGTAATTCTATATTTACTTCTTGAAATTTTGCAACATCAAACAAAGACAGTAAGAGGTGAAATGGAGAAGATTCACCTGTACTAGGAGAGGTCAAGCTAAATATTTTACAGAGAGCGGTTTGCAATAATGAATATTGTGTACCTTTTAGTAGAGCCAAAACACAAACCCAATTCTGTGACCCTACTGTCACCTTTTCAAGGTGACAGTATATTCTGCATAGGAGAAGATGGATTTTGGTTTCTGTTCAAAGGCTTTGCTTATTTAAAGTCACCCCAAAATGCCTGTCTCGGGACAAGCTTTATGAATAGTAATATTCATTTCTTTCTTTCTACCTTTTCCCACTGTTCATCACCTACATGATTACAAATAATAGTAATAAATATTTCTATCTACAGTTAGAGAAACAAAGTGAAAGTTTATGTTTCAAAATGTGACAGTTTTAACTTAATTAAGCCTGTCAAAAAGAACATGAAGGTTTAGGGAACAAAAGTGTTGAGAGGGTAAGAGAGATAATTAATTTTCAAAGTAAAAGTCTTGAAACATTATTTCCTTTGTAGCTCAGAAAGGGTAGTAGGAAGCCAGAGAACGCTGAATAACTGAAGGAGAAGACTAAAAAAAAACCTTATTAAAACTCAGTAAATAAGTAAATATTACGAAAAAGGGTACTAATATTGCTGCACTCAAATTGTCTAGCACTTAACTTCTTAAATTTACTTGAATTTTATAAACCATTCATTGGATTCCACTCTAGACTTTTATTCAAGGAGACATTGAATTGGAGGATTGCCTCAGTATTTAACTTCATTTTCTAATTTAGTTTATATTGATTGAAATTTGTGTATATTAAAACTCACAAGTATTAATCATGTACTTCTAGTGTCATTTTCTTCATCACATCCGAAAATTCTGTTTCCATTTCCCAATCAATTCTCATGATCCCGCAGATGCATTTATTTTCTGAATTTTATACCATAGATTGGGTTTGCTGATTCTTTTTCACAAAACATATAGTAATACATCCAGTATATAGATTTTTGTTTCCCTTATTTTGCTTGACTTATCATTTTTAATGTACAAACCTGTTCTCTGCATCATCACTTGTTTTTTTCTACAACTTATTTGTGTGATGTTGTGTAAAAAGGACAGTTTATTTATTTATCCATTCTGTAGTTGATGGACAGTAAATCTATTTCCTGTACAGGACTATTGTAAGAAAGGCTGATGTGAGCATTCTTCTTCAACTCTTTATGGGAATATGAGTTTCTAGCTATTTTTCCTGGGAAAATAAGTTTAAGTTTGAAGTTCCTGATGGTTAATAATATTTGATATCTATTCAAGTCTTATTGACTACATATTTTGATCTTCTGAAGTATCTGTTCAAAAATACTTATTTTTATTGGGTTGTTTTCCTTTAAAACTGGGTTTATACATTAAAGACATATAATACTTTATAAATTCAAATGTATACTCCCAATGTATTATGTATTAACTGTTTAACTTCTGAATAGTTTAGTTTGCTTGGTTATTTGTTTAAATTGATTTCTGTTATTGTTTTAATAAACCACTTAGTTTTTTGTTTGTTTGTTTTTTTTGTTTTTTGGTTTGCTTTAGTTTTATTTTTGACGAGATTCCACATATTGACATGATCTTTTATGGATACATATATATTTTTTGTTTTTCTAACTTCTCTACCCACAATTTTTAAAATATTCCTTTGCATTTCCTTCTAGAAACTTTATATTTCTATCTTTTCTGAGTATGTATATGATCAATTCTAAATTTATTAATACATAATTAGGTAGGGAACAAAATTAACTTTTGTTTCCTGTAAAAATATTCATGTGTTTGTAATTAAGGTAACTCTGACCTCAGAAAACAGATTTACTAGTGTTTTCTCCTGCACTGTTATTAAATTGTTCAATATTTAATTGATTTTCTTCCCTAAATATTGAATAGACTTCAATAAGGAAACCACCTAGATTTTTAAACTTAGTTTATGAGAAGAATTTTTGTTTCTTAGTTTTCTTTATCTTTTTTTCTTTTTCTTTTTTTTTTGTGTGTGTGTTTTTGGTTTATTAGTTTTAATTACAAATTCAATTTGTTTAATTTTTTTATTCTTATCCTTTGGTCAGATTTATTTGTTTTTTTTGTTCCAATGCATTAACTTCTTTTATATAATGTGCTGATTTTATCATTCTAAAATAATTCACAAATTAGTTATTTTTCTTTCAATGTCTATAGTATCAATACTGATATATACTTATTATACTTGATATTCATTATTTATATTCTTTCATTCACTATTTTTCTTGCTGTTTTATTGTTTTTATTTGTTTTGTAAAGAACCAACTTTTATTTTCAAAAGAAGTAAAAAGTAGTTTTTGAAATTTTATTTATTTATATGCTTACTTTTATTATTTCTCATATCTATCTAGTGTGGTTTTAATTTTATGTTTTTTTTATTCTTCCTAAATAGGTATACTAAAGCATTAGCTTTTGCACATTTGTTCTTTACTTAAATAGGTATTTAAACCTATAAACTTTCTCTTAAGCACCACCTTATCTGCATTTAATAAATTTTAATGTCTTATCTTTTCATCATTTTGTTCAAGTAGTTGAAAATTTTTCTACTTAGTTATTTGAATCATCTATCAGAAATATATTGCTTCATTTCCAAATGGTTTGGATTTTTTCTTGATACCTTACTATACCTGATTGCAAACTGAATATCATTATACCAAAGGATATGTTATGAAATTTATTGATATTTATTTTATGGATCAGCACTTTGTAAGCACATTCACATGCAAATGAAGAAAGTGTATAGCAGTTGCTACAGCGTTCTGCAATTATCACTCAGGTCAAGTTGGATAATAGTATTGTTCCAATCATTTTTATCATTACTTTTACATTGGCCCAAGTGGTCCCATCGTCTCCTAGAAAAAGACATGAAAATTTTCAAAATATTATTGTGAATTTCTCCTGTGGGTCTGTCAATTTTACTGTTTTAAAATATTGGGAAGACAATTATTTTGTTAAGTGTATACACAATTAAGAGTATTGTAACTTCTTGGTCAGGAACAACACATGCCTGTTATCCAAGTGGTACAGGAGGCTGAAGCGGAGGATTCCAGGTTTCAGGCCAACCTCAAAGACTTAGCAAAAACTTTATCAAAAAATAAAATAAAATAAAAGAGTGACCCCAGATTCAATCCTTAGTACCCCCTGGAAAGAAATCCAATAATCATAGTTAATTGAATTAATCTTTATATAATGAAATATACTTTTAAAACATAATGTGTATTTTGATACTTGTTTTGGTATTAACATAGTTACATCAAATTTCTAGTGCTTCATATGTTTATATTATGTACATTTTTCTATACTTATACTTAAAGCTACTATGTTTTCAAAATTTAGATAATTTAAAATAGCATATGATTCAGCTTGTAATTATTATTTAGTATTAATTTCTACCTTTCATTTACAATGTTTAGTCCATTTCTACTTAGGGTGACCATTGATATATATGAGTTAAACTTTATGATTTTTCTATGACCCTATCACTCTATGATTATTTGTTCCTCATTCCCAGCCTTCTTTTTTTTATAATTTTTATTGTTGGTTGTTCAAAACATTACATAGTTCTTGATATATCATATTTCACATTTTGATTCAAGTGGGTTATGAACTCCCATTTTTACCCCGTATACAGATTGCAGAATCACATCGGTTACACATCCACTGATT
The DNA here is from genome assembly GCF_047511675.1 of Marmota flaviventris. Taxonomy (NCBI): domain Eukaryota; kingdom Metazoa; phylum Chordata; class Mammalia; order Rodentia; family Sciuridae; genus Marmota; species Marmota flaviventris. The sequence continues at coordinate 109,789,047 of NC_092501.1, read as the reverse complement.
TACATATTGCCATACTAGTGTCTGTTGTATTCTGCTGCCTTTCCTATCCTCTACTGTCCCCCCTCCCCTCCCCTCCCATCCCCTCTTCTCTCTCTACCCCATCTACTATAATTCATTTCTCCCCCTTGTTTTTGTTTTTTTCCCTTTCCTCTCACTTCCTCTTGTAAGTAATTTTGTATAACCCTGAGGGTCTCCTTCCATTTCCATGAAATTTCCCTTCTCTCTCCCTTTCCCTCCCACCTCTCATCCCTGTTTAATGTTAATCTTCTTCTCATGCTCTTCTTCCCTACTCTGTTCTTAGTTACTCTCCTTATATCAAAGAAGATATTTGGCATTTGTTTTTTAGGGATTGGCTAGCTTCACTTAGCATAATCTGCTCTAATGCCATCCATTTCCCTGCAAATTCTATGATTTTGTCATTTTTGAATGCAGAGTAATACTCCATTGTGTATAAATGCCACATTTTTTTTTTTATCCATTCGTCTATTGAAGGGCATCTAGGTTGGTTCCACAGTCTTGCTATTGTGAATTGTGCTGCTATGAACATCAATGTAGCGGTGTCCCTGTAGTATGCTCTTTTTAGGTCTTTAGGGAATAGACCAAGAAGGGGAATAGCTGGGTAAAATGGTGATTCCATTCCCAGCTTTCCAAGAAATCTCCATACTGCTTTCCAAATTGGCCGCACCAGTTTGCAGTCCCACCAGCAATGTACAAGTGTACCCTTTCCCCACATCCTCGCCAGCACTTGTTGTTGTTTGACTTCATAATGGCTGCCAATCTTACTGGAGTGAGATGGTATCTTAGGGTGGTTTTGATTTGCATTTCTCTGACTGCTAGAGATGGTGAGCATTTTCTCATGTACTTGTTGATTGATTGTATGTCCTCCTCTGAGAAGTGTCTGTTCAGGTCCTTGGCCCATTTGTTGACTGGGTTATTTGTTTTCTTATTGTTTAATTTTTTGAGTTCTTTGTATACTCTGGATATTAGGGCTCTATCTGAAGTGTGAGGTGTAAAGATTTGTTCCCAGGATGTAGGCTCCCTATTTACCTCTCTTATTGTTTCTTTTTCTGAGAAAAAAAACTTTTTAGTTTGAGTAAGTCCCATTTGTTGATTCTAGTTATTAACTTTTGTGCTATGGGTGTCCTATTGAGGAATTTGGAGCCCGACCCCACAGTATGTAGATCGTAGCCAACTTTTTCTTCTATCAGATGCCGTGTCTCTGATTTGATATCAAGCTCCTAGATCCATTTTGAGTTAACTTTTGTGCATGGCGAGAGAAAGGGATTCAGTTTCATTTTGTTGCATATGGATTTCCAGTTTTCCCAGCACCATTTGTTGAAGATGCTATCCTTCCTCCATTGCACGCTTTTAGCCCCTTTATCAAATATAAGATAGTTGTAATTTTGTGGATTGGTTTCTGTGTCCTCTATTCTGTACCATTGGTCCACCCGCCTGTTTTGGTACCAGTACCATGCTGTTTTTGTTACTATTGCTCTGTAGTATAGTTTGAAGTCTGGAATCGCTATACCGCCTGATTCACACTTCCTGCTTAGAGTTGTTTTTGCTATTCTGGGTCTTTTACTTTTCCATATGAATTTCATGATTGCTTTATCTATTTCTACAAGAAATGCCGTTGGGATTTTGATTGGCATTTCATTAAACCTATAGAGAACTTTTGGTAATATCGCCATTTTGATGATGTTAGTTCTGCCTATCCATGAACAGGGTATATTTTTCCATCTTCTAAGATCTTCTTCTATTTCTCTCTTTAGGGTTCTGTAGTTTTCATTGTATATGTCTTTCACCTCTTTTGTTAGGTTGATTCCCAAGTATTTCATTTTTTTTGAGTATATTGTGAATGGAGTGGTTGTCCTCATTTCCATTTCAGAAGATTTGTCGCTGATATACAGGAATGCCTTTGATTTATGCGTGTTGATTTTATATCCTGCCACTTTGCTGAATTCATTTATTAGCTCTAATAGTTTCTTTCTAGACCCTTTTGGGTCTTGTAAGTATAGAATCATGTCATCTGCAAATAGTGATAATTTAAGTTCTTCTTTTCCTATTTTTATGCCTTTAATTTCTTTTGTCTGTCTAATTGCTCTGGCCAGTGTTTCCAGAACTATGTTGAACAGAAGTGGTGAGAGAGGGCATCCCTGTCTTGTTTCAGATTTTAGTGGGAATGCCTTCAATTTTTCTCCATTCAGAATGATGCTAGCCTGAGGCTTAGCATAGATAGCTTTTACAATATTGAGGTATGTTCCTGTTATCCCTAGTTTTTCTAGAGTTTTGAACATAAAGGGATGCTGTACTTTGTCGAATGCTTTTTCTGCATCTATCGAGATGATCATATGGTTCTTATCTTAAGTCTATTGATGTGGTGAATAACATTTATTGATTTCCATATATCGAACCAGCCTAGCATCCCACGGATGAATCCTACTTGATCATGGTGCACAATTTTTTTGATATGTTTTTCTATCCGATTTGCCAGAATTTTATTGAGGATTTTTGCATCTAGATTCATTAGAGATATTGGTCTGTAGTTTTCTATCTTTGAAGTATCTTTGTCTGGTTTAGGAATCAGGGTGATGTTGGCCTCGTAGAATGAATTTGGAAGCTCTCCCTCTTTTTTCTATTTCCTGGAATAGCTTGAAAAGTATTGGTATTATTTCTTCTTTAAAGGTTTTGTAAAACTCTGCTCTATACCCATCCAGTCCTGGGCTTTTCTTAGTTGGCAGTCTTTTGATGGCTTCTTCTATTTCCTCAATTGATATTGGTCTGTTTAGGTTGTGTATATCCTCCTGACTCAATCTGGGTAGATCATATGACTTAAGAAATTTATGGATGCCTTCACTATCTTCTATTTTATTGGAGTATAAGGATTCAAAATAATTTCTAATTATCTTCTGTATTTCTGAAGTGTCTGTTGTGATATTGCCTTTTTCATCCCGTATGCTAGTAATTTGAGTTCTCTCTCTTCTTCTCTTTGTTAGCATGGCTAAGGGTCTGTCGATCTTACTTATTTATTCAAAGAACCAACTTTTAGTTTTGTCAATTTTTTCAATTATTTCTTTTGTTTCGATTTCATTAATTTCAGCTCTGATTTTAATTATTTATTGCCTTCTACTTCTTTTGCTGTTGTTTTGCTCTTCTTTTTCTAGGATTTTGAGATGAAGTGTGAGATCATTTATTTGTTGGTTTTTCCTTTTTTTAAGGAATGAACTCCAGGCAATGAATTTTCCTCTTAGAACTGCTTTCATTGTGTCCCATAGATTTCGATATGTTGTGTCTGTGTTTTCATTTATCTCTAAGAATTTTTTAATTTCCTCCTTGATGTCTTCTATAACCCATTGATCATTCAGTAACCTATAGTTCATTCTCCAAGTGATGCATGATTTTTCCTTCCTTCTTTTATCGTTGATTTCCAGTTTCATTCCATTATGATCAGATAAGATGCATGGTATTATCTCTACTCCTTTATAATGTCTAAGAGTTGCCCTGTGACATAATATATGATCTATTTTTGAGAAGTATCCATGTGCTGCTGAGAAAAAAGTGTAACTGCTTGATGTTGGGTGGTATATTCTATATATGTCAATTAAATCTAGGTTATTAATTTTATTATTGAGTTCTATAGTTTCTTTATTCAACTATTGTTTGGAAGATCTGTCCAGTGGTGAGAGAGGTGTGTTGAAGCCTCCCATAATTATTTTATGCTGGTCTATTAGACTCTGGAACTTCAGAAGAGTTTGTTTGATGAACATAGCTGCACCATTGTTTGGAGCATACATATTTATGATTGTTATGTCTTGTTTGTGTATGGTTCCCTTGAGCAGTATATAGTGTCCCTCTTTATCCCTTTTGATTAACTTTGGCTTGAAATCTATTTTATTTGATATGAGTATGGATACTCCTGCTTGTTTCCGAAGTCCATACGAGTGATATGATTTTTCCCAACCTTTCACCTTCAGTCTATGTATGTCTTTTCCTATCCAATGAGTCTCCTGTAGGCAGCATATTGTTGGATCTTTTTTTTTTTTTTTTTTTTTGATCCACTCTACTAGCCTGTGTCTCTTAATTGGCGAGTTTAAGCCATTAACATTTAGGGTTATTATTGAGATATGGATTGTTCTCCCAGCCATATTTGTTTACTTATGTTACTTAACATGGTTTGTTTTTCCTCTTGATTTTTTTCCCCTTTACTGTACTACCTCCCACTGTTGGTTTTCATTGTTATTTTCCATTTCCTCTTCCTGTAATGTTTTGCCAAGGATGTTTTGAAGAGATGGTTTCCTAGCTGCAAATTCTTTTAGCTTTTGTTTATTGTGGAAGGTTTTAATTTCATCTTCCATCCTGAAGCTTAATTAAGCTGGATACACAATTCTTGGTTGGAACCCATTTTCTTTCAGCGTTTGAAATATGTTGTTCCAGGATCTTCTAGTTTCCAGAGTCTGTGTTGAAAGATTAGCTGTTATCCTGATTGGTTTACCCCTACATGTAATCTGCTTCCTTTCTCTTGAAGCTTTTAAAATTCTCTCCTTATTCTGTATGTTGGGCATCTTCATTATAATGTGTCTAGGTGTGGATCTCTTATGATTTTGCACATTCGGCGTCCTGTAGGCTTCTAGGATTTGGGATTCTGTCTCATTCTTCAAGTCTGGGAAGTTTTCTCATATTGTTTTGTTGAACAGATTGCTCATTCCTTTGGTTTGGACCTCTATACCTTCCTGTATCCCAATGACTCTTAAGTTTGGTCTCTTAATGTTATCCCATATTTCTTGGATGTTCTGCTCATGGTTTCTTAAGAGTCTCGCTGAGCTGTCTATGTTTTTTTCAAGTTGAAATACTTTGTCTTCATTGTCTGATGTTCTATCTTCTAAGTGTTCTACTCTGTTGGTAGTATTATCATTTGAGTTTTTAAGTTTGTTTATTGCTTCCTGCATTTCTAGGATTTCTGTTTGTTTGTTTTTTATAACCTCTATCTCCCTGTATAGTTGATCCTTTGCTTCTTGGATTTGTTTATGTAATCCATTGTTGAAGTGATCTTTCATTGTCTGATTTTGCTGTCTAATGTCTTCCTTGAGACTCCAGATCATCTGAAACATATATATCCTGAATTCTTTATCTGATATTCCATCTGCTGCAGCTATTACCTCTTCTAAAGTTGAGTTGACCTGCATTGCTTGTGGTCCTTTCTTTCCTTGTCTTTTCATACTGCTCGCTTTTCTTTCTGCTTGGTGAAACTGTTGTGTTATTGAATTTTCCCCCTATATATTTATATTGCTCTTGTATAGTTGCAAAGTCTCCCTTGCAGGGGCGGGCGGCGGCTGTGCTCCTCCTCCAATTGGGGTGATCTGTCTATCACACCGGCGGGCCGCTGGGCCCCTTTTCCAGGTCACGTGGTCTGCCTACTTTGCGGGCAATGGCTGGGCCCCTCCTCCAATAGGGGTGATCTGTCTACCATGTTGGCAGGCCTCTGGGCCTGTTCTCCAGGTTGCAGGTCTGCCTACCTTGCAGGCGTGGGCGGGGGCTATGCCTCTCCTCCAATTGGGGTGATCTTTCAACTAGGCCGGCGGGCTGTTGGGCCCCTTCTCCAGGACGCTCGGTCTGCCTACCTTGCGGGAGGCAGCTGGGCCCTTCATCCAATTGGGGTGATGTGTCTACCACACCAGCCGGCCGCTGGGCCTGTTCTACTGGTCGGTCGCAGGTCTGCCTACCTTGCAGGTGCGGGCGGCGGGCGGCGGCTCTGCTCTGACCCTCCTCCAATTGGGGTGTCGTGTCTACCATGCCAGTGGGCCTCTCGGCCTGTTAGGCAAGCAGACAGCTCCGTGACCAGAGGGAAGCAGCGTTGACAAGAGCGGACAAACCAGCGCCTGGAGCTCTGCATTCTGCTCCGCCAGCCAGGGGCCCTGCACACAACTCCCAGCCTTCTTTTGAGTGACTTGATACGTTTAAATATTTTATCTGATTTCCTACATTTTTTCTATATCTATTTCTCTGGATTTCCCATATAGCAAGGCAAGTATCTTTAAATTATTAACTTATTCCTCAAATAATGTTATTCTGTATCCTAAATACTGTAAAAATCTTATAAAAATATAATTCCATTTACCTCCTTTTTACTTATTATGGTCTTCTTCTCATAAGTTTCATTTCTATATATGCAAAACTTTCATAAAAATTAATGGTCTTAAAAATTTTTAAATGCCTATATATAAATAACTATTTTTATTAACTTTCTCACATATTTATCCACATGTTTACTTTTCTTAATGTCTCCTTTGTTCCTTTGTATGTATAATTTCTCATACAAACAACCCCAAGGCTCTCACTGCAAAACTTGAGGGGAACAAATTATTATTGTAGTCTTTGGAATGGCACCCCATGGAGATGTATTTTCCACATCTTATTTGTTTTTTTTTTTTTTTCATGGTATGATTGTAGCTTCCAAATATTATCTAATACGATTGTTCTAACTTCTTATTTTATTATTCCAAACCTCATTAATTTTAAACTTATTTTTACTATGATATTTGTCTTATTTTTTGTTAGCCACTGCCAATAAAATTCGTGACTTTAGACCACTTCTACAACATGTAGTGAAGTAACATAAAACCTAATTTCTGAATACATTACTTTTCCAAATCACAATTATATCCATAAATTTCTCTGTGCAATTAAAGACAAATGATGAAAGACCTATTGGGCCAAGAGTTTTACATCATAAATGAATAATGTCTTACATACAAATATAATAAAGGATTGAATAAATTAGCAGTATTATAATCTTACCAGAATGGGATTTATCCAAGTTGGAAAGAATTTCAACAAAAAGGGCAAAGCTGAAAAGGCTTTGAATTTGAAGTTAGAAAAGGAGTATATCAGGGAGAAATTTTATTTCTCAAAACAAATGGTTTATGGAAGACATTAGTAGTTTTCTATGGTAATTGACATATTTTTAGAAAATTCAAATATATTGACTTTTTTAAATCACTTTTGGGCATATTGAAATTTAAATTTGTTGGTATGTGTACCTCATGTTTATGTATATGTAAACTTACAGGAATCCCATCAACAATGAATAACAAACAAACAAACAAGATATTCTAAAGTATGTACTCACAACACTGAAGTTTTATGTTAATCTGAAGATTCAAGTCTAACACAACCTGCACCTCAATGACTCAGTGGCTGTAGCAACAGCTACAGTCACGTAAGAAATGGGACAGTTTTGCTATTTGTTTCTTGTCAGCTTTGTAGCTCTTTTAAGCATTTTTTTTTTTTTTTATTTAGGGAAAGTAAGTACAGAGTCAAACTCATTAAAATTTTGAAATTTGCCAAAAGTCAGATTAACATTTTTTCTGATATATAAGTAAATATATTTTAATGAGCTGCAAGTTGAAACAGAGTTGAACCCAGAATGAAGATCTGTATTTTTGAAATTATTTTTGCTTATCCTCAATTTTTTTTTGCTTTTTTTCCTTTCATTTTATAGTATTTGGATCCTATATTTAGAGGATAAGACATGATTACTAGGAGAGTGAAAATTACAAATCAACAGATATTTTAATCAAGAGAATACACAGATGTCCGGGACCCATCATTAGTCTATTTTATGAAATACTTTTCCTCAAAAAATTCACTAAACTGGAATGTTTTATCATGAGTGTAATTGAAATTTTCCAGTTTTTTCTTTTCTGTGTGTGTCTCTCTGTGTGTACATGTGAACATGTTTATAAATCTTTTTTTTTTTTTTTTAAGAGAGGAGAGAGGAGAGAGAGAGAGGAGAGAGAGAGAGAGAGAGAGAATTTTTTTAATATTTATTTTTTAGGTTTTGGTGGACACAACATCTTTATTTTATTTTTATGTGGTGCTGAGGATCGAACCCAGTGCCCTGTGCATGCCAGGCGAGCGTGCTACCGCTTGGGCCACATCTCCAGCCCATATAAATCTTAAAGATTAGTTACTGGTGCTAGTTTGCCAAAATGGCCAGGAAAGAGCTACCAAATACTTCCCCAAGAGTTTCCTGTAAAAAAAGTTTGGGGTTGACATACCAACAGATATGTCATCATGTATGTACTAAATCATGTGTGGCACTTGCTGGTTATAATTACAGCCACAATGACATTTGAAAGATGGCAAAGGAAGGTATGCCACCATAAAAATCTTTCGATCAAAATATTATGTTCATGTGTTAGGATGAATACATTCACTCACATTTTTAAGAGATTTTAAAATTATTGTTGGACAACGTTAACAAAGCTAAGTCTGTGTTTTTATGGATACTGAGATACTGTGTCTGAGTATCAATAGGTAATTAATTAAATGGAGTTCCATTACTGGAACTCCATACTGGAACTCTGTGTGCAGAAAGAACTTACTAAAGCACTTGGGATAATTGGAACCATTTTCTTTTTCTTTTTTCCTACATTGAAGCTTTTTTGAAGGAAAAACAGTCTAAATAACTATATACTCTTTCTGCATATTTTATTGGTTTCCTTGATCAATAAATGTTTTTTGAGGGAAATTATATATTAAATAATGTTCTTTTCATCTTGAAAATAAAATGACTAAGCTACATTTTCTCATTCATATTAAAGTAATTTCCCCTCAAATTAGCATGAAAGACTACTCTAAATAATACCCAGAACTTCAACAAAATTATAAATAAACCGATAAGTCTACAGTGTGTCATATTACTTATGGATTGTAAATATTTTTTGCCATTTTCCATTTTTAATAATTTTAATTCACTGCCATTAAATAGAAACTTTCCTAATGATTTTTTGAGTTCTTGCAAAACTTGACATATTTTCAAGAAAAATTTAGGATATTTAATATAATTAATGTTCCATAGTTTAGAGTCAACAGTTTCAAGAACCATATTGACAATATACATAATTCATAAAGTATAGCTCTTCAAAGGTATCTTCCTAAAGCTCTAAATATATTATTTTTTTCTCAGATATATTTTTGTCATGCACATAGCACATTTTATCCTCAAGCACTTTGTAATCCATATAATATAAAAAGGAAAGCCATTAATATTATTGTCCCCTTGATGTTCATGGAACTTCTGAAATATATGGATTTAGTGCTAGGTACCACTTCCTTTAGAAAAATCGGTACAATGCAAAAGCAATATAGCAAATTTATCCCTGTGTGTTACTACTTGATTCTAATAAGGAACACTTGATCATAGCAACCAAAGTTCTTTGTATCTATCTCTTCATGAAAAATATAACTTACTCTGAAAACAAGACAAGAACATGACTTATTGTATCATTGTTTCTGTGTTTTTATTGATACTACATAAAAAGCAACTGAGAACAGGATTTATTCTCAACTATATTCAACAACTTTAGTTGGTTATGTGGATCTAATATCAATTTTATTTTGATATATGGCACTTGCTCATACCAAGGATTCCAAACAAAGGTGATATGCTCCCATTTGAGTTAAGATCACACATAAAAATGGGTGTTTCTGATTGATGCCTGGTAGGACAGCAGGGCCGTAGCAAACTTCTTCATTACCATGCTCAGTATTCACCCTCTTCAGAGACTTAATGAAGTGAAAATTCTCCTCATAATGAAAGAATTTGTAGTTTCTCAACATTACAACATTGCAGACAGTTTAAAATCCAGACCACATTTGCTTCTTATTAGGATGGGATATCATACTTCTCTTTCCTTTAGGAGAAAGTGTAAAATCTCATTGCATTGTCATTTATGAAGTTGTTGGATCAAAAAATAATCACCACCAGAAATTTATACCTCATGTTTATATACATATACACATCTGTATATATTTAAATGTGTATGTATATGTATGGATATATAGTGTGTGTATGTGTGTGTGTGTGTGTGTGTATATATATATATATATATATATATATATATATATATATATATATATATATATGAATATATATGTATATATGATATAGTTTAATATTAGTTGAAAATAATATAGTATACAGTTTCCCAATCTACTTATCCCACAATTTCTTCTCAAATTAATTAAAATGTTATAGATGTCATATAATCATTCTATTCATTATATTACTGCTGAATTCTTATTGATCAGTTATTGTGTTTCTTCATTTCATTAGGGTATAGCCATTTGAATCAGAACATTTATTCAAAGTAAAACTAACCTTATGCATTTCAGAAAATTGAGCAATAGCAGAGACTTCCAGAATAAATAATTCTAAGAAAATTGGAAGTACACATATGGATATGGTTTACCTTTCACATATTAAATAACTTGTAAAAAATGTTTTTGGTTGTCTCTTGTATACCAAGTATTTTAAAAGGTAAAGGGAATCAGACATTACAGGGGAAAGAAAAGAATAGATCATGCACTGTAATTGAAGTGAGATAGATAATGAATGTTTTTAAAACTTGAAAAATACAATTTTTGTGTCAATAACTATTATAAACAAAACAAACTGATTTATATAATAGGAAATTACTATGGAAGGGAACTATGTAAAATGTGTAAACAGAAAAGCCACACTGAAGAGATAATTGAACAGAGAAGAGAATGTAGAAAAGTGTAAAGAAGAGTTAGTGAAGCATTCAAAGGAAGAAAGCAAATATAAAACTCCAGAGGAAAAGAAAAGAAAAATATATTCAAGAAGTAAATAAAGAGAAAATGAATGTGACTTTAAGCAAAATTAAAGGAGATATTGGAATGGGTTGGGGTTAGTAGATCCTTTATGAACAATGTTTTTTTGTTGGGCAAAAGTTTAATTACAGTTAAAGGAAGTCAGGTTTAGAGTAGTACTGGTGAGAAATAAACACAACATGACTATGTTTGTAGCAGACGATATAGTGTAATTAAGTTATATTTTAAACCTAGAATTAGTGGTATAATAGTTGACTGTTAACTATTGATGGATCAACAATGGGAGTAGTATGAAAAATACCAGATTACTATAAATTCATATTCCTTAGCTATATGGATGTGGATTTCATATGGAGACTCAAATAACAGGTTAATTTGGTTAAAGTACATATAAAACCATCAAATATATACAATATATAGTTATTACATTACTTACATGTTATAAATAATATATTCTTATATAATATTAATGAGACATAAATATACACGGTCACTTTTTTAAAGTGTAACTTACAAAGATTCTATCATTTGTAAACCAATCATTTTCTGTATCAAACTTGATCAATGTTAGCTGGGTGCAGTGGCACATACCTATTATTCCAGTGATTTGGGAGGCAGAGGCCAGAGAATTGCAAGTTCAAAGTCACCTCAGCAACTTAGAGAGGGCCAAGTAACTCAGTGAGGCCCTGTCTCTAAATAAAAATTTTCAAATAAGGGTTGGGGAGGGCTGGGGATGTGGCACAGTGGTTAAATGCCCTTGGGTTCAATACAAGTCCAAAAAAAAAAAAAAATGATCACTGTGACAAGACGGCAGGAATTACATTTTGGGTTTATATTATAGAAAAAATTCCAAATGATTTTTTTGACATACATGAAATCTTACTCTTTAAAAAGTCTATACTATTACTTTGCATATGGAGACATATTATAAACTTATATGTCCTACACCTGAATTTATTTACCCAAAGGATAATGAGTGACTCAATTCACTTTTTACATAATTTAAAATCATTTATCTGTCACCTACTGCAGAGGGCACAGGGTCTTATGCAAGAAAATAATTACAGCTGTGGAAACATTATTTGGACAATGAAAGATCTTTTGCTATTTATCTGCATTGTTCCATAACAGTAGCAGAACAATTTAAATAAAGTTAGAGCTGCAATTATTTATTGTTATCTTTTGGATTATTTTTTACCTGGGTAACACAGAAGATTAAACATAATCAGTTCCAGCTGAAAACACTTCTACAGTATGTCAAGGACAATAAGTTCACAAATTGACTTTACCTGCTATTCATGTGCTATATGAAAAGAATCAGGCAAAGGGGAATTTAATTAGTGTGTCTCATGGTAGGAATAAATAGAAAAAAAGATAGACTGCTGATTACATTGAAAATGAGTAGCATGCTTAGCTGTCTACAAATTAAGCAGAAGTGGTTTCTTAGAATGTCTTTGGTCACAGAAATTTTAATTTTATATTATATTATTTGGAGTTTAACATACAAAAGATTTTAGGTATAAATGGTAAAATTTAATTTTAACATACTTTTAAATATATAAAATTGTTGTTATTTAAGGTAATATAATGATGAATATTTATACTAAAAAGCCAAAGGATTATAATAATTCATTAGATTATATAGATACAAAGAAGCAAGCAGTAGAAGAAATAATACCAAGGTTATTTTTATATCTAGGCTCTTCCTCTTAAAAATTATCAAAGTGAAGTTAGATAAGAAGAAAAAAGTCTAATGTTCAACAGCACAGTAAGAAGACTGTAATTTGTAAGTTATATATTTTATGAAAAGCTATAAGAAGGATTTGAAGGTTTATATAAAGTGGAATTATACATGTTTAAAGAAATGAAAATGCTAAATAACTTGATTTGATTGTTACACACTGTATACATGCATCAAATCAAATTTTCACAATCTGTACCATAACTATGTGCACTATTTTGTGTCAATTACCAATAAAAATGAATACAAAATCTAGACTAGCAAGAAAATAAATGATCTATAATTCAATGAAGCATATGATCACAAAAAATTTATCATTTATTTTAATAATAATTTCCTTCCATGTTAAAAAATGTATTTTTAAAAGTGAAAATTTAGTACTATTTTTAGAGTTAAACTTGGTAAATATAGAGATTATAATAATTTTTTTTCATTTTGGCAAAATTAAATTGTACATCTCCTTAGTATTCATATAAGGAAGTGTAAATAAATATGTATTAATTGTTTAAAATATTGATAATTTGCATCATTTGTCACTGTATTCTATTCTTGATGTGTGTGATTTAATCTCAATCTTCATATACTTATACATTTATTTTGCAAAATTCATATTTGGAGCCCCAGTATAAACATATATTTATATTACATATAAATATACTGTTTATATGTAATACAGTTCATTTACGTTAAAAAATAAAATTATATGAGGAAATAAATATGAAAATAATCATGAAACTAAAAAAAGTCAAATATGTGTTATCATAACTAGAATTCCATGGAACTGGAGATTCATTCCCCCTGTATTTTAGAAAGGTAGAATTGGGAGAAAATAACATTAAAATAGTCTTAGGTATGTATAATTAATTACTCAGCAGGTTTATAAGATGAAGTAGATTCAATTTGAGGGCATAATAAGAAATGTATAGAAAAACTAAAGAAAATTATTTTTTTACATTTCTTTTGTATATTGGTATCAATCAACTTGTTTTCAAAGTATTTTTTCTGTTAATTTTTAAATTACTGTGAATATGATAACAAGAAAGAGATGGCTTTCAGTGACCACAGGTAGCAGGAGCACAGTCTTTAAAAAAAAATTAATCTTTATTTGTATGTGGTGCTGAGGATTGAACCCAGTGCCATGCGCATGCCAGGCAAGCGCGCTACCGCTTGAGCCACATCCCCAACCCAGGAGCACAGTCTTTATGGCCAAATTCTGAAAGGTACATAAAATGTTCAGGCTTTATTATTTAATTAATAAACTAAAATAATTCTAAATAGTTATATTTATCAAAATGATAAATCTTGCATCCATATAAAGGAGGAGAGAGCAGAGGCAAATAATTAAGAGATCATTGCTAATAGCACTGCCTATGAAGTTTTTCTGCTTAAGTATACATGCACATAATACACACACACACACACACACACACACATACCCCACATAATTGAACATGACTATAATTAAACCTAGATTCAACAATAGGAACATATCTCAACATCAAAAAGGCTATCTATGCTAAGCCCCAAGTCAACATCATTCTAAATGGAGAAAAATTGAAGGCATTCCCTCTAAAAACTGGAACAAGACAGGTATGCCCTCTTTCACCACTTATATTTAAAATAGTTCTTGAAACACTGGCCAGAACAATTAGACAGATGAAAGAAATTAAAGGGATAAACATAGGAAAAGAAGAACTCAAATTGGCACTGTTTGCTGATGATATGATCCTATAACTAGAAGACCCAAAAAGTTTTACCAGAAAACTTCTATAACTAGTAAATTAATTCAGCAATGTAATAGGTTATAAAATCAACAACCATAAATCAAAGGAATTTGTATATATTAGTAACAAATCCAAACAAAGGGAGATGAGGAAAACTACCCCATATATAATGGCCTCAAAAAAAAAAAAAAAAAAAAAAAAAAAACTTATGAATTAACTTAATGAAATAGGTGAAAGATCTATATAGTAAAAGTTACAGAACCCTAAAGAAAGAAATCAATGAAGAGCTTAGAAGATGGAAATTATTCTCTTGGATAGGTAGAATTAATATTATCAAAAGGACCATACTACCAAAGGCACTATACAGATTTAATGAAATTCCATTCAAAATTCCAATGAAATTCCTCTTAGAAATAGAAAAAGCAGTTGTGAAATTCATCTGAAAAAAAATAAGAGACTCAGAATAGCTAAAGCAATCCTTAGCAGAAAGAGTGAAGCAGGTGGCATCACTAATAGATCTTAAACTATTCTACAGAGCAATAGTAACAAAAACAGCATGTTATTGGCACCAAAACAGACTGGGAAACCAATGGTACAGAATAGAGGACACAGAGACTAACCTACACAATTAAAATTACCTTATATTAGACAAAGGCACCAAAAACATGCATTGAATAAAAGATAGCCTCTTCAACAAATGGAGCTGGGAAAACTGGAAATCCATATGCAACAAAATGAAATTAAAACCCTATCTCTCACTATGCACAAAACTCAACTCGAAGTAGCTTAAGGACCTAGGAATAAAACCAGAGACTCCGTGTCTAATAGAAAAAAAAAAAAAAAAAAACCTAATCTCCTTTATGTGGGATTAGGCCCCAACTTTCTTAATAAGATTCCTTTGGCACAAGAGTTAAAATCAAGAATCAATAAATATGATGGATTTGAACTAAAAGTTTCTTCTCAGCAAAAGAAGCAATCAGTGAGGTGAATAGAGAGCCTATATCTTGGGACCAATTCTTTATCCCTTACACATCAGATAGAGCACTAATCTCTAAGGTATATAATAACTCAAAAAACTAAGCACCAAAACAACAAAACAAAACAAAACAAAGCAAAATCCCAAATAACCCAATCAATAAATAAGCCAAGGACCTGAACAGACACTTTTCAGAAGATTATATACAATCAATCAACAAACATATGAAAAAAATGTTCATCATCACTAGCAATTAGAGAAATGCAAATCAGAACTACTCTAAGATTTCATCTCACTCCAGTAAGAATGGCAGCTATTAAGAAGACAAACAACAATAAGTATTGGTAAGGATGTGGGGGAAAAGGTACACTCACACACTGCTAGTGAGACTGCAAATTGGTGCAATCAATATGGAAAGCAGTATGGAGATTCCTTGGAAATTTGGGAATGGAAACACCATTAGACCCAGCAATCCCTCTTCTTGGTCTATACCCAAAGGACTTAAAAACAGCATACTACAGGGTCACAGCCACATCAATGTTTGTGGCAGCACAATTCACAATAGATGCCCTTCAATAGATGTATGGATAAAAGAAATGTGGCATATGTACACAATGGAATATTACTCAGCAATAAAAGAGAATAAAATCATGGATAAGTGAAGTTAGCCAATCCCAAAAAACCAAATGCCGAATGTTTTCTCTGCTATAAGGAAGCTGATTCATAGTTAGGTAGGGAGCATGGGAGGAATAGAGGAACTCTAGATAGCGCAGAGGGGTGGGAGAGGAAGGGAGGTGGCCTGGGGTTTAAATGATGTGGGAATATGATGGACATTATTATCCAAAGTAAATGTATGAAGACACGAATTTGTGTGAATATACTTTGTATACAACCTGAGATATGAAAAATTGTACTCTATATGTGTAATATGAATTTTATTTCTGCTTCATATATAAATAAAAATATATAAAATAAATAAAAGAAAAAAGATATAACTGTATTGTTGACTAGAAACCAGATGATATTTTGAATAGATTCTATCTCCTCTAGTAATACTACATGGTCAGCCACAGTGCTGAATATTTTCTGATCTTTGTACTCCCAGTAGCCCTAAGTGGTAAATGAAGCTAATGGAGGTTTGCAACTTGCCCAGGGCTAAAACTATGTTAATTGTCATGGGCATATTTTTAACTCTTGGATAGTCTAACTTGTATGACTGCTCTTACTAACTCCACTATTTCTTGCCAGTCACAGATTAATTGACCTTTCAGAAAAGCTGACAAGGCAAAAACGTCCAGTATATAAAAGTCTACTAACACAATTAATTTTTGTGTAGATGCATCTGCTTTCAAGAATATATTGCACCATGCCCCATGTTTAGTTCTTGTATGGTACTACAATTAGGCAAGAACTTTTGGAAACAAAAGACAATTGTCATAACAGAAAAAAAAAAAATAACAGTGACTAGGATTCTCTTAACAAAATACATTTTAAAGACATTTTTGATGCTACTAAAAAGAGTGGCAAGAAACCAGACATATTTACTTAAAGAATACAGGTAGACAGTGTTCTTTGGGAGAGTGACTGTTCTTTACAAATGCTGTTGCAATTTGAAGTGCTGCTTCTTCACCTGGCTGCACACCTTTGCTATTCCGATTTCTACACACTGGGTTGGTCTTTCTCCTGATATTATTTCCCAGTATTTTGCAGCCATGCTTCATTACTTGAAATTGTTCTTTAATGTGTCTGCAGCATGTTCCTTCAGCTTTCTCTATTTGAGATCTCTCCACGTCAGCTCACCATACAACAGCTGGCCAAGTATCCTGCTGTCATCCATTTTTTACACTTGTGTAGTCCAGTGGAGATGCATTGTAACAAGTATAACTTCACTGCTGTTGGACTGGCCTTATTCCAGGACTTTGTGCTGGTGAATATGTTCCTAGTTGTGATGCTAACTAAAATCTGTGTTAAATATATTGACCAATATTTTGTACTATTTTATTAGGCCTTATTAGAACCATTTATATATGTTTACATTGTACATAATCTTGATCATTAATCAAAAATCTCTTTTGGTAATATTTTTCTCTTAGGATGATTGAAGCAGAACTGCTTTAATACATTAGAAAACTTAGCAATTGATGCATTTTCTTCAACTTACAACCTATATGATGGGTTATATATCTTTCAGTAATCTCTGACCAATTATTATAAAATTTTGTAATGTGAAATCATTAAAAAAAGGAGTGATCACAAGTATCCATTGGAGAAAAAAATGGTTGCAGTGGACAAAACACATTCAAAACCACAAATATTCTCTTAAATTTGCCTTAAGATATGGAAAAATATTCAGAATTTCAGCATATATTTTGAAAGCCACCAGTAAGACATCTGATATTAATAAACATATGTATCTAGTCACTAATATGTTTATGATTCTGGTTTACACATTATTTGGAACTCCAAACATAATAAAATATCCAAAAATTGTTACTTATCAAACTACCTTGATGCATAAATGATTCCACACCTGACTTGGTATTCAGTTTTCACACACTTCCACATAAAATACTCATAAATTATAATAAACATGAAATGGCCAAATACATAAAAGTGAGACCATTAGCATTCCCATTCATATTCAGTAGATGATGAAGTTGATTCATTTTCTCATGTGAGAAGACGTGATAATAAAAACAGCACAGGATTAAATTACTATATTAGAAATTTCAATGGAGAATACATAAGTTCTATTGGAAAAGATACTGCCAGAAGGAAAAAAAAATATCAAGGAAACAAAATGTAGATACAGGTTGATTGACTATAACAATATTAGGCACATCCTATTGATATGCTATAGACCGTAACCATAGTAAAATACCTAGTTTCTATGCTTGAAAGGTAATCCAAACATATCATTGTTACTACATTAATTCTGCAACTGTATTTAAGAAAAATGTCCTTTTAAAAATGTAGTTTCTTTTCTTTCAAATGTGTTTTCTTGCTTGTTTTTATCCTTAATGGTAGTCAGGATTTATAGGTCTCGGTAGATTCTAACCCAGAAGTCTATACTGTGAGAAACAAATACAATTCTGTATACTATGATAAAATCTGAGATATTGGCTAATTTGAAAAACATAATTGATTTTTCCTATAAAGTTTGTAGCTGGGACTTTAAAAAGTTTTACTATTTTTTTAAATGATTGGATACTTTAGATTTATAGTGGTTTTTTTTTTTGTAATTTATGAAATTTGAAATAATATTTCCAAAATCAAGTAGTTAACTTAAATGTTAAAATTATATTCATCTCTTTCAGGAGATGTTCTCATATAAAACTAATTCAATATTTTTATAGAACACATATACAACTAGTAACAGCTGTTTATTTTTTAATTCTAACAAGCATTTGTGGAATGTCTACCATGTTCTCAGAGACTGCAAATTTGTTAAAGATCTCAAAGCACTCAAGGAATATTGCTTCTTTCATGGAGTTGTCAATGCTCTCTAGTCAAAACTATTCAGGTACACACTGGGGGACACACAGACTTGGCCTTATTAAATTGATATAATGAGAAAGACTGTACACTATGGGCAATCATAAGGCATTTTAGTAACAGGGTAAAGGGCTTAGTGTAGGACTTTTTCTGTGTTAGGTGATTTGAGGGGATGGTTCAAGGAAGAAAGGTTTTCTCTGGATACAATAGTATCAGCAAACAAAGTAATTGCAGGATGGGACATCTCAATTGTTCTTGCCTAAAAGGCAAGAAGAACAGAGTCTAAAGTTTTGAGGAGCAGAGGTTATACATATTAGCCATAAGAAAAGAAATATCGGTCAGTTATGAATTTTGGACAATGTTCTTGGCTTGTTTTGTGCTCAGTGTAGAGTGTTCTGATGTTTATCTTGACTCTTCATGATCACAAAGGCCTCTGCTGATGTTAATGTGCTGTGAGTTGTTTATGTCAAACAGCAGAACAGAACACCATGGCCTGGCTATGAGTGCCAAGTCATCTCCTAGCAACACCAAGACATAAATGATGGTGTTAGACCATCTCCAGTTGTCAGTGGCTACTTTTCCTTTTGTCAGAGGTAATAGTCCAAGGAAATTAACCATGTCACAGGGAACAATTTTAAACACCTAGATAAAGATAAAACAAGGATTATAGTCTGCTGCTTTCTGGATCACACAACAGTTATCATTCTTTTTTGTTCCAGGACCCTTTCTTTACCTCTACCCCATTCAAGCTGACACATCATCATAGTATAATTACAATATTATACACATAAATGTTTGATGTAGTTATCATAACATGAGAATTTTTGCACATAATACATATTTAAATCTGATAATGTTAACATAGTATATTTTGTACATATGTAAATAGCCAACATCTTATTTTGTAAGTTCAAAGAAATTTATTGCCATCCTTTAATAATGTAAATTGCTTTGTATTATGAACACCTATTATCCACAGAGCAGATATTTATTTTTAGTCTTTAACACCTTCCTTCCATTCCTTCTGTCCCCCTATGCTTCAGCTTCCTGAAGTTGAGTAAAGTTGCAATGGCCTGAGGCATATAAAAGCTATTACATTTTTTTTTTTATGTAACTACCATGAAATCTCACTGACTTACACAAAGCAAACTATTGTTGCAACTGGTCTTTAGAGGTCTATGACTTTCACAGCTGTTTCCTCCTCATCTAGATTGCAAAATATGTCTAGTTTATTGGCTCTTGGTACCCTGTTCATGATCCTTTTTTGGTAAGTGGAAAGCACACTGCACCCAGAGGATGCTCTATAGGCTGTCTCAGAAACATCTGTTGTAGATGCTTCACAAAGACATTTTGCTTCTCACTTCCTACTACACTAGTGCAGTGATACTTGGACAAATGGGAATAAAGGATTCAGACAGAGGATGCTTCTTTTCTCCATTATGCATGCTATCTATCTGTATATTCTAATACCACTCTTTCTGGTAGCAAGGCAGGAACAAGATATTTATTTATTTATTTAGGTATCAGGAATTGAACCCAGGGCACTTAAGCATTGAGTCTCACTCCCAGGCATTATTAAATGTTGTTGTTTTATTTTTATTTTTTGGAAAGGAAGGTGTAAATTATATTTAAGAGGACATGATCATATATATGTAAAATAATGTATTTCATATATGAGTAAACATATAAGCATATACAAAATGTATATAGAAAATACATATATATATATAAACAAATGTTTCACAAAAATTTGTTAGAACTAATAAATGAATTCATAAAGTTGCATGATACAAAATCAACATGAAAATTAATAACATTTTATACATTTATAATGACTTAAATACAAAAGAAATTAAGAAAATCTCCTTTATGATGGTGTCAAAATATTCTTAAGAATAAATTTAACTAGGGAGGTGAAATATATATGCAATAAAAACTATAAAACATTGATAAAAGAAATTAAAGACAAATAAATTGAAGGATATTCCTGTGTGCATGTATCGGAGGAAATCATATTATTAAAAGTCTATACCTTCAAAAGCAATATACAAATTCAATGCGATCTCTATCAAAATCTCAATGACGTTCTTCACAGAAACAGAAAAAAAAATATTAAATTTGTATGAAAACATGAAAGACCCCAAATAGTCAATGCACTCTGAGAAAAAAACAAAGTTGGAGGCATCATTTTTCCTGATTCAATATTCTATAATAAAGCATTAATAATTGAAACAGTACAATACTGTGATACTGGCATAAATACACACAAACACACACACACACACACACACACACGCACACCCATAGAACAGAGACCAGAAACAAATCCACACATTTGTGGTCAAATGATTTTCAACAAATGTGCTAAGAATGGGGAAAGGATCATCTCCTCCATCTCTTCAATAAATGGTTTTGGAAAAACTAAATGTCTACAAGAAGAATGAATTTAGACCCTTGTCTCACACCATACACACAAATTCACTCAAAATGGACTAAAGGGTTAACCACATGATCTGAAACAACTAAAGACACAAAATGTCTAGCTAAATTGCTTAGGGTCTTCCTAAGTTGTTGAGATTGGCTTTGTACTGGAGATCCTCCTGTATCAGTCTCCCATGCCACTGGGATTAAAGATATGCACCAGGAGCAAGATATTTTTAACATATGGGTCAATCATTCTCTTCTCAATTCAGAACACCATTATCTACTTCACTTTAGACTCTTGATCTACTCTTCTAAATCTAATTTTTATTAAATGAATGATATTTTTTGCATCCAACATATTAGCCCTAGCTTTTAAAATGGAGTACTTTAGGAAAGGTTAAAGGGCACATTAGAGTGTATGAAAAACAATCGTACTTAATTGCCCAAAATATTATTCTGCCAGATATATTTTAGTATGGAAAAATTAATAACCATTCAACTTCATTTTATTCAAATAAACATACTCATGTATAAAGAAATTATGTGCAATTTTAAAAATATAAATTATATTTTAATATAAATTTTTCTTAGCTTGAAGTATAATATTTTAGACCTGAAACTTCCCAACTGTTCAAATCCTCCTCAGTTTTTTTTTCTATTACCTTTAAAATGTGTGTGTGTGTGTGTGTGTGTGTGTGTGTAAAGACTACTAAGACTTTTACTAGATTACATTCTTCATGTAACTGTTATTCTACATAGTCACCACATTTTCCGCATATTGAAAAAAGGAACAGAAAATATATGACATTTTTGCTTTGACTCCCTACAAGATATAAATAACCATTGTGAACAGAACAACATGGAGAATGGATTAAATTAAGTTTTGCTCCAGTTATTGTCCTATATACAAAATCATGGTGAGATTTTTTATTTTTCCTCAGAACTGAAAATTCTGGAGAAAAAAAAAAGGACTTTTAATGGCATCACCACTAGAACCCAAAGTTCTTTAAAGTTCAACCTATGAAACTGTCACAGTTTAAGAGACCCACACAAGTGTTTGGCCATGTTAGACTATGAATGCAAATTCCAGAAAGGACATTTTCTCCAGATCTTTATCTGGAGTTCAGAGATGTGATATAAGTAGGTCTCCTGTTTCTCAAAATTAACTTAGTTTTATGTCAATAGTGTATTTTGAGAAAACAATTATTCTGGGTAAAGACTTGTATAATACGGTGAAAAAAT
This sequence comes from Marmota flaviventris, assembly GCF_047511675.1. NCBI lineage: Eukaryota > Metazoa > Chordata > Mammalia > Rodentia > Sciuridae > Marmota > Marmota flaviventris. The sequence continues at coordinate 109,766,810 of NC_092501.1, read as the reverse complement.
GTGATCCACCGAGGACCTAAAGTGGTCTCTTCTTCAAAATAGCAACTTTGAAGTTTCTGTTGGTTTTAAATTTTTAGAATTTATATTTCATGACAATTAACTGGTAATATGAAAAGTATATAAACGTATTTGTAAGAATCTTAACAATCTAAAGAAAAATGGAAGTTTTGTAAAGAAATAACTCTTAAACATATATATTAAATATAGCAAAAAAACTTATAAGACCTAAGCAATGCTACTTTAGAAGACTATTTTTAGCAACCCACAAAAATGACATTTAAATGGCTTTTACTAATTTTGAGTTTAAAAGGTAAAAATATGAGAATTATTGTCATTGTTATCAAGATAAAGAAGGGTTTTAATTTAATTTATTCTATCTGTAGTGAACTTTTTCCAATTGGATGTAGAAATTAGCTTGCTTTGGCAGCACATGAACTAGATTTGGAAGAAGAAGCACCCTGAAAGGTCAGCATACACTCTTTTGCATGGCTGAAAGTCTTCTTACCAAATATTTACTTGCCAAACATAGGCTGACTTTGCAGGCTGTCCTTCAGCCTAGAACTATTTTATTCATGTCTATGGAATCTGAACAAGAAAGGCCACAGTTTCATTTATATCTATTCTAAAGTAATTTTCTAATTTTTATTCCTTAGAACAGTAAAAACTTTAAAACTTAGTAGGACTATTTTGCCACATCCCTGTAAATTGAATTTGTCAGATACTTACTAGCGACAAAGCATTCCTTTAGGCGGGACATATAAATAAAAAGATGACTAAATGGTCTTCCCATTCTGAAATTGCTTAGAGTAAAGAAAAGGCAAGAATAAATTCTTGGTTTTATATTTTTAATAGTATGCACAGTGCATTAAGATATCTAAAAATCAAGTTGAAAGACTATCTTCCAATAGATGTTTACATACACATTTAACACCATTCTTTAGAGAGTAAACTTTTAAAGTTTTAAGAAAAATCACTGTATCTTTCAGAAAGATAAAAATTCTTTCTTCATGCAGTGAAGAAAATTTAAAGTAATCATTACCTTTATTAAGGGTTGAATATTTGTATCTCCACTACAATTGACAAGCTAAAATCTTAAACCCTAACATGATGGTTAGGAGGTGAGGCCTTAGGGAGGTAATTAGGCTGTGACAGAGGAATCCTCATGAATAGAATTAGTGCCCTTATAAAAGAGACTTCAGAGGGTTTCTGGATCTTTCCCTGTCCTGTGAGAATATAAGAAGTCAATAGTCTGCAACCTGGAAGAGGGCCCTCTCCAAAACCTGACCAAACCAATTTCATCCTGTCTTGGATTCCAGCCTGCAGAATTGTAAGAATCAGTTGTTTATAAGCTGCCTAGACTATGATCTTCTATGAAACCTGCCTGAATGGACTAAACTAATTTCCAGTCTTCTCTATGAGTATCAAAAGAAAAAAAAAATGATAAAAGAAAATAATGTATTCCAGAGAATAATTTTGTAGTCTCCAAATGAGGATAATTTTGAATATCAATTCAAAATCACAATATCAATGTCAAAGTAACCAAGTTTAGAAGACATAAATGAAACACAAGAAATTGAGTTGATGCATTTAAATTGATATAGAAGAATGAATTATAATATGTTCCCAAAGTATAAGAAATTAGTCACACACATCACTTATGTACATTTTACTTTGAGACCCTGAAGCAAGTACAAAAGAAAAAAGAATAATTCTCTTCAATTAATGTTCTCTTAATCTGCTATTACTATTATTACTTTCCCTTCTAACCATCTTCGCTACTGAAGCCTTGTTCTCTTACAAGCTTACCACTCTATCATCTTGACTCAAGTAAGGACTTTACTGTTCTGAATTCCCATTTATCAATCTCTGCTGTATGCTAGCTTATGGGCTCACCCCCATTACAAATAAGAAAAGATTATAATGAATGCCTACTCCTGAAATAACCATAGCATTGCACATATTTATCTCCTTGAGACTCTCAGTCCTCATGGAGATAGGTAAATAAGGTATTCTTATCTTTATTTTAAACATCAGTGAAGAAGCTCTGGAAAAGTTTTGTGAATCTTCAGTTTCTAATTAATTTCTACCTTCTCAGGCTTTTCCAGCCTCTCTAAGTGAAATATACAGGGAATTCTGTCTTACAAATGCAGAAAACTCAGTTTTATCTTAAACCTCATTAGGTTCTGAGCCAACTGCCGTCCACAAGAACCACAGGTACTCTGATGTCTTTATCACTTGCTTATCCCCATTTCAGAACAAATATAGTATTTAGCTTTTAATGTTTTCCCCAATAAGGCCCCCATTGCCATATTAACTGTTTTTATTCTCTTGTTTGATTCACTTTGTCTAGAGCTAGATCTTAATACTTTAAGACCCACTTCATCCCCTTTTTCTCCTCTATGTAGCTGCAATTTCTCTCTGCCACATGCCTCCAACACCACAGTCTGTCTTCTTTACTGTATGCTTGCCTACACACCATACATTTAGGCATCACCTGTTTTCCCCATCTATGGACCAGCTGCTGCTGCACCTCACTTCCCTTACTTCCTGTGTGTGTGTGTGTGTGTGTGTAATGGAAAACAGTCTTACTAAAAGACCAGTAATCATTTCTCTCTGGGTCCTAACCTCTTTTGTTGCTCACTTTTTTTTCTTCTTTTAAGGTGCTAGGGATTGAACCGAGGGGCAATTACCACTAACCAACATGCCCAGCCCCTTTTTATATTTTATTTTGAGACAGAGTCCCGCTAAGTTGCTTAGGGCCTTGCTAAGTTGCTAAGACTGGCTTTGAACTTGTGATCCTTCTGCCTTAGCCTCCAAGTCCCTGAGATTATAGGCATGTACCACCATGCCTGGGTTTGCTACTCACTTTTTGTCTTAGGAACTGGACTCTGTTCTTGTTTCTCTGATACCTAATGGCTTTAAATCTTTATTTGGACCTCAGGCTATAATAAGCATAATTTTTAACCTAAGGATCCAATAGGTCTACAAAATGCAAACACACATACACACATATATATAAATAAAGGATTTATGAAACAGTATTGACCCATGGAAAATAAATTTGACAAGTAAATTGACAAGTTTCAGAATTTTGAACTTTCTATTATGTTCTATTTTATTCTAAGGTGTGCTCCTATTTCACCTAAAAACTATGATCAAAATCAGATAATTTGTTTAACTAATTGATGTGCCCCTTGTATCTAGGCATTTCCTGGCAGGCAGCAGAAACTCAAATATTTGTTGACTGCATCAATCAATGAATCAATAAATCTATGGGAAAGATTTAGTAAATTATTGCTCATTTAGGTTCCTTAATTTTATTCAATAGGTACCTGATGAATACCCAATATCTGTGAATCACTCCACTTTTCCTATTCCCATTGTACAGTTGATTCAAATAGAGTTTTATTTTTTAGGGTCTTTCATATTAATGGAATATGTAATTCCTAATGCTAAAAGATTGAAATGAAATACTAATATTTAGCACTTTTAAGACAATGAAATTAATGTATGACATATATGTTAATTTCTCTTGATCAGTCAGTTCACAAATATTTAAAGAACAGCTGGAAATGTATTAGGCACTGTGTAAGACTGGACATGGAATGATAGACAACCCAAAAATTCCTATCCTCAAAGAGCTAATATTCAGTGGGGCAGGAAAGAAATGAAACACAAACAAATAAATAATGTAGACAATATTAAATACTATGAAGAAACAAAATCTTAAACAGATAAGGAGGGATTGGGGCGCCAGGTTCAAACTACGAAAGAATTCTATTTCAGCAGAGCTTCTAAAATCATATGTAAGGTAACAGGAAACTGAGGCATTAGTGAAACCATAGTGGCAAGAGGCAAAAAAGTTACTCTTCCCTATCTCGGTTCAGAAGAATCAAATGTACATTTCTAAGCTTAAAAGAGAAGAAAGCTTTCTCTATTGCTGCTCATTGATCCTCCATGAAGTAAAAGAAAATCACAAAAATTGAAGGCAAGAAATAAAAGAAACAGAACCTTGCCTCATTAAGCAACCAAGGTTAGTACAAAATATTTTGCTGAAAAGGAGGACAGGGTATTAAATTGAACCTTTGTTTAATGTGAAATGATTGCTATGACATGCATTTCTCATATCAGAGCAATTTAGATAGGAAATAACTGGTAAGCAAACATTCTGTATTATAAATGAAAAAATCCTGAAAGGATTATTGTTGTCTTTTTCACTGAACACATCAGCAGGAAAATTATTCAGCCCCAGGCAGAGGAAACAAATATCATCAAATACAACAGGGTTGCTGTTTGGATCCTTCACTATCCTCAAGGACTGTCATGTTTTCAATACTCATTTCTTTGTATGTTGCCATTCAGTACAAGTCTTTATGTCTTGTAATGCACTCAGTCTGTTCATTTTTTTTTTTTTTTGATTGCTGCCATTGTAAACTTCTGGAGTCCTAAGCATACCCAACACAACTGCCTTTCTTGGAATAATATTATGATGCAAAAGCTAAAAATAAATACAACTTGAACAAATTTGATGTAGAATTTTATAACTAGACTGTTTCATTATTCACAATATTAAGAAACTAAATTTTATTTTTATGAATGTCAGAAGTAAACAATGTTAAGTATACCTAGCACAATGGTGCATAGTTAGTAAGTTCTCAGTAAATACAAACTCAATGGGGAAAAAAAGGTAATAAAAGCATTACAACATAAACTATGCTATCTGAGAAGGAAAACAGGAACACATTCCTTTAAGATCCATTCTCCACTATTTGTGTTCCATCTCCTATGATTCCGTTCCTGACCCCAGAGATTCTTCATGCCCCAAGATCTCAAATCATCAAAACTCTGACGGGAATTGGCCAATGGGAGGTCCCGGTGGGAAATGAGATGAAAAGGAATGAATGAACCAGGAACATTTTCTTCCCTCCCATTTGTGTGGGTCTCCTAGGGTGATATTTTCAAAAATACTTTTATCTCTGTGGCTTTGACTCTTATAAGACAGGAACCTGAACTTAGCTACTGCAGATAAACCCTCCTCTTAGAACAAGTCATGTGGCCTCTTTCCTTTCAAACTGTAGCCAAATAGGAGCAACTCTCCATGGATGTTAATTCAAGTTGAATATCCCTTATCCAAAGTGTTTGGAACCAGAAGTTTTTTGGATTGTGGAATATTTGCATACACATAGTGAGGTACTTTGCACATAGCCTGAAGGTAATTTTAGACAACACTTTTAGTCCACATTGCATTTGGACTGTGGCCTGTCAAGTGAGTTCAGGTGCTCAAAATAATTTGAATTTCAGAGCACCTTAAATCTCATAGTTTTGGATTAGGGAGGTGGATGCTCAACCTGAATCTATGCTGATTGTTCCTATTTTGCTCTCTTTTCCATCACCCATGAAAATAAATCTCTTTATTAAGTATCCTCTGGTTTAAATTCATTGACTGTTTCATTCCCCTCAAATAAACAATATTTTATCTACTCCATTCATATGTGTAATATTAAAATGTCTACTGAAGTATAATCATGTGTTTTTAACAATGATGTTACATTCTGTGTAGTGTGCAGTTAGGCTATTTTGTGATTCTGTTAATATCGTAGAATATTATCATATTCTTAACTCGTGTGCATATGATAATATTCTATGATATTCTCATGGTACCATGGTCATAATGAAACCATTCCTTAGACAAAAGGGTGTAATGTGACACATGATCTACAGTTTTCTTATAAATAAAGTAAAAAATACATATCCTTATTTTTTTCCCATGGTCAATTTTAAAGGAAATTAAAACTTGATACAAGTATTCTATTTTCCTTCTGGAAAACTTATTTTATAATTCTAATGAGTTATGTTGAGAAGAAGGCTTTTTTATTCATGTGCGGGTAACACTTTAAAAAAATTCCAGTAAATCTCTGTTCTTCCTCTTTCTGGAAACATTCCTTCTGATAGAAAGGAAACACTCCTCTTGGCATTGGCTTAAATTTTTGTTTTCTGGCACAATTTACTCTCCAAAGTTGATTGACAAGCTAGACAGAAAGAAAGAAAGAAAAAATGAAAAAAAAAAATGGAAGCATGGAAGGAAGATAAAAATGAAGGAAGTAAATCAGTTAGTTCAGCCAGCCATGTTTTTAAAGGAGTGTTGGGCTTGGGAATATTCTGACTCTGTCTATTTAATATTTTATGAAGAAAACCTGTCAGTAATAAAAAGAAATGAAGAAATAATGAAAAGGAAGCAGAGATGAGAAATACTTCTTTCGAAGTCAACTTTCATTCCTGTCCTTCCCATTTATATTTGTTAAATATAAATATAAACAAATATGTACTTGTACATATACATATTAATTTATATAATTGGAGATGTACCGTGAGCCAATATAATCACTTTTGATTAATCTAGGTTGAGTTCATTTTCTGACATTTGCAACCTATGATGTCTTAAGTAATATACATATCATTTTATTATATTGTATTAAAATGTCATACTGTTAAGCATGCTCCTTGAAACAAGGACATTCTTTGTGTTAGGGTAATGAAGCCTCACAAAGAAGCTAAATTATTCTTGTTGCCTAGAATTAATTTTTAAGGTTTGAATCCCAGATGCCAAGTAGAATTGAGAGCAAAAGCCACAGGTAGGCCAGAGGAGAAATTTTCCTTAGTGTTCACCACCATTAAGTTAAAGTCTCTGCTACAAAATGGCTGTGAATTTTAAGAGGGACTAAAATAAACAGAGTACTACAAAGAGAAATCAGGAAAATATCTCATTGAGCCAACTGTTTTGAGACACAGTAGAAATATTGTAAGACAATGATGGAGTAGATTAGTAACTATTTTCTAAATAAATTAGTGAAGAAAAATGAAAAATAAATAAAAGAAAACTTGTAATGCCAAATTATATCCTTTTTTTCTGTTTCTTCTAATCTATGTGATTTTTTTCTTGTTTCTTTTTATGTAACTTAAACATATGACTCCAAGAGCAAAGTGAAATTCTATCCACAGAGATAGAACGGGAAGGTTAGAACTGGTTAGTTGTCTTTGAAAAGAGTATTTTCTTATATATTTAAAAGCAAACTTCATATCCTAGATAGTCACACAATAGCAATGTGCAGTATTAGTTGAATTATGCTCCCTTTTTTTCTTACCATTTAAAAATACTCTATGAAATATTCATTTTTAAGAAAGGGAAGTTATACTTAAAAATAAATAAATTACATAAAAATTGTCTTTCCAGGTAAGAACTGCCCTAGGAAAACAGAAGAAAAGTTTCTTTCTAGCCCCATAACCTGTGCTTTCCTTCATCCCACATATTAAACTCTTTTTTTTAAGTAAGTTAAGGATGTATAAATAATAATAAATCAATGGCAAGATGGTTAATTAGATAAATCCACCTAGTTACAGTTTGCTTCGTTCATTTTATTTTCCTGACAGAATCTTTTTATAATTTGTATTCCTCCTTCCTCAACTATTTTCCAATAAATATAATGACTTAAGACAAGATTTTCCCAATTCATGTATGCTTGTATTTTAAAAGGGAGATTTTTGCAAATTGAATCTTCATAATAAATAATTGTTTAATGATGAAGATTCTGGCACTATTCTTTGAGAAGACACATTTGGGTATGTCTGAGCATGTGTTCAAATGGTTCACTTAGGTAAATACTTAATCCTTCAAATTGTTATTCAAATATGGGGAATGTTTGAATTAATTAAGCATCTCACCAAAGATTCTTGGTAAGAATCTTGGCAAAGACTATAACATCACCTGTTAGAATATTGCATTTACTTTACATAAACAAATTGATTTTATGTGTTGCCTAATAACATGTTCATTTTATTATTAGAAATAGTGAGTTTAAGCCAGGTGTGGGAGCACATTCCTGTAATCTCCTTGGATTATGAGGATAATGAGTTCAAAGCCAGCCTCAGCAACTTAGCAAGGCCTTAAGTAAATCAGTAAGAACTTGTCTCTAAAGAAAATACAAAAAGAAAAAGAAAAAAAAAACGGGCTAAGGACATGGCTCAGAGTTGAAGTTCTCTTGGATTCACTCCTCAGTACCAAAAAATAAAAATAAAGAGTTTATTCTTATTAGCTTTTATCCTACTTAGAGATATTAGGGCTTAGGGTCAATGTCATTGACTATGACACAAATACTTAAAATTGTTTCTTATCTAAATTTAAGCTTTTTAATAATGACATTGTCTGCTCCATAATATGGAATGATCTTAGATTAGATTAGATTCACATCTAAATCATCTAGTTGTTTATTTATTTATTTTTTAAAATTTAATAGGATTAAGATCAGTCATGAGAGCACTGATAAAATTCTCCTTGACAGGTCTTAAGAAAGGCTTCTTATTCATTCTTTGCAACTTAGTCAATTTAATCAACATTAAAATATCTCATTGAATGGTTGTATCTAATAATGATAGCAAACAGATTTTACACTAGAATACGAGTGACAGTGAAGGAGGAATGTAACCTAAGAAAGGTTAGCATCTGAAAGCTCAGTATTCATATGCTTTCTTATTACTGATGCTGTCATTCATTTTATACTTCTTTCCATTTTCTAACTATATGCATATGTAAGATTAAATTTTTCAACATAGTGCAAAAGATACTACTATCTCATGCTATTTTTAAAGAAAAAAATCTTTGCTTTGGATAAAATTCCATTTAACTTTGAAATGTAATGCCATAGCCCACTTTCTGTTGATGAATATATTCATGTAGTAATTCAGTGTCTCAAAGTCTCCCTTTGCAGATTCATAATGTCACTTTGTGCCATTATTCAAATAATCCATACAGTTTGGACCACACTGTTCAGCTCAATATTATGTAATTTTATAAATTATTTAACATAACTTCTTAAATTATTTGAAAGACTAATCATTGTCAATGATTTTACAACAAAAATTGTCTATTAGACTTCTCATGGTGACTTTTATTTGCAAATATGACCACATAGTTACTTAAAGATTTTCAAATATTTCTCTACTGCTGCGGCATTTGGCCTTATGGAAAAATTGTGTCAACTTTTCACTAGATTTTTTCAACTATATATGTATATATATATATATATACATATAATTATTTACATAATTATATATATATAATTATTTATTTACTAAATGAAATAAATAAGTCATAAAAATATAATTGAATTCTTTTTTTAAAGAAAAATAATGCTGGAATTATCAAGGTTTAATGTATGATTAGACTTAGTAAGAAACCACAATGTATACAGGCTGAACTTCTATTGGATTCAGTGATTATTTTCTTTTTTGAATATAAATACTATAAAACACTTGTAAAGGAAACTGGGTTTGATTGTGTGAGAGATAAAGCTTGGAACAGAATGTGATGTTATAGGGATAAAAGTTGAGTGTTTTTTTTTTTTGTTGTTGTTGCTCTGTTTTGTTTAATGGCTAATAAAGACCTTACAGAAAACAGATGCCTTTTGAATATATAAGAAGGAATGCCTTTAAATCTTGAAAAATCAACATGGATAAAAGCACAGAGGCTTAAATGTGTCCAGTAGATTTAGAAATATGTGATAAACTTATCACTTCCAAACTCCCTTTCAAGTCTAATTATTGTTATTCTTATTGGTCTTAACCTCCTAGAACCATCTTTAATAGAAGATAAAGTTCAAGCTTCATTAGGAGATAGTAAGTGAACACCTTGACAATCTAAGTAACTTTGGGTGTCCTGGGCCAGTCAAATTAGTTTCTGTAGTACAGGAAAAATTGCAATGATATCACTGAACTGCAATTCATGATCTCCAAGAACTATGTTGAAAAAGACAGTCTTAAAATCTGTCAGGATGGATAATGTGTGGGAAACAGCAACCTTGATTTTTTTATCAAGTAGAACTTGGGAGAATTTAGAAAAATTTCTCACAGACTCTAAGAGTCTCAATAAAGCAAAAAGAAAAAATCTGAACTACATGTTCATTTCTTTCCTCCCCCCTTTCTTTCTTGCTTCCTTTTTCTCCTCCTCGTCCTCCTCCTCCTCCCTCATTCTCTCTTTTTTACCTTTTCTGTACTTGCCAAAGTAGTTACTTTGGGAATAATATAGTTTGGGGATTTTCAATATTGTCATTGTCAATATCATGGCCTTCATCATTCTTTTCTTATAGTGGTGCTATCCTTTATATTATAAGAATTTTAGGGGCATCTTGGCCACAAATAACCAGATTCTATAACAGTGATTTCCTCCTATAACCCTCCTTGGATTTGTGACGAACTGTTTCTCCCCTTGGGGACAAAAATCACACACTGTTGGAAAACACTGTTATAGCTATGTCTGAAAAATTTTCCAGCATTTGAAAAAGATTTTCATTACATTATTTGAAATAAAATGAACAGACTCAAACCAAAGTTTTCTATAATTTTTACATATTACTCATTGCATTATTATTATTATTCACAAATATCCATTTAAAATCTACTTTGGGTCAAGCACATTAACATTTATTTGGGTTGATAATGATGTGAGTTAATAAATTATACAATTTTTCAGGAAGTTTCTCCATGCCTCTATCTTTTGTATTATGATGTATTGCTACTCATGATCTGGCTATAGACGAAGACACTATGGTACCTCAGCAAACTTGGAATCATTATTTAGGTAGATTTTCAAAGACCCATAAGCTGTGGCAACTCTTGGAAGGAAAAATAAATTAAGAGACTCTCTTAGATTAAACAGGAGGCAATCAGAAGCCACTCGTATGGAGATTTCAAGATCTTTTAGGAGAAAGTAAAAAGTTCATTGGTTGGAGACAAAGATTGAGAAAGAATCTGAGAGTCTAATTAGGCAAAGAAATGGCAATGAGGAGACAAGAGGAAACATTAGCGGGTAGCGTGAGGATATGTGCTAGGAAGAGATTTCGTTATTTGATAGATCAACTCTCTATACCATGTAGGAAAGGAATAGTCTGGAAATAATAAAGAGCCCATGCAATAATCCAGGTGAGAGGTGACTGTAATCTAGATTAAAATGGTGACAGTGAGATGGAAAAAATGTGGAAGGGTGTAAGATAAATTTAAGGAATGAAAGAAGATGTAGTCATGTGACATCCATACTCACCCCATGCCCCTTTCAGAAGTGAGGCAACCATTCCCATAGCTCCTAGAAGCTGATAGCTTTCCACTGATTGCCCACCTCTAAATTGCCTTGCAAAAGAGACCCACCACTTTTAAAGTCATAACCCACTCCTGTGGCTCCAATGAAAGGCCAAGGTACTTATTGACCTCTGGGTTGATTTGTTACACATAAAGAGTAACTAAAATAAGTCTATTGCTTCAGATGCCTGAGGTTTTACTTATTAATTAGTCCATGGGTATCTTGTAAGTTGCACATGACTAATTGTAATTAAAATTTCATTCCCGCAATATCATATCTGCATCTATCATGGACATTCTATTAAATGGAAAATAGTATTTGATGAATATCACTCTGAGAAATGGTAATAAAAGGTGGCAATGTGTTGACTTTTTTAACTAGGTTGCAGTATTTCCTAATTAACCGTCACCTTTTGGGACTTTAAAATTTTTCATTTATTCTGTTGCAATGTTAAAATTTTATTTTTTAAGGGTCACCAAATGCCCAGAGTGTCACATTTTTACTTGGAAACATTTTTTTTGAAAGGCTAAGAGAGAGTAAAAGTTAAGAATACATCATGCAATGTGAAGAGAAAAAAAGAAAATAGTAAATGTTAAAAAAAAAGTTATTACATTGATACTATGAAGCACTCAAATGGTACACTGAATAAACTTGTCTCTTGCTTCCTCTTCAATATCCCAGCTTTGTTAAATATTTCACTCTAAATTTCAGAATGCTGAACTATGTACCTGATATTTGGGTTCAGATGAAAATAAATCTCTTCTACTGAATACTGACCCAAAGGTATTTACCTCTGTCCATATTGTTATTTTACCAGAATTTTTGCTCTGGGTTTTTCAGACAGAGGAAAGGGGCTCTTCAGGTGCATTTTCCATAGTAGTTCTCTTTGCTACCTTTGTTCTGAAAAGAGACGAGAAAGGTGTACTTTCTGAGATGAACCACAGTTCAAGTAGTCTTTACTTTTAAGTTTTCCAATTGCCTCTCTTTCTGGAGACATTTATTTAAGAGTGTTCTTGATTGTTATTAAATCTGGCAGATTCAGCCTAAGTGCCTGCAGTGCACCAGTTCCTTTTGGAAGCAGAAGGAGAGAGTGACTGTTGTAGAGAGAATAACCTCCATCTGAAATAGCACTGAGCTTTGACCTTGGCAGTTTCTCTTTAGCTACTTCCAGCATTTATTCAGAGTGGGCAGTGACTCATTGGGTCTGTCACTACCTTGGTCATGTTATATTAATTCTAAAGCCTTGGTGCTACACAGCCTGTAACTTTAAGCACTGTTTCTGTACCAGATGAGTTCAGACTTAAGTACAGTTGAGCTTCAAAATAAATTTATTTTATGCTTTCAAAATTCATTTGGAAAAAATAAAAATCTGGGTCTAAATTGCATTTTTAATTGTAGAGTAATGCTTATATAATCATCTCCTGGATTAGCTCACGTGTGGATCCTTTTTGTTGAGATTTGCAAAATAATTTATAAACTTCTATTTCCATGATGAAGAAAATAAGAATGTTGTCTCCATTTCTTGTCTCTTCAGGTTCATAACAATTGTATGCCCACATACAATTCAATGTAGGATTTTTTACAATAGATTTCATAAACATACATAAATGAAATCATATGGCATCATAAGTTTATCATAAACACATATGGACACTTAATTATATACACACCATTATATTTATTTTAATCAGTGAAAGCTTACATGATGCTAAAGCAATAATATGGAGAAATTTTAAAATGTGTGTCCCCCTAATTCTAACCATGATACCCATGGGCACAAATATGTGTACGTATCATATGTATATACTGAAAAGTATTTTTTCAAAGATATGAAGATTAACATTTTGCAAAATTTATTTCTATTTGGGGAACAGTATCTTGAAAAAATATGCAACATCATCCATTACTGTAACCTAGTTTTTTAAAAACCTGCCTGTTTTCATTGGGGAAAAATAGATAAATATGCATTTAAATACTAAAAAATTATATTGCCACTCTCACTGTAACATGCTGCAAATAGTTCATATATCATTTGCAGCTTCTGCTTCTATCAAAAGTACAAAAAAACACATAAAGAAAACTGAAAACTCTACATAATTTATAATAAATAGTAGACATTAATGTCTATCAAAGAAATTTACCTCTTTTGAAATTATAACAAAACTACATCTTTTCAACTAATTATCTTTCCAATATTATACCTAAATTGTCATTTTAAAAAATGGTGTCTTAAAGTTACTTTCTACAGTGAATTTATCTTTTTATTTAAACTATAATTGATCATTTATTTATTTTCAGCAGCGAGAGAGTAGAATCATTTACCTCCTCTCCTACCTTAACATGTGGTTTGGTTTTCCACATTTCTTTCTTATTGTTGCACACCAATTGAATTAATGAACTGTGAAGTCAGTTAATATTCTGAGTATTTATGAATTACAATTTTCAACCTATGATTCCTTTAACCCATACAAATAGGGAAGCATTTTTAACTCCTTCAAAATACACTAAATAAATAGTAACAAAGTAAAAAACACCTGCAATGAGTTAGGAAGTATAAGTAGCCAGCTGTACATGTGATTCTGACTGAGGCATTGTACTGTGTACAGCAAGTTACAAGTAAATGATATTGAAAGTACTGCATCAGGGAGAATCTGTCCTCTGGGTCTCTACCAAATACAATTAGTTTCATGTAAAATGACTGGTTTCAAGTTTATTATATATGAATTTAATATACCAAATAGATAGAATACAAGAAATGATAAGTGGGAAAATATCAGAAGATTTATATTTCTCTAGTGAGTACAAAAATAGCCTATCCTGCATTCTTCTCTGCTGCCACAAGAAGTGCAGTCCCCTCACTTTCCCACAAGCAAAGTGATTAACTGTTTTGTGAGGGCTTTTTACTCTCATTTTTTTTCTTCTAACGAAAAGGTATAAAGAGGATATACCTCTGAATTTGTAAAATTAAAGTATGTGTTAAAAGAAACCTCTTTCATATAAAATGGCTAAATTATAAGAATCCCTGAGTGATATTTTTCGAAAATTTGATAGGTGCCTTTTAGTTTCCATCTAGTTTGTTATTGATAATATGAGTGCAATAGGAAAATAAAATCAATAAATGTGCTCTGCTTGCTAAAATTGTCCATGATCACATATTTATTTTATGCAATTTGTTTTCATAATAAATTAACAGGGACTTCTAAGACATATATTTTTATTGTTTCTTTATGTTAGATAGGAATAGTTTTCCTTCTCTAAAAATAGTGTTTTCCTACAATACTTTCCTTCCACTAAGAGCTATTCTTAATTCAACAAAAGGATTTTTCATCTTGAAACAGTTCATTCTAGACTATGTATTTGGTGGATCAGAGAAATTACAACATACAGATACTATCGCTTGAAAAAGCCCTTCTCTGCCCTTCTGTTTTAACATAGTCAGGTTTTTGTTCGTTTGTTTTGTTTTGCACTAGGGATTAAATCCAGAGGTGCTTTACTACAGTCATATCCTAGTCTTTTTTTTTTTTTTTTTTAAAGACATTGTCTTGCTAAGTTGCTTAGGGCCTCTTTAAGTTGCGGATACTGATCTTGAAATTATTAATCTCCCTGCCTTGGCCTCCCAAGTTATTACAATTATATGCATGCTTCACTGTACCTGGCCTCTTCAGTCACTTTCTAGAGCATAATTCTGTTTGATGTTCTTTCTAGGATTTACTGTTATTTGACACATCCACACCTAGTTTTTCCTGATATATTATTCTCCAGGTTTTTCCCTAATTATATTCATTCTTACACATTATCAGTGTGACAACTGGTCTATCTTTCTTTATTCAACACTTAGAATTCTACCCAGTAGCATAAGGAATCAAGAAAAGAACTCAAGAGTCTGGGGTTGTAGCTCAGTGGTGGAGCACTTGTTTTGAATGTGTGAGGCACTGGGTTTAATCATTAGCACACATAAAAATAAAATCAATAAAATAAAGATATTGTGTCCATCTACAACTACAAATATATATAAAAACAAGAAAAGCACTAAAAATTACTTTTAAATATCAAAGACAAAAAGAAAATAAATAATGTGTTCTTTGAGTATCACATAAAACTCTGGTAATATACTATAAGCAAGCATGTGTGTATGTGTGTATGTGTGCGTGTGTGTGTGCGCGCATGCGCGCTCACATACCCACATGTGGACACATTGACACATTTGTATAACTGGATCTTAAAAAGAAGTTTCCACTTAAACACTTTCTAAAATACCATCTCCAAATTTACAAGTTAGTATGCAAAAACCTAGTGACATGAGGAGAGTGGAGATTGCAAAACAGATATCTAGAACATGTAAACAAGATGGAAATCATGCCTTTAGAAAATAAAATTCAGTTACATCTTTCACTCTCTTCTGCTTCCACCTACTCAACATTCTGGGGACGTACTCTGGCCATACACAATTCCAATTGCAGCATTTTATTTCTTTACCCCAAATGATTGCTGCTCCAATTTTTCTACCATAAATATCATTTAGAGTATTTAAGGCTTAACTCAGTTGCCATGGCTTTTCTAAGTATTTTCGAATCCTGACAGACTATAGTCCCAATGTAAGCATTTGCTTCATTAGATCTCAAAAGATATATTTTTTTAAAATTTATATCTGTTTTGCCCACTAGATTTTAAAGTTCTTCACTAGAGTTGTACACTTTATTGATCTTAGAAACCTGGTACAAGAAAGGATAAATGGTAATGTAATTTTTATAAATAATGAAATTCAGTAAACTGAGGTGGAAAGGGTGTGAGCTTGGAAATGACAGGAGAGGGTTATTTGCCTAAGGGATTCTTCAAATCCCTCCCAGTCAGCACACCATACACTAACTGCCAGTTTTGATAAGAAACCTAAGTCCCCTAAGCCTCCCTATATTGCTTATAAATTCAGATGTCTAATACTTTCCTCTTAAAGTTTTTGTAGAATTACATGAGTAAAATAATATGTAAAGTACTAATGTATTTTATATATTACAACTGTTATTACTGGTATTTTAATAATTGCTTTTTTAATGGAAATCAATTTAGTTAGAATGTTGAACAAATTTAGTGATATGCTAGTCTGAACTGCTTCCTTCTAAATCCAATTCAGTGTGTTCATTTTCCATCTTTGCATAACAAACTGGTACAGATTTACTGGCTAAAAACTGTCCCCTTGTATTATCTCAAGTTATCTACATCAGATGTCCTAGTGTGGGTGCGGTATTCTCTACACTTGCTCTGGTAAAACTGCATCAAAGTGTCAGCAAGGATTAGGGGCTCATCTGAGGTTTCCGGTTCCTTTTCAAGCTTACTCATTATTGTGAGGATTCTACTCTTGTAATTATAAAACTCATGGAGGAGATGTTTAAAAACCATTGTTGGCTATTTCAGCTCTACCCAAGATAAATTTTCTTTTGATTAATTAACAGTCACCTAATTAATAACCTTCTAATGGAAATCATCCCATTATGTCCATAGGTTGAGTCTAGTCATAAGGGTAAAAATGTGATACATATTATAAAACAAGAGATAGAAATTCTATGGGCCATCTTAGAATCTTAGCTAACACGATTAGCTAAATAAAAATAAGCTACAACATGTACATAGGTAGTCATGTGTCACAGCAATATCCCCAGGCCTGTGAGTGAACATGTGGTTTCAACATTTGCCTTGAAATATACCAAGTGAGTTACCATGAACATCCTTGTGGAGTTCTTACATGTGAACAAGTTATATCTCTGGCCCTGAGAATCAGATATTTACATACAATAAAAAATATTGTTTTATTTCTTACAAAATTTTGTAATCATCATTAGCATAAGTAGTATGTATTTACACCTTGCATTCTCAGGATAAATAGGAACTAACATTGTTCTGTCTTTTAATTAGTGAGGAAGAATAATAGTATGGAGATATAAGGAAAATAAACTCAATTTGGTTAAGAAGAGTTTTGGCCTTTGGCCTGCACAAATAGGACAATCACTGAGGTTGTTTCAAGAGAATTAAAAAGGGAGGGAAAAAGAGACAGAATGAGAATCTGAGGGGAAAGTACCCCTTTCCATTCCCTTTTTCTGCCTTGAATTTTCTAACAATAAAGACAGACGATCATGAACATCAAGAAAATTACCCATAACCCAAATTTTAAACTACCTGCCCAAAATTACACTAGTAAATTAGGAAACTATTCAAAATATCTCTGGTTGTAATTCATTAACTAATTTAGTAGGACTCAAACTTTTTAAACATAAAATCTTACATTATGAAATCATTTCAAAATTATTTTCAAAATTAAAAAATTAGCCCAACCACTCCTCATGCACTCTAGAAGCAAACACCAGATTTGTGTTAACAAAGAGCAGGCATATTTATTTTGCATCGCTTCTTCTGTGAAATACAGAAATAGATTTGGACCTAACTTTGCATTTTTGTGTTATTACTCAGAAGCAAACTTTTAGGAAATATATATTTTTTCCTTTCTAATTAACTTTAAAAATGTGGTATACTAAATGTTTTTATTCCTTGAGCATGTTCCCTGGAAACTACAAACTAATGATGAAAAATTATGTTCACATATGTACATGTTGGCCTGATTCCAGTCTGAAAAGTAAATATGTATGGCAGAGAGGTGAGATCCTGCTGGGTCAGGTACAATGAAAGTGTAAAACCTATGAACAAGTTGCATTTTTATCTATGCTTTTATTTAAAAACAGATAGGAAATATTTTCTAAAAATTTACTTGGATTTATAGAATTTAAGTGAATAACTCTGGGACACTAGATGTCAAATTCAGAGAGTGTTGAAGGATGCATATATGATACACACCTAGTTGGAGAAAATCACATACATCTCTTTAATATACTTTAGATGTTTACTCATCTCTCAGGAAAAGGTGGAATTGCATTGTTAATTTTCCAATGGCGGTATTTCATGGTTTTTATGTCTCAAGATGTAACATCTTCTTTCTCTAGAAGGAGATTTACTCAAAAAGAATATTTTCAGAAAGTACATCAAGCTACTGCTTGATAAACAGCTCTAATACTCCCTGTGTACCAATGAACTCAAGAAAATCCAGCAGTGGATCTCCTGAGCTAGAACCAAAGGATTAAAAGAGACAGATTCATGTCCTGTCTCTCTCAGCCACATTTTGGGACACCTATTATCAGGAAAACAAAACCTAAGTAGAGAAATCTGCAGTGAAGACCCCAGCTTTATTAAAGTATCCAGCATGCCCACTGGATTTGAAAAATAAGTGAAAAAAAACCTGATCCTGAAAACCTAGTCTTCCCAAGGAGTGAAACTTTTCATAAATCTATGTTAAAGAATGTGGCTCCAAGGAAAGAATGAATTCCTGACTTTAAAGTATAAAAACCACTCTCTTCATCAAAGTTTAGCTCATAGGACAATGCAAGAAGCATTTCCAAGTGCTTGTATAATCTAACCAAATTTGTGTGTGTGTGTGTGTGTGTGTGTGATATAAAAGCTATAGGAGGTCTCTAGAACACTCTAATTGGAGGATTGTAAAACAAATGGGAATCTTCTATAGCAAGGAACATGTCTTCTACCCCATAAAACCACCTCCCTTTTTTATAAATGAGGTAACTTTTTTATAGCTTTATTTTATTCATTTATTTTTTATGTGGTACTGAGGATTGAACCCAGGGCCTCATATGTGTGAGGCAAGCACTCTACCACTGAACCACAACCCCAGCCCCATGAAACCACCTTTAGTGTGAAAAATCGCTCCTTATATTTTAATCAATGCCTGACCAAGAAAAAGTAAGTGATTGCAATCACACAGTGTTAGGTAGTGACTGTCCACAACCAGACATTAGGCAGTGACTATGTCCACCGTCATCCTGGTATCGTCAAGTTAACAAATTATAAGGTCAAATGCATGGAAATACACAATCTGCTATGAAATAGAAATGATCCTTTCTAGGACTGACCTGCACAGATCCAGAGGACATAAGTAAGTCACAAAGACTTACTGGTTATTGTACTGGTGTCTCCCTCTCAGCTCACACCTTTAGTTTCATGGTTTAAAGAAGCTTAGTTCATATATGAGATGTCTTGGTAAGTTAATGCATGCTGAAGATATAAAGCCGCTGCAAGATAGAACAATGTGGAGTTTATTAGTTTCCTAGGGCTGTTGTAATGAAGTACCAGTGGATGAGTATCTCAAACACAATAGAAATTTATTCTTTCACAGTTCTGGAAACTAAACTTCCGAAATCAAGTTGTTAGCAGGGTCATGGCACCTCTGGAGGATCTAGAGATAAATCCTTCCTTGCCTCATCCTTGCTTAGTGGTTTCCAGAAATCTTTTGCATTGTTTATTTTTTTAGCTCCATGACTCTAATCTTTGCCATGATTGATGTGGGATATTCTCTGTGTATGTGTCTCTGTGACAAAAATCTCCTTTTTTTATTATAAAGACCACAGGATTAGGGTCATATTTACAAGTCCCAAATACTAAGACCTAGACATGAAATTTTGATAGACACAGCACACAAAAAGAAGTGACACTCAAAGGAAGTGATGCAGGGAATTCTCACCATGAACAGACTTTGAAGGACGCTTGGTCACTCACTTGGCATGAAGAAAGAACTGACCCAAGTTCAGAGTTCATATGTTTTCTGGGCAGTGACAATTATTTGGTCAGTTTATGTAGGGCTTAAAAGGAGTGAGATTAGTGGTTCTGAGTTAAAGAGGTTTTTGAGCTATAGTAGCAGATAAATGTGCAGGTATCAAGATTTCTGTGCCTCAAATTAATACTTATTTCTGTTTATAAACAGCACAGTATGCATGCACAAACAAGGTAGAAAGGATGATTCATCCAGCAGACTTCAGAAAGCATACCTTCTTGACCACTTAAGGGATTGTGGAAGAAGCAATGAGCACACTATCCATGATTGCAGGAATGCCAGTCATCCAGAGGCCCAATGGTTTGAGCTTTTCTCAAAAAGCCAGATGTAGCCAGATGCAGTGGCCCTCTCCTGTAATCCCAGATAATTTATAGGCTGAGTCAGAAAGATCACTAGTTTGAGGCCAGCCTGGGAAACTTAGTGAGACCGCCTTGAAATAAAAAATAAAATAAATTGAAAGGCTGGGATGCAGCTCAGTAGTAAACCTGGCCTGAGTTCAAACTCCAGTGCCAGATTAAAAGAAAAAAAAATCCAGGTCTATCTACCTTCTATTGATGTTTGAAAGTTTGAAATTTTTATAAGATCAATACTGAGAGCAGGGAATGATATGATCTCCTACAAAGAGATTATATCCAGAAGAGCAGCATTGCATCCAAAACAGAATTAGCTCTTACTCTGCTATTAGTTTACTTTTCCTGACCATGGATTTTCTGATAGCACCAACATCCAACATTTCATGTGACATCATCTCAGTGTAAAGGATCCAGTTCACAGAGAGTATAGTATGTCAATGAGCATTGACTTGATGAACTGATTCTACCCATACAATATCATACAGGAGGATTTGACTTTATGGCACATTGGAATGTCTCATTAAAGATTCACATAAGACATCATATCTGACAAAGTCATTCTCAGGGTTGAGATATTACTTGCCCAAATGCAGTGTGTATATTGAACTGCTTTATAGAACTATGGAGCTTGTACCCAAAAGCTAGGTACACAAGTACAGGGACCAAGGATAGCTGGCGTGTCTTTCCATCACTGCCAATCAGCTATGGGTAATTTATGTTCCCTTTCCTCGAAGCCTTGGACTCTTCTGGATTAAACACCCTAGTTTCTGGGTCTTAAGGTTTAGGGACGTCTGTAAAAGGAAATAGAACTCGGTTCCCTGACACATGATTTTGGAGTGTGTTTGGAAATCAGCACATCTTCTGGGGCTTCTCTTGGTGCTTTTGCATGGAATAAAATGGTGAAGGGAAATTTGCAAAAAAAAAAAGAAAACTTTAATAGAGTCAAAGATCTCAAGGTCTGAGACTTCTCAGAGATAAAATGTAACCAAGGCAAGTAATCAAGTCTAGATGAAATGCTGCTTGAAGTTCAGGGGAATGTAGACGTGGTGGCAAAGAAGTAGAATAAAAAAATATCACTAACAGTCTGAGATCCAGTTGTAATGAGAACATTGAGCTTATTTCACTAAGAATTGGATGCAAAATCATTTAGAGAGACCTTGAAAATTCAGAGTAGATCTTATACAGGGCACATATGGATTGAGTACAGCAGCTTTTCATCTTTTTATAAATAATGCCCCAGCATCACATCCTATAGGAATCCTGCAAGGTTTCTAAAGGCAGTAGTAGGAAGTACTTGCAGCCTGTGAAGTTCAGGAGTGTGGCGGCAAACATTCCACAGATTGATCAATTGAGGAGGGAGATGATCCCATACCTTGATTGGACAGTCCTGGAAAGCATCTGTATGCTTGCTATAGATCCCCCTCACCCAGAGTGATACATTCAATAAAACACTTTGCTATTTGTCTTTCTTTCTTCCTTTATTTTCCCTGGTTCTTCCCTCCTGCTACTCTGCTTCACTTTTTCAAATTACTTACTTTCTAGTCCCTGCCTCAACTTTATTTTTGAGGGAATCTATGCTAACAAAGGAGTCTTTATTTCTCCTCCTCCATTTGGTATTGTTTAAACCATTACAGTGACTGAGGGTATAATTCAGTGATAGAGCTACAGCAATTGCCTAGCATGTGTGAGGTTCTGGGTTTAATCCCTAGCACTGCAAAAACAAACAAACCAACAAACAGCACTGCAGCAATAATACATTTCTCTTTATCATTGATTTTTAAAAGTAGCCAAAATTATACACAGAATCTATACATAGCATAGACTATCAACACATAAACATTTTTCAGCAATTATTTTGCTCATTACAGTGCCAATATCAATTAAATAAAACAAAGTGTTGATTATGTTTAATTTTTAAGCCTTCAAGAAGGATCAATAAACTGTCTTGTATAATATAGAGAATAATCCATTGAAGGATGAATATCTGTTTTGAAAGGAATATTTTTGAAGCCCATTCCCTGTTCTTTTCTAAAAAGAGACAGCCAGAAGAATCTGGCAACATGACACTCAGAGTAGGTTCTCTGAGGCAACTGGAGAGAACCATGAAAAATACCGGCTTATTACTTGTAGAGTTCTCTGCATACATTCATTCACTCATTCAAATCACTAGTATTTTGATCATCTGCTACATTATAGGCAATTTTCCGGATGCTGAGAATGCAGCAATGAACAAGAACAAGTCTCTGATCTTGGAACTTACATTCTATTTGGTAAACAGAACAAAATAATACACAAGGGATTAGGAACACAAAGAGGATGAAAGGTACAAAGAAAGAAAAGGATTGATATGTAGAGAGGATGGAAAAAGCATCCAGAACAAGGTGGCACTTTCAACAGTATCCTGAAGGGACTAAGGGAGTGAGCATCCACTTTTGGGAGGGTGAATATTCAAAACAGAAGAAATAATAAAGAAAAGGCAGTAGCTTAAATGGTACACAATGGGGGCCTGGGATGCTTGCAAGGAGGGCTGTGATGGGGCTGAATTCTTTAGAGGTATGTGGTTTTTGAGACTTTCAAGTTTTTTGTTTTTGTTTTTTCTTAGCATGATGGAGAGATCCTGGAGTGTTTTATGTTAAAGGATACAACAAGAAGACACAAATCAAATTGTGATTGGGACCCTAAGCAGGTGGTATAGAAACAATAGGAGCTCAGGATTCCATTAACCATCAAAGCACACAAGGTTAATTAGAAAGATAAACATTATTTAACATTCACTTTATGGTAATGCCAATTAGTCTTTTAAACCACTCTTTCTTTGTCTCTCTGAATATCTGGAACTCTTCACTGCTAAAGTATAAATAACTTACTTTAATTTGTTACAATTGAACATTTGTGAGAAAAGTTGTGATTGCCTGTGTCTAAAGCTTCATAGACAGAATGCAGAAGAAGTCAGGCATAATGCTGAGCCTCAGACCTGAGGGATTGCTCTTGGTTAATTGCAAAGTTTCTTTTTTTTCTCTTTTTAAAATGCTGTGTCATCTAGGGGTCCCCAGTCCACTAGTGTGGGTTCTGTTGCTTAGTTCCTCATGTCTACTGAACAGCTGCTAAATGTGGCAGCCTGGTGTGCTGAGACCACAAGTCACGTTTACAGCGCAAGATCCCACATTGCCATCATTATTTCACATTTTAAAAGGATATCAACTGAAAATGAGTTGTCAACTTTCAAAAGGCATTACAAAACCCATTTAGATATATAAGTAGGTGGATAAACACGTACAAAATTTAACGTTCATACAACCTTCATTTTATATAAAAATAAAAGTTAATTAAGTTAATTAACACAAGAATTATTCATTAGTGTAAAAATCTCAAAGGGGTTATATAATATGCACTCTATTTTTATATATTATTATATATTTCAAAGGGAACGCATCACTTTTTTTTCAGGAAAGTAGCCTAAGTTTCATAGTATTCTTTGTATTCTAAAACCCATGATTTTTTTTTTCTTAAATGGTCAGATTGCTTAAAATGGCTCTCATGAAATTCAATTACCATTTCTTAATGTGCCAGGACTTCCAGAAAATATGATTATACTCCATCCTCAGAGATTATTCCAATGGTCAATGGAAGGTGTTTGCAGGGGAAGAAAACATCAGCCATCAAAAACAACTTATCTACCAAAGGTGGTCTTTATGGTAAATCCACAAGCCATTTTATTTTCTTTACTATGTGCCAAGAACCACACTGGTTTTCCAACTCTGCACTTCTGCCATATGAGAGCACAGCCAGGAGAGAGAGAAGAAGTGGGTAAAAATGGCAGCATGAAACTGTGCACCAGCAGGTGTCTAGTCACAGCCTCTGTGCCATAATATATTTGAGTTTCCTAAGCAACTATGCTCCCTAGGAAACTGGTTAAACTGCTTCTATAGAAACTATTAACTGAGCAATTCCTCCTTCAAACCAGCTTTATGCAGAGAGTACAAGAACATGATGGAGAATATTTTCTATTTCCTGAGTTCTAGAGATTTTCTTGGGGAGTTTTTCAGAATTATACTGGATAAATGTGAAACTATATTTCCATTGATTTTAATTATTTTTTTCTGCTTATTTCATCACATATAATACAGACAAAGCAATGTTCGGAGATGTTGTTTCCTCATTTGATAGTTCTGGAGCTAGGGAAATTATGCAATTTCCTGATGGTACTAATTTGACCTTTTCCTCCCCTAAACAATGATGCATAAATTACTTTGGACTGAACAGAACATTGCATTAACCTATCTCATAATGAATTACATCTTACCATTATGAACTGAGTCACATTTATGCATTAACATGAGAAACCTGAAGTTATTTTTAATAAAATGAAAATGCTTATGTTAGTTAATGTGCAAGTGTTATTGTGATTTCTGTTATTTTATTCATATGTTTATAAAGTTAATTTCAGTAACGGCTTACATCTATTTATATAATCTTTAAACATTCTCTATATTGCTCCTTTTCATTAATTTTTTGATAAGATAAGCTATCCAGGGGAAAAAAATTATCTAGGGCCAAGGTATTTGAGAACTGAAAAAAAAAATAAAGATTATATCTACTATTTATCTATCTATCTATCTAACACACAGGCACACACTCACATATATAACACATACATATGCTTATATATAATACTTGTTCTATGTTATGCTTATTACAGTTTAAAAATGCACATATTTTCTGATGTCTTATAACAAAGAGTATCAGATCTGTAAAAGCATGATTAAAGATTTCATTTCTAATTCCTAATAGGAAGCAATCATCAATGTTCAGTAATTTGAAGCAATTTGTGCAATATAGAGTGAATTTTAGATACAAAAAAAAGAGAAAAAAGTTGCATTAGTTCATTACATCATAGTGAGAAAAAAATGTTGCTTTTCTCTACTTTGTGTTCAAATTACACATAATAATAGATGAAAAGACTGCAAAAAATACCTAATTATCTAAATTATTATCTCAAATTAAGTACCATAAAGGAATTTGAGTATATATCTTTATATGTATATTTATATGCAAATATAACTACATCACAATTTTGTATTTATAATAATATATTACTTTTCTCACATGCATGCTTGTTTTTAACTTTTTTTTTTTTTTTGGGCAGTGTTATGGATTGAACTCAAGGCCTTGGAAATGTTAGGCAAGCTCTGTACCACTGACCTATATCCACAGCTCTTTGTTTTACTCTGTTCCTTTCATTTTTGGTCATTGTAATACTAATTGCCTAAAAGAGATTTTTATGCTATAAAATTGAACATTAGAAATTCTAGGTTAAATATTTTGACTTAGTTTATGACATGTCTGCCCTATTTTGGCTATCCTTAAT
Organism: Marmota flaviventris; assembly: GCF_047511675.1. Taxonomy (NCBI): domain Eukaryota; kingdom Metazoa; phylum Chordata; class Mammalia; order Rodentia; family Sciuridae; genus Marmota; species Marmota flaviventris. Next base: position 109,741,302 of record NC_092501.1, on the reverse strand, counting down.
ATAGTCAAATTGCTCATCATGTCTTCTACAACTTCTATCTTTTCCAATACTGTTAAAAATCCACACTTCTTGATTATATATATATATATATATATATATATATATATATATATATATATATATATAAACTTTTTGATTATATATATAATTTCCTTCAATTTTTAATTTATTTTGTTTATACTTTTATTTAATTTATCAGGGTTGAATTTTTGTTGATATTTAGAATGTTATATCAGTATCCAAATGAAGTTTCTTCTCTTGTGTCCTAGAAGCAAAGAGAGTCCCTTTATTTCATTATCTACATACAGAACCTATAGAGAAATCATAGGGCTAATAAGTCTTAGAGAATACCCACAATCTTGGAATTTGACCATTTTCATCTTTGAGTTTCCAGAGAACACCAAAACCTAAGTAAAATGATAATATTAATAATAATCTCCATTAAATTCTTCAAAGACTCTTCACATTTTTTATGTTTTTTTCATAGTGTTGATTGACATAATCTACTGTTTTGCTAATGACTAATGACAAGGATTATCACAAACATCAGCAATTGTGTTCTGTACTGAGGCCCCTTTCAGCCTTCATCTTTCTCCTCACAATAGAGTTGAAATCACTTTACCAGTTTTGCCTGAAATCACTTTACCCCTTTTGCCTCTGGTCTTGATGTCTTGGAAGTTCAAGCTAACTCCACACATTCCAAAGTGTCTTGACCATAAGAAATCAATTTGCTTACTTCCTCACATGTCCATTACTTAATTCTTTTCTTCTTTCTTTGCACATTGTCTCCGTGGGTGACTGGTATGACTTGAATTGTGAACCACAAAAAGATGGCAGTTCTGCTCTCCTACCACAGAATGTGACTGTATTCAGAAGCAATTTCATTTAAGATATGATTAGTTAGAATGAACACAGTGGAGAAGGGTAGGCTCTGGATCCAATGAGACCAGCATTTTTATAAGAAGCAGCTGCAGAAAGACATGTTGAGAAGGATCTTAGGAGAAGACACTGACACAGGGAAGAAGACCAAGCTGAATGGAGAAACTGTAGTTGCACAAACCAAGGAACAACTTGTGCTAGTAGAAACCTAAAGAAGAATGATTAACAGTAAGAGGACCCTGACAAATACTTGATTTTGGCCTTCTAGATTCTAAAACTGTAAGATAATAAATTTCAGGCAATTTGTGGTGATTTGTTATGGCCACCCAAGGAAACTAATAGAGTGATCTATTCTTTTCTTAGGAGTGTATTTAATTTAAATGGGTATGGTCAGTTTAGGTCTCGCTTTTAAGGTATAGACAATAAAGGAAAGATCAACAACACAAAAACTATCTTGAAGCCTGACAGGCTCAACAGCAAACTCTTATTTTTCCCTTTCAACTCTCCCTTCCTCTAACTAGACATCCACACAACAGTGAGTCACATTACTACTTGCAGAGTCAAATAAAGCACAACCTTGGCACTCACATGGGATTCTACTCCTGCCCTCTCAGAGAATATCAATATTATCATTAATTTTATCTTATTGTTTCTCAAATCCAACTAAACTTCTTCCTAGTTTTGTATCTATCTAAAGCGCTAGGACTCACCACCATCAACAAAAACTGGATACTTTCGATAGACTTCTAATTATTCATGTCCATTCATTCTTTTTCACCTCACATATGAAACAGAGAGATATAAAATTGATCTTTGAACTCCTTTGTTTGGCATTGTCAGTTGTTCTTTGTTGTCCTTAGACTTGAATTCAAATCTCTTAATGAGGACCCTGAAACCTGTCTATGATGATCTTTGCTTATTCCTGAATCTTCAAGCTGAATCTCTTCTCTACTTACTTAGTGCCATCTATTCATACTGCCCATATGTGTCAGAGTCTTGGCTCTATCCTATGCTCTTAGTTAAATCACTATTTTTCATAAACTCTACCATTCTTTTCCATGGATGTCTCCTTATCACTCAAATATCAGTTTACATGCTACTTTTCTTAGAGAAGCTACCTAACACTCTATTGACACTTCCTATCCTTAACCTATTTCAAAATATTTGCCCTTTGACTACATTGTACTTGCCATACAGTATACAAAGTTTTATATTTATGCATATTTATTTGTATGCAAATTTGGCAGTTGACTTCCTCCCATCTTAGACTCTAAGCACTGTGAATAAATGAGCTAAAACTATTACATTCTGTACGGTATCCATTTCTTAGCATAGGACAATAAAATAACAACAATTAGGAAGGAAGAAAGAACAAATTAAGGAAGGAGGGACATAAAAGATGTTATCTCTAACATTAAATAGGTCCTATCTAATTGCTGAAGTGCTGGGTGGAAATAGGCTCATTCATTATCAGATGTTCTTGCTACTGCTGACATATGTCCATCTACTATGATCTGCTGCAATGTTCTAAATAGCCAGAGAAGGTCTGTAGTTTCCACGTGGCATAAATTTGGCTGTTCTCTGCATTTTCTTTAAATTTTTTATCAATGCTGGTATTTTTGAGAGTTAAGCATGGAGAAAATCTGTTTCCTGCTCCATCAACATATTATAATCATTATCCACAATCTTTTAGTCATGTATTATAAAATATGCATTATCATTAGAGAATCATTATAAGGAAAATACTAAAATGTTATATTTAATGTGTGTTACATATTCTAAAATGTTCATGTTCATTTTTTAATGTAAAAATTGCTCAGATCAGACTAGGTTTTGAAGAAGAAAAGTATTCGTTTATTGTTGAATGTGGATAAAGAAGGATAGAAATCATCTGATTTGTCAGAAACATAATTGCCTACTTAATTGTTTCAAACCTTAAATAATTTTGTAAATATCAATATGCTTTATGTGGTTTAGGAAGCAGTAATAGGATTTTTTTTTCTCCAAATAACTCCTACCCCTCCAAATTACCACTTCCACTTTTGAGATACAAAAATGGGTAATGAAGGAAAGAACAGCACACTCAGATAGTTTTTTTAAAGGTACTCTTTTAGGTTCCTTAGGCAGCTTTTTTTTTCAGAAATGTTCAGAAAAGAAGCTTTCAGAGCATCTCAATGAACTCAGGTAGCAGAAACAAGGCATATAGTGGCTACAAGCTTCTCTCATGAGTGTTCTATAAGAAGGTCCTGGACAAACCAAAGCACTGAGCTTTTTAGTGTCTGGAAATTATATTTAGAAATCAACATGAACTTCTCCTCAATAATGTAAAGATAATCAAAGGAAATTAAATGGTAATTAGCAGATGAATTTAGTGGCATCTTATTTGGTTCTAATCTTGTTTTTTAAAGAGATATAGGTGCTACATTTTTAAAAACTTTTATTTTGCAAAAACCTGTTTGAGTTGATATAATAATTTCCAAAAGTTTTACTGAATGTATCTTCAGAATAAGATTTACAGTGTATATTTGCCAGTAAAACAGTAAAAATTTTAAAAGTCAACAATATCAGGTCTAAATTGTTTACCTTTAACTTATAAGTGCTTCAGTCTATTGAAAGTACAGTTTTGGGTTGATATGTAATAGTTTCTACTATTGTTTCAAACTAAAAAATAAAATAAAATTATATATTTGACCGGTCCATGATGAATGTGGAATTTGATTTTCACAATGTTAATGAATGAAAAAAATGTGATTATTCTTATGGCAGCAACTTTTAATTTAGATTATCTGTCAACATTTGTTAGCTTTTACAACAAGTAAAAATACTCAATCCAAAGAATTCATAACCATCTTGAGATATGTATGGTAATGCTAGACATTTTCTCATAGCAATGAATTTAGACCTTAAAATTTCTTAAAATTCTTCTTGTTTTTTAGCAAATTGGCAGAGCTGCTGGCTTTAAGAAAATTGTAAAATCTTTGAAAAGATCATGAGTCTTTTAATGTTCATTGTATATTTCTTTTCCAGGAAAAGTAGTTAAAAATTGGCTTCTATATTCATATATATGAAGGCAGCATAAAGGCAATTTTGCTTATTCTGTGTTAGGCAATGACTATTTCCTCTGAGTAGTATCAGATTTGTAAAAATCAATCCTGTTTTTCACATTCTTCTGCAACAAATGACTACAAGACCTTTTATCTAATAACTGTGCAAATTTCTTCAATGTATGAAAATTATTTTTAGTTTTTTCTCCAACATCATAAAACCTTCCAAAATTTCAAGAATAATTTATCCACCTAAGTATTTTTATAGAAGAAAGTAGCTGAATCATTTAGATCAGTTTTTGTCTATTCTATTTTTAAAGAACTTTGCTTGGAAGCTTAGTGGAAAAACACCACACGTATCTGACATAATGGGGAAGAAATGGAGAATTATAAGATTCTAAAGTTAGAAAACATTAGACCATTTGGGAAGGAAATTGATCAAATTATGTGCAGGTACAATATGACATAATGATTTCTACTATTATGTATAATTATGATGCATCAAATAAAAATGTGAAAAAAAGAAAAGATTAGAACACAACCATTTTCCAAATTTATGGTCACAGGTAAGTTAACTCATTTTAGATGAATTTTCTCATCTGCAAAATGATAATGATGTACATCTTTATCTGTGTTATGACTTAATTGCTATAATCCAAGAAGATTTCTTAACAAAATATGTTTATTTCTAATGTTGCTATTGCTTTCCTGAAAAATATTGTACTAAATTAATTTTCCAGCTAGGTAAAGTTGATCTTTCATATAGGTCAGCTGGGCACACATCCATAATATATGTGATTTAGAAAAACAAAATATTCTAAATTAAAAATATTTCCATGTTAATTTGTAATTTCTATTTCATACTTTAATAGGGAATATTAATAGTTTGAACCAGATTCAAAAGTTTTTAAATAAAATATAATGCTCATTTCAGGCAAGGATCTTGTTTATAAATTTGCTCTTGATTTTCAAACTCTGCTTAACATTTCTAAAAATGAAGGACCTATTACCTTTATAAATATGATTCTGTCTTTAGATAACTATAAGTGTTATGAAATGTATTTCAATGATTAATTGCAATGCCTTTATGTAATTTCTATTCACTTCAATCCTTATAAAAACCCTGAGATTCGAATCACTCAATTCTCAGAGAGTCCAGTTATCCACCAAACACTTGCAATAGGAACTAAAAGCTGATCTTTTCCTTTGTGAGCCTTTTCCCTTCCTTAAAGTTAGATTCTTGTCTTCTGTGTATATTTTTTGTCCTCTCTGGAAGATTGTGTCTATAAACCAATTCAATTTACAATATTGACTAGTGCCAGACATAACACATGGTATGTTCCATTATTGCCTTTTAAGGAGAATCGTGATGATCAAAATCTACTAAAGTACAAAAAATATTTAAGCTTTAAATTTTTGGTGGAATTAAGTTATACAACATGCTTATCAAAATAGACTTGGTTCAAGGGTACCTCAAATCATACACTAAAAAGCTTCTGATTCTAACTACTCATGAGGGGTCATACTCTTACAGTTACCTTAACACCAAAGCTAGATTTCTCTCACATTCTATGGGAATTTTGCTCTAGATTTAAAAGCCCATAGCCATTTCAGTAAGAGCATATTTGAAAGTAGCGATCTTTGTAATTAAGTAATCTACCCCATCCTTTTACAGATGACCAAAGCAGTGCTCAAAGAAATTCAGAAATAAGTGTCACACTTATACCTAGTTGTCCTGAGTGTTGGGCCTATTTTTGTTTTATCAACTCCATGAAACCACCATTTGTGGATGTTTGGGGGATAAGTCCTATTCTGGACTTAGCATGCCATCCATACTGGCTGAACAATTATGAACAGAGAAAGACAGTTTTATTTCATTGCATATTTAAGAAGACATATTACTAGAAATTTATGTGTCCCATGGAATACAGAATTTGCTAATGATAATATTATAACCATTCAAGTTGCCTTTGAAATATGTTTTTATTCTCATCATCAGAGTTAATTTCTATGTGATCGCAGATTTAATTGGAACTTATAATTGTTCTGCAGGTGTCTTCTTTAGTGAGTCATCCAAATTCAGTAGTGCCTAATGGCTATTTGATTGGCATCATCAATACGATATGTCTTTTCAAGCAAATACCTATATCATATAATGATTTTAAAAATTATTACTAATTATTTTCAACCTAAAGAGTTAAGTATTATCTTTTCTTTCAAGACAGAATTAAGAATAGTTGTTCAGGCAACTGTAAGTTATGTTGTCTGTTTCTGGTTACTGTGATTAAAACAATGGCCTTCAGTTTGCACTGTCATCAGCCGGGCACATGTCACTAATACTGAATTCATTTTCTAGAGCAGAACCATATACCCATCTTCCATTGCAATTACTACAGAAGAGTAGAGATGGAGAAGTAAAAATGAAACATTTCAAGGATGAATGGGCACTGAAAATTGGTAAAGTGGCAGGAAAGTTCTAGTTTGAAGAATTCAGAAGTATACATGTGTTGAAAAAGTAGTTTGGTAAACAGGAAGAAAAAATGATATTTTGCAAAAACATCTGTTTGCTGTTGCTGAAAATTTTAGCATTTAAATGTTCTCATTTGGGCTCTGAAGTTAGCACTTCCCTGAAGTAGTTCACACCTTTGCTATTGCTCCTGTTCAGCTACAGATCATTTTATGCAAGGCTGATTTTAACAAGAAAATGGTGCATTAATTTACAATGTGTTGAGTATTTTAAAAGTGGCAAAATCTAGGCTTTTGTGAAATTTTAGAATCAGGAGAAAATAGAAATACTTATGTAAAGCTCTTTAAAATACCAGAATGGCTTCATGCACTAGAAATTACACCCTGATTAAGTTCATTATACAATTTGGTTGTAAAAAAAAAGTGTATACCAAGCTCTAAACTAGTGAGTTTTTTCTATGACTCTATAGAGTCTCTATTCAAAAGTGCAACAAATGCCTTCTCAGACATTATTTAGCTGTACTTTTATCTCTCACTCTCCTTTTGCATTGCAAAAATTCTCTTTCTTCGACTTCCTTTTGTTATATTTTTCTTTTCCTTTCCTGTGTTTTCTCCATTTCTCCTCTTCTATTTTTTTCTGATGGTCTTTTTATTTGCTTTAAGTGTTTTACTTTGTCTCTTTTAAAAATTCAACTTGGTAATGAGAAACAATTTGTAGTTCTTGTTTCTCTCATTTTTAAAAAATATTTTTTTAGTTGTAGATGGATACAATATCTTTACTATTATTATTTTTTATTTGGTTATTATACAGTGCTGGGGAATGAACCCAGGGCCTCCCGCCCTCACACATGTGAGGCAAGCACTCTACCACTGAGCTACAACCTCAGCCCCTTCCCTCATTTTTTATTAATATTTTGTAACTTTACATTCCTGAAATATCTTAATATCTCAGATGTAATTAAGATAAGTAATGGAGCTTCCTGCTCTCTCTCTCTCTCTCTCTCTCTCTCTCTCTCTCCTCTCTCTCTCTCTCTCTCTCTCTCTCTCTCTCTCTCTCTATATATATATATATATATATATATATATACTTTTATCTACATATTTCTTTGGAAATGCCAAACTCATAGACCAAAATCGTTCACATTTTTGGATCCTGTTTTATTGTTTATCTGAATACAATTCCCTAAATTAAAATTATATATCTGAAGTTGGTTCCCTTTATTTTAAGTGATAAATATTGAAGATGTAAAGGAATATTCTTCTGGAACACAATTATTCTCTTTTATAACAGTGTACAGTGACAACTGAATATTCAAATATAGAAGAACAAAATAGTATTTGGGTACATTATTGACTAAAACCATAATACAGAGTACAGAAGTGAGATTGTGCTTTCTGTTTGTTTGTTTCTTTTATTAAAAAATGCATTTGGGGCACACATTAGACTTCAAGGTGTGTATGGACCAGGTAGATAAATAAAAAGCAGTCTTGTTCCCATTTTATTTAAGGCAAGGAAAGGCAAATGCTAGGCAAGAAGAACACTAATAAGAATCACAGAAATGTTAGCAAATGACAATGTAATCTAATGAGTGGTGGTGGAAGCAAACAGGCAAAGCTCAAGTGTTTTCAACTTTGTATGTTGATAATTAGATTTTCAAAGCTTCAAGTCTATGTAGCTTTAGCACGAGTTATGCTTTCCCTTCACTAATCCTATTAAAAACCCTATTTGCTTATGGTGTAATGGTTTGCCATATTTGCAGAAACAGTCTTCAATTTACAAAAGGTATCACATTATATACAAATTTAATATACTTGAAAATAGAGATCAAGAGAGATAGATGAGGAGGTGTAAATGACAGATTGTAATGAAACAATAAATAAGGAAATGAACTGTTTATCTGGTTCACACATTTATAGAACTTAAGCCATACTCATTCTGACATTTTCCATTTTTAAAATAATACCCCAATACTTAATAAATTTACAAAGGTACCACATATCTTACACTGAGTAAAATTGTATAAGTAATAAACATAAATTCTGCTAAACTAGTAATGTGATTTTGCTGTGAAACAAAAATCCTGGAGATATACCCATACTTACAGATGCCTAAACTAAAGGAATATGAAGTAAAGCTTCAACCCTTAAAGTAGAAACATAGTTTTCTGAGGCTCCAGGAAAAGAGAGGAGGTGGTAGAATAGCATAATCCAATGAAGTTGAAATGATTATATTTTTCTCTGATCTTCTCACTTCTTAAAAATATGTTTGCATTAGGCTAAGAATATGCTTTCCAATTATTTAGATCAAAAATCAATTATATACTGGCTTTCCTGGTTTCCATTTCATTTATCTATCAATATCAAATTTTCTTGTTTATTCTCTTATCTGCTTCCTATTTATAGTTGATCCTGGTTTCATTTATTGATTTTTTCACTCTTTAGCTTTGTTCTTTCTTTAAAAACAGTTTCTCCACCTGTACTACAAACAAAGCAATACAAATAAGCATGTATACACATATAACCGTATTTCTGTTTGTATTTATTTTTCAATAGTTTATTTCAAGTTTGTTGACTCCTGCCAAGTCCAGATAACTATATCTGTATGTTTATTCATTATATCTCTAATCTAAAATTTTTCCTTTTGAAGATAATATTTAGTACCTATGAAAAATTTCTTCCTTTTTGAGAAAATATTTAGTACTTTTCTGAATGAAAATCCCTCCTCTCAAAGAGGAGCAGTAACTGACTAGAAATGTGAGAGTCTTGGTGGTAAGAATGTAAAGGGTCCAAAACTAGACTGTGGTTTTAATACTAACCGATATCGATTAACTTTTAAGCTATTTTCCCTCAATTTCACAACAACACTTCTGTACTCTGCTCTATGAGGACTGGGTTACTGCAAAACACATTTCTGCTTTTCCAGCATGCCCCAGGTGGAACTCAGCTAATAGAGTGTGTTAGAAGGAGGAGACCTATGTGCTAGAAAAAGTGGGCATGCCACTCTTCATGAAGCTTTAGCAACTGTTCTTCATCCTGACAGGACTGTTTGCTCCGAAAGCAGCAGTTGGTTCCAGTTTTGTTTTTCCTATATTCTCAGAATAAGTCCCCTTACACCCCCTCAGAAGAACAAGGTGCAACCTGATGAGCTCCTCCATTAGATATCCAGTTCCAAGTTGCACAGGGATTTTCCTTCAATTCCATCAGGTCCCCACCCCAATTGTGGCAGCTATGTCTTGCAGTTAAGACCTTAGTGCTCTATTTTTGTCTCTATTGTTGTTATTGTCTAATATTTGATGACAAATACTTATTAAAAACTATATTTGTTAAAATAATAATTTTGTCTCTGATCTCCTGGTTTAACTCTGCTTTATATGCTATTTCTTTTTTAAGTTATTAGGTCCTAGTTATTGGGAGTTAAGTGGATATCACTAAGGAGATAAAACCTAGAGGTTCAGTCTCTCCTCAACATTGCATGTACAGATTCATTTAGAACATGCTGTACTATAGGATTGATCTGTACTATGTTCCACAGGACAAAAATCCGCATCCTATAGGCACTCTGCTGGTTTTTATTTCAAAATATATTATAGTTGTAGGAAAATGGATTGTTTTCATCATAATCTACTTAAAAGTAATTGTATCTGAAAAAAAAGATAGATTAGAGTTCATAAAGTTATGACAGTAAGCTACATTTAAGTGGGAAGAAAAGCTATACACATTCACTGAATAAAATCCCTTAAGAAAGGCAATGCTTAAATCATTCATTCATTCAAAAATAAACATTGATTATGTGACAAACATTATCCTTCAAGGGATTAAAAAAAACATGGTTCTTATTTTCAAAGATTTTTATATCCAGTATACAGGAGAGCTTGACACTAGATCATGTGAGTTTGAAGTCTGAAAATATTTCAAACTCACCTTATGACTTAGTTTAAGCACAAGGGCAAGATGAAGGCAGAATACACAGGGAAAATTTGAGAGGCTTTTGAAGAGTAGTCTACACCATTACTGAAGGCATCAAGGAAGACAGAGATAATTCAACAAACACTTTGATGTTTTACTGACCATAGTGATTATCTGAGAAGAGAGTGAACATCAGAGTTATTCCTGACATTCAAAATACCCACCGTCTAAAGTAATTTATGTAGAAATTTATTTTTATAGGATTATCTAATGCTGAATAACAAGGAAAAACTAGTGGCTTAAAACAGCAATACAAATTATTTTGCTCCTGAAGCTGCAATTTAAAGATAATACACTCAGCTCTCAGTAGTCCGATATGAATCTAATTGAGGCAACGAAAATATAAGACAATTCTTCACATGGCAGGTAACTTGGTGCAGAAAGTCACCTGGAATCTTAACTGATACCTGCAGCAGAACTCAGGTTTCCTGTCCATCCCCTCCTTGACAGGGCAGCTTCTTTTTCTTTTTCTCCTTCTCCTTCTTCTTCATATATTTTTTAGTTGACTTTGGACACAATACCTTTATTTTATTTATTTAATGTGATGCTGAGGATCGAACCCAGTGCCTTGCACGTGCTAGGCAAGCAAACTACTGCTGAGCCACAACTCCAGTCCCTGCTTGATCTTCTTTATATTCAGGTGACTGAGTTCCACAAGAGCATTCTAAGAGAGGAATTAGAAGCTTTCAGCCTTGTGTGGCATCATCTCAGAAACAGACACATTGTTGCTTTCTCTATATTATTTTTGGTTAATTGGAAATTGAGACCACAGTCCCTACTTTTCATTGGAAGGTATTTCCAAGAATGTGTAGTTAATATATTTTGTAATATTTGCACATGTCTGTTTCTTACACTGACAGATATTCAATTAGTCAATTTAAAAATGTCAACATCAACAAAGAAAACGATCACAATTAAAAATCATGTTCAAATGTTGCATCAGTCATTAAAAAAAATAGACATTATATATGTGCACAGGAAGTTCTTCCAAAGATGATCATGGGCATTTGCTGCTACATCTTGAGCAGTTGATTCTTGGTACATGTACTCACAGAGGTTAAGAAGACTTGATAATAAATGAGGAATTGAGCTTTTTCTATTCAGTTCTTCCTGCCCTAGAATTTTAAAATTTCATTATGTGTATTTTCTATGTGGTTTATCACTACTGCTGTATTCTCATTCATGTGCACTTACCTTGCATAATGCAAGTTTAATGGCAAAAGTTGTCTTTCAATGTATTTCTCATCTAATAATATTAGTAAGTAGTTAAGATAAAGTTAATAATTATAGACTTACAGTAGAGGAAAAAGGTGAAAATTATTCCCAATTAAGATTTTAAGGAAAAGAAAGACTATATGTATATTTGAACTGGATTTTATTGTGAAATAATATGTACATTCACATACAAATGTATATTTTTTATTTTAGATTTAATTTTATTGATAGTCTTTGTTTTTCATCATAATTCTAATTCTGCTTAGGCCATTTATTTAAAGAAATTTTATGACACCTAAGATTTACTTCAAATTAATTCAGGAGGAAAAATAATGAGGACATATATGGAACAAGTTTAGTCACTACTTCAGAATTATTATTACAAAGTAATAGGAATTTAGGGTTTGCTACACTATTTCTTCTACCTTTATTCATTTTTTAAATTCTTCAGGATAAAAAGTTAAATACAAAAGTTTTACTCATATAAAAAGGTTAAAAAAGGCATATGAGTAATACTGCTAGGTTTGACTTTATAAGAGCTAGTTGTTAAATATTACTAATCCGAAAGGAGTTTCAGAACATCCATTTTTAATCTCTGTCAGTTTAATGATGATCTCTGACAAATAGGAAGGGGTAGATATGTATTAATCAAAGACAAGCACCTTCAGACATACTAACATATTTCATATCCAAAAGTCATTTATAGTGTCTGAATTGTACGTGTTCATTTTCTCTTATTCCTTGCAAATATTCTATGTCTAAATGTGAATTTTTAGTCCCCTTCAGCAGTAAAAATATAGTGTTCTGTATGTAAATTGATGCAAGACTGTCACTCCAAGCATGACACCAAACAGATTAAAATAATATGACCCAAGGTGATATTATATTTCACATATTGATGAAGCATTACTTTAGGAATAAAAGAGGAACCATTTAAATATTAACATTATTAGTCCATTATATTAAAACAAATACTTTCCTTTCATATATATTTAAAGGAGATGAGTGATTTAAAAAGGGGGTTTTGTTCTGGCCTTGATATGGAAGGATAGCCCTCCATAGAACACAGCAGCTGCAATCTTCTTTCATGGCAGCTTCAAGAGTTAGTACCAGAAAGGACACTTAGAGAGTGATTTTTTTTTTCTTTCCTAAGAGGGAGATACTGCGTTTTCTACACAAATTTTAAAAACTTTAAAAAATGTACCTTATTTCTGTAATGACTTGCATTTGTATTTTTTTTTTCCTTCAAATTTATTTACACCTTAACTCACTTGGTAAATAAACTGATATGAATGCTTTTCCTACTTCCAGTACTCTGCTAACTGGTTTGGTGAAGAAAATATTCTTCATAAAGAATTAGAAAAATTACAAGAGAATTTGAACATAACAGAAAGAGGAAACCCAGGTTATATGAGAGCTCATTATGCTTTCTATTTTCCTATGCCTGTCAATGTTCTGGAGCTTCAGATTCATCAGTAAAAATGAGCTGTGTGGAATAATATAGCTACTAACTCTGTTTCTGCAGGTATTATAATAGGGTAATGACTACTGTTCTAACAAATAAACCTCAGTGGAATTTACCTTCTCACTCATGAAGTAGTTCAAAGTGAACTTTCTGGAAGTGTAATTTCTGAGACAATTAAGAAACGCGGGTTCTTTCCATAGTTTGTCTCCATCTTCATCATACTTTCTCTAAAGTCATTATTTAAAAATAAACATAAGCTTGCTTCTTAAACATACCACCACAAGATGATATATAATATCTGCAAAACCAAAATTGAGGGCAGAAATACTAGTAATGGAAATAAATAGTTTTTTTTTTTTTTTTTTTAAAAAGCATGTCTTCTTCATAGTTCTATTTTTCTTTGGGTTGGCCATCTGGACATGTTTTATTTTCTATGGCCATGTTGAATAGGGCCTAGGAGAGAATTCTTAGACTACTTGGTATTTTAGGTTGTTTTAATGTTTACAAGAGGAACACAGGCTTTATAAAGACAATGTAGGTGGTTTCTTTCATGAGAAATAATATGTGGTACTGGCTGATTTCAGCTTCTGAAAAGATCTAACATAACTTTCACTAAAACACGAAACCTTACTCACTATATGCAGAAAACATTAAAAACTAAAAGGTAGAAAGAAGGAACGCAAGCCAAGGACTTCAGGTCCTCAGAGCAACATGCTAACCAATGTTAATAGCAAAAACACAGACCATAAAAAGAAAGGCCAATACAATTTACTGCATTAAAATTTGACCTTTTTTTTTTTGAAGGGGGAACCAGAAATTAAATCCAAGGGTACTTTACTACTGAGCTATATCCTCAGACTTCTTTAGTGTTTATTTTTAGATAGGGTCTTACTGAGTTACCTAGGTTGTTCTCCAACTTGCCTTCCTCAACCTCTCAAGTATTTGGGTTTATAGAAGTATGCCACAGCCAAGACAAGTCTGAATGTTTTGCTCTGTGAAAAACATTGAGAGACTGAAAAAGTCAACCTATAGACAGGGAGGAAATATTTGCAATCCACAAACACAAATAAATGATAAACTATAATCTAGAATATTTAAGGAGTTCTCAAAGCTCAACCGTTTTAAAGAAATCCGATTAGAAAGTGGGCAAAAGACCTTAAGAACTATTTCATGAAAAAATATACGTAGTTGACAAACTTATAAGATGTTCACTCTTTTTTTATCAATTTTTTTTTTAGTTGTAGATGGACACAAAGCCGTCGTTTTATTTATTTATTTATTTATTTATTTATTTATTTATTTATTTATGTGCTGCTGAGAATCAAACCCAGTGCTCCACAAGTGCTAGGCGAGTGCTCAACCACCGAGCTACAACCCCAGCCCCATGTTCTGTATTAATAGCCATTAAGGCAATGCAAATTAAAATCACAAGCAGCTATCACTATAAAACTATCAGAATTCCCAAAATTAAAAAACAAGCAAACAAACAATAGTAACAATACCAAATTCTATCAAGGATGACTTGAACCTGGGGAGTGAACATATGCAAGTACTTGTATAATCACCTGAAAAGCAGTATTGGTGTCTTTAAAATCGAAACTTGCAAATTTTATTTGACACAGCACTTGCATTCCCAAACATTTATCCAGACTTGAAAACTTAGGTTTTCACAAACCTGTATGCTGATGTTTATAGCAGCTTTATTTGTAATAAGCAAAATAGCTTTTTCAAAACCTAGAAATGACTTGAGTGTCCTTCAATGACTGCAAAGTTAAACGAAGAGTGGTACCTCCACACTATGAAATACTACTCAAAAATTAAAAGGAATTGACTATAAACATACACAAATAAGATTGATCTCCAGAGAATTATACTAAATTATGAAAGCCAACCTTAAAATTTAAAAAACTGGAAGATACTATTTATGTAACATTCTTGAAATTATAGAATTATGAGGTAGAAAATAGATAATACTTGCCCAATATTTTTGGTGTTCAGAGTAGGATTGTGTCGTGACTATAAAAGGCAGCATGGAGATCTATTTATACTTATGGAATAACTCCATATCTTAGTTGAGGCTATTACTCAGAGCTCAGATGACTCTCCCTTCCCCTTTATTAATAAGCACAGGAGGAAAGGAGAAGAGAGATTAGGAATTGGGAAGACATCTGTTCTCTTCCTTGAAACAGCTGGACAAGTGGGCATATTTTGGGGTTAACTCTTCACTCCTTGGCTTGGGAGAGCTGGGGAGTGCTAAACAGCAGGAGCAAAACAGATAGGTCTGTACCCAGTAGACTCAGAAGCCCACAAATCATGAGAAAATCTTTTAATACTGATTTCTTGAGAAACTTAAGGTGTCATGCCAAACAAAACCCTAACCTGTAATCTCTTCCTCAAGGGAAAAACATAGCATATACATTTTTAATGCATAGACTAGTTTAACATGAAGTTGAAAGTAAACATGCTTGTGCTACACACACTTTTCTCCCTTTTTCCAAGATGGGTGGAAAAAGAAGAAAAGACCTAGATGTATTCTCAAACCAACTACTAAAGAACGATTTGAGTTATTGAGATGGAAAAACACTATTTTTCATTAAAGTTCTTCAAATCTTTAATTGTCTGAAATTATTATTATATATCATAATCATTTATACATCAT
Source organism: Marmota flaviventris (assembly GCF_047511675.1). Classification (NCBI taxonomy): domain Eukaryota; kingdom Metazoa; phylum Chordata; class Mammalia; order Rodentia; family Sciuridae; genus Marmota; species Marmota flaviventris. Next base: position 109,725,608 of record NC_092501.1, on the reverse strand, counting down.
TTTGGGTAATATTATCATTCAATGAAAGAAAAAAATTGTTTGTTTTCCTTTATTGTTCATTGAAAGAAAATTTCAGAATGACTCTTTTTAAAAGGTAATAAATTTATTTCTAAAGGCACAAAGAAATAATTAAATAGAAAAGAAAGACAAAATAGAAGGCAGCAAGGTGAAGATGAAGGACAGAGTTAATCACGTAAGATTCCCAGGGGAATGTTTTCCAACTGTCTTTGGGAGAACAGTAAAGAGGGTTTTTTGTTCGTTTGCATTTATTTTATATATTAAAATCTTCTTTAAATTATTTCTTCTGATACTAAATATATTAAGGCATAGATGAGTTATTTATGAAGTTTCAAAGTCAGGACCCATGATGATAGATTTAGTAACATGGAAAATGATCATGATTCTCCTTTGCAATAATGGAAGCTGTCTCAGGAAATCAAAAATGTTCCAGAAAATATTAAATTTTTCCAAGTTCCCCAAAAATATTAACAACAACAAAAAAAGTAGTTGGAGAAAGAACAGAAGGGATGACCTGTCTTCCACTGTGCTTTGCTCATTCTTCCTCTTATCTAATGGTACCAGCCTAACCATTTCCTGTGTCCTTACTACTGAATTTAGGATTGTGTGATATTAACATTCAGCTTGACCACCGATGTGTGTAAATCTTAGACTAGATAAGCACTAGCTAATGCAGTTTCTTCTGCCTTCTATTGCTTACTCGGAATTTATATCACTAAGTTCAAACATTATCTCTTAGAGTCACTAATGCTATATCAGAACGGTCTGAAATTTTTTATTCTTCCATTTCTGATTGCTCAGCCACTGACATTCTATGCAGAAGGTGACACATAGATGTTTAAGCAGAGCATAAAAATGGAGGCATGTTATCTGAGCATTCACAGTGATCACAACAAATAAAACATACTGCAAAAATAGATAAAGTGTTTAGTCTAATAGGAAGTCAGATCCTAATTCCCCAATGACCTTCTCAACTAAAGGATTACCTTTAGGAGTAAATACTCTGAGACAACAAACACATCCTTATAGACAGCAGATATTCAAAAATAGCACATTTTGTTTGATATTCTATTAAATAATAGATTTGATTAAAGCCTAGAGGCTTATGGTTAAGTCAACAAGAAAAATTAGATTTCTTTAAATTTACGTGCTTAATTACCTTTTTCTATTCTTGTTAATCTTTGTATTTTCAATCATGAATGGTAAAATGCTGCAAATAGTTTCCAGGTTTTTTGAGATTCTTCCTACAATTGAAATAAATGTGAAATGCAATGTACTTGGTAGCTTGGAACTTTATCAGCAATACCAAAATGTGCAAGTTTGTAAAATGTGTCATTTTACTTTAAAGTTAGCAATGTTACACCATGGGGTCTGTAGTTAATAATAAAGTATGATATATTTGGCACATGCTACTACAGTAGATCTCATGCACTCATCCACCTCTTCCCCATCCCTCAAAAAAATTAAAAATGAAGAGATAAGGCGATACAGATATTTTACTTAGCTTTAATGAGAGAATCATTTCCTAATGATTGAAACATTACAGACATCTTAAAGAAAAAAAATGAACAATGCTGCCCATTTGTTGATTACTATATTAAGGTTCTACTATAATAGATTTCAGTGTATGGTTTGAGACTATCAGCATGTGAAATAATATCCAGTTATTCATCAACTACAAAGATGACACATAAAATTATGGCAACAATTTAAAAATATTTTAATTAATCTAAAACATAACCGAGTCACAAGTAGAAATGATTGGCTTGTCAAGCTTTGAAAAATGAAATGTAATTTAAAAATACAAAAATAGCATATTATTATTACTGGATATTGAACCCAGGGCTTTGCACATGCTGGGCAAATGCTTTATCACTGTTCACTGAAATGATCATGGAGAATGTGGCATTTTTATCAAATACTGGGATAATTGTGGTGGAATGCATTTATGCACATTTCTCTCTTCACTCTCCCTGGGTGGGGATATATATATATATAATATTTGACATGCATGTATATGTATGAACCCATGTATAATGTTTAAAGTTAATGACATGTTTTGAATGAAATAAAAAACACAGATGAGAGATTAAGAAAATAAAAAACTCAGGACCTGTGTGCTCATCTCCAAAATTAATGATTGCTATAGAAGTTTAAGCCTTGAAATAATTTTAATTAATCATTTGACCCAATTAAACATAGTTATAACAGCTGGTCAATGGCCATTCACAAGTTCGATGAAGTTTTTCTATCTGCAGTAGTAACAGGGAGTGGACATGAATATGTATAACACACATAAGATACTATTAAGTTATTTGAACAATTGAATAAAAAAATAGATATTGGTATGTGAAATTGACACCCTTTCTTTTTGTCCTCTCTCCATATAATTTTTTCAATCTGCAAAAGGTCTGCTATCTTTTTTGTGTGTGAAATAAATATGTATATACACAAACAAATACCGGGGATTGAACCCAGGGACAATTTACCACTAGCTTACATCCTTTGACGTTTTTATTTCTTATTTTGAGACAGTGTATCACTAACTTGCTAAGGGTCTCATTAATTGGTGAGTCTTGCCTCAAACTTACCATACACCTGCCTCAACCTCTTCAGTAGCTGAGACTGATTATAGGTGTGTACCATTGAGTCTGCTGGTATTTGAATATTTTCAACAGTGCTAACTGAACTTTTAATGTCCTTTTAACAGGTTTGTCTTTCTTTTTCCCAAAACTGACTGGGGGCAGGGGAATATATCATGGTTCATAGATAGCATCACAAAGTTCTGATATTATAAAAATAACATTTCTTTTGATCATGTTTAGCTCATATAGTAACAGCACAACTCTGCTAGGCTTTTTGTAGACGGAATGTATAAATTTCCCCAAGAGGATTTTGTAATGATTCAGTGACTTCACAGAAAAAAAATTTTTCCTGACACTTGGAGGTTATAAACTCATCAAGGGTTATGGGGAATGAAAGCTGTTCACCCTGTAATCAAGTGCATGCCTGTAGGTAGTCAAATCTTGCTCAGACACACTCCTGCACAGCCTATGACTAACATGGACTTCATAATTTTCCATAGCTTCCAAATGTCTTTCTTCTGTATGCATAAATATTAAATTGAACTTCTGCATCCCATCCAGAACTGTAATAATACAGATACATCTGACATATTATAATACCCCTTTTCCCATTTACTTTTACATGCTTCTAATAACCATTCCATTTTTAAAAATAAAACCACTCAGATATCATTCAAAAACATTAGTGGTCTGTTTTTTTTTTTTTTCAGTAAAAATGTATCATTAAACAGATTTTTAGAGTGGATACTAGGCTTAAAATGACTTCAATTTTGTAATCTTTCCACATTGGTTGTCAGAAATACTAGGAAATGGAAACACTTAGACATCTATTAAATGAAACATCACTGTGTTATAATATAGTTTCATCTTTAAAAGTCCCCATATTCATTGTGAAAGAAACTGGGTAGGTCATCAATGGTAATAGAGAACAATAAGATCTGGCTATCTTTTCAAGTGTTTTATTTTAGCCTTTTATTTTTAATTAAAGGGACAAAGCACATTAGACTTAGAACAGCACAGAATGTTTCACCAAGATGATTTTCTACACTAAGAAATCGTAGTTGTTTTTGTCAGCTGCCAAAGGAAAAGAGCAAAAGAGCACCATCAATTCACAGTGATTCATAAGTTATAGAGTACACAGAGAAATAAGCCTTGTTAATACAGAATTATTTATGATGTGCTTTCAGCCACATTTGTTCACTTTGAATCCTGGACTCCTGATTATAATTGTAATATAGAAGTCTCCCAAATAAAATTCATAATAGTACCTGAAAGACCTAAAATGTTTTCAATTCCAAAGGACTTAACAAAAATACATGGACCCATTCTTAAATTGGAAACAGTATACATTCTCTATAAATTCATTTAACTAGTTATAAAATGATTATAATTGTTCCTGTTATAAAAATTCACTTCATTTTCATTAAAATGTCAGTAGGAGCCTATATCCTTGTGGTGGAAAAAAAAGTAGATATATTCTGATAAACATATACTTCTGAGACTATGATCTTGCTATTCAGTTAATACTCATTATGCATTTTGTTTTTGCACCCATTAGCTTTCCCAAAATAATCTTTAAGTGATAAGTTTTTTTCATGTTGAGGTCTATGGAAGTCTTTGCTTTTTTTCCTGAATAGTCTGCAAAATGTTTCCTGCTAGTTTGCCAAATAAAAAAGGTACCTGATGTCAATCCTTCCATGTTTCCACCTCTAGTTATAAGAAATTTCTCATTAATGATTGTAGAATTTGATATCTAAGTGAATTCTCTGAAAGAGACACTTTGTTTCAAAAGTACAAGCTTCTTGAATTGTGTATCATCTTTGAAGTTATCCTTGTAGGAACAGCTCTAGGTCTAGGAGGAACTTTTTATTTAATTATCAGAACTAATGATGTGGGAATATTAATTTAGTAGAATCACCATGCACTATCTCTGGTTATATCATGCCTTGTTCTAAATCAACAAGACATATTTGATTATCCTGTGATTTCAGGATTAGCCTTGTAACTACATGTATAATCTTGTTATAAGTATTTCTGTATCTTTGATAAAGCACACCATTTAGAAAAGAGAAACACCAACAGACAAGCCAGCTTTTGAGCAGATTATAATCGAATGGAGGATCTTTAAGATAGTCCAATGCCATTCAAACTGTAACTTATTAATCACTATTACCTGGGATTAGAAGTATATTAACAGGGGGACTTCAACACTACTGGATGAGCAACTTTAGAAGTGGGACTAAAAAATCTGTGCCTTAAAATTATTCCCTTGGTGATATGTGTGCATATCATTGTTTGGAAAGTATGAACTTAACAAACTTGAAGTGAACTTCAAATGAAAATAATAATTTTCCTTAATAAATAAAATGTAATAATAAAATGTTGTATGATATTTAATAGTACTAGTAAATATACATAGATAATAAAATAAATAATATAAGGTCTGTATTTTATATATATAAGATATTGTATATACAATGAAAATCTCAAAATATCTATCACTCTACTAGTGTGCATTTAGCTTTCTGAAGTGGTAAGAAAAGAAAAGGGTCAGTTGATTAGATCTGTTCACATAAACATTAAAATACTTAGCCTTCTAAATGCTCAAGTCACTAGTCATATTTTGGTTAAAGTCTGAAAGACAAAACTGAAATAGATTGTGTCAAGTTTGCAGTCAATGATTTGTTGCATTTGTATGCTATTGTCTAACCTGAACATAAAAAGAAAATGGCTTTTCATCATAACAAATCCAATTACAATAGCTGATAAAGACATATTACACAGAGCATTCTAGGATTCCTAAGTAAAATCATGATGGTAATAATCTTCTTTCATAACAAATGGTTACTTAGTACTTTCTAATGTACTCAATTCATCTTTTTAATCTCACCAATGAAATGGAAGCTTTATAAAGGAAGGTAATTTTATGATTGAGGAGTATCTTATTTTTAATTCTATTGCTAATACTAAACACTGTGCCTGATGTAAAGAGGATTATAAATAGTTACTATATACCTGTATACTAAGTAGTGTCTGTGTGAGCTACATGTTTAAAGTGTTGTATGTGTCTGAAAGGTGTTTTGAAAGAAAGCTGTAATTGAATAAATATTTTTATTTGAACTAGGTTTAATTTGCATTACCATGTTTGAAGGAAATTTATCAACAATCTAGTACATATATAATAGTATATTGCATATATTATCTTCAAAAAACAATGTCATATGAACTAATTTTTAATTATCCTTACTTATATAAACACATATGTATTCCATTATGACAATTTGTGTGCAATAATATATCTACATAGAATTCATGGACACTGGCTTTCATTTTAATTGCTTTTCCAAACCCAAAAGGGTTACAAGAAATAAATCAGACTCAGGCAAGAAAAATTTGCTTTTCTCTAATATATTTTTGATAGCTGAATTCATGTATGATATTTGAAATGACATTGTCTGAAAATAAACTTGATTAAGTTAATAGATTTAGGTTTATCAAATTACTAAGACTTTTGAATGATACAGTTTGAGAACACTACTTAAAACTTAGTAAAATTCAATATTGTGACTTAAAAGTCAGATCCAAACTAGGATCACCTTTAAGTTAGTTTGCTATGTTCTGCTTATAGAACAAATACATAAAGAAACTGGAGCAGAAAATCAGTCACATTAAATTTACTACCATTAGAAAAAAACAGGGTAAGCTAAAAATTATCTTTGGCTTTCATATATGGCTGTTTTACAGGTTAACAGAGACAAGTAAAAATTATTGCTAGTTCTAGTAAAAGTTTCCACTTAACGTGGAGTTTAGAGATGTTTTAAATATTTTTAGTTTTATATATATATATATAACTAAAAATATATATATATATGTATATATATATATAAAATATATATATATATATATGTATATATATATGTATATATATTTAGTTTTATATATATATAACTAAATATATATATATATATAAATATATATATTTATATATATGTATATATAAACTAAAAATATTTAAAAAAAAAAATATATATATATATATATATACACACACACACATATATATACATATTACCTTTATTTTTAATGCCAAATATAATTAGAAGAAGCAACCACACCAAGTTATTATCTCTTCTATTTCACTTAATCCATTCTGTCCCATTATCTCAGATAAAAAACCTATAAAAAGCTTAAATATAATATATAAGTATATAATCATAATAATATAGTATAATTATCATAACATAAATTAACATAATAAATAATACATACTGCCCACATTATGGCTCTCAACATATTTTATTGCACTTGTGTTTATTTCATTAAAATATTCTTCAGAATTGGAAACTTGGAACTTAATGGGTTAATTACCTCCTATGTGACAAGATTTATAGAAATGTTTTTTTTTTTTTTAAATTTAATTGCTAAACATACAACAAATTAATTTCCTTCATTTTGTCAACCTTCATACACTGTGAAGTACAAATGCATACAGTCATAAATTGCATAATCATGAGAATTTGTTCTATGAAATATGTCCAAAGTAATATTTTCATTCCACAGACATCATACACAAACCTAGCCCACAAAGCCTCTTCTGCACCTAGGATGTAACCTATTTGTCTGAAGCTATGGACCAGTGTACGTGTCACTATACCAAATACTATAGACAATTGTAACACAATGCTAATTATTAGTATATTTAAACATATATAGTATATAATACAATATATATATATATATATATATATATATATATATATATATATATATATATAGTATATAATACAAATAAAGTAACAAACATTAAAAAATGGTATACAAGCACGAAGCACTTGACATGAATACAGCTTGCAGGACTAGAACTTGCTCTGAGTAACTCTGTGAGTGGCAAGTAAAAGTGAACACTTTACTGTACACTACTCTAGACTTTACGAACACTATGTATTCAGATTACACTAAATTTATTTAAAAATTCTTTCAAAAATAAATTAACCTTAGCTTACTATAACTTTTGCCTCATAAGAATTTTTTTTCAACTTTTTGGCTCTTTTGTGGTAACTTAAAACACAAACACTTTGTGCAGCTGTGCAAAAACACTTTCTTTATATTCTTACTCTGTCAGATTTCTCTATCTTAAAACCTGTTGGTGTAAAAATTTTTGTTAAAAATTACGACATGAAAACACACATTCACCTAAACCAAAATAGGGTCAGGATCATTAATGTCACTGTCTCTGACATCCACTACTTATCCCACTGGAAGGTCTTCAGTGGCAATAATACCTATGCATGTGAGCTGTCATTTCCTATTTTAACAGTGCCTTCTGAAACACCTCTTGAAGGACCCAAGGCTCTTCCTGAGCAGGCATCACTCCTTTTCAGAAATAACTCCATGACAATTCACTTGTATTATTATTTTTTCCATCATAGATTTGCTTGTATAAAGATACTTACCATGGACATTTTTCTGTACTAATGAAAACAGTTTGGTGCTGAGAACCATGTTTTTAAATTTTCAGTGGAGTATATTGAAGTCTGGAAAAGCTTTTACTAGACTCTTCACTATGAATTTTCTTGGGAGTTATTCTTTTTCTTTTCCAGCAGTTTCTTTTAATCTGGTCTCTTTAGCTATGATTTCTTTAGACAACAGGATTACTCTAATGGGACCACTAAAGTATATATGGATCATCACTGACCAAAACATTATGCCTGACTGAAATCCAGAAGTCTCACTCTTCTGTGTTATTCAAAATGCCCATATTGCTATTTGTAGAGAGAGATTGTTTAACTACAAGTAACATCTTCAAAGGCATAAAATAATAAACCCTGAATATAGAACACTACAAATACTGTCAGGTTCACAGCCAAGTTGTGTCAGAGCAATAGGATGGGCTGCTGAGGTAACAAGAAAATATCCATAAATGACATATGAGGCATAAGGTTTTATTGAGAAATGCTTATGGGGAAGGTCTGATGGTAACATGCTAAAGAGGCACCCCCGTCCCTCACAGTGTTTTGTCTGGTGGTGGTCAGTTGGAAGATTGACACATATTCTTCCCATAGTGTCCTCAGTTGCACACCAATCATCACTGAGAAAGGTCTTATATATTCCGATTTGGCTGTGGCTCTCAGCATTAGGCGGTAGAAATTCTGACATATTATTAGCTTGATTAGTTCGCTTGTGTGACCAGCATCCCAAGGAGCAACTGTCCTGACATATGCAAAAGCAACTTTTTACAGATATCATTAGCTTGCCCAGGGACAGTTATGAGAGAGAGTCAATGAGAGAAAGCCAATGTCCTTCAAGACAGCATTTATGCTTTTATTCTAGCCATGGGCCTGTCTTCTTTTTCTCTTGGCTTCACCAAATTCTTGGAAAGAGTTAAGGGGGGATTTTCAAGGAGCAAATATATAGAATAGCACAACAAAGCGACTTAAAACAGAGGTGAAAATGTTGGTATGGAGAACTCCACAACAGTCTGATCTTAGTGAAAAGAAACCTTTCCTGAGGAGTTCATTCCTAAATCTTTCTAAAATTCCAAAACATAAAATGGGCAAAGCAACCTGTTTGAAGCATCAATTTATCAATAATCTAATCGTATTTGCATATCCACTTAACAACTATTCAGTTTATCTCTATACAAAAACTATTTTACTCTCCTGGTAGAATTGTAGAACTTATATTAAAAGTGTTCCAAAAGCGGGTGTGAAAGTCAGGTTTTGCTTGATTTCTTTTCTTCAGACGGTCCTTAAGGATTAAACGAAAGTCAGTTCTGATGAATATTGAAAATAGTTGGGAGAATCTAATGTAGTTATATATAGAACATAAATTTCACCCAAGTACACCTGACATTTCTTCAGGTACTATTACTTTGTAAGTTTAAGTAGAAAATATGGCCAATTTTTTAGTAGCCATTTTTTTTCCCTAATCATCTCTATCACTTTAGGTTTTTCCTTTAAATAGCCTTGGCATAAGATGCCTCATTTAAAAAGCTATAATTAGACTTAAGCAACTTTAAGGTGACTAATGGTTATATAAAGCTATGAAATATGTATTATTCCACTTGTAATCTTTGTTGGATAAAATTAACCAAGGCCCTATTTTTCTCCTAGTACCTACCACCTGAGAGGAAAAGGTGGTATAACTTTCCTAAGACTCCTACTCATAGACCATAAAATGAACTTTTAGGACTATATGAGATTGAGTCTCATATAATCCTTGGTGTGAATAAACTCACAATAAGGAATATATTGAGATTTATAGTGTAAAAAGCTTAAATCTAAAATTGCATGTATTTTCCTTAAAAATATCCAGGCAAAAAGGCACTAGCAGAGGAAAATTTTATTCTGCTAATGAAAAGTAGTGTGCATGAACTTTGTCAAAAATTAATAATTTGTTGGAAGGACTATTCTTTAGTTATGGAATCTCTCAAGTTGCCTGGAATAGTCTTCAAATGATCCTGAGTCAGATTTTTAGAATGGAAGCAACCTATGACAGCAAAGTTCTAATGAAAGAGGTGACTCTCATGTAAGAATATGGCAGCACAACTATTTTGATCCTTACTCTTGGCTAAATAATACAACATTTTCCACTTGTTTATGGAAACCATTGGAGAAGAAAAGGGCCTAGAGTGTGACAATTCAGATTTTGAGGAAGAAGAAAAAATAGTGTAATAATGGAAAAGTCTATAGTCAACAGGAGGCTCTGAGAATTAGTTGTCTGAGAAACATGCAGAGAGACAGGGGAGAAAATGAAAACAGAGCCAGTAAGTAGAAAATAATCATAGTTTTTTTCAAGAGGACTTTGGCATATTGCTCAATATTGAGTACTAGGCAGAAATAAATTAGGGCCATTGTTTCCTTTCACTGTCTAAAAACAATCCAGAAGAAAAAGTGAGCTGGAGGATTCTCTGGACTGAAGTCAGTCAAGTCTGCATTTGAATACTAGCTCCATTACATATTCTCTATGGTGTCTCAAAAAATCTCACCTTGCAATTCCTTGCAATAGATAAAGTACAATTAAATCTTCCAATTAATTATTTAGGGGTTTTATTATCCTCAACCATGGTCCGTCCACCCAAAATTCAAATACGAGTAGATCAACTCAAATCACTTAACGACTTTCAAAAGTTATTGGGAGACATAAATTGGATAAGGCCTTATCTAGGCATACCAACAGGAGAGTTGGGACCTTTATTTGATATTCTAAAAGGTCCATCAGATCCAAATTCACCCCGCATGTTGACGCCTGAAGCAAGAAAGGCATTAAAAATCATTGAAACATATATGGAAAATATGCATTTGGATAGAATTGATATAAGTTTGCCTTTATTATTTATTGTACTGCCAACAAAAAATATTCCTACAGGAGTATTCTGGCAAGAAGGTCCATTATTGTGGATACATTTATCTTATTCTCCTAACACTATTCTTACTAGGTATCCTGAGGCTGTAGGACAATTAATACTCAAAGGAATAAAAGCAGCCAAGGGAGTGTTTGGGATTTCTCCCAATAAAATTATTACTCCATATACTATAGATCAAATTGATGAGTTAGCTAATGAGTTAAATACTTGGGCAATAATCATGTGTAAATCTAATGTTTCATTTGATAATCACTTACAGTCTAATCCTTTGTTGTCTTTTTGGTCTAAACATCCTGTAGTTTTTCCAAAGATGACAAAAAAAACCCCTATCATGAATGCTCCAAATATATTCACTGATGGGTCAAATAATGGTACAGCAGCAGTAGTTACCCCTGATCAAACTTTTACATTTTTAGTACCCAAACAATCAGTTCAAAAGGTAGAGCTTAATGCAGCATTACAAGCTTTTATGATGTTTAAAGATTCTGTATTTAATTTATTTTCTGATAGTCAGTATGTAGTTAATGCTATAGTATCCCTTGAAGATGCTGGTAGGATTTCCCCTTCTTCTACTGTTTTCTCTTTGTTTTCCACTATACAAAGTCTAATCTGGGACAGAAAAGATCCATTCTTTATAGGACATATCAGGGCACATACAGGATTGCCTGGAGCCCTTAGTTTGGGCAATGAGTTAGCAGATAAATCTACACATGACATACATATTTTCTCCATAATAGAAGAAGCTATAAATTTTCATAAAAGGTTCCATGTCAATGCTAATACTTTACAAAAGCGTTTTAAAATAACTAAAGAACAAGCCCGACATATAATAAAACAATGTCAAAATTGTGTGACATTTTTACCACAAGTTAATCTTGGAGTCAATCCTAGAGGACTGATACCTAACCATATTTGGCAGATGGATGTCACACACTTGCCAGAATTTGGAAAATTAAAATATTTACATGTTACAGTTGATACTTCTTCCGGATTTCTGATGGGCTCCCTTCATGCCGGAGAAAAAAACTAAAGATGTTATAGCTCATTGCTTACAAAATTTTGCCACTGTGGGCGTTCCAAAACAGTTAAAAACCGATAATGGTCCTGGTTATGCGTCCACCTCTTTTAAACAATTTTGCTCATCATTTGGCATTACTCACATAACAGGAATTCCATACAATCCACAAGGACAAGGCATAGTTGAAAGAGCTCATCAAACTATTAAAATGTACTTATTAAAACAAAAGGAGGGAATTGGAAAGGGGTATATATCCCCCCAAAATAAACTTAAAATAACCCTTTTTACTCTAAACTTTTTAAATTTGGATTCATCAGGGCTTAGTGCTGCGGAAAGACATTTGTATCCAAAAAATGTACATAAGCCTAAGGTACTTTGGAAAGATATTCTAACAGGACAATGGAAAGGTCCTGACCCAGTGATAGTCTGGAGTCGGGGCTCTGTTTGTGTTTTTCCACAGGAAGAACAGCAGCCGATTTGGATTCCAGAGAGACTAACTAAAACAATTTCTACAGACCAAAAGGAAGATGATTCGACTCAAATCCATAACAGCTGATATCCAGATCTCCAGCTTGGCTATTCTTACATCTGCGACAGTGATTAACCAGGATGCTTTTTTCAATATCTATTTTATTATTGCTTTTTCCCACATCATAAAGTTCTATTTTATTTTTGAGCTCATACAGACCTAGGTTAATGTTTTTTCTGATCAGTTTTATTTTTTGACTGTGGATTTTTTGAACATTGCAATGGAGATTTCACCTAGGTAAAGCTACAAGGCCTTTACTATTGTCTTATGTGTTATATGTTACGTGTGCACACTTCTGTTTTGTGTTGTATGTCTGTATGTGCGTATGTCCAATATCACATATGAGGAGCGCTCATGCACATGGATCAAAAAAAAATTTTTTTTTATTATTCACGTGATTTTAATAGTTTAATTTAATTTGGGTAAACAGCTGTTGAGGATTGTTTTAATATATGAACAAATAGAAGGTTAACAGATCTGTTTGTTTACTTTCACCTTTCCTTTTCATTATATTTAATAATTCTGTTCAGGATAATGTAAATTGTTCTAAATATTGTTTTCTTAGTACCTGTTGAAATGTTACATATTTTTTTTTAGCATCATTGTCAAAATTCCTATTTTCATCCCAGTGCCGGTGAAGACAAAGATAAAACCAAACTACAACTTCTTCGAGAGTTATCACAACAAACCGTGTAAACTGATACATCAATGATTTATAACTCAACAAGTAATGCTCAATCAATGAGTCGATTTATTTTGGAAGGATATGGACATATTGATAGATTCCTCTGCTTTGAACTGCTTACAAAACTTGCCTGGACTATGTATCACTTGTATGCTTTGTGATCTATTTGTTGATGCAGCGAATTATGGTAGTGCTAGCGTATCTTTGCTGATGTGTCACCAGTGATGCAATTTTTCCTAGGAGCCATCAATTGACTTGGTGTCATGACATTTCTGTGTCCTCCTCCCTTCTACTAGTGATGGTCTAATTTTGGGGGCCAACAGAGGTGAGGTAAAGAACCTCACCCCCCCACTGGTACATAGGCCTATCCACAAGTATGGCTATATGCTGGACCGGTAGTCAGTGACGGGTATGATCCAATTGCAGTGGTATCAACCTAAGACAGGAGGCTGACGCCTAAAAGTCAGTTTTCCGATGACGGGTAAGAACCATATTTTGAATTAGACAAACCTAACAGGCACGGTCCCTAGCCAGATTGCTTGTTACTTAAACAGAAGGGGGGAGATGCTAAGAGCCAAGTATATGATGCATGGCATTTTTGGTCGAAAGGTGACGCCAGCTAGCCATTGAGATGATATGATTATGTTAAGATTTGCATTCATATGGATATTGGACTCCTGCTGTTCACCTAGGCGGCTACGGGACTCCTGGAGAGTTCCCATTGGTTGGGGAAGTACAGTAGGAGGGAGTTCCGGGGGAGGAGCTCTCTCTGCGGTCGAGAGGAGGCCGCGTGGGTGGAAAAAATCTTCCTGGGCAGTACAGGACATTGGCAGCAGTTTCAAAAAATAAACTTTGTTCCTGCTTGAGTGGCTCGTGATTTTGTGCCCAGCCAGACTGCGGCAATTCCTTACTTGCAAAATGTGGATAACTTCATAATTTTGTAGCAATTAAATGTGATGACATAAGCATAAAATACTCATTCATTGTTATTGTTTCTAATATCACTTCTTACATTTCTTTCACTAAAATGAGAAGTAAAATAATTAAATTTCCTAAGTCTTTTTTTTTTAATTTTAATTTGTTATGTATGACAACAGGATGCATTACAATTCATATTACACATATAGAGCATAGTTTTTCATCTCTCTAGTTGTACACAATGTAGAGTCACATTCTTCATGTCTTCATACATGTACTTAGGGTAATAATGATGACCATAGCATTCACTGTCTTTCCTACCCCTATGAACTCTAGATAGGACAAAGGGGAAAAGGGGAGGGAGAGGAAAGGAGGGAAAATAACATTTCACATGGCATTCACATTTTTTAAATGCCATAATATTTATCAATGGTGTATTCAGTAAGAGCCATCCTAATATGTTTCTCCCTACAATTTTAACATATAATGTTTCTGTCAATAATAATATTAACAAAGCATATGCATATGACTCCCATGATTATTTTATGAAAATTTTCTTGCTTACCCACTAAGCTATTAATTATGATTTAAGCAAAATAAAGTTATTGGGAGAAAATTTACCCCAATTCTTAGCTTTGCTAACAAGTCATTTTAAAAATCATCTACAAGTAATCTAGGATGAGAAAAGTGAATAACATGCAACAGCCAATGTTGGCAAACCTAGAATAAGACAGACAGGATTGAAAATTAAGGAGAGCTTTGCTCTGACTTTCAAAAATTGTGAGCTTTTAGTCTTATCCTCTTCTATGTTCTACTAATTTTGCCATATAAACTTGCTTTCAAATACATTGATATATGTATATCATGGTTGGATCTGGATAATCCCCAAAAGCTCATTTGTTGAATTTATGATCCCCAATGCAGCAAGTTTCAGAAGTGGGTCTGTTAGACAATGGTTAGGTTTAGAGCCCCAGTGGATTAATCCAGCAAGTAAATTAATCTAAATTGAATACTGATGATAAATATAGACAGGTATAGTATGGTAGGGAAGTACACAACTGGAGGCATGGCTTTAAACTATATCCATCCCTGACCCCTTTCTTTATTTCTCTGTTTTTCAGATGCCAAGAGCTGAGCATGTCTCTCTGACCATGCCCATCTACCATGATGTTCTGACTCTCCTCAGGCCCAAAGCATTGAAGCAGGTCCATCATGGACTGAGACCTTGGAAACTGTGAGCCCAAAATAAATATTTTTTTGTCAGATACTTGGTCACAGAAATGACTAACACAACATCTTTAGAATAAAAGTAAAATGATAACTAAAAATTCTTTGATAAGAACTTTAATCATATTTTAATTAGACTCAAATATATAAAGTAAATTTATATGATCGCAATGAATGCTTGAAAGAAATCAAAACAGATAAGGAAAGCAAAAGTTTATATTTTAGTATGTCACTTTACTTGTGTACTATGTTCCCACATCTGGAGTGAATTTTTCCTTTACCCCACAATAAATCTTGTGAAAGAGCTTTTATTACAACTTAACACATATGCAAATTCAGCTTTAGAATTTAAGTTCATGTCAGAGGTAACTTAGCTCATAATTGGTTCTAGGTAGTATATCAACTTGCTTGTCAGACCACAAAAGCTGATGGTCTTTCCACTATTCATGATGTCTCTATGTTCAAAGAGTAAAAGAAGATTATATTTCTACAACCCTAAGGGGGGAATATATTATTTAAAAAAAAGTTTGGAGTGTTTCAAGAATACACTTACTGGCAAAGTTCATTCTTGTGATCCAAGCTCTAATCTCCAGGAAATACACACACTCAGCATGAGTAATGTTCTTCTTTGCTTTTGAGTTATATCCCCAATGGCTGAAGTTCTCATGCTCTTCCTGTTGGCCTCGTTTTTAGCTATGAAAGTTCCTATTCATCTCTCAAAGTGAAGTCCAAGATTGTCTGCTCAACGAAATCTTATTTATTCAATTCCGATGTCTTCCTAACTCACACAAAATATTTGATGTTTCCTCTGTGGTCCAAGAAACAGGACATTTCTCTCTGACAGCATTCTCTGTACTTATTTGTTAATACATCAGATTTCTCTTACTAGGCTATGACCTCTACAAGGACAAGTAATTTTTTTTTTTTCTTGTCTCTGTCTTTAGTGACTAACAAAATGAATATTACCAAGTGCCTAATGGTAACTAAATGAATCTTTACTCTGTCACACTTCTGCTTATGCAAAATAAAATTTTAACTGTTTAATTCACTTATCACTTTGAAGTTAGTGGTACTCCTTTCTCCTTTTTTAGCTCCTTCATAAATGTGATGTACCTAAGGGAAATTTTCTACTGAATCTGAGAAAAAAATAACTTCAATTCTGAGTAATCACTATCCTGAAATGGATTTTTTACTTTCTTTTTTTTCTCTTAGCACTTCTAAAAAGAATGGAGAGTGCCAACTTATTAAAAATACCTAATTACTTTTATTTTTCAGACACTGAAAATGCTTGGATATCATATAGATAGTTTCATTATCATCTTTTGAGAGGCACTCTGAATGCGAATTGTGTCAGAGCCAGTCTATCCTTCCAGGAACAGAATTAGTTTTACTTACACTCTCAGAGAAGGTGATGCATAACACAGGTTATATGTCAGATGCATTCCCCAGAGATAATTTTGATTCAGCATCCTACTGTTTCAAAAACACAGCTAAATATTTATAATACGCTATTGGGTTTATATGCTGGTAGTGGTTAGTACTTTGAAAAGGATCATATTAAAATGGCTTTATTAGAGGTCAAAATCAGCTACAGAAATTCATTCTGACAAAATAAATAACCTTATTTAGACTTATGTGTTCAATCCATTAAATTGGATCCTTCCTGATAAAACTGCCTCATGGTAAGTATAGAGGAAATAAATAAACAAGTAATCTTCCCCATGCCCTTGTTATCTGAAGATGGTGTTACTGTCAGTGTGTGCTATTTGTGTGTGCATGCGGGTGCAGTGGAAAAGCCCCATCTGTAACCTGCAGTCCCTTCCACACTGTGCAAACACAGAGATTGCTCTTTGATTTGCAGCTGCTCTTTGCAGAGCTTGTCACTGTTCACAACTCAGCTTCTTTGGTTCACCTTGGGCCCGAATCCTCCATTCTGAGAACCCCACAGTTCCTGATTGCAGTGAGCCTGCCTGCTCTAGCTGCAGTTTTTTCAAAGTTGACTCTCACAACAAATTATCAGAAACTCTTTATGGGTATATATTTGTGCTTCCCTCTTTCTTCACCTACCATCCTAAATTTGTTGAAACAAGTTGTTCTCAATAGTCATAACACTCATCTTTCAAGAAAAATAATTTCTTTTCACATCATCACAGTCTTTCCATATCAGTGTCCTTGTTGCTTTGTTATGAGAAAAATCCTTTTTCTGTTTTGATATCAGAAGATATTGTTTATGTTAACCCTGTACTGGTTGAAAGCATCCTTTTTTTTCCATTTGATTTTCTTTTGTTATGGGGTCTAAGTTGCTCCAGTCTGGCCACAAAATATAATCCTTATGCCTCATCTTGCCAAGTAGCTGGACCTATAGACATGTGACATTGACATCAGCAATTTTTTTTTTGAAGAACTCATCCAGGAACTCTGAGTAAATGGATTCAAAATTATGGGCATAAAATATATTGTCTATCTAGGGCTCATTTATTCAATAAACATTACTAGAGTTTCTACTATTGTAAAGCATTCTGATAAATACTCGTGCTATGAAAATTCATGAGGCAGATATTTCCTTCTCTGGATTTATCAACATACTGGTAAGAGAAGAAAACATTTTTAACAACAACAACAAAAAAACCCTATCAGAATCATAGGATAATGCTGTACATATTATGAGACTAGAAACAGTGATTTAATGTGTAAAAATAGGATGACTTCAAAAAGGATAGTTAAGAATTATCAAGGAAGGATAGATATATATCATTATACATTTTCCAGAATCTATAAATTGTACAACATGAGTCCTCATGTACACTATAGAGGTAATAATACTGTTTCAATAATGGTTTATTGATTGTAACAAACGTGTCATGGTGGTGGGATATTGATAGTGAGGACAGTGTGCATATATGTTGAGGCAAGATGTATATGAGAAATTTCTGTACCTTCTGCTCAATTTTGCAACAAAAAACTGCTCTAGAAAATAAAACCTATTAAAAAAATAAAATATATTAAAAACATTTCAGGCTTAAAGAAAAACAAATGTATGCAAAACATAAGTAAATTATACCAAACCTAAAATAATTTGGGGAAAAGTAAATAGTAGAACTATTTAAAAGGATGGATAACAATTCTGTTGTCATTTACTTATTTATCACTAATGCTTTTAAAACATTCTTTTACTTGATATGTGTTGACTTTAATGATTTCTTTTTTGTTGTTCTAAATCTTTGAGTTTTATATGTGTAAAAATATTAAACCTACTTCCTAAAAACTGTTATACCTTTTGTGCCTGTGAATTGTTGAAAACTGTTTGGCTATATGTACTTTTTTCCCTCTCCTAGTTCATTACAGGGTAACATATTAGTTTTGTACTGCATCATTTTATGATTCTCTACAATTGTTCAAATGCAAAACAGGAACTAATCAAAAATTAACCCTAAAGTAATCATATGTAAAACAGACTAGGTACTTGGGAATAGTATAAAGACTAAAAGCTAAAACAATATAAGTGGTAAATCCTGACATAAATGAAGAGATAAAACAGTAAGTTTATATAAAAACAAAAGCCCCAGAGGTTTGTTTTGATACAAAAAGCATTTTTCAAAGTCATTTCCTTCCTACCAAAGACCTCAAAGAAGCCAAAATTTTAAGACACAATAGTTCAAAGGACAGTTTGGGAGCCGAAACATTAATAACACTAGGACAATTAGGTAGGCCCCTTCCCATTTATATCTTTCACCTGAGTATTATGTGATAAACCAAACAAACAAATAAATGAACATTTCTGTTTGCTCCTGGACACTTTTAAAATTGTTCTTTTGAGATATCTTGGAGTTCCTAATGTCTATCCCAGGTCTTCACACACACACACACAAAAAAAAAAAAATAAAATAAAAAAAAATTGCAATGCCAAACAATCCTTGACCCCTTCCTTTCTTAGATAAATACAGATCTGTTCTTAGTCTCCTATATTTGGAATTGTATATGAAGTGCTTAATGAAAGCAATAATAAAAAGTCATAATCACCTGAGGAATTATTTTTAAAACAACAACAAAATAGGGAAGGAAAGGAAATAAATAAATATGATAGGTGAGCAGGGAAAAAAATGAGTAGAGAGAAAAGGATAAAAAAAGAAAAGAAATTATTTTTTTTAAGAAAAGAAAATCTTGAACATGCATCTCTTTTCTAGATACAACTCTATAGAGTGCTTTAAATGTGTATCATATAGCTATTGAGCATTTTACTTGCTCTATCCCCTAGAATCGTCTTCAGGATATTTATTCTTCTTCTTAATTATTATTTACCCTATCTGTGCTGGTGCAAATGCACCAGCATACAGCTTTGGATTGGTATTGTTATAGAGGCTGGTGGAGGGGCTGCAATACCAGGGAGTTGCAGAGACCATGCACCTCGTATCTGCCTTGCACTCAGCGGATGGCACAGACACTCTGGGGAAGCAGTCTTGGCAACACATATATGCCTGCCACAAAGGCTAGGAGGAAATGATTTCAGGCCCCTATAAATCTCTCTGAAATGCCGGAAGGCCATCGTGGTCTGTGAAAGCAATACTGCTGGGAACCAGGTATAAATGTTGCTTGCAGCAATGCAATTTGAGCGTCATTTTTAATACTTAGATTTATAACCAGACTTTTAAAATAGCAAAATAGCAAAGTAATGAATTCCAATGTGAACCAAAAATAGTATTAAATTCATTCATTCATTCATTCACAAATACTAAGCTGCTGAAGGTATCCTCATGAGATGAAGACATTCCCTCCCTGCTCTGTTTGAGTATGACCTAGTAAGAAAGATGGAAAATATGGCAGAAAGACAGACATTGGAATGGTTACAAGTGCTTTGCAATACAGACTCCTAACAGTGAGATCTAATTTATACAAGGGTGGGAGTAATGTTTAAGAAGAGCTGTTCAGAGTGATATTCAGCTGGCACCCTTGTGAATGCATGGAAGTGAGATGGAGACAAAGGATCTAGGAAATATCATTATAATCAGAGGAAAATATTCACTATTAGAAATGACTGAGCTCTTGAGGAAACCAAAGGAAAGCAAGTGAGTACAGCTGGAGCTGAGGGGTGTGACAGGGAGAGAGGCCTGAGATGAGTGTGAGGCTCATGGGTAATCGGTGCATAAAGTTTTGCTAGCCAAGTTAAATCTTCAAGCCCTGTGTTAGGGCTAATAAAATGAAAGTTTACAGTCAAAAGTAGCATTTAGCCACAACCCTACACAGACTTCCAAGCAGATTTTGAAGTGTCAGATTTAGATGGAACACATGTGCCCAAGGCTTGGGACCCCATAGCCTCTCTGCCTAAAAAAATATACACTCTCTATAGGGGGATGGAAGATATATGAACTGGCCTGATGAGAACTTCCAGATTTGACTCATTCTACTACTTGGGAAAGGTACATTATTTTGTGTTCAAACTGCACCACTGTAACAGCAATTACTGACATGATCCAATTTTATGTTTTAATATCACTCTTTTAAAAATGTCAAGAATGGAAAGAATTAAACAGAGTGTTACAAAGATCAAGAAGAATAAGTTGGTAGCTTAAACAAGGATACTAATGGTAAAACTAAGGTAAACAGAACAAATTAACCATTGTGGGATGAAATTAACATTAAAATCAAGGCTATAAAGAGAGGTATGAAGAATCTTATTCTGTAAATAAAGCAAAAATTTTATCTAAATGATGTAAAGGAACACAGGACAAGTAAAAAGAGAATGCTAAGTATTAAAAACTGCTATGTTAAGTAAATTTTAATAAGATCTGAATTTTTACTTCTTCCTGAGTGTCAGGCAGCATCTCAGCTCTTTCTATGTACTAATGCATTAATCCTTCCAATAATCCTATGAGACCACCCATAATAAGTCTCACATGTAGTACATAAAAGACATTTCTTCAATTTTTATTCCTTCATTATTTTTTATTCCTTTAATTTTTTAATGTCTCAGACTCAAGACTATAGGTTTGATAAATGATATATTAGTTTATTTTTTGGACATGATAATTGAAGTTCTGAAAAGGTACATGACAAAACCCAGATCTCTCATATGGACTAGAAGTCTCCAGCTGCTTCTCCCAAATCTACTTTTAAATTGGGTTCGTGTTACACAAGAAACTAATAATTGAGGTACAGGAACATTGTAGGGAGTAATATCACATAAGAAACCTGACTAAAGCAGATTCTCTTAGAAAAGAAAGAATATATTACCAGAGAAGGCAAAGACAAAGGCATATAATACCCTTGTCATTTGCAGTTTTAATTTTGTCTTATTTTTTATGTCTTTACAATGGAAAAATAAAGAAAATTTTAGAGTGGACAATAACATTTCCCCTTTTCTACAGTAATGAAATTGACTGAAGTTGTGGGGGGCCTAAACAATAGTGGTGGGATCTATATTCAAAATTTCTTCAAGCAGTTGGGACTATGTCAGTTAATTATTTCTAGTTAATGTTAATTTGACGGGATTTCTTGTCAATTAACTTACCAATTCAAAGATGACTCAAAAATCCCATTTTTTTTTACCCTTCCCTAGCTTTTTGGAAGCATTTGTATAATGTAGGTCCTTGTTAATCTTTTATTTAATGAAAATGTAAGAAGAAACAGGCCCAAAGATGGTGAGAAGAAAGTCTCAGGAAGCTAAGAATTCACAGATAATCCGAAAGCACAACATGTCAGACTTAAGAAAAGGTCATAGTCAAGCATCTTACTTTTGATGAAAAAGGACTATAAAAAGTTGCATGGCAAAAGATCTTTCAACTCACATTTGGCAGAGAGATGAGCTCTTACTGGCATCAGTAATATTCTTTAAAAATTATACTCTGAATTCTGTAAGTAAACCCAGGACACCAAAGGGTTATGACTAGTAGGAAAGATTTTCTATTCCTAAAATTATTAGAATAACTACTAGAAGGAACGTAAAAGCCAGGGGATAAAACAGTACAATAACCTGTATAAATATAGTCCACCAATCTGTGTCAAAAAATTAGACCAATGCATTACAGAAAGACTTCTTTTTTGAACAACTGGCAATGGAACAATTGGACATCTACATGCAAAAATAAATACATTCTAGCAGAGATATTACACCCTACACACAAAAAATTAACTCAAAAGGAATCATAGGTCTAAATAAAATACACAAGCATAAACTCCTATAGCATAACAGGAGAAAATCAAAATGAACCAGAGTGTAGTGATACTTTTGTAGATATAACACCAAAGGCCTAAGGTACGTAGTTGATAAACTAGACACAAGAAGCAAAAAATTAAGAGAGAGAATACATATATTTCCATTCTCTCTGTGTGTGTACATATGACATATGTGTGTATGCAAACCCTATATATCTTAAAAGGCTGTTACCTAAATTATACAATGAACTCCTAAAACTTAATGAAAAATATAAATATAAAATGAGTAAAATATCTGAATAGAGACTTGACCAAAGAAGATATATACATGGCAAGTAATTATATAGAAAATATGTTCAACATCAGGGAAATGCAAACTAAAGCATCACTGATATACAGTACACAGATATTAGAATGGCCGGAACTCAGAAACATTAAGAACACCAAATTCTGATGAGTACATGGAGCAACAGTAACTCTCATTTCTTGTTGGAAGAAATGCCAAATGGTACAGCTACTTTGAAAGAGATATTTTTGCAGTTTTTAGAAAAACCAAACATAGTCTTTCCATATAATCTTACAGTCACGGTGGCTTGGTTGTTTATCTGAAGGAGTTGAAAATATATGCTATACACCTCCCACAAATCCCTGAACATAGCTGTTTACAGAAGCTTTATTCATAATTGCCAAAACTTGGAACAATCAACATATCCTTCAGGAGGTGAACAGATAAATAAACTGTGGTAACTGGTGTGGGATGTTGATGATTGGGAGGCTGATGTGGGGCAGGAGTATGTGGAACTCTGTACTTCCTGCTTAATTTTGCTGTGAACCTAAAACTGCTTTAAAAATAAACTCTGCTAATTAAGAACAAAAGCGGCACACCAGCTTTAAAAATATATGACTCATAAACTTACAGAATGATTCACAACACCTAAGCCCAAAAAACAATTTTATTAGTTCCCTGTAATTCTTTGCAGACAAAATACAATGAAGAAAATATCCTGTTTTGAACAAATGGAGCCAGAACAACTGGAAATCCACGTCCAAAAATGAATCTAGAAGGACATCATACTAATTAGCAAAATAGTATGCACTGTTGTGCATGAAAATCATTTTAGGTGAAAAAATAGCTAACTAGGCATTCCTTATATTCCTGTTTTGTGTTCCAGAGTATAATATCTAGGTAAAGATAGAGTACAACTATCAAAATAGGGAGAGGAAAAAGGATAGAGATAGTATTACAGTCCATATAATGAGGAACATCCATTTTGTATATGCAATATATGAATAATAATGTTATAAAATTAAAAATAATTTAAAAAATGATATTGAGTTGAATAATACAGGTGGAGGTCAATTGTTTAGAGTTGGTAATCATAATCATTGATTTAGGAAACATATCAGTTGTCTCCATGTCTAGTTTCTATGTACTTATTTATGTACTTACGTATTTTATTGTATAATAAACAACTTTAAACATCATCCAAAATAAAATCTGAAAATAAATTACACCTAACCAAGTGGTTTTTCACTCTTTCTGTACCACTTACTTGGCACACTATTCATTGTAAACCTTCAGCTACTTATATTCTGGGGAAAAGTCTATGTTTAGATTATTTTCAGTTTCACAAAAGTCTTGAATCATATGTAAAATTTTGAGTTATAACTTTTTACTTGGTATTATATTACTGAGATTAAACCAGTCTTGGATTAATCTTTAACTGTTGGATAATATGTCACTATGTAAATATAAAATCACAATGTATTCCTTGGACATTCCAGTCATTGACCACCCTTTGAATTGTTTTCAACTCTCAATATTATAAATAATAGTGATAAAACATCACACAGAACCTATCTTTGATTGTACATGTGCAGTGGAATCCCTTTTATATGCTGAGGAAATCTATCAGAATAGGAAATAATCAACTTGAGAAAATAATTGTTTCAGTAGTAAATCAACTAACACTCCAACTAGACATAAAATTTTTATAGATCCTCATTATCTTCAGCACTTGGAATTATCAGATCTAAATTTTGCCAATGTGACAGGTATAAGACCAATTGTAGTATTATTTTTAATGGGCATTTCATTCATTACAGTGAAGTTAAATATCTTATTTGGCCTGTCCATCTTTTTGTCCATTGTTTTTCTTTTTATGTTCATTTGTCCTTTTTATAAGTTTCCCTTAAGATTTTTTTAAAAAAGTAATAAACATTTTCTATCTGTGTGTATGATGCTTTTGGATGTGAATGTCTTGAATTAAACATTATTTCTTAATTTTAAGAGTCAAAATTATTATATTACCATAGCATCAACATAATTTGTATACTATTCAACAAAATTTTTATCTGAGATCAAAAAGATATGTTCGATGTTTAGTATTTATTGACAAATTTAAATTTTTGCACTTCAACATTTTTTCTTTCACCTGTCAGGAGGTGTGTGCTAAGTCAGGCATTCAGTTTCATCTTTGTCTACTTGAATGACCACTTTTCTACCTGTATGCAGAAAAAGCCCCTTTAGGATTTAATGAGTCACCAAAGATCACATTATTCTATTATATATTTTGTAAATAACTAGAAGAGAGGAGTTCAAAGACTAAATACTAACTAATGATAAGAAAGTAGAAAAGTGGAAATATTAATTATCCTTATTTGAACAGTACTTATTGTTTTGTATATTGAAATATTGTGTATTGAAATTTTATATGGTATCTCATGAATAAATATGTGAAATTAAAAGAGACTTTCTGAGGGATTTCCAAGTATTTATGGAGATTGTAAAATTTCAAAATTTTCTAAATATAAAGCAATGTCTTTATATTTCGATGCAAATAATATCTCAGAAGTGGAAAATAATATTCAAGAAGGATAAAGGCAGAATTGGAAATGTGAAAGGTTAAAAGGATAAATGTGAACAAATTGTTTTCAGGAAATATGTTCAAGACATAGTTAGTTACAATGACTTATTGAAAGAAGGTGTTTCCGTTTGTTTATAGCACCATGGGAGATCATTACAAGGCCCTATAACCTGAACATATAACAGTTTTTTCAAGAACTTTATTTAATAAATATACAAAATTACATTTTAAATTCTATATATTAAATAGTACATATTAAATCTATTTAATTTGAATAAGTAATAATTCTTACCCATCCACAGAAAAACTTACTGAAGAGATATCAGGTGTACAACCTACAGTGTTTTTATCAACTAATGAACAAGTGTTTTGATTTGGATATAAATTGTGCTCTGACAAGTTCATGGTTACATAATGTAGTAATGTTCAGAGAATAAATAGTTAGTTTATGAGAATTGTAAACTTACCAAATGATTAATCAGTTTGCTGAATTAGTTATTTTTAAGAACTACTGCACTCACAGTAATTGTAAGCAGTGGGGCATGACTGGAGAAGGGAGGTCACTGGGGGTATGCCCTTGGGGATTGTATTTTGTTTCTGGTTCCTCCCACTTTCTCTGTGCTTCCTGGCTGCCATAAGAACAGTGGGTTTCCTCCACCAGCCTTTCTGCCATAATGTTCTGCTTCACCTCAAAGAGCAACGGGGTAAGCTGACCACCTTAAACCATGAGTCAAAATGAACTTTTCCTCCTAAATGTTGTTCTTGTCAGGTATTTTAGTCACAGCAACAAAAGCCGATTAACCCAGCAAATTTGCTTGCATTGAAATCCATATGCCAGTGTACGTTAAAATGTTTTATTCATATAAAAATAAATTCTAGAAATAAGTTCTAAGAAAGTCTTTGATAGAAAAGTAAAATAATAAAGTGTATCTATCTTCAATTGATTATTAACTAGATTCAAATAATTTATCATTTTAACCACAAAAACATATTTTCTATAAAATTTACAAAGTCAAGTCATAAGACATGGGTTTGTTTCTGCAGTACCACTAATGTATATAGAAGAGATTCTGTCAGATTCAATTTTTTGTTATTATAATGTATCTTAAATTTTGAATCCAAAAGAGAAATTAAGTAGTATTCCAAAAAAGAAATTGTGCTAAAGATATACTTTTAAATATGTGCGAGAAATATACCTTATTTTCAAGAGCCATAATACTCTGCAGGTGTTTATATAAAGGAGAGTCAAATGGATATAGAATGTCTATTTTTTCCTGTGTATTACTTCACAGCATAGCAATATATCTGGTTTATCATTTTGAGATTTAATTCTAATCACCTTACCAATTCCCATATGTCCAAGGAAATTATTTTCTGTTTTGAAAATATCAGTATAAAGAGAGCTGTATCTTTTTCCTCTATTTCATTTTGAGATATAAGACATTGAATTATATAGGTCAATCAGATTTCCAGTTTTGAAAATGAAGATGTCCACTGTTCATGTAAATAAAGAATGAGTGTTTGTCTACAATTGAAATTATTTAAACATCTAAACAAAAATACTTATCATTCATCCTGTACTCTCTAACTGGGTGGGTGAGACAGTTAAAGATACTTTTCTATTATTTGAATAGTATACATTAGAGTTCAGGAATAAACAGGCAATTATGTTTCAAATTTTGCATAGTACAGGGTTTAATTGTTGAGAAAGAAAACACAAACTGACCTCACAGTTTAATTATAAAAATGAGCTTTAAAAATGAGGACTAGGGTAATAAAAAGACTATACAACAAACATTATAATCACACATTCCTTTCATCAAAACATTGTTTTCATTCCCTTTGAAAACTCTTAGAAAGCTACCCTTAGTTTATTGTTGAGGCTCCCTTAATATTACAATTCAATGTATTTTCTTCCAATCAATCTGATGAACAATCTTGTGTTAGTTGCAAAGGAAAAATTCTTAGCTTCACTTTAAATAACAAAAATGATATTGATATTCAGGTGAAGGTTTGGGGATTCCATAATTTAAAATAGTCTGGTTAATTCTTTTCATTGGGCATATCTGGTAATGGCCATATCTTATGCAATTGTGTACTTATTCTCAACTCTAATCAAGTATTAAATTGAAGGTCAAGAGGAGTTATGCCAGAAAGGCATTTTATACTCCTTGCTTGTTTTCTTTTTATATTAGGAAACAGTGATAATATGAGGTAATTTTCAGGAAAACGTATACACAGATATTTGATTTTCAAAATGTTAAAGAGAAGAAGGTTGAAATGCACAAGGAATATTTTGCCATAGTTATTGATAGATGTGGATTTAACATATTTACTTTAGATGAATATGAAAAATAGAAACCCACTACATCAATTTGCTGTAAGTTATTTGCCTCTTTCTAATTGATGCACAATGGGTTATACAATAAACACTATTGTACATGTCTATTTTTATAAAAGTGAGAGCTTCACAAGGATATATGCTTTTTGTACTATTATGGATTGAATGGGCCATAATCTCTGGTAAACTGGCAGGGTACATAAAACAATAATTAGAATGTGCTTTCCTATTCTAGTAAGGTCAAAACTACTCTTTCTTCAAAGGGAACATGATGGATGTGGAAACCACTGGAAAAATCTTATCTCAGTAATGGTGACAAATTGAAGCTCAGTCTTATTCTTTGCTACTGCTTTTTGAATATTCACCATTGACTGTGGCTGGAAGATTCTCAGGTTAGTTCCATTTCTGAACCAATACATGATCCCAATTTCCATCATTATGGTTCTCCATTCTCATATTCATTGCACTGGCATGAGAGTGACCTGGGAGAGAGACTGGCATCATCCTCAAGACAAGCATGTGTCAACTGCTCAATGAACTGGAGCAGGATTTCTAAATGATATATATATATATATATATATATATATATATATATATTTATCAATATATATATATATATATATATATATATATTTCTAAATTATATATATATATATATATATTTCTAAATTATATATATATATATATATATATATATATATATATATTTTTTTTTTTTTTTTTTTTTTTTTTTTTTTTTGACACTGCAATACAAAGATGTCTTTCAAGGTATTTTATTGGTAAAAGTTTCAAAATTCAAAAAGTTTCCTTTAATCTGAGAGAAGATATCCAAGCAATACTATCACTAGATTTTACATGGTTAGCAAGTTTCTGAATGATGAAGAGAATCATTTTTTATTTCTGATTTTTGTTTTAGTTAACCAGATTACTAATTTCCACGTAGAGGTCCAATTAGCATGATTTCCAAAATATAGTGAATCCGTTTATTTTTTTAATACTACTAAAATTACGTATCTGTAAGCTGAATTAATATCAGAGCTGAGGAAAGTTAATGTGATCCATGGGCAAAACGTTGTGTACTGTTATTTCTTTACATGCTATGTGAAAATTAAGAAAATTAACAGATTTTTATTCTGCTTATTAACGAAATCCAAAGAACACATATACCAAATCAGTAGTTTCATGTCAACTTCCAGAAACTGACTTGATTTTACCAAAGAAAGAGACTGATATTCTTTTCTTAGAGGTGGAAGTATCTTTTTGGCCCTTCAGTAGTACAGGCAAATGATGGATTCTAAAGTGTTGTGTATTAATTACTCTCAATATCTCCATCCCTTTTTGTTGTCTTCCTTTTTCCTAAAGAAATTCCTGCAACTTTATCACAGTAACATAAATTCACAATCTTATATAACCATAAAAGTAAATAGAACCAGTTTTGGCAACTCTGCTAAATTAGTACTCTTGTGCAAAAGATAAGTGTCTCTATTTCAATAAATTATCTTTGCACAGAAAAATCCTCTCCCACACATGTTCTCAGGATTTTCACCAAAGCTTATTGTCCAGAATCTGCAATTTTGGGGGCTATTTCTTCCTAGACAGGGATGGTTATTCCCCTAATCATACAACTCCAAGATGTGACTGTAATAATACACAGAGTCAGTGAAAGATGGCAAATTCAGAGAAAAACTAGCATCATTTTTGAGGTGCGTATTTAGGTCAAACTGTCATACAAGCTCAGGATAATACGGGGTTGAAATCATTTTTGAGGTGCCTATTTGGGTAAAATTGTCATCTGAAGTCAGAAAAACTATGAGGTTCAATATTCTTTGGCTATTGTACCCAACTGTCATCATCTCAAAACTCAGGGATATACTCCCTATCACATCCCAGATTTCTAGGGAGGTAAAAAACCACTAATTCATAGAACTTATTTTTTTTCAAAGTACTAGATCTTGTGAAATCTTCAGTGTATAATTGAATATTTAAGAAAAAAGTCTTTATTACCTGATTGAATATTCAGATGTTTAAATAAATCCAAAGTATATGCATTTTATACACACTCAGAAAACAAGGAGGAATGGTGTGCTCCCCTTGTGTTTTACAAATACCAGTATTAAAAGAGGTTTCCTTAATTTTACTTATCACATGGATTAATATAGAACTTTTTATTAGACCTGTAGAATGTCAGATTTATATTATTTCAAGATGAATTTTAGTAGGATTTCATTATGAACTCTGTCCCCAAGAGCCCTTTGGCATATATCAATTAATGAATACCACAAACGGTAAAGTTGATCTCTTGATCTTTTCCCACTTCAATATTGGGACTACCTTCGACTGCACTGAAGGAAAGAGCTTAGGAAGCAACCTATACAGATTCCTTTACATTCTTCTCATGTGGCCTCCCCATTCTATTATGCCTTTTCTTGTTATAGTTTCCAGATCCTTCTGTGGCTACTTGGCAAGAATGTAAACTTTCTGGGTCCAGCCATTTGCTGGCAAATGTCATAAAGCCATTCTTCTATATTGTTGAGTAACTCTCCATTGTGTATATATACCACATTTTCTTTACACATTCATCTGTTGAAAGGCATCTAGGTTGGTTCCATAGCTTAGCTATTGTAAATTGAGCTTCTGTAAACATTGATATGGCTGTGTCACTGTAGTATGATGAGCTAAGTGAAGTAAGTTAGACCCAAGAAACCAAAGATCGAATATTTTCTTTGATATGTGGAAATTAATCCACAATAAGGGAGTGGGGAAGAATAGAAGTGTTGTAGAATATACAATCAGGAATGCAGGGAAAAATGGAAGATAAGCAAAAGAAAGACAATGGAATGAACCTGACATAATTTTTCCCATGTACATATATGAAAACTACACAGTGAATCCTGCCACCATGTATATGCATAAGAATGGGACTCTAAGAAGAATAAGGTATATTCCACGCTTGTATAACTATATCACAATGGATTTTGCTGTTATGTATAACTCAAAAGAACCAATAAAGGAAAGAATGTGAAGTTTCTCTAGGTTTTACTTGAAGTAAAGATATAAAGTGATATATAATATTACCTAAAATATATAGGAAAGAAAAGCTAAATATTTTAGCTTTTTTCTTCTCCCTCTATTATATTGTGAACTTAGAAACATTTCTTGAATATAGCAGGTATTTAATAAATAAATATATATTTAGAGAAGAAATACATACACATTGTTTTCAGGTCTTCTAATCACTGAAATGTTACCAATATTGACATTTGAAACTTGATATTGTTTTCCTACCAAAAAAACTATTAAATAATAAATTAAAGAATATACAAAAATCTCATATTTTTATATGAACTATTTTTAAATATTCAATCCATTTAATTTAAATTTATGGAATCTGGCTGAAAAATATTATCTACAAAAGACTAATTCAACTTCTAGGCAGAAGTTGACTGTACATTCTTTAATCCCCTAGCTCACTTTCTCCATTGAGTCTCTGTTCTATCTTGGATCATCATTTTAGATTCTTTTAGGTCAAGCCAACTTATTGGCTCTGTAATTGTGCAATGGTAACAGTTGTCAGTCAAATTCTTTCAAAGTAATGTCCTCTTGAGCATATTTTCAATCACTATTGTCTTTACAAATTCGAAAGGAGGTATTCAAAACTCCCAAGTATTTCAAATTATCAGGGGAAGTACCAGGAAGCTAATATGCATTTTACTATATTTATACTGTTGAACCCTATCTAGTATGGCATAAAACACATGGTTGACATATAACTAGACAGATTTTCTGTCTAAACTATATGCTTAAGAAAGGAAGCAGCGAACATTCAGGGTGTATACCAGCAGGAGGGAAACCCCTCAGCATAGATTTCCTCGCCTAAATCTTGTTGTAAAGGTCACATATTGTGTTATATAATTGTCACATTGAAAAGTTCTTTGATAGCTTGAACTTTACTACTTGCAAAAAGTGCTGGGCTGCCAAATAGAGTACATTTTCCAGGTTTCTAAGTCCATGCTTGAGCTAAATAAAGTGTGACAAATCCCCAGAGGGCAACCCAGGCTTTTCATGCCATAGGCACCTCTGACTCAAAAGTTACAGTCTTAAAGTAATATAAGACTGCACAAGCCAACTACAAGGGTTGCCTGACCAGGAAAGAAATCCTCCTGAGACCGTGTCTATGTGACATCTCCAAAATACTTCAGAAGTGACCATAAAATACAACCCAGGATTTTTTTTCCTATAGAAAACAGCTGATTTAGTAAAACATAGAAACTATAGCCATTTAGATTTTTTCTTTGCACTGGCAAGCTGTCTTAACTGATATTTGCAGATAATCTTTTAAAATGAAGTTATGACTCCAAAAATACAATTTATCATCATGAACAACTCAAAATTAACCATTAATTAAGCATCTCTCCATGTCCTGGTGTCTGTTGTAGAAACTTGACTATAGCCTTCTCAATTTCCAGAGTGGGGAGAAGAGGTGTGTGTGTGTGTGTGTATGTGTGTGTGTGTAACCTTCTTAGTTGATTTTTTAAACTATCATAACATTGGTGTACTTTTTAATGCTTTTTGTTCAACTTTTAAATACAACTTTACTTGTGAATTTTTAATAAAAGTGAAATGAAGTTTCTTTAACCTATACACGTACAGAAAATAGTTTCTAGTCATATTCCAAATATCAACATTCTGTAAGTATAAACTCACTGCAACTAGGGGCTAAGAAATACTATAAAAGTAGTCAATATAAAAATATACATTACATGATTTTGTCACAAGGGTGTTACAGCATTTATGCATAGTCCATGGTATCAGGTCAGAAAAATAAAATGGCTCAATGTGAGGCAGAACAAATTACTCCCTTTCAAATTTTGCAGTTTAATTTGAATTTATGCCATTGCCAAGATATAATGATCAAACTATATCAAAGAACACTTGCAATCTAATGCATACTCAAATTTTAAAATGTAATCTACTTCTAACTTTCATTTGGGAAAAAAAGAACTGGCAAGATTATCCTTCCTACCCTCACAACAAGCAAAAATGCTGGCCAAACTTCAGAATAGCATTTTTCTGAAATCTATCAAAGAATTGAGTTAAAAGGAGGGGGGGGAAACTAACTCAAAATCTGGAGATGGTACTAGGAAATGGAAATAAGCTAAAGTGCTTTCTTTAAATGAGATGATGCTACATAACTTGGGAATAAGACTCAGTGAGACATTTTTAAAAATTGCTGTACTCTCTGGAGAGTGTAAAGCACCTGAGTTCCATGGACAAAGGGCAAGTTTCCATCTACTTTCAGGCTCTGCCTCTCTGTATGTCCATATTTCTTCTCTGAGAAAATCAGGAGAATCCCGAGAAAGCTGCCTTCATGATGCTGGCTGGGCAAGGTGGACACCAGCATCACAGAAATTCTGCCCATATCCATGTTATATAGCTCATAGGAGAAAAGGAAAAAAATAGAAAAATAAAAACTTCAGCCTGAGGAACCTGGTTGGAACCATGTGCAGCTGGAGGAGAGAAAAGCCTAAATTCATCTTCCTTATATTTCCTAAGAACAAAAGTCTTCATCCATAGGAGGGATGGAAATAGTGCTGCAGATACTTGTTGACAACTCACTGCTACTCCACAAAGGGATTATGAACTAGGAAGGTCTGTCCTGAGGGAGGAACACTGGTACCTGCTAGGTAGAACCCTATAGCAGAAGACAAACAATGACATTTAGATAAGATTTCATCCTCAGATCCAGATTCAAGATCAAGGTTAATCATCTTATTAGATGGCCCGATATTGATCATACTCAGAATGAAAGAATACAATCCACCTCCTAAGGTAACAATGACAATATAGATGCAAGTGCTGTCAGTGCCTATAACATCGCTGAGTAGCAGAGGAAGACACAGAGCAAAGTTGGGAACAAACAGAGTGGAAAAATCATCTGGAGAGTATGGCTATAGCATAAACACAAAGGAGCAGAAGAAGAACTTGAATTCATATAGGACACAATGCTGAAACTTTCTGACAGAGAAATTAAAATCACCATAATTAATAGTTAAAAGGTTTAACAAAAAATACATATGGAAAATCAGGTTGAGGATTTCATCAAAAATGGAAACTTTATTAAAAATTTAATAGGAAATGTTATAAATCACAAAGAGTAACAGAGATAAAGGAGGATTTTGCAGGCTCATCTCTGCACTACACACAGCCAAGGAAAGAGTCAAGAAAATGAAGAAGGATCTATATGTATTACCCAGATTGTTGACCTACAACAAGAATTAGAGGGAAGAAAGCAACACACACACACACACACACACACACACATACCAGAACATGCAAAAATAAATGGTGGGACAATATAAAATGATCTAAAATGCATGTAATTAGAA
This sequence comes from Marmota flaviventris, assembly GCF_047511675.1. Taxonomy (NCBI): domain Eukaryota; kingdom Metazoa; phylum Chordata; class Mammalia; order Rodentia; family Sciuridae; genus Marmota; species Marmota flaviventris. Next base: position 109,691,520 of record NC_092501.1, on the reverse strand, counting down.
TTCCAGAAAAAGAAAAATAGGAAGAAGAAATAATACTTCAGCTTTCTTTTTTCTTTTTCTACAATTTGAAGAAATAATGGTTTACAAAATTAGTTATAACAACCAACCATAGTTCTGAGAATCTCACATAAAAACAAACAGGATGAAAGTAAAATGCACAACTAGGTGTACTGTATTAGAAACAAAGAGAAAAAAGATCTTGCAGACAGAGATAAAACATATCCATAGGTTCTGGGGATTGGAATACAGACATCTTTTAGGGGGATATTATTCTTCCAATGACATTTTTTTTCTCCAGGAGATGAGATCCTAAATAATGCCCTCTCCTTTAAGGGTGCCCTGGGTTCCATGATTCATTTATGTTTAATATGTGAACATCTTAGAAAGAATATTTTCAGTGTGATAAAATCAGGCAGAAACCTAAGATCTTAACCAAATGAATTTTAATGTCATCAATAATAAGTGGTGTTATTATCACGTACCCCTGATATAACAAGAAGGTAAGTTCACCCGTGAGAAAATCTTTCAAAATATCCATAACATGAATCTGACAAGGAGAAAAACAAACTGTGGCACATCCTGTTAAATACTTCACCAATACTCTTCAAAATTGTCAATGATATTGAAAACAGAATAAAAACTAATGAAAGTATCACAATTTGAAGACTAAGGAAACAAAGAATAAATGTAACATGGAAACATAGATTAAATGCTGAAACAAAATAGAGACTATTTGAAAAACTAATGAATAGTAAATAATATCTGTAATTTAGTTCAGTGTTTATCCATATTATTTTGAATGCTTTAATAAACATAAAAAAGTTAACATATAAAATGTTAACTTTAAAGGAAGCTAAATAGAGATACATAAAAACCTTTTGTACTCTCATTGCAAATTAAAAATCTAAAATTATTTCAAAATGAAAAAATTAAAATGAGAGGTAATCACTTAATCCCCCTACTGTCACATCTAATGGAATTCTGTAAGATTCACTTGGCATCTCTCTTTCTCTCTCTGATTTCTTGTTTAGAGGTACAGATACAAGAGATGATGGTAGCTGTGGGTGATTCTTTCTTTTTTTTCTCCTTCAAGACTCATATTTTAAAAATGTATCAATGTGCTGAATAAGAAAAAAAGTAAGAGTTCATAGGCTCCATTAATTATGAGCAGGATCTTTCTTTCTCATACCTTATTCATTTGTAGTGCAATATGTGAGTCCAACATGATGTACCCTTACCAAGAACATGTTTCTTTTTTACTCAAATGTATTTTTACAATTTGACATTTCTCTTTCCTTACTACTCTTCTTTTCTTGTCATATTTTTAATATTGCATGCTTTTTTCCCAGCCTCTATACCAGTGCTATTTAAAGGAAAAGATATGCAGTGAAGTATCAGTTTGACTGCTCCTGAACCGTAGCATATGCTACTAGAAGAACCAAAGGCACTTTTTAAAACCTTACTATACTTTAAATCTTAAGACTTGTCATAGAAAGACAAGACGTGGTGACACTGGTTTAAAATCCATGTTTGGATTTTGTTGTCACATCATTTCTCTTATTCTCTTTTAGAAAATATCTTTTAGACTGATGAATACAAGCAGAGCATGAAAATAATCAGGCTAAAACTGTTTTATTTTAAAAATTCAATAAATGTGAAGACAAATGCAGCATCAATTTAAAGTGTTGTGATATCAAATAATTATAAGTCAGAAATTAATATCAACTCTAATTCTCAAAACTTAGAATCTAAAAATTGAAGTTAAATGTTTATTCATTAAAAAATCATAGCATTTTTCTATAGATCCTTGTGTGAAACAAAGTATAATGATAATGATCAGCAAGAGTAGCATGATCTGGGAGATTTGGTTCCACATAAGATGAACTCAATCAGAATGTTCCTATTAGTAGGATAAGATTGCTATTCACAGACATGTTATATTTTAAAATGCACTTTTGTAGCATAAAACGAATATGCTAGCTCATAAAATTAAATATTGTTGTATTTGTGGAAGAATACTGTCATTCTGTGGCCATTAAGCACTGTATGATTTTGGCACATAAATATGAGACCTTACAGCAGATGAATCAGTTGATAATACAGATGATTTAGAGACCAGCAGATATGGTAAGACTAAGCCCGGAAGATTAAAATTATTAAAGATGTCTCAATAGATAAAATTTATTCCATGTTCTATGGTATGTCCTTTTAGATCCAAATGAGTAACTGATTTGAATGACTATAATTGTTTGTGAGAGTAGAAAGTATAATTCTCTTCAGAAGTAAAGGAATCAAGCAATCAGTACATGTCTTTATGTGTATGAGGAACTGAATGATTTCCTATCTTCTTTTGTGCAGAAAGGCACCAGGAATGCAGAAGAAAGTGGGAGAAATCACTGAAATCAGATCAGCCCTTCAGAGGCAAAAGAGTGTAGCTCTTTATTATTATAATTATAGTGGTTAACCTTTAGTTGAGCTCAGGTACTGTTCCAAATGCTCAATGTATATTTCTAACAATGCTAGGAGGCAGGTATTATTATTTTCTGTACTGATTGGAAAAGAAAAATAGAAAAGTGAGTTACTTGTTCATGAAATGAGGCTTGGGGACATTTAGAAAAGTCCCCAGTCTTTGTCTTATTATTTATTTACTAATAAAAATTTGACTCTGCATGACCGTCCATAGCATTTTTTTTGTCTTTTTTTTTTGTGTCCAGGGGATTGAATGGAGGAGCCCTTAACCACTGAGCCACATGCCCAGCCCTTTTAAAATTTTATTTTTTTTATTTGTTTGTTTGAGTCATGATCTTACTAAGTTGCTTAAGGCTTCACAAAAGTGTTAGGGCTAGTTTGAACTCGTGATCCTCTTGCTATAGCATCCTAAGCCATTGGGATTAGAGGCATACACCAGTGAACCCAGCTCCACAGCCTTTTCTAAATTGTTTTGGAATTTAAAAACATTTTCCTTTATAAGAAAACAATGTGTATATGTATATATAAATATGCACATTTACATGTGTAAAAGAAAATATAATGTATAATATAACATGATGTAATACAAACCAGTACCACAAATTTTCCTTACACACTGAGGTAGTAATAAGCAGAGGCAGAGGATCCTTGAGATATTTCTCAGTTGCTTTAAAGGAATGTGGATTTTAAAGTGTTGAAATAGACTTCTTTAGACAATAAAGGAAGAGTAAGCTTTGAAATCAAATTTCAATTTTAACTTTCAGGAAAAGTTTTCATCCTAAGACAGGGAGCTACCTGGAATGTGCTGAGTGGGAAAGGTCTATCCACCTGGCTCTCCAAATGTATAAACCATCCCAGAGCCACTGTATTTAGCAAAAATTGAGCTGGGAGAAATCTGCTTGAAAGGAAGAATAAATCAGGCTTGGCTCCAAATAGGGTCTGGAGTTGGCAGTGCAGTAAGCACTGGACTCCTACAAAAGAGGTGCCAATAACAATGCCAGAGGTGAGTCCAGAAGGTGGGACCCTGTGAAAACCGGATAATAAACCAGCTTTATATCTCAGATTAGTACAGCAGGGCATCAGGGTCTAGACTTTCTGACATTTTGCCCAAAGGCTTGATGCTCTCAGCTTGGTATTTGGCCTAGTTGTGGTGTTTATCTCTCGAGTATTTGAAAGGCACTTCACAATCCCATGTATTATAGGAGAGTGGAAGGGAATCTTACAAGGTTGACAGGCTCAGTAAGATGAAATTTCATCATGTATGAATGTTTTATTTGAAGTGACTTAATTAAAGTGATTCCCTTTTCACTGTTTCAGGATAACACACATTACATGTATATGGAAAATTAATAATGTGCTTTTTTTATAGATAGAAATTGCATTATTATGCAAAACATGAATCTTACAGTATTTTGGAAAAAAAGTGCTGGACTGAGAGCCAGGAACTCTGGCTTTGCCATTGCGCTCTTGGGCATTTCACTCATTCTTTCTTAGATTCAGTTCTCTCATCTGTTAAATGAGCAGGTTGGGCCAGATAATCTCTGAGGCCTATTCCACATCCATAATTGTACAAATCCATCATTATTATCACTACTTAATGTGAACAGCTATCTTGTCAGTGTACACATATACCAATTCAAAGTTCTTGGCTTAATATAATAAGACTTTTTAAAATGTCTATTTAATTTTCCATGGAAAGAAAACTGAAGCAATCAATTAACCAAATTTTAAAATAATGTAATTTAGGCTACTGGTGCTTTTCTTAGAATGGAAAAATAGTTTGATTTCCTGTAAAATCAATTCAACTTGCACCCTCTTGCAATATTTTTTTTACACATTTCCTTCTGCCAACAGCAGTCGCCAGTTTTAATTGAATGAGGGAAAAACAATTCTGATTGTCTATGTCATCCTATTGGATTTTATATCATTGAATTTCAAACCGATTTCACTGGGATCTGCCAAGAGTGGCTTATGCCAACCTCTGAGTCTCCTTGTTACACTTATATCCTGGGTAGCATTGTTTGCCTTTTTGTGTGCTCTCTGATTAAACTGACATCATTTTGCCTTTTGTGACTCCCGTGTCATTTTCTGTTGACAGTGACTAGTAATGGTAGCAGACTGGTGTCCTTGTGGAATGGCTGGAAGCCATTGATTGGTTTGGTGTATTAATGCAGACCTGTTAAATGACATGCAGACTTGTCTTTGTGCTAAGTGGCAGCTGAATGGGTGCCAGTGAGAAAGGTTATTAAGCACAGATAAGAGGCAGCACCTCTATTCACTGGCAATGTCACTTTCTCCCATTTGAGGAGAGACATTTGTTCAAGACATTTTTTTTTCTCCTCTCACTGACAATATTTAAGGCAGAAAGTTGCTGTCTAAGTTGCTGCATGACTGCAAAATACATCGTTTTGGAAGTTGAACTTTACAAAGGTTCATTTAGAGCAATTTTTTCCTTAAAACTATCGTTCATTGAATGTAAAGCCTTAAATATGAACACTAAAATTGTTAATGCTATACAAGAAGAAATAGAAGGCAAAATGACAACAGGTGCCATTTATCAATACTCCATCATTCAGAAATGAAAAATAACTTTTTTTCTGACATTTTCAAGGACAGAATCACCTTATAATATTATCAAACATTAAATCCTTTTGAAATAAAAATGTAGCAGAGTTATGAAATTTCTACAAATAATTAGGAACAAAAATGGTAAAAATAGTCTTTGTTTATTTTGTTTAAATGTACAGGTACACATTACATTTAGTTCAAGATATCTTTATAATATTGATAACATTGTTCTTTATATTGCAATGTGTAAAGTCTTTCTGTTCATAGGAAAATGTTATGAGTGGCCTTCTTTCTTTTAAAAATTGAGAAAAGCTGACATTTTCTGTGCAGGTTTAACTGATGTTTGCTAGAGGTTGTTATTTTTAGTTTTGCTTTACTGTGAAATATTTCCTAAATCCTAACTTAGAATCATTCACACCCTTTAAAAATTTAGCCTGTTGTGGTGATTTAATACAATAGTCTTCTCTTTTCGGTTTCGAGCTTCCTATGAATGCATTCATTTTGTTTTATCAAAGCGATTGTTAAGATTTGCTTATAGAATGTATTAAACATAATTAGTGAGATTAAGGCATTATATTAGTAATGAAACAGAAAAAAAATGGACAATATAAATGCCTTCCTTCTGTTATGTCACCTCTTTTATCCTCTATTTCATCTTCATTTTGAGATCACCTCTTGAATTCCCATAGGATGTGAAACTTGTCTTTCTGTACCTGGTTTTTTTCACATAATGACCTTCAAGTCCACCCCACAATATCACAATTTCCATTCTTTCTTTGAGGATGAATTGTGTTATACTGGATACATGTAACACATTATCTTTATTCATTCATCAATTATTGCACACAAGTTGTTTACACTTCTTGGCTATTGTGAATACACCTGCAATAAAAGTGGATGTCGTTTTGACATACTGACTTCATTTCCTTTGGATATATACCCAGTGATGAGATTGTGTGGTAGTTCTGTGCTTTAGTTTTTGTTGTTGTTGTTGTTTGTTTCTTTAGGATGCTCCAGCTCCATTCTGTTCTCCATATTGTCTGTACTCATTTGCATTCTCACCAGCAATTTGAAAGCATTTCCTTTTCTCTGCACCCTGGCTAGCACTTCTAATCCTTTTATTTTTTCTTTGAAAATAGCCATTTTTAGTAAAATGAGGTGGTACCTCATTGTGGTTTTAATTTGCATTTCCCTGGTGTTTAGTGTTGTTGAGCATTTTTTCATATATCTGTGGGTCATTTGTATGTTTGCTTTAGAAAAATGTTTAGGCCTCTTGTTCATTTTCTATTTGGTGGGGAAGGTTGCTTCTGAGTATTTGGAGTTCTTTATATATTCTGTATATAAACCCTTATTCATATGTACAATATGCAAATATTTTCTCCCATTCTTTAGGTTGTCTTTCATTCTGTTAATTAGTTTCATTTACTGGGCAGAAGCTTATTAGTAATGAAATGGCTTTTGCATGTGTTTGCTTTTGTTTCCTGCGCTTCAGGGGTCTCCTCCACAATATCCTCCCCCATTCCAAAGTCCTGAAGCATTATCCTTATTTGGTCTGAGGTTTTATTTTTCACTCTACAATCTATTTGGAGCTGATTTTTGTCACTGGTGAGAGGTAGGAATCTATATTCATTCTTGTTTATTGAGATTTGTTTCGTGACTTATCACATGATCTGTTCTGGAAAATGATGCTCCATGTTGCATCTTTCTATATTGATTGTTTCTTAAAATTACAAAATCATTTTTATTTTTAACTGTATTATTCATGTTATACTAAAAATATGCATGTTACACATCATGTTTACAATTTTACAGCATGCTGAATTTTTGCACATAATCACTATTACTGCAGAGTTTTCTACCCTCCAATGTTTCCTTGTGACTCATTAATATCTCTTTTTCAGTTTCAATGTGGGATGGAATGCAGTGTAAGTGTTGACTTTGCTTTTTGATGGGATGTTCTGAGTCACTTTCCTCCACTCTACCCTTCTGCCATGATGTTCTACTTCACCTCAAGCCCATAGCAACAGAGTTGATCATCTATGGACAGAGATCTCGGAAACCATGACCTTCAAAATAAATTTTTCCTCCTTAAATTTTTTTTTGTCAGGTCTTTTGGTCACAGTGATGAAAAAGTTAACTAAAACATCCATCCATTAAGCTTCTCCCTGGGGCCATAGTTGAACCAGGAACCTCCTTCAAAGTTACCATCTGTGTTCACTAACTGTGAGATTCTTCATAGGCCTAGTCAGAATCATCCACACCTGGAGGGAGTAGTCCCAGGCTCCTGTGCCTCCTGCCACCAACACCACACTAGTGAGTCACACAGCCCACCAAGACCAGCATAGCACTTACGTAGAACCAAGGTGCACATTGCTATAGACTACCTTCTTTTAAGGTGGAGTCATGTCCAAAGACTACTACCACCATCAGGTGATGCTGACTGAATAAATATCTCATAGTCTAGATCGAGTGACTGACACTGTGGCTTTTCAGAGTCTCTGTCTATATGGTCATTGGTCTCTGGATAGGAGCTGTTAGGATCTGCTTTGTATTAGGGTTCACCTCGAGACAATGAGCATCAAGGTAAAATCCTATGCTCATGAGTTTTTTTCGACTTTCAGTGAATGGAATATTTCTCCAGGCTATGCTGCCTGAGGTTGGGGTGGTATTAGTGGAGTAATTCCTTAGCCCTCAAGACATACACTAACCTGTGTTAACCTAAGTTTTACAGCCACAAGGACCTGTGAAAAGTTGGGTGTTCATCCAGGTATATACCACAAAAGCCTGTGATGCAGCCTAAAATACAAGGTATTATATTAGCACACAAGTGATCATATGGTGACTGAGCAGGTCTAGAGGCTGGAATGGTTGTATTGACCAAGGTTAGACAAAGGGTGGTGGAAACAGTCTCTTGAATGCCAAGGTTGATGCTAAACTGGGTCACACCTGACACATAGCCATAGGAACCTGTCCAGTCCTAGGGACTGGGTGTTCCTCAGAACAATCAAAATTGTTGATACATGCTGTAATTCAAGTTTGGCTCACCATCTTGTAGGTTTTTGTTGATGTCTATTGGCTCTGTCAATGAGCTATGGTCTGGACATAGAGACTTTTGTTTTCTGCCTGGTGCTGGGTCATACATCAGCAAATCTGACACTAAGCTCCAAGACAAAGTCCTGTGCTAGCTTTTTGCTGTTGCTGTTTTGTATTGTTTTTGTTTTTATACATAATTTTGGCTGGCTTTCCAGGAGACGGAATCTTGCTCCTGTTGGTGGACATGATCACTCAGCTACCTGGATAATGTAGTTTTAACTACATTAATCTAGTTTTACTACTAGCGCAATCTTCAGTCACTGGCCTAGGCTCATTGGTTGTGGGGCTTGGCCAGGTACTGATTTTACCAAGGTGGGCCTAATACTAGGTATTAATCTAGGCCTAGACCTAATTTCTTCTCTTCCCCAAAGCAGAAGGCATTTCTCTCCAAACTGCACTGCTTAGATTTGGGAGAGGGCAGATGTAGGCAATTCTTTCCTCCATGACTTTTTCAGTGTGTCTTATTTATTACCATACTAAAACCAGCACTATTGTCCCACATAGATTTCTTAGCTCTTGTAAAGACAGTTCACTGTGTGAAGAGAGGTTTAAATTGATTTCTGTAGGGAGACAATTGCTAGAAGATTTTACTCATATACCATCTTGCTTTACCTTCTACTCAATTGAATTTGTTCCTTACAGAATCATAGAATTCTTAGGTTAAAAAATAATATTATCTAATCTGTTTCCTCTTTTTATTGGTTTGAAAAAATGAAAATGTTTATTCTTTGGATTTAAATTTCTGATCTGCTGTTCAGTACCATATTCCTATTGCTTTGTATTGTAGTTAGTTCATTCATTTATTCATGTAACATATTTTTGGCCAACAATGTAACAAAGAAAAAATCCTTGTTTTAAAGAAATTTATTATCTAGTAAGGAAAACAAGCAAAAATATCAAATTCATAGCAAATATTATAATATATATAATATATTAGAAACAATGTAATAAGGTTTACACAAAATAAACAAGAAAGGAAGATAATAAATTGGCAGAAATCAGGATGAGGAAGAGAAATGTAGATATATTTCAATGGAGTTTTGAGATTCAGAACTGAAGGAAGTGAGGGAGTGAGGTATGTAGATAATTGGAGAAGATGATTCCAAGTAGGGATAAACATGTCCAGGGTCTTAGGCAGGATCATCTTCTTATGCTAGAGAATGGCAGACCAGTGTGTTTGCAGTGGAGTATGCCAAAGAGGAGTCAGTCAGTCATTGACTGAAGTCAAGCACATAATGGAGGACCAGATCTTATAGGAGACCCATTGATTTTATACTGTGTCTTCCCTGAAAAAAATCGAACCCAATTTTATGAATTATTGGAATGACTGAAAAATCTGTCTTAATCTGTTGAAATGAACTTCTGCTAAATCCATGACAATTTTAAGGTATAATAATTATTTCAATAAATTCCTATCTATAATACATTAAATATTTTAATTATCTTGAAAAGTGTTTTATGGTTTTTTGCATGTTCTCTTGAGTATGAGTTTTAGAAATTTGTTGATAGAGGCTGAAATACATCCTTAGATATGGAAAATTTCTAATTATTCATTGGCAACTTCTCCATATGTGATAATGTTCCCAAGCATATTGTTTCATAAGATCTCAGGGAAGATATAATTCTTTTAAAAAGAATGTTTGCAAGGTGAAAGTGGACTATTAAGTTAGAACTCAGTATATTTAGGTTTGAGTAACCATGAATTATAATTATTCTCAGAAACTGATGATATTAATGATATACATCTCTTCATAATGTCCTGGGTTTCTTAATATTTTCCAGAATACCTGGTAGTATTTCTTGTACATTTAAAACTTACTATGTTAAATATAAATGTTCACACACTTCTTTTATAACTTTTGTCTGTATTATACTTCCTCAAATACATAATTTATTATTGTTAGAAATGAGTCAGACTCAGAGAATCCTGACCAGAACCCTGCCAAAAACAAATAATGGCAAGATGGCACTGCAGGTTAAATGATCTGTAGCAAATTATTTTAAGAGATGTTGTGAAATATGCCAACTATTTTGCATGCACTTTCTCTCTTGTGATGTGAGGAATATATACTTATTCTGAATTTATCTTTGTTGAGGAGTTTGTGTTCAATTTCTTACATGTTGTCATATAACTATGATGCCAAAGTAGGATTTTATATCACCATTTATGATTATTTGTATGAGTTTACAATATTACTTGAGATTATTTATAGAAACCTAAAAGATAATATTTTCAGTTAAAGAAAGCTTGATACTCCAGATAAATAATATAATTGTCTTATATGTGCTAATAAAAATTTTCCCAAAATAAAATTCTACATTCTATATCAGCTCTATACCCTTTTATACACAAATACACACCAAAATACCTAAAATTTAATCCATGCTATTTTATTTGGTGCACATTAATCTATTTCATACATTTATCTCAGTCTGGTACATTTGTGAAATGCCTAGAAAATGTCAAATTAAGAAAAAGGCAATGTGACATCTCCATGTTGTACCATTGCAGGCAATGCTCATGTCTTGGTGACATAAATGAAGTGGCAGCTGTTTCTTCAATATATCTGATACATGGTCTCTGAGTAATTTCCTGATCGTTACTTTGGTTGCTAAATTTCCAGTTGTTGCAAGAGCAATGAAGACTCTGACACTCTTCTTTAGAGGTAATTAAACTTTCAGCCCATCTGTGCAGTAACTTTCATAATATTTTCAAAGGGCACAGGATGCTTTTATTATTTGTACCACTTCATTTTTGCTTGCTAAGGGACCTATTATCTAGCTGAACATTGTTGGAACAAGTTTTTAAAAAACTGGTTAGTGAAAGGGGACATTAAAAATGTCACACTAGCAAAAAAAATAGCATAACAAACACTGACTTTAAAAATAATGTGAAGAATATCTTGCTCACCAAAATTACATTTCACATCCTTGTATCAAGCAATTTATGTTTGGCTTTATATGATATTAAATCCTTTAAAGAAATAAACAGCTCTGGATATAATCTATCATTTTCTGCAGAATTAACTTCTTTGATTTGAGATATTTCTAACTTTGGGGTACTCATTAGCAAAACATTATATTAAAATAAGGAAAACAGTGCGTTAAAAAAAACACAGAAATATGTTAATTTTTTTACAAGACCCAAATGGGTCAATTACTTAAACAGCATAGAAAAATAATGGCTATTGCTTGCAGAAACTAAACTTTAAACAAAATGTCTAATGGCATCTAGATAGAAATAGGGTTTATAAGAGTTGGAATGTTTATATTTTAAAGTGTGCTTTTATTTTTACATTTTCTTATTAAAGTGTTATAACTATATACAGTTTAAAAATAACAATATGTAATTTCCAAAAATTAAAATATTTTCTAAATTAATCACTCTTGTCAAATATGGATGTGTTATAAAGTTAGCTATATAAATGCCAAAATGCAGAGAGATTTAAATTATAATTTTTCTTTCATCTTGTTTCATTATTGGATTTTATCTTATCATAAACATTTAAAAAATAAGGATTTTTTCTTTCAATTTTTGCATAAACTTTTGCCAATTGGAGAAAATATTCATTATTTGAACAATCCCTTTCTATTGGTAATAGAATGTCTGTCTTTGTTAACATTCACTTTTATATGTTCTCTCTCTTTTTAGGATGTTTGTGTATATTTTGTTTTTTGTTAAGAATTTGATAAAATAACAACTTGAAGTTATGTGTAATATAAGTGTTTCACTCCAAGTTGCTGGATTTTTAATGCTGTCTATTGCAATTTGGGACAAATCTTTCCATCTTGTTGTCCTTATAACAGTATATTTCTTAAATATAGAAACATTTTTTTCTCATACATATAATATTCATTTATAGTTTCTTCTGTTTTAATATATTTGTTATTTAACTAAAAAGCATTTAATTTCACTAGAATTAATTTTTGTTCAAAGAACAAATCAGTGTCTGATTTATATCCTTTTCCCCCAAAGTATCCTAAATCTTATTTATATAAATCTATTCTCTGGGGGCTGGGGATGTGGCTCAAGCGGTAGTGCGCTCCCCTGGAATGGATGCACCCGGTTTCGATCCTCAGCACCACATACAAACAAAGATGTTGTCTCTGCTGAAAACTAAAATGTAAATAAAATATTTAGTAAATAAATAAATAAATAAATCTATTCTCTGCCTCTGATTTTCAACTTTGTATGGTTATTACTGATTCCAAACTTTATCATTCTTCTTTAATGGTTTATATATTTATTAGCATCAAAGAAAGTTCCTAAAATTTTTGAAAATACATGGTTGAAGTCCTATAATTGAATACTAAATTGCTTTTAATGAAAGAGCACAAGGAATTCAGAAAATAATAATTTACAAAATGTCTTTAAAAGGATTTCAGTAAACATTTTTAAATAACAAGACAAATGAATTTCATATATACTAAGCACCTGAGTACATGTCCTTCAAAATGGAAGTTAATGCAGTCCTATTCTGTAAAGCACCTGTAAAGTATGATATTATTTGGAAAGATTGTGGTAGGATTGATGAATATATGGTTTTATGTGCATGTCTATCCTTCATGCACATGCACATGCTCAGTGTGGATTTCCAGAAAGCCTTTGGAGGAGACTTCCCTGTAATGAGTCATGATGATTGAATATACATTTTCAGATAAATAAATAAATAGATAGATAAATAAATAAATAAATAAAGCAATAGCCTAAAGTACTCAAAGCCATGAAAATGTGTAATAAAAAGATTAAGAAAATGGAAATTGAAATATTTTAAAACTGAGTTTGTTTGCTCTTATTTGATCATCAGATAAACAATGAGAAGAGAAAAGAAATAATTATATCTAACTTGTCTGTCTTTCATTTATCTACACATTTATCTCATCACAAACTCTTTTGACTGAAATAATTGCAGAGAAAGAGACAAAGATAAAAATAGGAGTGAGGTTACCGATAATTAATTATTTATAATTAATCTGCTTTTGTGTTTCTCAGTATTTAGCCCTGTTGGACATCTTGAATAAAAACACAATAAAAACAACTTATATTTGTTTATAGGCTAAGTTTCAACCCCAATAATCAAGATCCTTAGAATTGACTCAATAGCCAGGTCAACTCTCTTGGCAATAAAATTTCCAGTGTCCCAGTATTTGCTACAACAGAGTTGATCATCATAATCTCTATAAAGTCACCTTTTCTTTCATATACCTGTTTAACATCACATGCATAAAATGGAGGAAGACCCCCAACAAGTGCTTCCTTAAACAGTGTCTATATTTAACTATATATTATGAACTTTCCCTTAAATACAAAAAAAAAAAAAAAAACAAAGAAAAAATGTCACAAGGATAAGATTCCTTAAGTTAGCAGAAGTCATTCTCTATATGATACTATACTATATTAGACTTGCTAAGGAGATTTCAATGAAATTTTTCCCCAAATTGTGGAACTTACCATATCTTCATTTATTGTACAAAGGGTATTTTCTAATGTTGATTTTGTTAAGACACAATAAAATTAGTTTTAAAATTTTCTAAAATATTATTTATTAGACTTTTGATATTTCATTTTGAAAAACCAATGAAGTGTTAATATTTTCACAATTAATAGCATTAATTATATGTACAACAATAGTTTATAATTAGTTGTATTACTTGTAAGTAGTCTATAGGAATCTCCTTAGGTTGACTGTCATTTCACTGCAGTTTACAGTTCTATTTATCCCACAAAGTTGCAAAGGGATGTGTGTGTGTGTGTACAAATAATTCTAAGTTTGTAGTAATAAAGATGCTGTTCAACAAAATTAGGATTTCCTCCTTTGTTTAGGAATTATTTCCTATTTTTTTCTTTTTTTTTTTCCCCTTGGTACTGGGAATTGATCTCAAGGGCACTCAACCACTGAGCCACATTTCCAGCCCTATTTTGTATTTTATTCAGAGACAGGGTCTCACTGAATTGCTTAGCACCTTGCCATTGCTGAGGCTGGCTTTGAACTCACAATCATCCTGCATCCACCTCCTGAGCTGCTGGGATTACAGGCATGAGCCACCATACCCAGCTATTCTTTCCTCTGGATTAATTAATATATTCATAACTTTCTGGTTTCCACACATTCTGAAGGATTTAAACTGAAAGAAGGGCTGGCTTTGCATAGATCTCAACAGAAGCATAAAATAATTGCTTACTGATTTATCAAAAACATCTAATAATTACCCAATTATTTTCCTAATATAGAAAAAGATAAATGAAAAAAGCAAATGTTGCAAAACTTGATTTTGACATGAGATTTCATCAGATTTAGATGAGATTCATTTAGCCAATTATTGAAACCTATTATAAAATGAGGTTCTGGAGCAGGTCTCAGTACTTCAAGACAGGATTTACAGTATGTTTCCCCAAAAAGAAACACCTTGTTTACACTAAAATATACAGACAGATTCCTGGCAGCTCATTCACTTTTCCTCCTATATCATATGAGTAGAGAACATGAACTGAATGACTGATTTAAAATGCAAATTTGGAGAAAATGTATTGCTAACTATTTGGGTCTCCTAGATGATTAGCAGTCAGCACATCTGTTCTTCATGAAGAATTTAAAGGTAGGGCATAGACTTCTTTAAAACTATGAATCTACTGATATCTGGTGAGTAATGAAAACACATTCGTTGTTGTTCTTTTGAGAAACTATTGGAAAAAAAAAGAAAGAAAAGAAAACCATAGTATGTTACCTTCTTCTTTAACAACAACCTTCAAATAATTAGGCACAAAGTTTCCTGATAGGTAGAATGAAGTACACACTCTTTAGATGAGAATTCTTTTATTGAAGATTAACATGAAACTGTGCTGCTTTTACATTTTTTTTCTACTTTATTTTCTGAGTTGTCTTTAGCAGTAGAAAAGGCAAACTAGATCTGGCAAGAATCTCATATTTGAATGATTACAAATATTAGCAAAATTTACTTTAATTACCTTAACATGTTTCAAGATTAGATGCAATTCATTATTCAAATCAATTTTCAACCACCTGCTAGTTTTTGTATCTTATTCACTAAATTTTACTTAACATATTTAGCTAAGTTGACAGAAAGGTAGTTCAAGCAGTGTCTTACATCCTTGAAGTAAACTCACTTTATTTCTCCCACAGAGACCCCACTAGAGGTTTAGCATTTACATTTATAGGAATCTTAATATTCTCAGCAGGATCAAAATAAGTGTTTTAGGTATTTATTGCTTGTAATAAATCAATACTGACTTAAAATAACTGAATATGTAGAGAAGTTATGCCAAAACAGCACCATCCTATGTTTTAGAACAATCATTAATCTACCTCCCTAGAAGCAAAAACTTGGTTCACATCAATTCTGTAAATTGACTTACTTTGAAAATGTCTTGGTCTTTAATGCAAATATAAAATTTTACAACTAATTTTTTGATACTGAACATTGACTCCAGGACACATTACCATTGAGCTACATCCTTAGCCATTTTATTTATTTATGTCTCTATCTATTTATTTATTATTTTGAGACACAGGTACACACACACACACACACACACACACACACACACACACATACACCCCTATCAGGTTGGTCCTGTTCCTCTAGAGAACCCTAATACAGATATACAGATTTGTATATTCTTTCTTATTAATAAGAAGTCATTCTCGAGACATGGTTCAAGATACTTTGTATATAAACATCCATTTTCTTCATTTCAGTATACCATAAAACTCTAAAATTGAAAGATTTTTAAGCTCCATGAAAACTTTTTTGCCACAAACCTGCTTTGAACCATAGTCTTTATTAATCTCATAGTCTTTATTAATAACTGTATTAATAACTAACAACTCACTTGATATGACTACGCCGCTTTCACTACAAAAATATTAAGATGTATTTTAACGTATCGATTTTTAAAATATAAATACCACTCCATATTTCTAAAATTGTAAAATTTTAAATTATAACACATCTAAAGTTATTAGTTCTAGTGACACACAGCATTGTGGGATGATGATGGTTCATAATAACATGATACATATTTTATAAATAATAAGAAGAAAGGAGCTTGGAGACTCCAAACATAAAATTATAATAGAGACAAAAATGATAATCATCCAAATTTGATCAGTATGCCATATATATATATATATATATATATATATATATATATGTGTGTGTGTGTGTGTGTATGTGTATATATATGTATGTGTATGTGTATATATATATATATATATATATATATATATAATTTATAAAGTATGCCTTATATGTATATGTATATATTGAAATATCATACTGTACCTCATAAGTATGAAAAACTATTATATATTTGAATCAACACAAATTTTAAATGTTTAAGCTGATGAGATTATTAACTATCCTGATCATTATATATGTATATATGTATCAATGTATCACAATGAACCTACAAGTTTCTACAACTAATAAAATATTGGTTGAATATTTGCCCAAAGTCATAGACCTAATTAATCAAGGAGATTGGATTTGAAAATTATAACCTGTTTCAGAGCTCATTTTTCTGCTTCTAAATATTTATTAATTACCTAGAATGACTTCACATAAAGTTCTTTACAGCGGGATATGATATATATGTTTTCCTATGAATGTTATCTAGTACCTGTTTTCTTGGCTACTAACATTTTCAAAGTTCCCTAACCATTTCCATTTCCAATTTCCTTTGGTTTTGTTAAACTATTTAATTTCTTTAAGATTCACTGTATATCTTAGAAAAAAAGTATTCAAATGGCGTAGGAGGGGTTCCTAATGCTATTTTTTATTAGAGCATTATAACTATACATAGTAGGTTCATTTTGAGAAATTAGTACATGCAAGGAATTTAATTTAAATCCCTTCCCACTTTCTCTTCCCTCCTCCCTCTCCTCTAAAGTCCCTCCTCTTTCTCTCCTCTCCTATAAAGTCATACTAAATGAAATAAGCCAAACTTAGAAAATCAACAGCTGAATGTTTTCACTCCTAATACTATTTTATTATTATATACTGGAAGTCAGAATTATGTAAGGTCAGGAAGAAGAAGAAATTCCTTGTAGATTTTTTTTTTTGTTTTTGTTGATGGTTTAATTAATTTCCAAACTATTTCAATTAGGTATGGGGGGAATTAAAATAAAATATTGGATAATCTCTTCCATTTTATGCAAAATAATTAAAAAGTCACAAATTAATCTCTATTAGTATATTTCATTTTCTTTTTACTAAGTCCCTTATTTGTCCAAATTTTGATATGCTTCAATTCTCTCCCAGCAGATATAAATTCTTGACATCAATAATTTTATAATATTTGAAATAGTTTCATGGATCAGTCTCATCTAAAGTAACATGAGTGACTCTGTGCGATATATATATATATATATATATATATATATATATATATATATATATATACCACTATACATAAATATATTCATATATATTTTTTAGTGCTACACAAACTTAAATATAATGATGTAAATAGCAGAACAATAATTGCATAGTAAGCCTTCAGCTTTTCAAGAGCTAAGTTGGAAGTATATAATTCTCAATGGAATACAACTCAATTATGCATTGGTTTTACATGTACTCCTATTAACTATTCTATTTTTTTCTGTCAAGTTATTAAGTTTCTCTTTCAGCATAACTTCAGGCTAGAAAAACACTTTTGTCTATTGCCTTTAGTAGATAATTTATATTCTTATGATTTGTTACATTTGCATATTATGCATTTATAGCTACATTTACACACTAAAAAAAGATCAGATTGCTTGAGAAGTCAAAAAGCTTCTGAAACTCATGCATTGATTAAGAAATTTATTCACCTATTCAAGAATTATTTATTGATTTTTCTTCCATGTGCTTAGAATTCCACCAGCTCCAGTCACATAGTGAGGAATTAATGCAAAATGGTCCTCAAACAACTTATGGTTATTTCCTTATTCCATCAAAAGCACATGATGAATAAAGAACCCCTTTATATATGGGGATTTGTTCCCCTTAAGATCAATTTCTAATTTTTAAGCCATTGAGGATTTTTTTTTTTTTTTTGGTAAATATGTCAACACTGGCTTGTTAGAAGAATATCTATTCCTTTAAAGGGTACACTGAGTAACCAAAATCAACATCTACTATTGAATCCTTGCTCAGTATTGACAGGAAAATGTTTCTCCAAAGAATCAATATTTAACAAAATTAAACATGAAGTTTTTACATCCTATGGGGAGAGGTTGAAAGAATTATATATGACAACTGTTCTTTTTGCAGTTTTGTTAATGTTTGCTACTAATATTTTAAAGTGATATTACTGGGTAAATACATCTTTTAAACTGTTATCTTTCTGATGAATTATTTTGTCCTTATGCAATCTCATTTTTGTCCCCAATGGAATATTTTGGATAGAATTCTATTTTGTCTGATATTAATAGGAAAAAATATTTTTTATGTTTAATATTTATCTATTATATTTTCCCAACATTTTATTTGTAACCAAGCTGTGTCCTTATATTTTAATTGAGTCTCTTGTTATGAGCACTTTTGTGGGCTGGGGGGTATAGCTCAGTTGGTAGCATACTTGCCTCAAATGCACAAGGCCTTATGTTCAATTCCCAGTACCACCAAAAAAAGGGGGGGCTTTTTTTGTTCTTTTATTATCCAATCAATCTTTTGATTGCATTATTAGGTCCATTTATATTTAGTGTAATTTGTGATGTAGCTAAATATAGCATTTTAAAATGTCTATCTAAGTCTCTGATGGGCATTTATTTATTTATTTATATGTGATCCTGATGATCGAACGCAGTGCCTCCACACATTCTAGGCAAGTGCTCTAACATTGAGCCACAAACCCAGCCCATAACATTTTTTTTTTAATTTTTTATTGTTGGCTGTTCAAAACATTACATAGTTCTTGATATATCATATTTCACAATTTGATTCAAGTGGGTTATGAGCTCCCATTTTTACCCCATATACAGATTGCAGAATCACATCAGTTGCACATCCATTAATTTACATATTGCCATACTAGTGTCTGTTGTATTCTGCTGCCTTTCCTATCCTCTACTATCCCCCCTCCCCTCCCCTCCCCTCCCCTCTTCTCACTCTGCCCCCTCTACTGACATTTGTTTGTCCCCCTTGTATTATTTTTCCCCTTCCCCTCACTTCCTCTTGTATGTACTTTTGTATAACTCTGAGGGTCTCCTTCCATTTCCATGCATTTTCCCTTCTCTCTCCCTTTCCCTCCCACCTCTCATCCCTGTTTAATGTTAATCTTCTTCTCATGCTCTTCGACCCTACTCTGTTCTTAGTTACTCTCCTTATATCAAAGAAGACATTTGGCATTTGTTTTTTAGGGATTGGCTAGCTTCACTTAGCATAATCTGCTCTAATGCCATCCATTTCCCTGTAAATTCTATGATTTTGTCATTTTTTAATGCAGAGTAATACTCCATTGTGTATAAATGCCACATTTTTTTTATCCATTCATCCATTGAAGGGCATCTAGGTTGGTTCCACAGTCTAGCTATTGTGAATTGTGCTGCTATGAACATCGATGTAGCAGTGTCCCTGTAGCATGCTCTTTTTAGGTCTTTAGGGAATAGACCGAGAAGGGGAATAGCTGGGTCAAATGGTGGCTCCATTCCCAGCTTTCCAAGAAATCTCCATACTGCTTTCCAAATTGGCTGCACCAATTTGCAGTCCCACCAGCAATGTACAAGTGTACCCTTTTCCCCACATCCTCGCCAGCACTTGTTGTTGTTTGACTTCATAATGGCTGCCAATCTAACTGGAGTGAGATGGTTTCTTAGGGTGGTTTTGATTTGCATTTCTCTGACTGCTAGAGATGGTGAGCATTTTTTCATGTACTTGTTGATTGATTGTATGTCCTCCTGTGAGAAGTGTCTGTTCAGGTCCTTGGCCCATTTGTTGATTGGGTTGTTTGTTCTCTTATAGTCTAATTTTTTGAGTTATTTGTATACTCTGGATATTAGGGCTCTATCTGAAGTGTGAGGAGTAAAGATTTGTTCCCAGGATGTAGGCTCTCTATTTACCTCTCTTATTGTATCTTTTGCTGAGAAAAAACTTTTTAGTTTGAGTGAGTCCCATTTGTTGATTCTAGTTATTAACTTTTGTGCTATGGGTGTCCTATTGAGGAATTTGGAGCCCGACCCCACAGTATGTAGATCGTAGCCAACTTTTTCTTCTATCAGACGGCGTGTCTCTGATTTGATATCAAGCTCCTTGATCCATTTTGAATTCACTTTTTAGCATGGCGAGAGAAAGGGATTCAGTTTCATTTTGTTGCATATGGATTTCCAGTTTTCCCAGCACCATTTGTTGAAGATGCTATCCTTCCTCCATTGCATGCTTTTAGCCCCTTTATCAAATATAAGGTAGTTGTAGTTTTGTGGATTGGTTTCTGTGTCCTCTATTCTGTACCATTGGTCCACCCGCCTGTTTTGGTACCAGTACCATGCTGTTTTTGTTACTATTGCTCTGTAGTATAGTTTGAAGTCTGGTATCGCTATACCGCCTGATTCACACTTCCTGCTTAGCATTGTTTTTGCTCTTCTGGGTCTTTTATTTTTCCATATGAATTTCATGATTGCTTTCTCTGTTTCTACAAGAAATGCCGTTGGGATTTTGATTGGCATTGCATTAAACCTATAGAGAACTTTTGGTAATATCGCCATTTTGATGATGTTAGTTCTGCCTATCCATGAACAGGGTATATTTTTCCATCTTCTAAGATCTTCTTCTATTTCTCTCTTTAGGGTTCTGTAGTTTTCATTGTATAAGTCTTTCACCTCTTTTGTTAGGTTGATTCCCAAGTATTTTATTTCTTTTGAAGATATTGTGAATGGAGTGGTTGTCCTCATTTCCATTTCAGAGGATTTGTCGCTGATATACAGGAATGCCTTTGATTTATGCGTGTTGATTTTATATCCTGCCACTTTGCTGAATTCATTTATTAGCTCTAATAGTTTCTTTGTAGACCCTTTTGGGTCTGCTAGGTATAGAATCATGTCATCTGCAAATAGTGATAATTTAAGTTCTTCTTTTCCTATTTTGATGCCTTTAATTTCTTTCGTCTGTCTAATTGCTCTGGCCAGTGTTTCGAGAACTATGTTGAACAGAAGTGGTGAGAGAGGGCATCCCTGTCTTGTTCCAGATTTTAGAGGGAATGCCTTCAATTTTTCTCCATTCAGAATGATGCTAGCCTGAGGCTTAGCATAGATTGCTTTTACAATATTGAGGTATGTTCCTGTTATCCCTAGTTTTTCTAGAGTTTTGAACATAAAGGGATGCTGTACTTTGTCGAATGCTTTTTCCGCATCTATCGAGATGATCATATGGTTCTTATTTTTAAGTCTATTGATGTGGTGAATAACATTTATTGATTTCCGTATATTGAACCAGCCTTGCATCCCAGGGATGAATCCTACTTGATCATGGTGCACAATTTTTTTGATATGTTTTTGTATCCGATTTGCCAGAATTTTATTGAGGATTTTTGCATCTAGGTTCATTAGAGATATTGGTCTGTAGTTTTCTTTCTTTGAAGTGTCTTTGTCTGGTTTAGGTATCAGGGTGATGTTGGCCTCGTAGAATGAATTTGGAAGTTCTCCCTCTTTTTCTATTTCCCGAAGTAGCTTGAAAAGTATTGGTATTAGTTTCTCTTTAAAGGTTTTGTAAAACTCTGCTGTATACCCATCCGGTCCTGGGCTTTTCTTAGTTGGTAGTCTTTTGATGGTTTCTTCTATTTCCTCAATTGATATTGGTCTGTTTATGTTGTCTATATCCTCCTGACTCAATCTGGGCAGATCATATGACTTAAGAAATTTATCTATGCCTTCACTATCTTCTAATTTATTGGAGTATAAGGATTCAAAATAATTTTTGATTATCTTCTGTATTTCTGAAGTGTCTGTTGTGATATTGCCTCTTTCATCCCGTATGTTAGTGATTTGAGTTCTCTCTCTTCTTCTCTTCGTTAGCATGGCTAAGGGTCTGTCGATTTTGTTTATTTTTTCAAAGAACCAACTTTTAGTTTTGTCAATTTTTTCAATTGTTTCTTTTGTTTTGATTTCATTAATTTCAGCTCTGATTTTAATTATTTCTTGCCTTCTACTTCTTTTGCTGTTGTTTTGCTCTTCTTTTTCTAGGATTTTGAGATGAAGTATGAGATCATTTATTTGTTGGTTTTTTCTTTTTTTAAGGAATGAACTCCAAGCAATGAATTTTCCTCTTAGAACTGCTTTCAATGTGTCCCATAGATTCCGATATGTTGTGTCTGTGTTTTCATTAATCTCTAAGAATTTTTTAATTTCCTCCTTGATGTCTTCTATAACCCATTGATCATTCAGTAACCTATTGTTCATTCTCCAAGTGATGTATTCTTTTTCCTTCCTTCTTTTATCGTGGATTTTCAGTTCCATTCCATTATGATCAGATAGGATGCATGGTATTATCTCTACTCCTTTATATTGTCTAAGAGTTTCCCTGTGACATAATATATGATCTATTTTTGAGAAGGATCCATGTGCTGCTGAGAAAAAAGTGTGACTGCTTGATGTTGGGTGGTATATTCTATATATGTCAATTAAGTCTAGGTTATTAATTGTGTTATTGAGTTCTATAGTTTCCTTATTCAACTTTTGTTTGGAAGATCTGTCCAGTGGTGTTAGAGGTGTGTTGAAGTCTCCCATGATTATTGTATGGTGGTCTATTAGACTCTTGAACTTGAGAAGAGTTTGTTTGATGAACATAGCTGCACCATTGTTTGGGGCATAAATATTTATGATTGTTATGTCTTGTTGGTGTATGGTTCCCTTAAGCAGTATGTAGTGTCCCTCTTTATCCCTTTTGATTAACTTTGGCTTGAAATCTATTTTATTTGATATGAGTATGGATACTCCTGCTTGTTTCCGAAGTCCATATGAGTGATATGATTTTTCCCAACCTTTCACCTTCAGCCTATGTATGTCTTTTCCTATCAAATGCGTCTCCTGTAGGCAGCATATTGTTGGGTCTTGTTTTGTGATCCATTCTACTAGCCTGTGTCTCTTGATTGGTGAGTTTAAGCCATTAACATTTAGGGTTATTATTGAGATATGGGTTGTTGTTCCAGCCATATTTTTTTATTTATGTTACTAAACATGGTTTGTTTTCCTCTTTGATTATTTTCCCCCCTTTAGTGTCCTACCTCCCACTGTTGGTTTTCAATGTTATTTTCCATTTCCTCTTCCTGTAATATTTTGCCAAGGATGTTTTGAAGAGATGGTTTTCTAGCTGCAAATTCTTTTAACTTTTGTTTATCGTGGAAGGTTTTAATTTCATCTTCCATCCTGAAGCTTAATTTCGCTGGAAACACAATTCTTGGTTGGAACCCATTTTCTTTCAGTGTTTGAAATATGTTATTCCAGGATCTTCTAGCTTTCAGAGTCTGTGTTGAAAGATCAGCTGTTATCCTGATTGGCTTACCCCTAAATGTGATCTGCTTCCTTTCTCTTGTAGCTTTTAAAATTCTCTCCTTATTCTGTATGTTGGGCATCTTCATTATATTGTGTCTAGGTGTGGGTCTCTTATGATTTTGCACATTCGGCGTCCTGTAGGCTTCTAGGATTTGGGGTTCTGTCTCATTCTTCAAGTCTGGGAAGTTTTCTCGTATTATTTCATTGAATAGATTGCTCATTCCTTTGGTTTGAAACTCTGTCCCTTCCTGTATCCCAATGACTCTTAAATTTGGTCTCTTGATGTTATCCCATATTTCTTGGATGTTCTGCTCATGGTTTCTTAAGAGTCTCGCTGAGCTGTCTATGTTCTTTTCAAGTTGAAATACTTTATCTTCATTGTCTGATGTTCTGTCTTCTAAGTGTTCTACTCTGCTGGTAGTATTCTCAATTGAGTTTTTAAGTTGGCTTTTTGCTTCCTGCATTTCTAGGATTTCTGTTTGTTTGTTTTTTATAACCTCTATTTCCCTGTATAGTTGATCTTTTGCTTCTTGGATTTGTTTATGTAATTCATTGTTGAAGTGATCTTTCATTGTCTGATTTTGCTGTCTGATGTCTTCCTTGAGACTCCAGATCATCTGAAGCATGTATATCCTGAATTCTTTATCTGACATTCCATCTGCTGCAGCTATTACCTCTTCTAACGTTGAGTTGACCTGCATTGCTTGTGGTCCTTTCTTTCCTTGTCTCTTCATACTGTTCGCGTTCCTTTCTACTTGGTGAAACTGTTGTGCTATTGAATTTTCCCCCTATATATTTATATTGGTCTTGTATAGTTGCAAAGTCTCCCTCGCAGGCGCGGGCGGCAGCTCTGCCCCTCCTCCAATTGGGGCAATGTGCCTACCACGCCGGGAGGCCGCTGGGCCTGCTCTGCCGGTCGGTAGCAGGTCCGCCGACCTTGCAGGCGCAGGCGGTGGCTCTGTCCCTCTGCGGGCCGCTAGGCTTGTTCTGTTGGTGGTCGCAGTTCTGCCTACTTTGCAGGCGCAGGCAGCGGCTCTGCCCCTCTGCAGGCCTCTGGGGCTGTACTGCCAGTGGGTCGCAGGTCTGCCTACCTTGCAGGCGCGGGGGGGGGGCGGCTCTACCCTTCCTCAGGCCACTGGGCCTGTTCTGTCTCTCGGTTGCAGGTCTGGCCTGTTCTGATGGTGGTCACAGTTCCATCTACCTTGCAGGCGCGGTGGGGAGGGGGCAGCTCTGCCTCTCAGCAGGCCGCTGCTCCTCTTCTGCTGGTGGGTCGCAGGCCCGCCTACCTTGCAGGAGTGATTGGAAGCTCTGTCCCGCCGTGGGCCACTGGGCCTTTTCTGTCGGTGGTCACAGTTCCCCTACCTGGCAGGCGCGGGGGGTGTGGGGCGGCTCTGCCCCTCAGCAGGCCGCTGGGCCTGCTCTGTGCATGGTCCCAGTTCCCTCTACCTTGCCGGTGCAGGGGGAGGGGGCGGCTCTGCCTCTCAGCAGGCCGCTGCTCCTCTTCTGCCAGTGGGTCGCAGGCCCGCCTACTTTGCAGGAGTGATTGGAATCTCTGTCCCGCCTCGGGCCACTGGGCCTGTTCTGTCTCTCGGTTGCAGGTCTGGCCTGTTCTGATGGTGGTCACAGTTCCGTCTACCTTGCAGGCGCGGGGGGGAGGGGGCAGCTCTGCCTCTCAGCAGGCCGCTGCTCCTCTTCTGCCGGTGGGTCGCAGGCCCGCCTACCTTGCAGGAGTGATTGGAAGCTCTGCCCCTCCGCGGGCCACTGGGCCTTTTCTGTCGGTGGTCACAGTTCCCCTACCTGGCAGGCGCCCAGCCCATAACATTTTGCTATCTGTTCTACATTTGCTATTTCTGTCTCTGTTCTGAATTCACTGCATTATTTTAGATTTTTTTAATTTAATCTTTCATGTTTTCTCAATTATTGGCTTTAGTTCCCCCTATTCATGTTATGGTCATTTTTACTGTCATCTAATGATTTCTAATATGATTCCTTTACATTTACTTATATATTTATTATTTTGAATGATTCTTATTCCTTTTATGTTGATATAGGGTTGTATCTGTGATTATTCTCTTTAGCCAGAAGAAATTCTGTATTTGTTTAGTAAATATTTTTTGGTGATACAAATCTCAAATTTTGTTTGTTGTTAAAAAAGTCTTTATTTTGTTTCTGTTTTTGAAGAATGCATTTTCATAGAGAATAGAATTCTAGGTTTATAGAAATGTCTTTTTTTTCCCTTAAAGAACTTGGAAAATATATTTTCATGCTATTCTGTATTCGATTTTTCTGAAGAGAAGGTAATTATCTTAATTGTTGTTCTACTAATTGTGGTATACATTTATTTTCTTCTCACTGATTTTATATTTTTCTTTGTCTTTTCAGTAGTTTGAGTCTAACGTGGCTATCTGAGAGCTTCTAGGGTTTACCAAGTCTCTTTATCATATGGATTGGTATGTTAACAATTAAAAAAAAATTAGGCTTCATTGTCAATTTGATTTTACACTTTACTCTCTCATATCTTTCTGGGACTCTGCTAACATGTGGTAATCTGATACTGTGCATAGATTCTAGACTGTTACATTTATTATTTTTCTTTATATTACAATGTTTATAATTTCAAATATGAATATTTACTTTATTGACTTATCTTTTGTTTAGTAGTATTGCCAGCATCACTAAATCTTTCATTTGAAGTATTGATTTATTAGCTTAAAACTTTTATTCAACTCTCCTCTAGTTTGCCATTTTCTTGCCAAAATTGTCCATGCTTCCTTTCATTCAGTTCATTTTCTTCAAAAATCTTGAAAAATACTTATAGCAGCTATTTAATGTTCTTTTTTCACAAATACTACCATGTAGATTAAGTTTTTGTTTGATTGTTTATTCTGTTTATTGTAAGTAATATTTATTTATTTGTTCCTTTTCATATTTGTTTTGTTTGTTTGTTTTGGTAGCGGGTGTTGAGAGCAATCTGTGGGCTATGTATGGACTACATTGGCATCACAGCCAGTAAATAGGAAAATCTGGTGTCTGGGAGATTCCAGTGGAAATTTGCTCTGGCCAAGACAACCCAGACATGTTGTGAGTTCTATTCAACTCTGCCCCAGATTCCACACAGCACCAGAGATGGGGTGACCTGCTATAGTCACACAGCTTCTCAGAGATGGGTGTGACAGCTCAAGTTGCCCATCAACCTGCTGACTGCAAGACATCACCAAGCAAGACTCCACCCCTGAGTCCTTATCCCTGCCTGTGATGTACCCCCTTAAATAAACCAGGGAAGCCATGTTTTTAATTGTCTAGCTCCAGCTCCTCTGTAGGCTGGATCTACTAGGTGCTCTACTATAAAACTATCATTCTGACTCTAAGATTTTGTTCTTCACTAATTATTTCTGACTTATTTTCTCTGATGGCTTACACCCACTTGGGCAGAAAGAAGGACCCCTGGAGAGGCACTGGCAGCCTCCCCATAAGCAGGAATTGAACCCAAGGGTGTTTAACCAAGGGACCATATACCCAGACCTTTTGAATTTATTTTGAGACATGTTCTTACTAAATTGCACAGTACCTCGCTAAGTTGTTGAGGCTGTCTTTGAATTGGTTATCCTCCTGCCTCAGCTGCCGGGTTTATAGGTGTGTGGCACCATGCCTGGCTTTTTTTAATGTATATTGCAGAGAATTTGGGGTTTTATCATCTTCTTTGAATAGTATAGCAATTTGCTCTAATAGGTACCTAACAGGTTGGAGGCTGTTTTTATAATTATGAAGTTTGGTTGGGAAGGGATTTTTCCCCCATAGTTCTAGGATATTTTCCTCCCATTTAATCAACTGAATACCCGACATGTTCATCAGTAGAAATCTTTCCAAATATCTGCTTGAACTTTTTGGATCACTGCTGAACTCAGCAGAAAACAGCTCTTTTCCATAAGTGGAATGCTACTTTGTGAACAGGCAGCTCATAATTCACACAAGGCTCTGGTATTCTGCCCTGCAAATTCCAGCTACAGTAACCAATCTGAACTCTGATCATATTTACTCAGCCCATATACTATTTTGTTTTGATCAACACAAAAACACTTTCCATCTGAATGCATTTGTCTGTGATTCTGTGTGGAAATTGGTCTCAGAAGCTGGGGTGATTGTGGCACTCCTCTCATATTCTTTCCTGAGTACGAGTTTCACAGGTCTGTGTTGTCCATTGCCCAAATCATGTTTCTTATATTGTATCTAGTTTCATAGTTGTTGAAAACAAGAAAGCAATTATAATAGCAGCTCTCCGTCATGACAAGAAGCTGGAAGTCTCTATTTGAATTTTAACTTAGCAGGGGAATTGGTTTGAATAGAAGTATTCCTTTTTCTAGAGTGATCAAAGCATCAATTTCAACTGAAAACAAGTCTCAAAAACACACATTGGCATGCCTGTAAGTTTTCAACTCAATTCTAGAACCAACAAAAAAAGAGAGAAGCTTTCTGAAGCATATTGTTATCTCTTAGGAAATATTCTACAACATTTCAAACACTACAGGCATTCATCACACATCGTCAAAGTAAGTGCTTATTGATTGCAAGGCACTACCTTTAGTGCACTAAAAAAAAAAAAAAAAGAAATACTATAAATGATTTAAAATAATCTCCATAATGGAACTTAAGATGTAATTGTAGAGATGTAATATGATATAAACAACTGAAAATTACTCAACTTATTATACAAGACAACTATAAAGATGATTGTTCAAACCAGTAATGACTGCACAACAATTTTATGCAAAACAATTGCTTTAGAAATTTTAAAACAGTGACATAATTTGGCAATGAAGAAAATGCTTTAGGGAAGAGAGGAAAATTTGACTGTATTATAAACAAATGACAAAAATTAAATAAATCCTGAGTATGTGGAATAGATGTAGTTGTTTGAAGTACTACATATAACAAAATAAGAAAACTAGTGAAATGATGTTGCTGCAGTGGACAAAGAGATCATTTCTTTTACAGAATGGAACTTCAAACTCAATATCACTTTATAAAAATTGGTGATTTTCAAAAAATTTTCATCCATTTTGCATTTTCACCACAGAATTCCAACAATAATTCATTCTAACTATAATTGTTTTCAAGCTTTTGTTTTTCCATCTTCAAGAATGTATATTTTCCTTCAATTCGTTTTATACTTATTTAATTAACTGAGAATATTACACAAATATTTTTATGAGAAAACTTCCAATTCTTCAATTTTTTTCATTAAAGATGCCATGGAATTATAATTTTATATTATACTAGTTGTGAAACTATAAACATGATACATCACCTTTCTGGGTCTCTTTACCTGCAATGAGAAATGTGGCTACTGGATGATATACCTAAGTTATTATTCATGTCTAAAGATAAAAACTATCACTGATTATATTTTATTTATACCATTTGTCTTACATGTTGCAGCTGGCATTAAAAAACATTCAGTAAATTTTTAATTATTGACTTACTACTGGGAACCTCAATATCCTGGGAAGAAAAATATAAAGTATAAAATATTTCTTACACTAAACATTTATGAGTTAGAAGACCACTAAGTAAATAGAAAATGTGACCATGTGTGATATGTAAAAATAGAGACAAAAAAATATCACACCAACCAAGGAGTAAACTTTTTATGGGTTTGCCTAGGAAAGTTTTTGAAAGTCCAGAAAAGTAAATATTTTTCTTTAAAGGTTTAAAATTATCTTATGGGTTTAAATTGAGAAAACAGAGTGACCAACTCTTTGTGATATGAAAGTGTTTAAAATTAGCTACTATGAAAATACAAGCTAGGTGTGGTTGTGAATACCTTTAATCCCAGTGGCTTGCTTGGGAGGCTGAGTCAGGAGGATAAGATGTTCAGATCCAACTTCAACAACTTAGTGGGACCCTAAGCAACTAAGGGAGACCCTGTCTCAAAAAATAAAAGAGGCTGGGAATGTTGCCCACTAGTTAAGTATCCTTGGGTTCAATCCCTGGTACAAAAAAAAAAAAAGTGGATTACTTCACTTTCCTGCACATATAGCTTTCATTATTTGGTGTCCTGTCTGGGGATATAGCTCAGTGGCAGAGTATGTGCTTAATATGTGCCTGGCCCTGGGTTTGAGCCCCAACACATATTACATCAGTGTATTAAATAAATATATTACATACCTGTACATGTATACATAAGTTGTCCTTCCCTGTGTTCTTTTTCTTGTTCTTATACTAGTTCTTCTTCTTATTTTAGATCCCAAATTTCGATAACAACTATTGTTTTTGCTAGAAATCTTGCTGATTCTTCAACTAAGATGTTAGGTTATTCCAATGAATTTTTAACTGGATAAGTAATTTTGCCATTTTATCACTATACTATGTACTTATTTTACAACTGTACATCTCAAGCAAAAGAAAATTAAATCCTCTGTTTACTTATCAAGGTAAAAAAAACAGATAAATAATTACTGTAGAACATGATTAAACATTGCAATTAGTTATTATAACAAAAGACCTTAAGGCTCTACTGTAGCAACAAGGACTTTTAACAAATTTGTAATTTAATAAATATTTGCATATGCAAATTCCTGGCAGTTTTCTTGAGCAGCATGGTTTTAAATAACCAATAAAATCATCATCTTATTTGCATGGTAAAACAAAAAAAAAAAAATGAGTATGTTCACTTTTTTATGAAAGTTAAATCTTGCTTACTTTGGTATATAATAAATTGTGTGAGCCTAGAATATAATATTATTTATTGTTAATCAGTAAATATTTTAGATAAATCAGTTGATTCTTGTTTTTATCCATAGCATATCAAAAATGATGAATAAGGAGAAAAAATATTTTATGAAAAAAAATTCATGTGTTTTATATCAACTTGCATTTCTTGGATTTACTATAGTGCTTAGCATAAGTAGATAATAGTATTCAATTTAAAGAGAAAATTAAATTATTTAAACCTTGATGCTATTTTTCACTATTCTCTCATATCAGTGTGATGGGAAATTGGACCTTCAGGAATTCAAAACTGATTTTATTTTGTGCTTCACATTGTAAATCATGAGGAAAACAAAATATTATCCATGACTTACCTTAGGGGGGAAACAAGAATGAAATTGTGATGTTATTGACTTATTTGAAAAATTATCTATGTTTCTCAGCAAATATGCTTTATTAACATTAAATATATATGAATATACTGCCTAAGGTTCAATAATTCATAGTGCTGAATGGGTTTCTTGGTGTTACTTGCTTTCTCAGGGCCTCTGCCTCTATTTTCCAAAATATTTGTTATATACCAAAATGCAGGTAATATTTATGTAAGTTTTTTGTATAAATTTCTAATAAAACTCCAGTCACCAATCACCAAACACAAGAGCTTGATTTTAGTCAAAAACCTACATCATTTAAGTATTCTTTGAATATCCCACACCCTTCCTAATCCCCAAAGGTAACATCCATTCTAAACTTTGTGATTAACATCTGTTCCTTCTTTCCCTATTGTTGTATCATATGAATATTTACATCTGAACTATATATTTTTTTTATTTTCAATTGTTTTGCAGCTTTATAAAAATATCATTGGGGTAGGCAAAATAATGCCTTGCCATGAGATCATGTAGTAATCCTTGGGATCAGTGAATAAATTACTTTACAAGGAGGAGGGAAGTTAAGTAGCAGATGGAATTAAGGTTGATAATCAGCTGACCTCCAAATAGATTATCCTGAATTATCTGGTGGAGCACAGGTTATATAGGTTGTTGGAAGTGGAAGGAGAAGTCAGAGAAGAGACGAAGTCACAAGCAGAGGTCAGAGTGATGAGACTGATGTCATTGAAGATGAGGAGGAACAAGAATATAATTAATCAGTAGAAGCTGAAAGAGACAAGAAAAGGGATTGGCCGCCAGAGACTTTTGAAAAGAGCATAGTCCGGTGCACATCTTCATTTTAGATCAGTGAGTCCCATTTAGATATCTGACCTCCAGAACTGTTGGATAATAGATTTGTATTATTTTAAGCCCTGAAGATTGTTTTAATGTACTACACCAGCATTATTAAAATTAATGAGATCTGAAATTATGTAGTCTGTGAGATCTGATTTTTTTAAAAATTGTTTTAAACATTAACGCATTCTGTTAACTGTGATCTATGCCTTACAATCAGTACATTCTAATCTACTTCTTTAAAATTGGCTATAATGCAGTTTGTACTCATCCACCCTCCCTTCATCCTTTTCTTGTAAGCCTTTTGTTGTTCCATTATTTACTTATTTAATTGTATTTCTGCTGCTACAAATAATGAGGGTATAAATATTCTTGTGTATTTGTTTTGGTACATATGTAAATTTATTTACATATATGTTTTGGTACATATGTAAAGTTATTTCTGAACTGTAAGGTATATGATGAGTAAACTTTATAAAATAAGATGAAATTATTTTTAAACTAATCACATCTATCTACATTTCAAACGGCAACCTATAAACATGGTTTTAGATATACATGCTATCTAATATTTGGTATTCTCTAACAACTTAATCTTTGACAATCTATAGTGAAAATAAAATATGTTTCATTGCATTTCTCTAATGAATAATAAAACTGAGCATCTTTTCATATATATATTCCTCAAATATGTTGTTTCTTTGGAGCAAGCCCTTCTCCTATCTTTTAACTTCTTTCCAATTTGGTTGGTTTTTTTATATTATTTTGTGCTAATGTCTTATTTTGGGGTTATATGAGTTTTACATACTAATTCCCAGTTTGTGTCCCATTTTTTCTTCTTTTGGTATCTTTAGATAAGCACAGTTTCTGAATTGTACTGTAGTCAAAATTATCAATTCTTTTTTAAACATATATAATAGTTCATATTTATTATTAAAAAATCTTTTCTACCCTATTTTTTTCTATTGTAAAGTTTTTAATTTTGACTATAAGATTTATATGTTTTATATGCCAGGAAATAACTGTTTAAATATCAGAGGTACTTGTTCATTTGCCCCTCATGATAGTCAATTGTAACTGTTTTTAAAACCTCATCCAATATACTGAATTCCCAAGAAATATGCAATACTACTTACATCATATATCCTGCATCCAGGCCCAGGTGGATCTGGCGTGCACTGTGTAGTCTGCGCCATGTGTTAACTCAACTACACAGTACCAATGCCAATGGTCTTGGTCATTGAAGCTGTCAGTGAGTTTGATAATTGATAAGGAAAGTTCTCCTTTATCCCACTAATTTTTACATTTCTCATATTAATTTTAAATTCAGATTTTATATGAAAATGTGATTTCAATGGGATTGTATGAAAATTATTTCTTGAGAATAAAAATCTTTAAAGTATTGAGATATCAATGTAAAATATGGTATATTTCTTCATCTATTTAGATACTATTTCTATCTTTAAATAATTATTAATATATGTTGCTGACATTTATCTCCCATGCTGTATGATTTTTATAATACTATAATTGATGTATATTTATTATAAATAACTTTTGACCTCTAAGAAGTTTTGCTTTAATCCTCATTTTTTATTTTTATGTTTTAAATCATGAATAGATGTTGATATTAATTTAATTCTTATCTTAATCTAATGTAATAACCTTTTATTGTATTAAATTTTATTCCTATTGACCTTCTATTCCATTATTCTATTAATGTTATAACTTTTAATATTATTAATTTTATTGATAAATATTCCTAAAGTTGCATGATCTGTGTTCCTGTAATAAATGCAATTTGGTCATTATCTTGTAGACATGGCTTACACAAACATGAACTTCATTAGTACTACTTATTGATATTTTTTTTTCCTTTCTGCCCTAAATCTAATTAGGTCTGGCCAATGCATTGTAAATAAAAGACCTATTTGTCACTTCTGGGCTACAATATTTAATTACAAGTCTCAGCTGTCCAGAATAATCTTCCTCTTTCCAATCTGATCTTGGAAACAAATGTCCAGATAGAGATTGTGATATCCTAGTACTTAGATGACTTCTTGAGAATGTTATTTTGACAATCAGAAATGGGCATAAGGGAAAATGTTTTTTGAACATCTGAAATTTGGGAGCATATTCTATAATATCATTTCTTAGCCTATCCTCAATGATACAGTAACAGTTAATCTTCATAAATGTGAATCACCTATTAATTTTATTTCTCAAATGTACTTGTTTAGTATCAAAGTTACATTGGTTTGATAGAAAATAACTTATTCAAATTCTTGGATGAATTTTATAAAATTGGAATGGTGTTCTTCTTTTGAGTTTGCCGGAATATATATATATATATAAATTTGTTTACTTTCTAATATGTTTGAAAATTTCAACAAATGTTGGGAAATTTCCTATGTTCTTTGAGGAGATAGTATCCCTTATAAAGAAGAGAAATAAAGAAGTGAGTTGATATTCGAGAAGAAAAGAAAAAAGGATTTGTTCATGCTGAGAAATGGCAAAGTTTCCAGGGTTACAGAAAAAACTGGTGAAAGAGGTTTCTTGTTCTCTGACCTCACTTCAGGAAAGTTGGAAGACCTCACACAAAATATTTGGCATCTATCGGCTTTGCTACTTAAGCACAAAGCTTTCTAAAAATTTTAGTTCTCTAAGCACAGAACAAGTTCAGACTCCTAAGATCTAAAACTATCTTCCTAACTGGTACCAGCATGCACCACACTGAGGAAATTAGGAAGGTCTCTTGAAAGAATTCTCTCTGCTGCTCTATACAATTCTAGAGGGGGCACAATTTACAAAGGAAAAAAAAATCTAATCACAAAATAAATATGATACCCCACAATTTTTGTACATTCAGTGTTAGATATAAACTTCAAATTGGTTGAAATACATATATCATGTACTGTTGCCTACATTAGGTTCAAATTGCTCTACTCAAATTTAGAATTTTATTTTAAAAGGCATGATCTAGTCCAGCTCCTGTGTATTGCTCCTCCTCTCTGTTTTTCCACATATACATAAGTAAAATTTATAAAAGATAGGTGCATTTGGCTTCATGTTGTTTGAGTGATTTTTAACACATTTGATAATAGCATGGAAACACAAAATTCAAGACTTAAAACCTCCCAGAATATTCAGAACAGAAGCTATTTACTAAATTACTTTACATACTCAGAGCATGTACGTTAAAACACACACACACACACACACACACACACACAAAGAGTTGTTTAAAAGCAGATTATTGTTTTTTTCTCCTGAAGATATCTCTGGCCCCTTTATTATCTACAAACCTTGGGGAAACATCAGGTTATAAATTGTAGCATTTGTCTTTTCTAGAGTGAAGAGCCCAGATGAGACTTAACTCACAATGAGGGAAACATTTACCAAACAGAAGGAAAAGATGGATTGGGTCCTGCAGGCAAATTCTGTCTCAGATTTACCCCTCATTGGACTGCTTGGATATGCAGGAGTTTCCTAACAGTTTGTCTTAAGATGTTGAGGAAGACTGTAAATTAGATGGCCATTCATGAAGCTGAAGCCACTTCAGTAACAACCTCCTTATACTGTTCTTCCTTCTTCTCTGGCTCACTTCCTTCTTCCTTTACTTTTGCTCCTGTGATAACCCACCCTCAGCCTCACCATCTGTAGCTTATAAATTCTTCCTAACAATCGGCTTCTAGGAAAATCTAAAGGAGATATTTGTCAATATTTTAATTTTTTGTAGAAGAAATCAATAATATATAAATATATTAAAACTCATATATTAAGCCAATTATTAATATGTATGAATAATACATAGTTACAATATATTTATGTCACATATAAATAATTATATATACATGTATGTATGTGTGTAGTTTATACACTATACATAAATGTATGTGTAGCTTTGATTTCCAGGTATGCACTTATTGTTAAGACAGGAAAAATGGACAATATTGACTGCATTGATCTTTTTCAATAATTGTCCTTCTGGAGCCAAAAGGAATATATATATATATATATATATATATATATATATATATATATATATATATATATATAATCAGCAAGTTTTAAAATAGATTTGTTTCATTTCCTGAAAAGTGAATTGTTATGTTAAAGGCAAATATATACAGTCACTTTAAAATCTTATGAAATGTTCATGTGTCAATGCTACTGCCTAGAAGACTACAGAAAAAAAATAAGACTACTAGGTTTTGCAATTTCTTTTTTTTTTTTACTCAAATTTTGATTATATGTGATTATATTTATCAATGACATCTATCCTCTCATTTCATGAGCAACATTTGTTTGGGTGATATTTCAACCACTTACAAAATCTGGAGATATGTGTGTATATATGTATACGTATGTGTGTCTGTTCACGTACACACACACACACATGCACACACACTCATACACTGATCCAACAATTTGATTTTACTTATGTCAAGCCTACAACATCTTAATATTTGATAGCAGTAAATTAAGACAAGATGCTAATCTGTCTCATACACTTCTAACACAAAATATCCACAAGTTAGAGTTTATTCTAGCAATTGTGATATTTGTGATGAAAATAACATACTTCAAAACAGTTCAGAAAATCTCCAAAAGTTTATTTAATTACTTTCTTATCACTAGCCCCAAGCAGTCTTATGTATTTTTATCTTTTCTGTAAAGCTCATTATCAACCCTGCCTAAGGCAGTTATGCTGATAGACATTGTGGCATATAGAAGCACAGGGCCAAGTTTCTATTCTTAATTTGTTTATGAATATCATCACACATGCCTAGACACACACACACACACACACACACACACACGCACACACACACACACATTTACATCTTTTTCTTTTTTATTAAAAAGCATTAATGTATACTAAGGCAATATCAATTCTTAAGATTAAAAAATGGAAAATTTATCACAAAAAGTATATTTTTAAAGTAAATGTGAATGGCAAGAATCAATATGTTTCTGCTTGTTCTTGTACTTTTAAAGTTAATCTTCCAAAGACTGGTGTGTAAACAGGTCTTATTGTCATTATAGTGGTTTTACCCCAGAAGTCAGTATTTCTACAGAGCACATATACTTTAGCTTTAGCTTTGAGACTGATACTATCTCTGCTGGTAAGAAAAGATATCATAAATATGTTAGCTGTAGAAATAATTGTAAATGCAGAAGAATATGATTTTTGTTTTGTTAAATATTATTTAATTTTTTATATTTTATATTTTGTGCTTTATGAACAAACTAATAATACGGAAGAGACCTTCTAGAGTCCTTTAAGTACATACTACTTTCAATAAATTTTATATCTACCATCAGTAACACAAGTTGTGTTTTATCCTATTCCATATTTTCAGTTTCTTGGGATGCAAATATCCTCAGAGCATTCACAGAAATAAAGATGAGGTCTTCATTGACAAGGTACAGTGATATATCTAATTTTATTTGAATCTGCAGTTTGATTTCTTAGGTATTATGGTTTAAATATTGATTTCCTTCTCTGAAATTCATGCTGGAGTTTAAGCACCTTGGTGAATTATTATCAGGTAGAAAACATAGGACTGTAGTATTTGAAAGTGGGCATTTGGGAGGTGATTATCATTTGATAAGACCATTATGGTGACTTACTGTTGGCTTTATAAGAAGAGGAGAATGAAGAGGACACACAGATGAGTTCTCTGTCTATATGATTCCCTCTACTGCTTGGCACTGTACCAAGAAGAAGGCCTTCATCAAAGGTGGGCCTTGACACTGGACCTCCAGCAATGTAAGGCAAAATAAGCTTCTGCTTTCTTAAATCTTACCCATTTGTGGTACCATGATATTAGCAATAAAAAATAGACTAAAGCAATATGTTACATCATTTGATGAGATATTTGTTGAGGGAATTGAGTGTCCTTCTCTCCCCCATTCACTTGCTTCCATCTCTCTTCTTCTCTCTCCAAGAATCATATTTTTTATATGTTAAAATATTAGCAGAAAAAAGTCCCAGAACTATTAT
Organism: Marmota flaviventris; assembly: GCF_047511675.1. Taxonomy (NCBI): domain Eukaryota; kingdom Metazoa; phylum Chordata; class Mammalia; order Rodentia; family Sciuridae; genus Marmota; species Marmota flaviventris. The sequence goes on along the minus strand of NC_092501.1, from coordinate 109,653,961 downwards.
TTAATATCTGCGAAACATTCCTTAAAATTAAATAAATATATTTACACAGTAGTGGAATATACAAATGACTAATACTTCATATTCTTTACCAATACTTAAGAGTTGTAAAATTTATTTAATAAGCCAATTCTAATTCTCATATTAGTTGAAGCCACTACCTCTATTTTCTATTTTCTTACACCTATATGATCTGCTATATTTTGTGGCCCTTTTCTTAGAAACATTTTTTGGCAGCAGGCACTGACCTTTTCTGCTTGTTTTAAAATAACCAACATTGCTACATGTATGTTACTATATAGAAATAGTCATCTCAATAAAAATTATACAACCTATTAAAACAAAAACAGGTCCCTTCCCTCCTTGTTTCATCTAGTTCCTTTAATTATTCAGTTTTGTAAAAGTTGGCAGAGAAAAAACAATGAGAATAAGGTTATGCTTCATAGAAATTTGTTGATTCCTTTTCATTGAAGTCCATTACTGACCAGAAGTTAATTCTTCCTTAATGTGTTTATAGGTCTGACAGTTCCATTTATGGATGTACATTTGTTCCCAGAAAATGTTTAAGAAATTAGTGTCCACCTAAATTTAAATTGGCATTCAGTGTTCCATGGCATTTTGTGTCCTTTTCCAGAGATATTGCAATATGTGAAAGATTTTTTTTTCCTATTAAACCTAATTTTTTACTAATCTAGACCTTTGGTAACACACTCTGCTGAGAGCCACGGCTGAGTCTGTATGGCCCCTGGCATTTTGCCAACAGTATTGATTGACAGGCGAGGCATTACTATCCGCCTCTGCCGCAACTTTTGAGTTCTCGCACTATTTTGGAGTTCTCGTGGGGATTTCCGGGGATTCCCCGAGAGTTCCCATTGGTTGGGGAAGTGCAGGAGGAGGGATTTCCGGGAGAGATAGTTCCGGCTGGGGGTTCCTGGACAAGCCTCGTGGCGCGTTCGGGAGGATTCCCCGGGAGCTGTGTGAAGTGTTTTCGTGCAGTTTAAAAATAAAGTTTGTTCCTGCTTCAGTGGCTCGTGATTTGTGCCCAGCCAGACTGCGGCATTTGGTGGCCCGTGCGGGGAACATCTGAAGCTTCGGGGTAAGTGAAATTACTTGCCCCTAAGGGAAGGCGAGAGAATGGGTGACCATTTTAAAAAACAATGTGTTCTTGTTTTGATTTGTTTTGTGTTTGTTTCAAGCTGCCTATCCCTAGAATTTTCTCAGGCAGATTGGGAAAAATGGTTGGCTCAAGGTTTGAAGTTGTTCGCCCCTGAGGAAGAGATAGAAATAGACCACAAATGCACATATCAAGAAAATAGGAAAATTGATACAACAATTTTTTGTTCCGTTTTTGTTTCATTCTGTTTCGGTTTTGTTTTGTGTTATCTTATTGGGTTGCGTTATCTTTATAACAGATTAGAAATTAGTAAAAAACAAACTGAAAGAGTGTTAAGTAAATTGTTAGAGGTTCAGACCATGGAGAAAGACATTTTAGATCAAGCAAAAGAGAAGGACTCTCAAGCTAGTCAGACAGAGGAAGAAAATTTAAAGGAAGAAAGCTTAGAGGAGAAACAGCTATTAGGGAAAAAGCTACAACAGGAGGCTGCTACTAACACCGTTCTATCATCAGAGGGCGTAATTCAACCAACAGCTCCCCCTATGGAGATAGCTGAGTGGCCCTCAAACCCCGTAGTTGATAGATGGGATCCTGAGACAGGACCTCAAAGATTAGCATGCCCTGTACTTGAGCAGGCAGGAGGGCAGCGAATTCACCGTGCTTTAGATTTCAAAACAGTGAAGCAGTTAAAGGAGGCTGTAACAACCTATGGTCCTCAAGCACCGTTCACTGTAAGCATGGTCGAATCCATTACCAACTTGGACATGACGCCAGCAGATTGGGCTAGTATGTGTAAATCTGTGCTAAATGGAGGACAATATTTGTTATGGAAGGTTGCCAATGAGGAATTTTGCAGGGAGACAGCTAGGCGAAATGCAGCAGCCGGTTACCCTCAAAGAAATCTAGATATGTTGTTAGGAAAAGGACCTTATGAGGGTCAACGGCAACAAATTGAATATGATTCTGGCGTATACGCACAAATTGCTGTAGATGTGGTTAGGGCATGGAAAACTTTACAGGGGCATGGAGGTTTACAAGGTCAATTATCTAAGGTAATACAAGGAACTAATGAACCTTACGCTGAATTTGTAGATAGGCTTATTCAAGCAGCTTCTAGAATTTTTGGGGATACAGAACAGGCAATGCCATTTATAAAACAACTGGCTTATGACCAAGCAAATCATTGTTGCAGAGAGGTCATTAGACCATGGAGACATGAAGATTTAAACACATATATTAAATTATGTAGAGACATTAATGAACAAGGGCAAGTCTTAGCAGCAGTACAACAGGCTTTAGATGCCAGGCCAAAAACATGCTATAATTGTGATCAAACAGGACATTTTAAAAGGAGTTGCCCCATAAGAGGAGGGTTTAACAAAGCTAGATATCAAACGAATAGAATATCGGGTATTTGCCCACGATGCCATAGAGGGAAACATTGGGCTAATGAATGCCGTTCTCAAACCACCATAGAGGGTATTCCGTTATCATGGAGAAAGGCATCGAGCTCCATTGCCAAAAAACGGGCAGGGGGGCCCAATGCTCTGGGGCCCACGACCACAAATGTACGGGGCACTGGAGGAACCCAGAAACACCATGGAGGAACCCAGCAATACCATCAGGGTAGTGCCCAGGACACATTATCCATCAGATCTCTCATCAGACGAACCAGAGGGAGCTCAGGGTTGGACATCTGCTCCTCCGCCAGAGCAGTACTAACTCCAGAGATGGGAGTTCAAATCATTCCCACAGGAGTAAAAGGACCTCTTCCCCAAGGAACAGTAGGCTTATTGTTAGGACGCAGTTCTTCTACGCTAAAAGGACTTATGATAAGTCCCGGGGTAATTGATCCCGATTATGAAGGTGAAATAAAATTTATAGCTAGTTCTCCAAAGGGTATATCAGTAATTTCAACAGGAGATAGAATAGCACAGTTATTAATAATACCCAGCCTACATGATAAATTTTCCAGTAGTACTATAGAAAGAGGTTCCAGGGGACTAGGCTCCACAGGTGTAGATTGGGCTATGCTGTCTTTAAATTTAGATTCTCGCCCCATGCTAAAACTAAATATTCAAGGACATGAATTTAATGGGCTACTGGATACAGGTGCAGACCTTAGCATCATATCTCGTCAAGAATGGCCACAACATTGGCCGTTACAACAAGCCACTCAAACGCTTCGAGGCCTAGGAGTGGCAACTAATCCCCATAGAAGTGCAATGGTATTAGATTGGAAGGATCCTGAAGGATGCGAAGGAACTATACAGCCATATGTATTGGATCATCTTCCTATAAATTTATGGGGACGAGATGTCCTAGATCAATTAGGTTTGACATTAACAAATAACATCAATCCAAATGCGCCCACTATTAGGGCTAGACAAGGTTTCAGGAAAGAAAAAAGATTAGGAGAACAAGGCATAGCAGCACCCATTCAAATAGATCAGGGAATAAATAGACATGGACTGGGTTTTCAGAAGGGGTCACTGAGGCAATAAAAATTACTTGGAAATCAGATAGACCAGTATGGGTTCCTCAGTGGCCCCTGACTAAAGAAAAGATACAAGCAGCCCATGACCTGGTCAAACAACAATTAGCGGAGGGACATATACAACCTTCCGTATCTCCTTACAATACTCCCATTTTTGTCATTAAAAAGAAATCTGGTAAATGGAGATTATTGCAAGATTTAAGAGCCATTAATAATGAGATGGTTATTATGGGACCTGCTCAATCGGGGATTCCTCAATTGTCTGCTTTGCCAAAAACCTGGTACGTTTTAGCTATAGATATTAAAGATTGTTTTTTTTTTCAATTCCAATTCATCCTGAGGATAGTCCACATTTTGCATTTACTATCCCTGCACTGAATCATGAAGGTCCTGATCAGAGATATGAATGGAAAGTACTCCCTCAAGGGATGGCTAACAGCCCAACTATGTGTCAAATTTATGTTAACAAAGCAATCCAGCCACTTAGAAATCAAAATCCTAAACTACAAATATTTCACTATATGGATGATGTATTGTTAGCACACAAAGATAAAAACACATTGCTAGAATGTTATGCCACACTTACAAATTTATTAAAAAATTATAATCTAGAGATAGCAATAGATAAAGTACAATTAAATTTTCCAATTAATTATTTAGGAGTTCTATTATCCTCAATCATGGTCCGTCCACCAAAAATTCAAATACGAGTAGATCAACTCAAATCACTTAACGACTTTCAAAAGTTATTAGGAGACATAAATTGGATAAGGCCTTATCTAGGCATACCAACAGGAGAGTTGGGACCTTTATTTGATATCCTAAAAGGTCCATCAGATCCAAATTCACCCCGCATGTTAACGCCTGAAGCAAGAAAGGCATTAAAAATTATTGAAACATATATGGAAAATATGCATTTGGATAGAATTGATATAACTTTGCCTTTATTATTTATTGTACTACCAACAAAAAATATTCCTAGAGGAGTATTTTGGCACGAAGGTCCATTATTGTGGATACATTTATCTTATTCTCCTAACACTATTCTTACTAGGTATCCTGAGGCTGTAGGACAATTAATACTCAAAGGAATAAAAGCAGCAAAGGGAGTGTTTGGAATTTCTCCCAATAAAATTATTACTCCATATACTATGGATCAAATTGATGAGTTAGCTAATGAGTTAAATACTTGGGCAATAATCATGTGTAAATCTAATGTTTCATTTGATAATCACTTACCATCTAATCCTTTGTTGTCTTTTTGGTCTTCGCATCCTGTAGTTTTTCCAAAAATGACAAGAAAAACCCCTATCATGAATGCTCCAAATGTATTCACTGATGGGTCAAATAATGGTACAGCAGCAGTAGTTACCCCTGATCAAACTTTTACATTTTTAGTACCCAAACAATCAGCTCAAAAGGTAGAGCTTAATGCAGTTTTACAAGCTTTTGTGATGTTTAAAGATTCTGTATTTAATTTATTCTCTGATAGTCAGTATGTAGTTAATGCTATAGTATCCCTTGAAGATGCTGGCAGGATTTCCCCTTCCTCTACTGTTTTCTCTTTGTTTTCTGCTATACAAAGTCTAATCTGGGACAGAAAAGATGCATTCTTTATAGGACATATCAGAGCACATACAGGATTGCCTGGAGCCCTTAGTTTGGGCAACGATTTAGCAGATAAAACTACACATGACATACATATTTTCTCTACGCTAGAAGAAGCTACACATTTTCATAATAAGTTCCATGTCAATGCTAATACTTTACAAAAGCACTTTAAAATAACTAAGGAACAAGCTAGACAAATAATAAAACAATGTCAAAATTGTGTGACCTTTTTACCACAAGTTAATCTTGGAGTCAATCCTAGAGGACTGATACCTAACCATATTTGGCAGATGGACGTCACACACTTGCCACAATTTGGAAAATTAAAATATTTGCATGTTACAGTTGATACTTCTTCCGGATTTTTGATGGGATCCCTTCATTCCGGAGAAAAAACTAAAGATGTTATAGCTCAATGCTTACAAAATTTTGCCACTGTGGGCGTTCCAAAACAGTTAAAAACAGATAATGGTCCTGGTTATACTTCTACCTCTTTTAAACAATTTTGCTCATCATTTGGCATTACTCATATAACAGGAATTCCATACAATCCACAAGGACAAGGCATAGTTGAAAGAGCTCATCAAACTATTAAAATGTACTTACTAAAGCAAAAAGAGGGAATTGGAAAGGGGTATATGTCACCCAAAGATAAACTTAAAATAACCCTTTTTACTCTAAACTTTTTAAATTTGGATTCCTCAGGGCTTAGTGCTGCGGAAAGGCATGTGTGTCCAAAAAATGTACATAAGCCTAAGGTACTTTGGAAGGATATTCTAACAGGACAATGGAAAGGTCCTGACCCAGTGATTGTCTGGAGTCGGGGTTCTGTTTGTGTTTTTCCACAGGGAGAACAGCAGCCGATTTGGATTCCAGAGAGATTAACTAAAACAATTTCTACAGGCCAAAAGGAAGATGATTTGACTCAAATCCATAACAGCTGATATCCAGAACTCCAGTTTGGCTATTCTTACATTTGCGACAGTGATTAACCAGGATGCTTTTTTCAATATTTATTTTATTATTTGCCTTTTCCCACATCATAAAGTTCTATTTTATATTTGAGCTCATACAGACCTAGGTTAATGTTTTTCTGATCAGTTTTATTTTTTGACTGTGGAGTTTTTAAGCATTGCAATGGAGATTTCACCTAGGTAAAGCTTCAAGGCCTTTACTATTGTCTTAAGTGTTGTATGTTATGTGTGCACACTTCTGTTTTGTGTTGTATGTCTGTATGTGCGTATGTCCATATATCATATATGAGGAGCGCTCATGAATAAATGGATCCGAATTTTTTTATTCACGTGATTTTAATGGTTTAATTTAGATTGGGTAAACAGCTGTTGAAAATTGTTTTAATATGTGAACAAATAGGAGGTTAACAGATCTGTTTGGTTACTTTCACCTTTCCTTCTCATTATATTTAATAATTCTGTTCAGGATAATGTAAATTGTTCAAAAAATTGTTTTCTTAGTGCCTGTTGGAATGTTACATAATTTTTTTCTTAGCATCATTGCCAGAACTCCTATCTTCATCCCAGTGCCGGTGAAGACAAAGATAAAACCAAACTACAGCTTCTTCGATAGTTATCACAACAAACTGTAAAAACTGATGCATCAATGAATAATAACTCCACAAGTAATGCTCAATTAAGGAGTCGATTTACTTTGGGAGGAAATGGACATATTGACAGATTCCTCTGCTTTGAATTGCTTGCAGACCTTGCCTGGACTATGTATCACTTGTATGCATTGTGAACTATCTGTTGGTACAGCGAATTGTGGTAGTGCTGGAGTATTTTTGTTGATGGTGTCACCGGTGGTACAATTTTTCAAAGGAGCCCTCAATTGGCTTAGTGTCATGGCATTTTGCATCCTCCTCCCTTCTGCTAGTGATGGTCTAAAATTTGGGGGCCAATGGCTTATGCTGGACCGGTAGTCAGTGACGGGTATGATCCAATTGCAGTGGTATCAACCTAAGACAGGAGGCTGACGCCTAAAGGTCAGTTTTCCGATGACGGGTAAGAACCATATGTTGAATTGGACAACCTACCAGGCACGGTCCTTAAGCCACATTAACCTCACTCCCCCACTGGCACCAAGGCCAAATTTGGGGGCCAACAGAGGTGAGGCAAAGAACCTCACCCCCCCACTGGTGCATAGACCTATCCACAAGTATGGCTGTATGCTGGACCGGTAGTCAGTGACGGGTATGATCCAATTGCAGTGGTACCAACCTAAGACAGGAGGCTGACGCTTAGAGGTCAGTTCATCCGATGACGGGTAAGGACCATATGTTGAATTGGACTGCCTAACAGGCACGGTCCCTAAGCCACATTACTTGTTGTTTCATTAAACAAAAAGGGGGAGATGCTGAGAGCCACGGCTGAGTCTGTATGGCCCCTGGCATTTTGCCAACAGTATTGATTGACAGGCGAGGCATTACTATCCGCCTCTGCCGCAACTTTTGAGTTCTCGCACTATTTTGGCGTTCTCGTGGGGATTTCCGGGGATTCCCCGAGAGTTCCCATTGGTTGGGGAAGTGCAGGAGGAGGGATTTCCGGGAGAGATATTTCCGGCTGGGGGTTCCTGGACAAGCCTCGTGGCGCGTTCGGGAGGATTCCCCGGGAGCTGTGTGAAGTGTTTTCCTGCAGTTTAAAAATAAAGTTTGTTCCTGCTTCAGTGGCTCGTGATTTGTGCCCAGCCAGACTGCGGCAACACTCCTATCTGATTTAATATTTTATTTATTTATTTATTTTAGTATTCAGAATTGAACTCAGTCGTACTTTACCACTGAGCCACATCCCCAGCCCTTTTTTTATCTTTTGAGACAGGATTTTACTAAGTTGCTTAGAGCCTCACTAATTGTGGAGGCTGGGTTTGAATTTGCAATCCTTCTGCCTCAGATTCCCAAGCTGCTAGTATTACAGGTGTGTGCCACTGTATGCCGATTTCTATCTGATTTAATATTTGAACTTAATATACCCATAATTGTCGTGTCTAAATAAGCCTTGTCAACAATTCACTCTAAAAAACAAAGAAAAATACATCCTTATATTAATTCCCTGCTAAAAATTTTGATGGTTTCACATCACAGAAACCTTTCTTATAAATCAACGTAGATTGCTGGTAGCCAAGACACTATCCATCAGATTTCAGCTAATCTTCCAAGTTTGCTTAATCAGATTCCATTAGAGAACCCTCTGTTCTTATCACTTTTCCAAAACCAGACATTTCAGCTAAAATTTTTTGACACTTTTATATGGTAAATTGAAATTTTCTTATATTTTTCATACTATACTCTTTCTTAAATTTTTCCAAAATCCAAAAGTCTGTTACCTTTCTATATTAATTGTACTTAAGACAAAATATTTTACACAATTTAAAATAAGAATTTTAATATAATGGCTTACAGTTACAATTAATTGCTAGGTAAATTACTTAATAACCATTAAAGAATCAATTAAAATGAGATTGTGAAAGAATTTTGAATGAGAAAAGATAAACAAAATGTCAGAATTTCATAGGTTATGAATTAATATGCACTATACAATTCTATATTTACATAAAAAAATTTGCAAAGGTAATTGTCTAAAGCTAATCCATGTATTTTATGTGATGAAAAAATGTTAATAGATACCACCTTAAGAGAGAATAGCTTTTGGAACAAGTCATATTATAGGAGAAGCATTATAATTATTACTAGTATTTGGGGAGTGGTATGGGGATGCTTGTCCCCTGTGTCAATCATTAGCACACTCAATTATTAATTAACTCTAGACCTTGTACAGAATGTAATGCAGGGAATATGATATCAGACCATCTAAACTTTGATCTTCCTCTTAATAAAAACAGAACAATAAACAACTTATTTTTTAACTTAAACTTAACTTTCATTTTTCACAAATTTTAATAATGTTTATTCCTATCGGTGGCATTACAGAATAAATTAACGAGGAGGTTCAAGCTATAAAATAAAAAAGATATATTTAGCATCTTTAAATTAAATGGAAATGTACTAAGAGAACTAACCTATTGAGGGCCACAGCTTCCATGCTAGACTGTAAAAAAAAAAATAAAATAGCAAATAAACAGTCAGAAATATTTCTAACCATATGAGTTTTCTTTTGCAAAACACATCAGATCATTTTGCAGGAAATTACACTGGAAATATAAAACAATTGTGTGGAAAATGAAGGTTTTTGTGTTTATGGTTCTTTTCTCTCATGAATATAAGCTAGTTACTCAATTACATTTGCCTAGTACCAATAATATTAGCATATTTACTAGACAGATTGCAGATGAGTAAAAGTTTTTGATATCCTTATTATCTGCCCCCAACATTGGGATCAAATCTACACTCAACAACACACAGTTTTAGCTCATCATCTTTATTGTAATTGGAAAATACATGGCCTGCTTGCCAAAAACTAAGGAGTCTCTGACTATGTGATGGGATTTAATGAGGGTTTAATCCCAAGTCTTACCACTGAAGAGCTGCAAATCCCTTCATTAGTATAAATTTATTATAAGCAAGAGTCTTAGCTTTTTTATTTGTATATTCTCAGTTCTTGCATAGTACTTGTCATGTAGTACTCAGCCTATACGTATTTTTTGATAAGCTACTCCCATGCTTTAATGAACATATGCATTTCAACTAGACTTAGTCATAATTTCCTAAATAAGTAAGACTTGAACATTCATATGCTCTCCATGGCCAAGGGTGCTGGGAAAGAGGTAATCATTCATGAAAGTTGGAAGAGGGGGGAGAAAACCCCTGAGGAAATTTCCAGAAGGTTGAATTCAGGATTGTCTGAGGGGAGGGAAGGTAAAGGAAAGCAAGGACTGAGAACCAAATGAGCAGCCTTGTGCAGCTGCAGAACATTGAGTTCCTTTACTCTATATGGGGAGTAAAAGAAAGAAAAGCAAATTGTGACTATAATATGAATTGAATTGTGTCTGACCAAAATTTATCCGTCAAATCCCCAAATCCTTATTGACTATGTTGGGAAATAAAGCTTTTATAAAAACAAACAAATGAAAAAAGGAATTATTGAAATCATGAGAATAGGCCCCAGAACCCAGAGGATTAGTGTCCTTGCAAGAAGAGGTACCAGAAAGTGTGCACATCTCTGTCATGTGAGGACACCACACTTCTACATGCCAGGATGAGGCCCTCACCAGAGTCCAACAGTGCTGACACTTCCATCTCACACTTTCAGCTTCCAGATCTGAGAGAAAATAAATTTCTCTCTTTTAAGTCACACAGTTCTGATTTATTTTTTTTATGGCAGCCCAAGCTAAAATAAAGTATGAAACAAATAAAAAAGGATTTGACATTAAACATACCAGAGTATATACATATATTCACCCCTCAAGTCCTTTTTAACTATAATGGATGCATTAATATGAAAAAGATAGGAAATATTAAAATTGGATATAGAAAAGCACAAGTGTTGGCCATGTCTCAGAAGTTGTATACCAAAGGAACAAGCAGGATAAACACAAAGACATTGAGAAAGCTATGAGAAATCTTGATAGAATTATTTTGAATGGGTGTGTGTATAGCAAAGAAAGTTTTCAATTGTTTCAATTGGAGTGAGAAGCAATCTTACCACATTGTGAGAGAATAATAATAAAGAACTTACTGAAAACAATTTCTTTCTTTTCCCTCTTATTCTGAATTGGCCCAACAATGCAAGCTGTAAAACAAGCAGCGACACTAATCTCTAGTGCGTATTTTCTCTAGAGTAAAAGTACAGTAACCTAAAAGCCACAGGTGGATGAGAAGATGATAAAAGCAGGTGTTGGAAGTTTAACAAGTGTCAGCAGCTTCTACTTCACCTTTCCTCTGTATACCTCCAAGCCTAGAGAACAAGAGTATGGAGCTCCTCTTCTCGTTTCTGCATCTCTGTGCTTAGCTAAGCTGAGGTGCTAGGACATGATTAACAATGGTTGTCTGGTGATGGTACATTCCATACTACAGCATACTCATTCCAAGCTAGTATTAGTCAGGTTTAGTTAGGAAAGGAGAAAATATGTTATGGCCCCAGGGAATTACAGAAAGGATAATTTGAATTATGGTGGGAGAACCTTGCGAATTTAAGGTCTGCAAGGAGGACTGGGAGAATCCATGAGGGACCAACATGGTCACTCTGAGCAGACAAATGCTGAAGTGGGACATCCAGTGGGAAGTTGGTATAGGATCTCATGTGAACTCTTGTTGCAGAGGGTCCTCAGAAGGTCCAATGCTGGGCCTAGTACTCTTTGTTCTGTTTTACTGTTTGCACACAAAACTATTCTCACTGAGAATAGTTATAAATCATTTTTTTAATCAAATACTTAAAGTAAAAGATCATTTTCTCCCGAAACAATGACACATGGATTACATACACAACATTTTAATGTTTCTGATTACAGATTTTTTTAAGAGTGTAGAAATACTTACGTCTTAAACATGTTCATATGTATTATTTTTCAAAGTTTGGTGTATACTAAATATATTTGTTTGTAATTTAATTCTCTCACTTGAAATCACAGGCTTTTCAAGTCGTACATATAATGTTAGTTTTCGATAGTCGCATAGTGTTTGTTAAAGTGATATATATACAACTATACAGAAATATATACAAATTTTGTCATTTATATTACATATGAATGCATATACATTCTTAAATCAAACAATAATAAAAGAGACATAAGATATAAAATGTGTGGTTGCTACATCACACACAAATTGGAAATCAAATATTACTATTAATTTATAAGAACACAGGCAATGGTAAGTCAGATAAAATAGGAAGCCTGAGACAGTCAATACATTTCTCTAGGTTCTCATTATATTAGTTTCTCTCAGATATTTCTGCCTACGGTCCTTGTGGGAGTCAGTATCATTTCATAAAGCAGATCTTAAGTAAAAGCAAATTAGTTCAGTGATAAGCTATAACTTTACTTGCCACCCACAATCAAATGCTATTTGTGGAATGCCATTGTATAAAGATTAGCAAGGGAGAAATCCTATGGGCAAAGCATGCAATTTAACATACATCAAAAAACTGAAAAATACACATGGATCTCAAGCCAACCTGACTTCATGCAAGATTTGCCTTAGTCTTGGGCAGATCTGAATAGGTCAAGGACACGGTTAGAGCATGAGACTTTTCTCCATTTTCTCTTCTCTGTAGTCTATCCAGTGGTGTTTCTATCGTTAATTCATTCCACACTTGAAAATGGTCTGAGCCTGTGGGAGTTAGGAAAGTAAATTCAACAGTGGAAGTCAGCAAGTAAAACTAATCAATCAGTTGCTGATAAAGAGAGAGATCACAATCATAGCAGGAAAAAATTGGGAAGTCAGACCCCTGAGGGCATTAGGAGTTTTATACAAAAATATACAAGATAAATTTGCAAAAGGGACACCCATTGTGCAAAGCAATTCTAGATGGGCTTTCATTGTTCAACTCAGAGATTTTCCCAGAGTGTGAAGTCGTATAATAGGATCAATCTTACAACATAAAAATGTTCAAATCATGATGACTGATGAGGAAATAAAGTAATTTATTGCTAGAACTCTCTCCACATATTCAGAAAAGTTTCCAGAAATGTTTATATTGGTCCATAAAACACTAGCCCTGCTATGCCAAGAAAGCAGAAACTCAGTTATGACCTCCTGTGGCTAATTTTATAAATGGTGTCCTCTGGGAAGCCTACTGGCTCTGCTGTATCCACAGCAGCCTTGGTACCATCAGCAACATGGAAGTTAACTTTTGGTGTTGGACCCAAAGAAGAAAAGCTGCTGCTGGCGGTGCTGGCAGCACTCCAGCAATAGCCCTTTGTTTCTTTCATGAACAGGAGTACAGTTTCAGTCAATGCACCCAGGCCTGGTGGCTTCTACTTCACTAAAGAGGTGATAAGCTTTCAATGTCAAGCCCAGTCTGTGAAAACCCAGAACAAAAGCTTCAAGACCATAAAGAGATCAAGTCACAGCAAATAACTCAGAATTTACACACAGCCATTTTCCCAAAGGCAGAGCAATGTTGAGCAGAGCAGAAGGAATAATGGAGAAAACGTGGACTGCATGTTATGCACAGAATCTTTTGTCCTCCCAGACCCCAGTTAAGTTGCAATGATTTCCTTACTTCCAAGATGTCACAAAGAATTTATCTCACTGCTTGCCAGTGGGTCTAGAACTCAGATGCATCTTTTGAGCTGCAGGTTGATGTTACCTTCCCTGGAATCATGTTTTTAGCGACAGATTCAAACACTGACATTGCTGCAACTTCAGATATCTTTGCCAAAAAAAAAATATATATATATATATATTTGTTAGATACTTTGGTTTTCACATTGATTATATCTGACCTGAGGCAGCTCACCCTAGCTATAGAACCTACCCTAAAACCCCTCATCTTTCGGAATATGGATTTCAAGGAACAACAAGAAAAAAAATCTCTTTCACCTTTAAGTCGTGTGTGTGTGTGTGTGTGTGTGTGTGTGTGTGGTGTAAACTGTATCTCAGATTAATTCTCAGGTACAGTTTACATTCATTTCAAAGAAAAAAACCCACTCCATACATTAAGGATAGTTTTTCCACTCAGGACTCAATAGATCATTAAAACAAATGTCTGGAAATTGCCTTAAGTGGTTAAGAGGCAGACTCCCTGGCTTGTTATCTCAGTTCATCATTTATAAACTGTGTGACCTTGAGCCAAGTACCTACATTCTCTGTGCTTCCTATTTTAATCAGAGAACAAAAGTATGTCCACGGCATAGAATATGACTCTAGGGAAGATAAAATTAATTCAATTAATTAATCTACCTAAGGTACAAATAGTTGTGCTTGTCCTTTAGTTGTGTTTGGCCACGAACAGGGTATTTTTTGCTGTGGCATAGGTTTATTTCACAGGTATCTCATATTCAAACATATCTATGGGCACCTTTTACTATAAACATAGATCATAAGAGGTGATCAAAAAGAAAAAAAAGAATAAACATTTATTTTTAAAAAGAAATTGTAAATAAGTGCTTGAAACTTTATTCCTAAGACAATCTTTACTTAAATTTAGTACCTTTGGGTGAGTAGAGCTATCATCCCCCAAAATGTTTGCTCATGGTTCGCCATCCTTTCAAGGATAGTAGCAAATTATGCCACTTGAAAACTAAAATTGTTGCACTATAAAGTATTTATATCTAGGCATGTGTGTGTTTCTTTTCTTTTTGGAAGTTGTTGTTGGGTGGTGGCTATTATAGTTTTTCTGAGCAAACAGAGACCCAAATGCCTGTAGTAATGCCGATAAGTTCAAACCTGGCCAATGATCCATTTTACCCACTAAAGATTCCCAAAAGTAACTGTTAGAAGACTTTCAGAAACTTTTACCTTTTCCTTTGTATCAAGAAACTGTTCCAAATTATTCTTTCCCACTGTCATTTATAAACAGAGAGTAGCTGTAAAGGAAGATCTTTTCAGCAAAGGAAAGCAGTGACATCCACCCCTCAGTGGCCGCATTCTATTTTCTGATTCCCTTATTGGAGACAGTCATGAAAATGCCAGGATTTAAATTGTGAGAGTTGGTGATGGTATTTCAAAAGGTTTCAGGATACTTTTATAGGTAATTCAATTCAATTCTTTCATTGAATTGTAAAAGTGCTTTATCTTTATTGTAAAAAGGTAAAATGCAGAAGAGTGCATAGAATTCAAAGTCATCTACAATGCAACAAGCATATAACACCACTTTAAAAATAACATGCATACATGTGTGTGGGAATTTCACACTGCAGATTATGTGCATCACAATTAAATCAATACATGTATAGTGTGCATGCTATGTAAATGAGAAGACAAAAGCTATTGGAATAATTGTAAAAAAACAAGTGGATATGGTTATGTGGCATTCATTAACAATATACATCACCAGGTCTTTTCCAAGTCTTTGGTATGCTTTGAACTGCCGCAGTCCAGCTGCAGCAAAATAACGGGCGGGGCGGGGGGGGGGGTGGTGAAAGACTTGTGTAGATTGATACAGCAGGAGTGGGAGCCGTTTATTGTAGGACAACAGAGGTATTTATACTTTCAACACAACTTATCTTAATTTACATAAACTAGATACAGCAGTCAACCAATAAGGAATCTCCACACTTAATGGCTCGCTGGCATTACTTCACAAACCACTCCCTCTGGCATTTTGCCAGGCGCCATCCAGACTTGTTTACAGACTCTAACATTTCTCTGGCAAAATGCCAGGTGCCATCCTGACTTGTTTACAGACTCTAACACTGAACACATGCTTTTTAAGGCTGCAGAAATGTTATTATAGCAAATATACTATCCTTTACTTGATATGACAATGTTGTATAATTTATTAAACCATTTCTCTATATATTGCAGAATATTATTTCTAATCTTAGTTAATCCTTTGAAAAAATAATCTAGAATATAAAATAGTTTGATTATTTATCATTTTCTAAGATTTTTATTTTATTGGTAAAAATACTGATGAAAAGGCTAAATTTCTCTTCAAAAATATTGAATTAATTTTTATTTTGTCTAGAAGAATAGTATAAGTTACTGATTTAGACTTAGCATATTAGAAATAGGGAAATAATATTTTTATTTTAATTGGTGAAAGAGCTCTCTTATTTAATTATTTGCCCTCGTTTTAATATTTAAATACCATTGTCCTTTATATTTAGAATTATTTTCACATATTTGAATAAAATGAAGGTTCAAAAATATTAATCATTTAACTATGTCATATTTTATTTGTCAAGGCTTTTGACACATTAACTTTAAAATCTCATATAAAATGTTATTTTTTTTCTGTATGTGGGTGGGAAGTATTCACCTATATATTTTTATGTGGATATTATATAATTATTTAAAGTGTATTTTAATATATATTCTAAGCAAATATTCTGATATAATTTTATGTGGATATTATATAATTATTTAAAGTGTATTTTAATATATATTCTAAGCAAATATTCTGATAAAAAATCCTATATATCCACTCTTTTTTATATCATCTTTTGACATTCATCAAGAGAAAATATATACCAAAGTCTGTTTCAGAGCTGACTTTTCTGCTTCACTTATCTGTTTATTTTTATGCAAGTTAATTTTTTACATTTTTCTACTCTATAATGTATTTTCAGGGAAACTTTATTTCCTTATTTTTCAAAGTGTCTTTGTTCTTGCTGATTTAATAATAATAGCTAGTGTAGATCTGACTGGTATCTACTAACTCTAGTATGATGATTCAACCAAAGCTGAGAATTAATTGGACAAGCTCTAATAAAAATTTCTGTGGTGATGCGATATGTGTTATGTTACATCTATAAATTAATTTACAAAAATCTGAAATGTTTACAGTGTTCAGTTGTTCTCCTTGTCTCTTAATTTCCTAAAAGACATATTTTTTTCATTGATCTATTGAACACCTATGATGGGCCAGATACTTCTCCAAGTTTCAATAACATAGGAATGAAAGAGTAGATTGGAACCTGGCCATTGTGTGGTTCACATTCTAAAGGGAATGAAAAAAACAATAAAAACCAAAGTAAAACCTGCACTACACTAGGCAATTAAAAAAACAATATAGGAAAATAAATCAAGGCAGGAGAACAAGGAATATGTGTTTGTGTTCAGTGACAAGGAAAGACCTGCCTGAGAAAGAGTTATTTCAGCAAAAGTCCAAAGCTGGAAAGGCAGGAACCAGTGGAATATTTGAAGGAAGGGCATTCTAGGTCAAGGTCAGTGTAAAACTTTCTCTCTCTCTCTTTTTTTTTGAAATCTCGTACCATTCCTTTAGTGTTTGTCTCATTCGTTTGGTTCTTATCTTTTCTTACAATTATTATTATTTTTTATTGCTAAGAAAGATTTTATAATTAGAATCATCTTTAATATCCCATCTAAGTTACCGCCATTGTATAGAACAGCAATTGATTTGTTTATATATTCTATTCAATTTTAATTGTATTGAAATACTAGTTAAAAGAAATCCTCATGATATATAAGTAAAATTAGAGGTCCTGCCAAGCTCTGCCCCCCCACCCCAATTTCTGTACCCAAGAAGCAGAAACAGTTTCCTCAGATGGTTTCATCCTCATCTCTAAACAGGTTTCTGTTATTTCCTGCATTTTCAGCTTTAGATATTTTCCCACCTTTTCTCATTACTACCCTCAGATATTCTTCCAACAGTGTCTTCAATGCATTTATATTATGATTTTTATTAAGTCAATATGGTGTTTGGTTTGGGTGTGGTGGGGCACGCCTGTAATCCCAGTGGCTTGGGAGGCTGAGGCAGGAGGATGGCAAGTTCAAAACCAGCCTCAGCAAAAGTGATGCACTAAGCAACTCAGTGAGACCCTATCTCTAAATAAAGCACAAAATAGGGCTGGGTATGTGGCTCAGTGGTTGAGTGCCCCTGAGTTCAATCCCCAGGTGTTTGGATATGATTCTAGTAAGTAACCCCAGGTGTTTGGATATGATTCTAGTAAGTAACTATTCACATCTGTACCACTTAGTTGGGATACTTAAATTTCCTTTTTTGGCTGCATTTCTTTTTTGCTTGTTTTAATATAATAATTGTTTCATGTATGTATTAGATCATTTTTTAATTATACTGATCCTCTTTTATTCTGGGGGTCTAATAAACCATTCTGGTTCTTCTCAATATGAAGAGCACATTAGGAAAGGTATCAGTTTGATTGTGCTTTGTTTTGCTTTGCCTAGCTGTGTTTTCTCTGGTGACATCTCTCTGGAGCCCTCTATCCTCCACCTCCAACATAGAATGGTAGGTCCATGTCCACCAGCCTCACTTATTTCTACTTTCCTTTCACTGTCATCCTAGGGATTCTCATGCCTTATTTGGTTTGGTCCCCTCTATGTCCTTGATTTTATAATAATTTTCTTCTTTAACTCTGTCTGGGGGAAGCTTATTTTGGGGTCAACAAAATCTGAGCCTCCATTTAATATATAATACACCAGTAAGAATGCTTTTGTTACATTTTCAAATAGTTGGGGAAAAAATGTGACATTAACATGATATGAAATTGAAATCTCATTATCTACAAATAAAACTTATTTAGAGCACAGCTATATCTACTCATTTATATTTTTTACTAGCCATTTTCACATCACAAGGACAGAATCAAGTGGTTACAACAAAGATTTGATGTTTCACAAATTCTAAAATATATTTCACTTGGGCTTTTTGCAATAAAGGTTAAAGATGGGGTATGACATGCAATCATTTTGAAATTTTTGCAATAAAACTCTTAACTCTAAACTTGCTCTTAATTTATGAGAGAGAAGATTATAAATTTCTGGATTGTAAGTAACATTTCCTTAATTTTTGAATGTATTATCCATCATAATTTAGTTTCTGAGGCTATTTTTGAGAGGGCTAATAATATTTTTAGCTGTCTTTCTTGATATGTTTTGCTCTTTACATGTTAAGTTATATTTTTCTCAAGTGCTTAAGAATTTTAAAATGAAGAGTCTTGCTGTGGAATTTTCTAATTTATATTGAGATCTCAGTATGTTTTGTTTTGATTATTTTTGCTTTTCAAATTTTGGTAATAAATGTCCTTAAATTCTGGGAAAATTTTCTGAAGCATTCCTTTGATCATTTTCTTCCTAACATTTCTTCAGTTCTCTCTTATTACAGCTTTTATTTAGAAATCAGTCTTCCTAGCTGACCTGTTTTTTTTTTTTTCCTGCTCCTATTTTGTCTTTTATCTCCTATTAATCTGTCCTTTATGTTTTTATTCTTCCTGAGATATTGCTTCAAACTTATTCATCAGTTTTCCAATTATTTTCACATATATCTGATCTATGTTCTCCAGATATAATACATATAATCCGTCACATATATAAGTGTATACATATATAAACACATAAGAGACATATAATTATGTATATGCATATATATGTTGTATAGATTATATATATATTTTCAATATATATATATAATACTTACATTTATAATCATTTGTTTTTCATAGCTTTATTTTCTTACTCTCTGAGAATATTATTATTATTATTATTATTATTATTATTACTATGTGTGTGTGTGTGTGTGACTGGGGATTGAACCCAGGGCCTTGTGCATGCTAGGCTAGAACTCTACCAACTGAGCTATATCCCCATCCTTCTGAGAATATTAATTAGATATTTTTTGAAGTTTTTCTGTATCTCTTAAACTTTTTTTTGCCTTATTTCTTTTTGTTACAAACTCTGCATAACAAGATTTTTTTTGTTCACATACTGTGATGTTAGTAATGCTTACATTTTATTCTCACTATTCTCTAGTATATATATATTACCTTTATTCTTATGTAATACACTACTCAAAATCTTGTATCTAATAATTAAAAAAAATCTTATTTATTATCTCACCGTTTGTGTAGATCTAGAATCTAATATCTAGTTTAGCTGGGTGCCTCCAGATTAGGAGGTTGCAATCAAGATGTCAGCTGGGGCTGTCAGGCAAGGTCAACTAGAAGAGAATTCACAACTATGTGTTTCCATGTGGTTGTCAGTCAGATTCAGGACTGTTATGGCTGATGGCTGGAGACAGCAGATCCTCAGTACAAACATAGTAGCTCCTCATTGTATAGGCCTCTCCATATGAGTCATGTTTTCCCCAAAGGAAGGAGAGAAAGAAAGGTCACAATTTTTTGATTAATGGATTAGTGATTATTTAATGGATAAACAAAAAAGATAGTACATAACTTCTGTGATTAGGTTACAAAAAATGACAGATTCTAAAGTTTGATTTAAAATACAAGTGAGTATGATACCTTTTTCATTATATTTCTATTTATTCTGTTATTTTTCTATTTATTCTGGAGCAAATTTTTAATATATCACATATTTTTTTATTATCAATTATTTATGAATAAAAATATATATAGTCATGATCATTGCCAACTGAAATGGTTTTGAGGATGTGCTAGCTGTATTTATTGCCCATAGATAATCTGATTGAATCTTCTCACATGTCTATACATGGAAAATTGATCACAATATATTTATCTTGATATAACTCCTAACATTTTGCAACTATTAATCTACCTTGAGTCTCCTATTCTCTAGTCTCAGGTTCATTTTGTGATAATTTGAAAATGAGAAAAAAGTACATTTCCTAAAATATTAGTTTCTGCTATTGTAATCTTCCACTAAAACACTATTTCTCATGAAATGTATACAACCTTATAATGTCACAGTGACTGACTCATTGGTCATATTTTATGCATCTTCTATGTCTCCAGGGAAAAAGAATGCTGCATGGTAAATCTTTTTCTTGTGTCTTCATGTGTGCCTTCAACAACATACTATCCTTTTAGCCAATTATATCTTATGTTCTCTCAATAGGTTATCAGCTAGTCTTTGTTTCCAATGTTGTTTTATTCTATGTCTCCATAACTGTTACTTAGCACAAAAAATACCAAGTCTGAGAGTTAATAAGACACTATTTTAAAAAAAATTCTAGCCTTAAATCAAAATGTATCTGATGGATAATACATATAATTCTGTATTTTTGATGTCATGCAATTGACAGCAGTATTGATTTTGTTCAAGAACAATGAAGTTTATTTCAGTGAGACTTTCCCTGTTTCATAGATCCTCATCTAAATTGTAATCTAAAAGGTGATATTGTTTCTCCCTAGCATAAAACTTCCTGCAATTTTTTTTTCATAAAGAATTGTTAAAATGAATGGAAATAAATAGAATTTTTTTTCTTTTTCCCACAAAGACACATTATCATTTGGATTTCTCAACACCCTACCCCAAATTTTAACAGTTAATTAGCACATCATTTAACTTGTGAACAAGAAAACCTTCATTAGAGTGGCAGGTGGTGAGGCCCTCATTTACTAGAAATGTATGCCATTTCTTTTGAAGATAGGAAGTAACAGATTAAAAAAAAATGTAAGTGATGTCATATATAATCCTGTTTCTTGAGTTTTAAAAATATTTTTAATAAAAATATACTTACAATTTTACAAAAAGACTGTCTAAATTTAGCATTCAAATAGAAATTAGCACACAAATTATTATTATGACTGTTATTTCAAATTTTATTTATTCACATTGATCAAACAATATTATGCCAGCTAAGAAATATTTATGTTTTTTTTTTTAAATATATGAACATGTTTTAAACCTTAACAATTAACCTTGACAATTTTAGTTTCCTAATAATGTGGCTTAAAATAAAGTGTATTATTAAAAAAAAATTATTAAAAAAACTGATATCAAAAATTAGTTCCTTGGTAATATAAAATTATTGGCTCAATATGCAGCTCTCCTGTCTTAAAATATACCTATACCTGGGAGGTTTTTGTCAATGCCTTTCTACAGTAGAGGAACCTGCCCTGATTTGCATTGACATTCAATAGCTTCCCCCAGGCAAATACCTACAGACAATCATCTGTTGATTCCTGTCTATAGGAAAGGAAATGCCTTAGAACAATTGCTCTGTAAAAGCAATTATTTCCTTGACTTTTACAGGAAGAACATTAGAGAAGATATTAGCTCCCATTTATATAGTTCTTTTCATTCCAAAGACTTTTGCAAACTTATCATCGATTTTTAATACAATTTAGAAGACAAATTAGTCAATATATTGCTAAACTCTAGTTGCTCAGGTTGCTCCTCAGTATATATGACTTGCTCAGTCCTAGTATACCATACTCCATTTATGAAATATTTGGCATGCTCTAAACAACATGCTCATTCCTGTGTATCTAAAATACAGTTTTATATATACAAGGTTTAAGAGGACTAATTTTGGAGTCCGAAAGAACAGCAGTAGAATCTTGTATTGAATAATTAAATTTTTATGTATAAAATGGAGATATATCTAATTTCTCAAGTAGTTGTAATGATTCATTTTATAACCTATCTTAACTTCTCAGCCCAGTTGCTCAGTCTTTTCCCTAAGGAAAGTGCTTAATGAATGCAAGTCTATTACTGTAAGACTGGAAGACACCGCACCGCACTACACCACACGACACAGATCACTGAAGAAGTTCCACTTTATTACAAAAGGCTGTGTGTTTATATAGGTCTAAGGAGAGGTAGCAGGGCTGAGGTAGATAATGGGTCGCCCATTTATTGGCAAGCTCTTGGTTCCGGAGCCCAAGAAGTTAATTCTTATTGGGGGCTAAGGCTTCCCACCAGCAGGATTTGAACATTGGCGCGGGTGGGAATGTTTCGTGCCAGTGAAAGAAACAAAGAGGAGAAAGAGGGTCGTTAGGCGCCATGTTGGGGTTTTTCTCTGGGGTGCTGCTGCCGCTACATGTTTTCCCAACATTCCTCCCTTTTTGTTTTCTTAGGAATTGGGGCGTAGTTGGTCAGATCTGGCTGCTTTGAGCTATGCGGGGGCGGCGTAGGGCCTAGAAGGGGAAGTGGAAGAATGTTCGGGGAGGCAGGTCTGGGGATTTCATGGCAACCAGAAATAAAACCCAATGGCTATAGACAGCTACTTCAGTAGGGGTAAAGTCTATAAAAGTTCCCTGAAACCACAAGTCGTTGATGGCATTGAACCAGTCCTGGATGGAGGAAATAGTTGGTATCAGCCACTGGTCCTGTAACAGAGACTCTAGGAAATACTAGAAGCATTGCCTTAACATGGCATCACCAGCACCCGAAGAAGATCAGAGCAAACAAAAGCAGGATGAAGATAAAAATTAAAGCAAATGTCAGTTTTGGGCAGAAGTTCCATGTCGGGGGACTGACAGAGAAGAGGCCAAGGGCCATGAGGAGGCTTAAAAGGACATAAAGGCTCAAGAATCTAGGATGGCAGATTAAGAGGTTCTCCGGGCTCCTTGTCTCTCACTGTCTGATGTCCATTGCATTCCATTGCGCCTGGTAGTGAGCTTCAGCAATGATGGAGCTGTTCTCTTGAAGATGTTGGGGGCTCTTCCATCATCAGAGGCTGGTAGTACCTAAGCAGAAGCTGGTTGAAAGTTTGGTTAGAGATCTTCCATAATTGGCCCTGTAGGAAGCGAAGCAGACAAGGCAGGAATAGACACATCAGGAAAAGGAGACATATGGGCCCTAAAAGAGGCAATAGCCATGATTGGATTTGGGCTAAAAAGAAGGTGGCAAATGGGTTTTGTTTTGGTGGATTTTTTCAAAGAGGTAGCCAAGTCGGTGAGCTTGACTACATTAGTTTGACTACATTGATGTAGTAACAGCATTTTTCCCTCAAGAAGAGACAGGTTCCACCTTTTTCAGCTGTGAGTAAGTCTGTAGCTCGTCAATTTTGAAGAGTAACTTCAGCCAAGGATGTGACCTGCCTTTGTAAAGATGCTAGAGATTCTGCCGTAGAAGTGAGCGCTTGTTCAAGTTTAGAACTTAAGTCCTGTATAGCCCATAAGGAGTGTCCTGGAGCTCCATCAGAAATTCCTGCTCCTGCCACAGATACAGCCAGTGAGAGACCCACCAGTATTGGAAGGAAAGCAGCCTGCTTATTCCGCACTGGGGGAGACAAGAGGGCCTGCACTTCAGCTTGGGTATAGAGAGTCAATTGCGGGACAAGCGTCACCAGTATACATGGGGTAGAGGTGTTGGTGAATAAGACAGTGATGAGAGAACCATTACACCAGAAGAATGAGCCAGGTGGTGCATAGAGGGTGAAGATAAAGGTGATGTTAGAGTGGCAAAACTTTGACTGGGAGTCACCCAAGCCCAGGAGGCAGTGCCGGGGAATCACAGTATGGTTAGATTCCTTGGGCTCTCATAATTGAGCGTCGGGTGAAAGGGTTCAGAGAGAACAGCGGGGAGATGGAGTGGAGAAATTCGAGAGGTCAGAAGCCTAGAATTTCAAGGGAACTGCTGCAAGCAAAGGTCGAGTCAGAGAGGCGCATAAGTAGCAATCAGTTGGTGTGATGGCGGGGAGGGTTAGATTTAAGAAGGTTACAGTTTCAGTAAGTAGTCGTAGCCATGAATACTGTGGTGAACTCCCGACATTAGGCTCATATGGATCCTGTATGGAGTCTAACAACTGCTGTTCGGAAAGCTTTATGTCAGTAGAGATTATAGCTACTGAGGGCTGGGAGGGTTGAAGCTCTCGGGAGATGAAGATGGAGCCACAGGGGTGGAAGAGGATATGTCACAGTAGAAGGAAGCATTTACCCTAGAGGTCCAGCGTGGATGGTTAGAGTCAGTGATAGCCAATTGATAACCCCCTGAGATCAATCTGAAATTTCCAACGCAGGAATCCCCGATGCATGCACGTGGGTTATGTACGTTGCATGACCAGTAGGGGCATCCCCCATAGGTTTCAGGCCACCATTTGCAGTAATCCTCTGTCTGATCATATAAGAAGCAAAGGTAAGGCCTAGTGGCTATTTTTAAAAGTTCAGAATTCTGGGAGGAGAGGGGAAGGAAGATAGATGCATTACATCCCGTAGGGGCGCAATCAACCAAAGAAACTAGGTGAGTGTAACAAGTGCTGCCTTGGACATATGTATCTCTGACTTTGAATCTCCAAGTATAAGAGGAGGACGATGATGTCCCTGGGAGAAGGGTGATGACTATGAAAATACCACTTAGAAGTGTGGGAGTCATGGTGGAGTATGGGCGGTTACACGAGACGGGCGAAGCTTTAGAGATAGTTAGGATGTGGAGAGCAGGAGTAAAGGGGAGGTCTAGGAGGTGACTCTTGAAGTTCCTCTGGGGTAGTCTTGTCATCAGCAGGTGGGGCGGCCTCCTGGTGATATGGCTTCAACAGGATTCCTCAGTTTGATCTGCTATGAAGCATAGCATTGCTGAACATAAGTGGGATGAGGTGGCCCAGTTGAATCCAGTAACATTAAGGGCCCGATTACAGCCAGTGAAAGGGTGGTCGCCTTGGCCCATAAACTGAGAGTGGATGGTGCCATCCTGTTGCCATGTTGCTTGGATGTAGAAGCCCCATCTGTGGGCTGGGATAGAAGCTTGAGAGAGATTAATGATTAGTAACAGAAGAGGGTTGGCAAGAAACTTTAAGTATGGTGGGCCCCAGCATGGTGGAAATATGACTGTATGAGGTCCTGTCCGGCGAGGTTTCAAAGACTGAGAATGTAGCTCTCGAAGTAAAACTGCATCACCCGGTTGAAGAGGGTCCAATTTAATTCCCGGTTGTGCTGGAACAGAAGTAACAGATGGTGCAGGAGGACACCAGTCTGCGTGTTCTCTTAGGAGTTTGTATAGAAGCATAAGATAGGGCAGGTAGGACACAAGGGGAGGAGGAGTGACAGAAAAGTTTTAGTCAATTAAGAAAGGCATCCATAGAACAGCTCAAAGGGGCTAAGGCCTGAGGGGGCTCTAGGGGTTGCCCAATTTTAGGTGAGGGCCAATGGCAAAAGATTGGGCCAAGACAGTCTGCATTCAATAGCAAGTTTAGTGAGATGATCCTTGAGAATGCCATTAGGCCTCTCAATCTTAGGGTCAGTGGGGGATGTGGGGCCTCCAAGTGCTGTTAAGGCCTTTGGAAACTAGTTAAACAATCTGAGAAGTGAAGTCTGGACTGTTGTCTGACTGGAAGACTTTTATCCAACTGTAAGAGAGTGCTATCCCCAAATTACAAACAGTTAAATCCTATGCCAAGGCCTGACCAAAGAGGTAGGGACTGTCCCTGAAGCCTTGGGGTCCATGTCAGCTGTTCAAACCTAAAGAATGTAAGGTCTTCCCATGTGAAGGCAAAGAGGTAATAAGAGTCAGGATGCAGAGGCACTGTAAAGAAATCAGCTTTAAGATCCAGGACAGTAAAGTGAATGGTCAAAGGGGGGATATGAGAAAGAAAAACATGAGGGTTGGAAACCACCGAGTGGATGGGAATAACTGCCTCATTAATTAGGCAGAGTTACTGGACTAAGTGAAAGGATCCTGAGGGTTTGCATACCAGAAATATAGGAGTATTACAGGAGGAGTCAGTAAGGATTGGGAGTCCCTGGGCCAGCAACTAGTGTATAATGGGCTTAAATCCCTTAGTTTGGTGTTTCAGCTGGGTATGGACTGGCTTGTGGTGGGAGGCAATAACCAGCATGGAGATGTCTCAGACCTAGGGATCAGGGCGCAATGGCACAGTAGGTACTGTCAGGTCATTAGAGAGGGTAAGAGTTAAAGGCCGAAGGAAATGGGTGGTAGTATTCTTGGGGTGTAATTGGAGGTTGGCTCCTAATAATTGGAGAACATCTCTGCCTAGGAGAGGAACTGGACAGGATGGAATGACCAGAATAGTGAGTGAATGCGTGTCCCTCCAGGGCACAGGCCAGCTTTACAGTTCTGTTTGGGGAAAAGGGTTTGTCATTAATCCCCATAACTGA
Organism: Marmota flaviventris; assembly: GCF_047511675.1. NCBI lineage: Eukaryota > Metazoa > Chordata > Mammalia > Rodentia > Sciuridae > Marmota > Marmota flaviventris. The sequence goes on along the minus strand of NC_092501.1, from coordinate 109,627,424 downwards.
GACCTGGGAAGGAAACAGAGGCCTAGAATGGGCAGGCAAGACAGAATAGGTAGCCCCCGTGTCCACAAGGAAGGTTATGGACTTACCCGCTGCCTGGAGCATTACCCTGGGCTCGGAGAGGGCTGAGGGGGGTCTTCGAATCTGGGCTTCTTCAGTCTTCTGCAAACCCCAAAAGTTCAGGAGAAGGGACTGCCTGACTGGTCATACCCCTGCATAGAGGCGCCGAGGAAGGGCCAGCCATAGGGCAGTCAATCTTCCAATGTCCTGTCTGCTTACAGGTGGGGCATGGCCTGGAAGGAGGCCGTGGGTTTGGGCATTAGCGAGCCCAGTGTCCTTCGCATCCATATTTGAGGCAAGCCTCTGGTGGAGAGGAATGCTGGTTCCCCTCTGAAACTTTTGCTGGAGATGTAGGCCTCAGGGTTGCTGTCAAGGCCTGAGTTTGGGGTGTTACCTTCTTTTCTGCAATGGAGCCTGCTTTAAGGCCCATTTTCACCAGATCTCAGATAGGGGTCTGATAGTCCTTCTCAGCTCATTTGAGCTTTTTCTAATATCATGAGCCAATTGAGTAATGAAATGGGTTGCTAACACTGTAGCCCTGATGGGAGACTCAAGATCTTGCTTAGTGTATTTGGTTATGGCCTCTGTAAGGCAGTTGAGAAATAAGGATGGATTTTCATCAGGGTTCTGGGTAATGTCCTTCAGTTTATCAAAGTTAACTACCTTATTAGAAACTGCTTGCATGCAGTCCCAGTTAGGTTCAGTTATGGGATGTACACTCGGACTATCCCTTCAGCACCAGCTACTTCCCTGAGAGGACAAAGGAACTGTGAGCTATCTGATAAGAGGGATCAGTGGGACACTGACAGGAGAAGAGAGGCGTGAGTAGGGGGAGGGAAAGGGCTTATCAGTAGAAGAAGTGAGCATAGTGGGGGGAGGGGGAGAGGCTCAGAGGGATCCAGAGATGCCACCCATTGCAGCCAGGTGGGACCCATCCTGCCTGCCCATAGGAACCAGGCGGCAAAGGGAGGTGCACGCGAATTGGGGGCTCGCGCAAAAGCTGCTGTGGCGCAATGAAGGTGAAGGACGTTGGCTCACCCTCCGGCTGAGGTGGGATCCTGAGGCCTCTCCAGGCCGCCGAGGGCGCACTACCGGCCCGTTCATCCACCGCACCGGGAAGGTGGCGCACCAGCGCACGTGTCTGGTGGCCAGGCAGACTAGAAGTGCGCAGATAGGGCCATGGGTGGCGGCGGTGGCAGCTGCGGCGGCAGCGGCAGACAGGAAGAAGAGGGAGGGGAGGGGGTGTCTCCGCGGAGGAAGAGGAGGGGAAGTACGCAGGCAGGGCCGCGGGCGGCAGCTGCAGCAGGGGGAGGGAGGGGACACGGACATGGTACTGCTGGGAGGGAGAGCAGACACGAAGAGCAGAGGGAAGGGCGCAGAGGGGAAGGTTGGGAACAGAGAGCAGGAGGCAGGACAGGGAGAACTGGGAACCTCTTTCTACCCTTTCAGGCGCCGGCAATAGTTAAAAGGTCCCAGAGGAAATTTGGATCTAACGAGCCTTCTGGAGGCCAATGATTGTCACTATCTAGCAGATATGTGGGCCAATCTTGGGTACAGAATCTGATAAGAATTTTGGGCTTGAGGTCTGGGGAGAGAGAGAGTAGCCAAATTCTTAAGGAGACACTTGAGTGGTGAGGTTTCCGGTATAGACGAGGAGGCATCCATGGTTAAAGAGTGGAGAAAGGGACAGAAAAAGGAGAAAAAGAATTAACTCGGGCCATAGGAGCTTCCTGGAAGCGTAGAGCAGATGGAGGGTCCCGTGGGCGTCCCCAAAGTGACCAGTCCACTGTGAGTAGGCACAGAGGCCACAGCTCGTTCGTCACCGACGAAGTGCAGTCTGTGTGACCCTGTAAGGTTGAGGCCGCGGGCCACCTGAAGCCAGGAAAATTTTTCCACCTGAATGAGAGAGAATCAAGGAAGGAAAGAACAGAGCCCCAGCAGAACAAAGCTCCGGGCCAGAAGTTCAGCTCTGGGCTGAACACAGCTCTGGCAGGGCACGGCTCTGGCGGGGCACAGCTTCCACTGAGGAGGAAGAAACCAGGGAGCCTCTCTCGTGTAAACCCAGAAGCCTCATACCCCAAAGGGAAGCGGGTCGCCAGAGGGTCCACTGCGACCAATGAAGTTCTTAGTGGAGTGCATTCCCTCCTCCTTACTGGGCATCAGGAGCATGCTGGACAATCACGGTCGCATCTCCAGCTGCTAACCTGAAGGGAGTTGGCGAGCCAGGGAGGGGGAACTTACCTATACCTGATCAGTGGTGAGTGCAAGGAGCCTGCGCCCAAAAAGACAGACAAGGGTGAAATGTGTCCTTGGTGACGGCGGTGGCGGAGACGGGGCTCGGTTTGTCGAGCACACCGTCTCCTGGGTTTTCGGCACCACTGTAAGACTGGAAGACGCCGCACCGCACTACACCACATGACACCAATCACTGAAGAAGTTTCACTTTATTACAAAAGGCTGTGTGTTTATATAGGTCTAAGGAGAGGTAGCAGGGCTGAGGTAGATAACGGGTCGCCTGTTTATTGGCAAGCTCTTCCATATGTCAGTTCCGGAGCCCAAGAAGTTAATTCTTATTGGGGCTAAGGTTTCCCACCAGCAGGATTTGAACATTGGTGCCGGCAGGAACGTTTCGTGCCAGTGAAAGAAACAAAGAGGAGAAAGAGGGTCGTTAGGCGCCATGTTGGGGTTTTTCTCTGGGGTGTTGCTGCAGTTATATGTTTTCCCAACAATTACTACCATTGAATCATCAAAAGTCTCCTGGTATCAACTGTGAACAGTTATACATCCACTCTTTAACCATGGATGCCTCCTCGTCTATACCGGAAACCTCACCACTCAAGTGTCTCCTTAAGAATTTGGCTACTCTCTCTCTCCCCAGACCTCAAGCCCAAAATTCTTATCAGATTCTGTACAGATTCTGTACAGTTATACAGATGATAGTTTCCTTCCTGAGAAGTTCTTAAATTATTTGGAAAAGAAGATCCGAAGAAGTATATCTTAAATTTTCTTAGGATTAAAATAGATTGCAGATTTGGATTAAGATTTAGCAAGTGTTTGTGAATATATTCTCGAATGATTCCCTTGTACAGAAAATATTTTCAGTAGTATTTAAACATTCACGACAAATGATGTTTGAGGTAGAGTTTTATTGAATAATAATGGTAACTACTCAAATTTAAGTTTCAGAAATAGGGCTTTTCTTTACTAAGAGAAAAAAAATGTTAAAAAACAAAGTTGTAATCTCATGATGTCACTGCAGGATATTCCAAAGAGGGGGGATCTCTACATGGGACAAGTGAGGATCTTGGCATATGTAATAGAAAAGTATTTCAACACATGCCAGTCAGAGACACAGATTTATTTAGGAAACACATACACATTTCAAGGAAGAATACATGCTATATTAAGGATAAAATAAGAAATACACATTCAAGGGAGAATGGGGTCCATTTACAGAAGGAAAGACAGCAAACTATTGGTCTGAGGTGTTAATATTTATAGAAGAACATGATCTTGGAACTAGGCCAGAGGAGTTGTTAGGGCAGAGTTACACAATATCCTGCTACTGGTTTCCCTAGGGCTTGCCCATTGCCCTTGTTTTACTTTTTGAAGACAAGGGCATGAGTTAAGGTTGTGTATGCCGAGGGCATTAGCGTACAATATGGCTCTGTTGCTCAGAATGCTTATTTTGCACTTCACAGTTTTGTAGGGTGCTCCTACATTCCAAGATCTCATGGGGGTTTATCTTTTCAGACTCAGTATCTTCTAATGTATCCCCAAATTTCTACCTCAATGATATAAACAAGAAAAGGAGAGAATGAGATAGATATCACAATTGTTAATATTATAACACTGCAAAAAAAAATCACCAAAACCTAGTGTAAAATGATATCGGTTTGCTAAAAAAGTTATTATTCCTGAGTGACTTCTGGAAAGGAATGCAAGCATATTAGAAATTAAAATTTTCACTTGAAAAATATGGCTTGTAAAATTGCAAAACTGGAAAACAAAGAAATTTGAAATACTAGATCATGACCAATAAAACTCAACAAAAAAAGCTACCAGTGTGCTTATACATTAGTTTCTCTAAATTTGATTTCCAATGCTATTTCCTACCAAATGTAAAACCTATGTACATATGAGCATTTAGCCAGTATTATATTAAATAACAATCTTATTAAACATGTACCAATAATTACTTTAAAATGTATGAAAAAAAATTTCTCCTTTCTAGTGCCTTCTGTGAATAATGAAAGTAATGAGCCTAATCTACCAGAACTTTCAAAAATGTCTGCCTGTCACATTATTTCCATTAAGAGAGACAAGTTTCACAGTAGTTTAACCAGCCTTGAGGAATCATTATTAACAAAATCATCTTTATTAGATGCATAAGTGAAATTTAGTATCTCTTCAATATAATATAAAACAATTGGTGTTAAGTTTTTCTAAAATGCACAATTAGTGTTTCTTTCTGTCTAAATTCATAACTAAGTGAAAATAAGATAGTAGAGACCAAAAAGAAGGGTCAAGATGTGAGTACCATAGCTAATGGTGAAATTTAGAAGTTTGGATTTAGATAGACCTGTTCAACTGCCATGGAAATGGCTTGATAATGGAAACTCTATAGAAAACTCTTTCGCATTATTCTACCCCATCTGTTAACTAGCACTGAATAGGTTAATTCCATCAAATCAATACATGTTTCTCAAAAGCCCATCTCAGTTGTTGTCAAAGTAGATAATGGCAAAGAAAAAACACTGAGGCTTTTGTCAAGGGTTGTAGTTAGCATTGGGCAAAGGGGGTACTTCCAAGAATGGAGAATTGGGATGCATCCAAGTACCTCCCTCATCCCTGTATCGGAGAACTCTAGAATGCATTCTCAATGGGATTGAAAAATTGCTGTGCAGCAATGATTATGGAGTATGTCCTGTTCTCCTTTCTGAATGGAAGTCTTCATTGAAGTTATTCTATTCTTGTTTCACCACTGAATACCTGGTGTACAAAGGTAGATGACTTAATAGAGACATATCTTACTTGGTATAAGAAACCACTATATCACCAGAGATTCTCAACTTTTGAGCTAGATGCAGTGAATGGATAAAACTTAAAATTGTTTCCCATGGAGAGGGAATAAATGCTTCCTTTCATGATAAAAAGATGGAATAGACCAGAATTGTGACAAGTTCTAAACAGTGGATCATGGGTGGAAGAGACAAGTATCACTTCTGGGTGTAAGCAATAAAGAACCCTGCACAGTGTTTCATGCTCTCTCTTCTTCTTGAGGCAACCTTGAAATTTTACTCCTGAGACTGAAAAATCACAAGATAGAAGCAGACAAGATTTTGAATTACCACATGCAAGGAGCTGTCTACAGAGTTTCCCAGGCTTCAGAATTTCCTTGAATGGAGAATAAACTTATATTAAGTTAAAATCCTGAAATTTGCAGATTCATTTTTGTTATATCTATAAATCATTCTTACATAATATAGCTATAAATTGCCTATATCATGCTATAAATTAAATAAAAATAAGTTCATATTTAAAAAATATATATAATCCAATGTAAACACCCACAAATCAGGTGATCTTCTTTTCTTTGTAGAGTTAGAAAGCACAAGGGGTATTCTTATATAAAAGTCTTACAATGTGGAAATAGGCTATCAGAATGTGGTGAGTCCTCTTATAAATAAGCCTGGAGGGAATAGTATTTTACTTAAAGCTGATTCTTTCTCTTTCTCCACATATATTATATATATATATATATATATATATATATATATATATATATATATATATATATATATATATAGTTTACATACATATCTTACTTAGATTATACTTTTAAACTTTTGAGTAAAGTATGGTTAATTATTTTGTCTCAATTGTCCATTTATTTTAGCCATAAATTGATAAATAAATAGATACATTTCTACAATTAGTTGGCCATTCAATTTATCATGCAAACCATGACACTTTTGAAAGTGAAAGAAGGCATAATTAATAATTATGTCAGAACCAGAGAAGTAAACCAGGACTCTACTTGGCAAATTAAAATATGTTGTTACCCTAATTACAAATTTTTAACTTCAAATTCCTGGAAATATCTTCATTTTACTTCTGCATCTTCCTACTCTTGAAATATAAAACAATCAAACAAACAAACAAAAAGGATGTTCTTTCTTACCTTAAAACACAATTGGTGAAAACACAGACTTTCAACTCGGGAGTTCAGGCTGAAAAAGCAAAGTCTCCTGGCTAAATACACTGATTCAGGCATTCTCAGATTAGGGTGGAAGGCTCTTATGGCTAGCATAAAATGAAGAGGAATGAGGAAGAGCTTGTGAAGTTTTCTGTAACTAAAACAAAGGGTAATAAGTAATGACTGGGTTCAGTGTAGAGGGAACCTCACTTTCTTTACTGTTGCAAAGAGCCGGCCATGTCTGATCATGTAGCTCCTAAAGCTGAATTATCATTAACCTTGAGAGGGATTTCATGGTGCATGTTATATTGTTCTCATTTTATTTTTAATTTCAAACTGAGATCCACTGCCAACCAACTTTCTTTTCTTCTTCAATAATTACCTGAAATCCAAACTTCTACATGAAGTTTTCTGTGATTAAGTCATTTAAAGAAATTAAACAGTCTTGAGCAATAATCAGTCAGAGCAGTTATCCTTTTTAGATGATTCATCTGAATAATAAATGTTTAAAAAAAATCCTCTTCAATAGCAGTTTTAGCCTGAATTTTTCTATAATTGCCTTAATCCCTCAGCACAATTACTAAATGTCCACACAGTTCTTTTGTAATTTTACTACCCAAATGCTTGCTCTTGTTCATCAACTTTGCAAATTAATAGTACGTTAAATGCACCAGGGTAGCTTATTTTAAAGGAATGCTGAAGTGAATTTTTGTAAATGACTAATAAATGTGCCTTAGATGACTTTTAGTAACTTAGAGATTTTTCTTTTATTATAAAGTAAGTATATTTCTTTCCAATTTGCATTTTTCTCATGACATTGGAATTCATTTGTACCAAACAAGAACAGTATTAATAATGATAATAATAAATGCTCATTCATTTATTCCCAAATATATGATAGGTACTATGCTAAGCATTACATGTATCTTATATTCAATATCTTATATTCGATTTTTAAGATTAGACTGTTAAGCTTCTTTTATCTTTATTTTAACCTTCTGAAACAATCCACAAATTCAGAATCTATGGGATGACTGTATTTATACATCTATTTGTTCTCACAATCCCTAACTTATTGAAACAATAAACTCTATAAAGTCACAGAACATGTTTAGTTGCTTTGTCAGTCCTACATCATTCAAGGAAAATCAATATATTATGGTTCAAGAAACTTTCTTAATAAAATATTTAGTTATTTTGCTTATTTATTGAGAGGTTGTTTATTATTTTGATATTATTTTTAAAATTTCTTTATATATTCTGAATATTAATCCCCATTGAAGGAGTAGCTGGCAAAGATTTTCTCCCATTATGTAGTCTCTCTGTTTATACTCTTGTTTTATTTCCTGTGTAAAATCACTTTAATTTGGTGCCATCCTTCTGATTTATTCTTGGTTTTATTTCTTGAACTTTAAGGGTCTTCTTAAGGAAGTCAGTGCCTATACCAATATGTATAAGTTTGCATTCTATGTTTTCTTCTAGCTTTCTTTTAACAATTGGAAAGTTTCTGGTATAATTCATAGGTCTTTGAGGCACTTTGATTTGATTTTTGTGCAGCATGTGAGATAGGATGTAACTCCTTTTTTCTACATATGGATATTGTTATGGTTTAGATGTGAGGTGTCCCTCAAAAGCTCATATGAGAGACAATGCAAGAAGGTTTGGAGTTAAAATGATTGGGTTATTAGCCTTAACCTAGTCAGTCAATTAATCCCTGATGTGATGAACTGAGTGATAAATGGAGGCAGGTGGGGTATGGCCAGAGGAAGTGGTTCACTGGGGGTGTGGTTACAGGGTATATATTTTTGCTTCTGGAGAAGGGAGTCTCTTTTTTCTCTACTTCCTGATGATTTGAGCTGCTTCTGTCTGACACACTCTTCCACCATGATGTTCAGCTTCACCTCAAGCCTTGAGGAATGGAGCTGGCCTTCTCTGGACTGAGACCTCTGAAACTGTGAGCCCTCAAATAAACTTCTTCCTCTACAATTGTTCTGATTGGGTTCTTTAGTCATAGCAGTGAAAATCTGACAAAAACAGATACCCAATTTTCCTAGCACCATTTGTTAAAAAGGCTATCTTTTCTCCAACACTTATTTTTGGCAACTTTGTTTAGTATCAGATGATTGTATCTATGATCTGCATCTTATAGTTTATTGCATTGATGTTGATGCCTGTTTTGATGTCAATACCATGATGTTTTTGTTCCTCTAGCCCTGTAGTAGAATTTTAGATCAGTATTGTGATGCCTCCAGCATTGCTCTTCTTGCTTCTTATTGCTTTGGCTCTTCCATGTCTTTTATTCCACAAATTATTTTTTGAACACTTTTTTCCTAATTCTGTGAAGAATATCATTGATATTTTGATGAGGAATGCATTAAATCTGTAGATTTATTTTGATAATAAGGCCATTTTTATAAAATTATTTCAGCTTATTCAAGAACATGGAAGGTCTTTGCATCTTCTAAGGTCTTCTTTAATTTTTTTTCAGTTTTCTAAAATTTGTATTGTAGAATTGTCATCAATAAATGGGAAAAAGATCTAAACATTCTTCAAAGAAAAAATACAAATGGCCAACAAGTACATAAAAACATGTTTGATATTCTTAGCAATCAGGGAAATGCAAATCAAAACTGCATGGAAATTTCATCTTAGTATAGTTAGAAGTGCAATCATCAAGAGCACAAATAATAATGACTGCTAGTAAGGATGTAAGGAGAGAGGCACACTCACTTGTTGTCAGTGGGACTGCAGATCTGTGCAACCAAATTGGAAAGCAGTATGGAGATTACTCAAATGTATAGGAATAAAACCACAATATCACCCAGCCATATTACTCCTTGGTATTTATTCTAAAGACCTAAAGTCAGTATACTATAGTGATAAAGGCACAGCAACATTTATACCAGCAGTTTACAATAGCCAAGTTATGAAATCAGTCCAGGTGTGGGTCAACAGATGAATGAATCAAGAAAACAAGATATGTATACATAGAAGAGTTCTACTCAGCAATAAGGAAGAATGATATTATGGAACTTGCTGGTAAATGGATGGAACTGGAGAATATCAAGCTAAGTAAAATAAACCAGACTCAGAATTTTAATGATTGAAAGTTTCCTCTCATATGTAGAAGCTAGAGCAAAGTAGGGGTAAAAAAATGCGAGGGTAGATCCCAAGGAAATGGAGGGAGCGTCAGTGATGTAGAGAAAGGGGCTTGAGGGGCAGAAAAGAAGGTCAGAAAAAGGGAGGAATTGCAGAATGAAATTGACCGAATTATGGTATGTATGATATGATATGATATTAATATACCAAAGAGAATTCATGTATATATAAGAGAGAGGGGGGGAGTAGTTCATTGGGGGTGATATATTTTGTATCTTGAGAGGGGAGTCTCTCTTTTGCTCTCTTCTTCCTGATGATATGCTTCTCTCTGCCACACTCTTCCACCATGATGTTCAGCCTCACCTCAAGCCCTGAGGAATGGAGTTAGCCTTCTCGAGACTAAGACCTCTGAAATTGTCAGCCCTCAAATAAACTTCTTCCTCTACAGTTGTTCTGATTGGTTCCGTTAGTCACAGCAGTGAAAAAATAATTTGGAAAAATAAAAGACATGGAAGAGCCAAAGCAATATGAAGCACGAAGAGCAATGTTGGAGGTATCACAATAGTGATCTCAAATTATACTACAGGGAAGGAACAAAAACAGAATGGTATTAACATCAAAACAGATATCAATGCATCTTTCTCTCTCTCTCTCTCTCTCTCTCTCTCTATATATATATATATATATATATATATATATATATATATATATATATATATATATATATATTCATTATATTTTATTATATATATATAATAAAATATATATAAGTGTGTGTATTTTAATGAAAAATATATAGAAGGAAGACCTGCAGAGAATAGAAAGTGAGATGTGGAGCTAAGAGTAGAGGGAAAGAGAAAGTACTGAGGACTAAAATGGAGCAAATTCCATTCCTTGCATCTTTACATCAAAATGAACCTCACTATTATGTATAACTATAATTCTCTAATATGAACATTAAAATGCTTAAGTTTTATGACATTATTTTCTATGAAAGATAATCTAAAAGAAAAAGAACTATGAAAAATGTGTTTTGTTTTAATGACTGTTGTATGACTGGAGTTATTTCAGTGCTCATCTACAAAAGCATGGGATTTTTAACTCAGTTTTCTTTTAACTCTGTTATGGTTTGAATCTGAGGTGTCCCCTAAAATATCCTGTTAATATAGGGAAGTTTAGAGGTGAAATTATTAGAATACAAATGCTATAACAACTAATAGATTAACCCACTTTATGGATTAATAACTCAAATAAGTGGCAACTATAGGCAGGAAGGATATAGTTGGAGGAAATAGATCATTGAGGATGTGGCTTGGGGAGTTGAATTTTCATGATGTCTCCCTTGTTCTTTCTCTGTGTCCCAGCAGCCAGGACTCGAACAGCTTTCCTCTACTGTGCGCTTCCACCATAATGTTCTGCGCTCATCTTGGGCCCAAAGCAATGGAGTCAACTGACCAGTGACTCATTCTCTGAAATCATGAACCAAAAAAAAACCTTCCTCTGCTCAGTTGTTCTTGTCAGGTTTTTGTCCACAGAAACAAATACCTGATTAATATACAGTTCCATAAGAAAAAAAGCCATTAAATATAAAATATAAAACAAAAATAAATTAATATGAAGAAGTGATAGTATAAAAACTACCTACCAGCAGTAAATTCTCACTCTATTTTCTTGATAATATAACCCATCTTTGTTAAGTAATGCTGTAACAACTTTTGAGGATGAGTCTTGGCTGAATATATGCCATTATTGGAAATTGTGTTTCTTTTGCTATACCTGTTCTTCTCCAACTTTTCCTGACACTGGAAATGGTTCTGCGGTCCATCTCTGGCTTGTTAGAGTTTCATCATGTGAGAAATACTGGTAATACAGTAAGAGTTTCCTTATATACTGGAAGGCATACTATCCCAGAGTCCATAGATCAGAAAGGCTCACAAACCAAAATTAAAATGTTCCAAACACAAAGAGTATCAAAAATCAAGGTTAAAGTGAGAAGCAAAAGGAAAGAGCTAGGATAAATTATCACATTTAGGTTTCCTGAATCCTGGGCATGCAGTGTTAATATGTTCTGTCTTTTTCTTTGCTATGTCAGTCTTCTTTGCTGATGGGGAAGTTACAAAGACCCAAACTGAGATTTTAACAGGAAATGGGCAGAAGGTATTCTGAGCCATGTCCATTTCATCTATTGAAGAGAAATAAGGATACCTACATTTGGCCAAAGTGATAGCTTAACAAATAACCTAATAAATAACCATGGATGTATTTGTTTGGCTGAAAATACTTGAGGCCAGAATGTGTGTTATCCATGGGCAGCCAAATAATGCCTTATGAATACTGAGTGCCTGAATATTTTGGAAGTCATATATTGAATCACATGTATATTTAGCATAGCATAAATATTTAGTACATAGGAGCTTTGTAAAGATTTAGTATGCCTTGGTCCTTTCATCTTTTCTATCTATTTTAATTACACATTTATTCTGTTTATTAACTACCCATACATAACACATCTTAAGAATTCTGCCTATGTGTAACAAATTCTTTGCTTTCTGGTTATATATTTATAAATGAAATGCCTTAAATAATTGTGCTTATGTCTTACAAACTACAGACTTACTCATGTAAGAGAACTAGTATTCTCAAGGGAAAATTAACCCGTCATATATAAGGGAACACACTTGAGGGCATATATAGAGAGAAAAGATAGAGAATATATGGTATGGAAAAGCAAGTTTATTTGATTTTACATCCTGTTCCTGACATTTACTGGTTGTGTAATTACAGCAAGTAGTTTTAATTTGTTTGTGCCTCAGTTACTTCTTTTAGAAAATTCAAGCTGGTAAGCAATAGATATAGAATAAAATCTGTTTAAATAAATGTTCCATAATTATTCCTAAGTAAAAACTTATCTTATTTAATTCATCTCTCTGAAATGAAACTTTCACTGTAAATGATTAAAAGATGAAAATTTAAATTAATTAAGCATCTAGAATCCAAAAGTTTGCTATAACAAAATTGGTCATGCTACTCTTAAGTACAACTGCAGACCCTGGATATTATTTCTATAACAATCTAAAGAATACTCTGAAGGGTAGAAAGAAGAAAGACCAGCTAAGGACTTCAGTATCTGAATTTAACAATGGTGAGTTTCCTAAATTTTCTTTCTACCTTATAGATTCTCTGTACCGGACACTGAATAAATTGACAATTCAGAAATATTAATGGAATTACACAAATAAACAATGTACATCAAATTTTATTCTGTCTAAAGGTCAGGATAGGAACATCCATAGCAAAAACTTACAGACAATGACTACATACTGTATCCTAAACTCAAAGAAATACTGTGGCCTTATCCTCATCCACACCAGCATAAGCCTGGAGGGAAACCTGTAATTCAAGCATATGATGAGATATCCTAAACATCTGCCACCAAGGTGTTAAATAAAATTGAGTAGGGAGCCAGCCATCTTTATCTTCTCCAGATGGTAATATGCCCTTATTCACTATAAAGGGCATGGGTGGAAAGCACACCGGAAGGTTGAGCTTCCGTTCCTATCTGCCAGCAATGAGACAGCCTTCCCATATGCACTAGTGTGCTCTTGGAGAAGGCCAGTTATGCAGAAAGCATTTTCAGCCTCATTCAGCAGGCCATACCCCACTGGTGATGACATGGGTTCAGTCACAGTCACAGCCTGAAAGGTATCAGGAAAACTCTAATGTAAAAGAAGAACTCTCAACCTCCTCAGTGGTAATTAGGATACCTGGCTAAATTATGAAGAGAGGACAAGAAGGATCCCACACTTCTACCCCACATTGCACTAAAGAGGCAATAACTCTTCTAACATATCCATTCCCACAAAAATCTAGTTAAAGTGTTTATATAAGAGCAAGATTTTCATAACTTCCAATGATGTGAATGAACTTAATTGCAGCGAGTTCTACATGTAAAAATGGCTAAAATAATTATATATATACATTTCACTGGAATTATAAAAAATGTTAAACAATATTAGAAACATAAAAATTAAGTGTTAACATTTTAACTGTCAATGGCATGTATACAGAATACCATTACCTAATTTTCTGTTACTGTATTTTTAAAATACATTTAATTAAAAAAAAAATCTCATTATATAACATTAAAAAGTTCAAGTTTCAACTGAAAATCACTTGTCATATCAAAATGAAGATCTAAAAACAATAAAAAAATAGTTCATGGAAATACTGATATGACAGTAATGAGAGAATTATCTAAAAAAGATTTTAAAGTAACCATCATAAAAATGCTTCAATGAGCAATTATGACTACACTTGGAATTTCTTAAGAATGAAGAGCTCCAATAATGAAAATCTAAATAAAAATGAAATTCAAATTGTAAACTAAAAAATACTGAAACTGAAATGCAGAACTTGATAGATAGGCTCAATAGCTAAAAAGTGGGAGAGTAAGGGAAAACCAGCAAACTGAAGATAGAACAACAGAAATTAATCTGGAAACAGAAAGGAAAAGAGAATAAGAAGAACAAAGCCACAGGGATCTGTAGGACTATAACGAATGATCTGACACCCATATCATTACTGTCCCTGAAAGAGAGAAGAGCAGAGCTGAAAGAGTACCTGAAGATTCAGTGACTAAAAATATCCAAATTTAACAAAGGACACACACATACAGATTGAAGAATTTGAGCAAACCTCACACAAGATTATCCCAAAGAAATATATGCCAAAAAATGATAATCAAAATTTTGAAATATTTAAAAAAAAAACCTTGGAAATTGTGACATTTTTAGTAAATGTCCCAACATTTACTAACATAGAGTGGGGGAATTTGAGTGGCAGTTCATTTTTCACCATAAAAATCTTAGGAAAGAAGGAAATGACACACTTTTCAAGTACAAAAAGAAAGGACCTGCCAAACTAGAATTCAACATACAGCAAAAGTGCCCTTCAGAAAAAAAAAAGAGAGATCAAGACCTCCTTAGATTAAGAAATACAAAGAAAGTTTATCAATAGCAGAACTACCCTAAAATAACAGCTAAAGAATGTTATCTAATCATAAAGGTATATAAATAGAAATACTACTGAAACTTTAGTAAAGAAGAAAGTACACAGAAAAAAAAAAGCAATTAGAAAAATACAATAGAACTCTCTTCTACTTTTATTTAAGTGTTGCAATTATATTTAGCAGTTGAAACCAAAAATGATATTTGAGTAGTTTAAGTAGAGGAAGTGTTGCTGCCATGTAGTGACTTGGGTGTAGGGCATCTGCTTACTGCTGAAATTCTTCCTTCAGTCTGTTTCAGATATGGCCTTCCAGAAAAAAACACAGGGAACCTGTCTAAACCTACCCAAACTACTTAGTTCCTCTTTTAGGTTACCTAGCAGTTGCTCTTTCTAATCTCATTATAATGCTGAGTTCTCCACCCTAAAGGTGTTCCTGTCCTCCACATTTGATCATGTGGGGTATGAAGACCCATGATCTCAGACTCACCATGCTCCAGAATGTGCCCACCTCAAGAAGTGATGATGCCATGTCTCCCCAATACGAACATGCACAGGTTTCTGCAATGAAAGCGCCTTGTTTTCTTTGTTCAGAGAAACATGGCTTTGGTGATTATTGTCAGTGCTCTTTTTACTGTACAAGAAACAAGGCTTTCTTCACTCTTTTATTTTCTAGTTGTATTTATTGGCTGTGCACTCCACCCACCAAGGGACTGAAGTCACTGTTTTTTGAGTCAAACATATTTAAGACAGTTATGTTATGAAAAAGGAAGAAAAAAATCATGTAAAAAGATGCAAGGTGGTCTCTTTTCACAATATTAATGGAAGCTTAAGGACTCTGGAGAATTGTCTTGACATCTTTTGTGGTATTATTGTTGTTATTACTGTTTATAAAAAATCTTTGGCTTGCTACTATAGTTTGAAAAAAAACATGCCTTACCCAAAACACTAGATGATTCTTATCAGGGAGTCTTGGAACACTAGGTGACCTCAGTCACTGTCTCCACCTAAGTGGAATGTCAAGGGTATCTTAGATCATTCCACCATTAAAGAAAGTTTACATGTATGGAAACAGGACTAAACTTACTCTAATTCTCTTTACTTTTAGATCCAGAGTGCTTATTTTGACCAGGCTGATACTTCTCAGCAACCTACTACCAATTAGGCAAGGATAAAGATATTTATCCTGCTTTGGAGATGACTTTTGTTCCACACCAGTATTGGCTGGAAATGGACATGGTTCTTCTTTTCTAATTAATAATGTAGGCAGGAAAAACTCTATTGCCATAAACACATACACACACACACACACACACACACCCCTTCAAGAACGAATGCTTTGCTGTCAGAACATATACCAAATCTTGGGAAAAGGCAAATGGTTTGAATGATTAGAAGCTTAGAACTAAAGGTGTCAAGGAGGTTTTGTGAAAATATCTGTTGATGGAACAACAGTAATGGATGCAGGGCTTAAAATGTAGTTACTAAGTACATGTTTACCAGAAAAGTCTCACTGCAAAGTAATTTTCAGAGTCAGGAAGGAAGAATCACTCTCTTTGTGGACTTTAGTTATCCTCCAACAGTCTTTGCAAAGCTCGCTCAATGGGATCATTAATAGAGTGGGGACCATAACATCAATTATAAAGACATTAATGTTTCATCTCATTGCAGTCAACTTATTGAAGCTGACACACTCTACTGAATACTCAGATTACCAACAGGAATTAACTGTATCCTGAGGAGATCAGCCAGCTTTGTTGTGGTGAGTTGTCTACTTGAATACTTCTGCCATAGTTGGAATAACAAAGTAATCTATCTAAAGCAGACATTTATTGCACATTGAATCTGTCTATTCTACCTACACATCTTCTACAAACACCGATATCCTTTATTAAATAGATAATTAAGTAGTTAATTTGTTTCCCATACAACATTTCTTATGTCCTAGCAATTTCTTTTAGAATTCAGTTGAAATTAGACCATTCCTACAGGAAAACTAAAACTGATACAAGGTTCAGTTTTGGAATAGCAAGATTTGATAGAAAACAGACCCAGTATCATCACAGTGACCCATTGTCAAAACTTTTGCTTTTGGTCCTCCCGAGACACAGCTCTGCTGCTCTAAAAAAAATTAGAATTGAAAGAAATGAGTGTTCTACCAAGCATCACAAAAAATAATTTCATAGTTTCATTGAGTGGCAAGCTGAAATTGGCACCTGTGTGCTTTAGGCATTTCACACTGTTACATCAGATGTATCTGTATTTTTAAAGAGCAAAAAGTATTGGCTAAGGGAACTATCAAGGGTAATAAGGATACTTTTTCTATTCTCCATGTTTTTTCCTCACTTCCTTTGATTCAGTGAGCTTCCTAATCGTCTTTCCAATAAATTTGTATTTGTGAAGTCAGTCTGTTTCTGTGGCTTGCCATTAGGAATTTCAATTTAGACAGATAGGAAGTGTACATAGGCTTTTTAAATAACATTTTTTTGCTGTTGTTTTAATATTTATGACAGAAAAATGATGACTTTCATTTCTATAGGATATGTCATACATTTTCAACTTGCTTGCTCAACACCTATGTCAACTCCTAATGGCATTCTTAAATCATGGAGGCTGACAAAAGTGCATATTTTCTAGACAAACCCCATGTTTATATTTTCTCATGTGATCTAAGTTTCACCAAATAGTTATCTGCATTAGGTATAAAAAGAAAAGGGAAAAAAAGATTATGTTTTTAGCTTTCACTCAGGGAAATCAGGGTATGGGAAAAAGGCACTTAGTTCATCTAAGGTAGTGCTTCTAAACCATTCTTGTGCCATTAACCTCTTTGTTAGCCAGACTGTGGTAATTAATAGCATTATAGCATTCTGTTTATATACAAAATGTAATAAAATGCTAAATTTCTGCTACAGGACATGGGGAAGAAGTGTGTGTGTGTGTGTATGTGTGTGTGTGTGTGTGTGTGTGTATGAAGACCCTTAAAAAGGAATCCATGTTAGAATTTGGATATGAGATATCCCCAAAAAGCTCATGTGAGACAATGTAGGAAAGTGCAGAAGTAAAGCGATTAGATTATTACAGCTGTAACCTAATCAGTGGATTAATCCATTTGATGTAAAAAATTTGAATAGATTCCATGGTAGAAATATAGGCAGGTAGCCTGACTCAAAGAATAAGGGCATGCCTTTGATGTTTATATTTTGTTTTTGCTTCCTCTCTCTGCTTCCTAACCACCAGGGACTAAGCAGCTATCCTTTACCATGCCCTTCTGCCATAATGTTCTGCCTCACTTCAGGCCCAGAGCAATGGAGTTGGCCCACCATGAAATAAGTCCTCTGAAACTGTGAGTAAAAATAAACAACTTCTTTTCTAAGTCATAATTGTCAGGTATTTTGGTCATGATGACAAAATGCTGACTAACATAACTATCAGTTTCCCAGGAAATGCAAGTTGTGTACACAGATTACAAGAATGAGAAAGAAGACACCTTGCAACTGAATGTCCAGTGATTTTTCTGCCCAAGAAGAATAATCCCATGTTGGAGTTGAGCTTATATCTAAGGTACAATATCTAATGTATTATTCAAATCATTCTAAGACAATTCGAGAAATTCTGTAAAGTAACAGTTAAATTCAAAGGTAGTTCTAGAAACTCTGTGAAATGCCTATTGGTTTTCTTAAAGATCTAACTTAAGAGATTTCTATTGTCTGAAACTAAAAACAGTGTCCAATACACTGATTGGCACAATAAAAACTTAAGTGGAAAACAAGCTATAATAAATGAGAATTTAGGATGCATTTTTGACCCAGAGTTTGAAGGCAATGGGCATCTAGTTAACATCATTTGATGAAGCACTGGCAATTTCTGGTACACAGTGTTAGAACATTGCTTAAATTATTAACTATGGCTACATGAATTAAAATGCCTATTGAAAGAAAAAAATTTCAGAGGCTCTTTTAATAGCCTTTGGAAAGACTATGGTATGAGCTAACCACTTTTTAATTTGATGGAAGCCTTTAAAACATCCATTATTAAATTATTGAATAATAAACAGTGTGGCTGAAAATACCCTAAATTTTTTCTTGTAATAGCAGGGTTCAAAAAGAGGACTATCAGATACAGAGACAGAATTTGAGTGATACTAACATATAATATAAATTTTTATTATTACTACAGTTTTTTTATGAAAAATAAACATTGTTTAGGAAAGAGTGTGCAATTAAGAAGTATACTGAGACTATCAATTTCAGAATATTCCTAATACACATGCTTCACTGTTCCAGTAGGAACAGCCATTCTTCCAATATTAATTGATCCTTTTGTTGAAAATATGTAATGATCTCACCCAAGGATTAAAAATATGTTGCAAAGGTAGGTCAGTTTTCCTCACATTCAACTTACTATTACTCTATGTTTCCTCAAGACCTATAACCATATCTGGGTGCAGTTTAGAATTGCCTATGTAAGATTATGATGTTCTGTTTCTTTGACCAATTTAACCAAGTTTTCTAAAGATAGGACTCAGATATCTGCAGCTTTTAAAAGGCGCCCAAGGGAGGCTTACTTACACAAATACCCAAAGTGTTACATTTGTACACACAAACACATACATATACATAAAAGCATACACATTCAAAACTTCTCCTTTGTAATGTCAGAAGCAGGAAAATTGTGTGAGCATACATAGATACAGAGGAATTTACTGACTTAAGTACAATTCATCATGTTCTTCATTCTGTGCACTAGCTGAAGAACTTGGAAATAGTTTTTAACCATTTGTTTAGATGTGTGTTCAATGGAGACATAGATAATCAATGCTGTCATTGAAACGATCTTCTCAATTTCATTGTTTTACATGGTAATATGAATTTACTGTGGTCAAAAAAGAAGTGCTTAAGCAAAAGAAGCATAGTTAGTAGCAGATTTTAAACATTATTTTGGATAATTTGCACAGAGGTCTTTGGTGTAGCTAATTGAGGGAGAGAGGGGGAGAGAGACTCCACTCACCAGATATAAAACACCGCCCCCGCAGTGCCCCACCTCCTCCAGCTACACCCTACCTGTCTTTAACACTCAATTAATCCCATCAGATGGTTAATCCACTGATTGGGTTAAGGTTCTCTTAAAAATTTCTTACACATGAGCTTTTGGGGGATGCCTCACATTTAAATCGTAACATTTAAACCGTAATAGTCTAGGTCAAAAATACATGATTACAACTTTATTTAATTTTTTTAAAAATTTATTTAATTTTTTTAATTTTAAAAATACATAAAAATGCAGAATCATAGATCTCTACCCAATAGCAGTATTTGAGTCAGATCAGTGTAGATACATGTAGTTCAGTGAATGGAGTAAACATTGGAGATTTGGAGGAATGCCACAGTGCTGATACTTCAAGGATATGTTATCAATACATTTCTCCATTCTTCCCTCAAAGAATCTTCAGCTCTCTACTAAGAATATCTGTACATAGCCAAAACAAACAAACAAACAAACAAATCTTTGAACTCTGCCAGGTCATTGGACATTGGCTGTGAGTTAATGGTCACCAATCAGGATTACAAATGCTTATGTTGATTATTTTTGGTCAAAATAGGGGCATATAAGTGTTGGGTTACTAACTCAGTTTTAAGGTATCTAGGAATAAAAAGTATTTTTTTTTCTTCCTCTAATTCAATTTGTATAGTATAATATACAAATATAAAACTAGCAGAATCTTTGTTTTTACCTCCCTAAACTATGGGTGACAACTAATATAGTAAAAAGAGTAGATTTGTCTTTCAATACCAAACAGTAAAATAAAAGCAATAAAGAAACTATGGAAAAATATTGAAGTTTGTGTCACCATTGAAGATTTAGAATAAATAGCAGGGCTAATTATTGTTACATCTTATTTAAATTTGGTTTGACAACCAAAAAAATAAGTGGATATAGGAAAAAGACAATTATTATAACTTCATTCAGAGATGACCCTATCTGAAGCTATTATTAGAGATGTGATTGTATTTTGGAGCTACACAAAAGAGTTCCTAAAACCAAAAAAGTTATTCTTTTAAAGTTTTTTTTTTTTAATTGAAAACATGATACCTCAAAAGATGTTCACTTTCTCCTAAAAAGTTTAGTAGTACACCTTGACCATAATTTCTAGGCATTTGCATGATTTCTGCAGGATAATTCATTTTGCCAGGATTTTAACCATCTACATTTCATAGTACATTGTCATATATAGATATATTATAGATATATAATACATTATATCTATATCCTGACTGCTATGTCTTATAGAAAGAAGTTGATGATATTCCACATTGTGTCAACAAAAGATCTTAAAGAAATTTTAGGAATCTATCATCTTAGTGAAATGTCTGTTGAAAAAGACATCTTAAAAGTTAAAATGAAAGTAAATATCTACTACCCCGTTTATGCCATATATGGAGTTTTTATTAAACAGTTTCCAAGTAGTCAATATGGTATACAACAAATAGATTTGGTTTGACCCCAGAAAAACTATCTAGGTGGTTCTGGCTACAATATAAGAATCTGAACCTTAATCCATGTAATTAAGAGTGTTAGGCCCTTTAAAGATGGAATGTCTGACCATGAAAACAACAGTGTATATGGTCAGCTATGTGACCCATCATGAATTGCTGTTGTCTGGTTTTTCAAGGCATGAAGTTTGGCATACCAAACTATCAGTATTTCATGAAAACTGAATGGTTTACATTAGACTTAAAAAAGTGAAATAATAACAACTTTGTGATGTCTGCTTCTCTGCATTAAAGCACCTTAATCAATTATACTTAAAGGCTCCTAGGGGAGTTCTGTAATATTAGACATCTAAGTAAGAAAAACAAATGTTCCTGATTTACAGAAAGATTTGCAAGTGTTTGAAGTGTACCCAACAATGTCCATGAAGGAAAAGGGAAGAAAAATATCTCAACAGATAAAGGTTTGGGTAAGAATAATACAGCACAACTTTTGTTCACATTTCCCAGTAGGAAAAAGAGCTAGAGATATAAAAGTATATAATTCAATATAAATTTGAGTGCAATAGGAAATAGTTTAATTTTGAAACATTTTGTTAGATACAAGACTGTGGTGAGCCGCTTCTGCCGTTTCTGCAGACTATGGTCGCCATTACGAGATGGCGCTGGCTCCGCTGTGGTATGTGACAAACAACTCCTTATCTGAGAGAGTTGGCACATGATTTTTCACCACCCTGTGAGAAAGTTCCACGCGGCAGCTTTGCATTGGGGCTTGGGATGCTTTATTAAGGCTGGGAGGGCATCCGGGGGAGAGAGAAGAAGAGAAGAAGAAAGAATAAGAAATATCAAGGGACCTGAATAAACTGCTGAGAGAAGATTCCTGAGTGTTGCGTCTTCCTTGCGGGCAAGGGGTCGCGACAAGTGGTGCCGAGACCCGGGAACCAGAACTTTCAGCAGTCAGGGGTGGTGCACCGGTTAGTCCCAGGTAAGTGGGATCCGCGACCAAAGCGGGGTTAATCCCAGGTAAGTGGGATCCGCGACCAAAGCGGGGTTAGTCCCTAGTAAATGGGATCCGCGACCAAAGCGGGGCAGCTCCTCTGTAAACACAGAGAGAGCCTTACATTTTATTGCAGCTGCACTGTGTACTTTCGCTTCTACTTTCGCTTTTGTTTTTTGTGCTTCTTTTGTTGTTGTGTCATGGGTGCCGCATCTTCAAGTCCGCTTCTCCTGGCCCTAGATGGCCTGTTACGTTCCAAGGGCCTGGAAGTGAAACATAGTACTTTACAGAGATTTTTACAGAAGATAGATATCGCTGCACCGTGGTTTGCATTTTCGGGCAGCCTTACTGTACCTAGTTGGGATAAATTAGGCAAAGATCTTGACTTTGCATCTGAGCAGGGCATATTAGAGGGTGGGGTGATACCCCTTTGGAAAATGGTCCGTAGTTGCCTTACAGATGGTAAATGCCAAGAAGCTGTGAGTGAGGGTCAGGCCGTTCTTGAGCAACTACATGAGGAAAAATCTGAAGGGTCACATAGTGAAGTGGCAGAGAGTATCAAAAGTAACAGTAGTGAGAAGGCAAAAGAGCCTGAAGATAAAAATAGGAGAAGGCTCTATCCAGACTTGACCGAATTAAAAACGCCTGAGAACACAAGCGACTCAGAGAGTTCTGAGGACCTTGATATATTGTTGCAACAACTACATAAGATAAAAATGAAAAGAAGAAAAAGGAGACACAAGGCGCGCATGCCTACTGTAAGAAGGGGGAGGGATCTAATATTGGTCAACAGAATTCTGAGGAGGAGGAGGTTGAAAATTTAGAAGAAGATATGATGCCTGTTGCCCCACCCCCGTATGTGGGGGGGAGCCAAGGTTCCGGGAGATCTTTTCATGCGCAAGTTTGGAGGACAGTTAATACCGATATGGGACTTGCCTACCCGGTGTTTCAGGACAATAATAGAGGAAGATATCATGAGCCTTTAGACTTTAAGATAGTTAAAACCTTGGCAGAATCCGTCCGCACTTATGGCATGGATGCCGCTTTCACTCTCACTCAGGTGGAGGGACTTACTAGATTTTGTATGACTCCCTCAGATTGGGCTAGTCTAGTCCGCGCTTGTGTTTCCCCAGGGAAATATTAGGAGTCCAAAGTTGGCTGTTTAATGTTTCTGGCATTACCCAAGACTCGGAGCGAGGTAGGAGGCTTAAAATTTTTGCAAATAATTCACAATTATCTAATGCTACATTACCCTCTGCAGCAGTCTGTCTCCAATCTCCGTTCCTGTTTCTTTTGGCTAATGTTACATTACAGGGGATGCTTAATTGTTCTAATGTTACTTGCTACTTGTCTGAGTGTTGGAATGGCTCCTGGACTATGGCAGTGATTATGAAAATTCCAACCTTTGTCCCGATCCCAGTTACTGCAGATCCAGAATCCTTTCCTATTGTTGAATTGATTAGAGCCCGTAGAGATTTTGGAATTACGGCAGCTATAGTGACAGCTGTGGCAGTGTCTGCTGCTGCAGCAGTTACAGCTGGAGTGGCCATGGCCAGTCAAGTACAAACTGCTGCCACTATTAATCAAGTTGTTCAACAAACTTCCACCATACTTGCATCCCAAAATACAATTAATCAACATATTTTGTCAGGGATTTTAGCTGCCAACCAAAGAATAGATTTACTCCAAGCTCAGGTAGAAGAATTGGCTGACTTGGTGCTTTTGGGTTGTGTTGACCAACGTGCACATTTATGCATAACCTCTGTCAGATTTAATGATTCCAGGAATGCGTCCCGCATCATTGGCAAATATTTGGCTGGAAATTGGTCCATGGCAGCGGAAGACTTGATCCAGTCTCAACTAACCCAGATAGCTGTCTTAAACAGTACCCGTGTCGATCCCGTGACTTTGGGTCAATTCACCGATTGGATATCTTCTGCTTTTTCCTTCTTCAAAGAGTGGGTGGGAGTAGGCATTTTTGGTGCAATGTGTTGCTTCAGTGTTATACTTTGTTTGTGGTTTCTCTGTCGCCTTAAAACTCGCCATGCACAAGAAAAGGCTATGATCATACAAGCTCTTGCAGCTTTAGAAAATGGCAACTCACCTCAAGTCTGGCTTGCGCATCTTAAACAGTAAACCTTTGTCATGGTCGTTGCACCCCAAGTTATTATAACATTGCACTGGGATCGACATGACTTTCCTTGTTATTCTCTTAGTGTTGGAAAGCCCTTGCACTCTGCCGGTCTTACTGCCATTGCACGCAGATGGGTTTCCACACTAGTGCTTTTCTATCCTCTTGAAGTCCGTGCCTTTCTTTCAGGGTGCTGTCAACTTGTTTGTCATTATAAACAGCCACAGTTCAGCCTCAGCTATCCCCCTTCGTCCACCATCGCCACGATACAGGATGCGAGGCAAGGCACTGCACTTGAGTGATCCTTGACGTGGACCTCAAGGAGAGCATGTCCTATTGCATGCGGGTTAGACGCGTCCACGCCCCGCCCCACGAAAAAAGGCGTCGGCTGATATGGCCTCGGGTCTGGGGAAGGGCCCTCCTTAGGACTGAGTCATACTATGCAGCCACTTCTGCACAGTGGGATAGGACCTCTACTCTCGCCTGTATTGTTTTAAGAAAACAGAAAAGGGGGAACTGTGGTGAGCCGCTTCTGCCGTTTCTGCAGACTATGGTCGCCATTACGAGATGGCGCTGGCTCCGCTGTGGTATGTGACAAACAACTCCTTATCTGAGAGAGTTGGCACATGATTTTTCACCACCCTGTGAGAAAGTTCCACGCGGCAGCTTTGCATTGGGGCTTGGGATGCTTTATTAAGGCTGGGAGGGCATCCGGGGGAGAGAGAAGAAGAGAAGAAGAAAGAATAAGAAATATCAAGGGACCTGAATAAACTGCTGAGAGAAGATTCCTGAGTGTTGCGTCTTCCTTGCGGGCAAGGGGTCGCGACACAAGACTATTTAATAAGAATGTTTGGCAAAGAATTTTGTAGATGAACCTATAAGAACAGATCCAAGGTATGAATACACACACACGCACACACACACGCACACACATACACACATATTTCATCTTAAATCAATTCTCTCTAGAAAAAACACTCTCCTCTGTACAAAAAAAAAAAATCCATAAATAAAGCAAGTAATTTAGGTTCTTCTCTTCCTAACCCAGTGCTTGTGCAACAAAATTATGAACATAGTAGCTTGTCCTTTGGTGATAAAAAGGCACTTACACGTTGCATGATCAGAGTGCATGTTTCCTTCCCAGGGCTGAGTGGGTTATGTTTATTTCTATTGATGAAACTACAACCTTCCAGCATCAAAATTCAGGGCTAAGTCCCAAGAGTAAGGAACTATACTCTGGGAGGGTTTACCTATCATTAGATAGAAGACCCTTTGCAGCAGAATTTTCCATTGTAGTGAACAGGCTATGGTGATAACTTGTGTTTGAAACAGAAAACATTATTGGATGAGAAATTTTCTTCTCTATTTAACATGTTTATGTCAACAACATTATCAACAAACATTGATTGCTTTATAGTCTGCCATGGCATCACACAAAATATTACTTCTGAACAAAAATATAATTTGATTACAAGAGAAAGAGTAGGGCAATGACCATGAGATTTATTGGTCTTACTGTTCACATGGAGGATAAATAGGCCATTTAGAACAATTGAGTGACTTCATGAACATATGGACAAATGAACAATGTATGCATGGTGCCAGAAAAGAGACAGCATTTCGTACAATGTTTTCTTGGGCTATATCACCAACTCTGCATAACCTAGAAGACACTAGTTATTTTTTCCATTGTTAATAAACAAAAGACTTGATGTAGTTATGACATTTCATATTATAATATGTCATGGCTTAATAGCAATATTATTGGAGGATGTGATTGTACTTGAAGTTAACAGATGTATTTTAAATTTTTATATTGACCATATCACAGTGAAGAATGACACCAAGTTTTGTATTCAGAGACTACTTGGATATACATTTATAATGTTCTTATTTTTAAAAAACATGTTCTAACCCTTCTAATCCCAGGTTTCCTTCATTCCCTCAAAGGGAAACTAAATAAATATCACTACATGACTTCAGAATTTACTACAAAGTTACGGAAATCAAAATGGCATGGTATTGATGTAAGGCAGACACAGTGACAAATGGAACATAGAGAAAACAAAGATAAATGCAACCATCTACTGCCAGTTGATTATTGAAGTCGCCAAGAATCCACAATTTTGGAGACAGGACATTCTCTTTATTAAATAAGTTGGGAACATTGTATATCCACATGCAGAAGACAGAAATTAGACCCATATCTTGCAACACCTACAAAAATGAACCCAAAATTGATTGAAATCTTGAATAAGAATCTAAAAACTGTAAAATAATTAGAAGAAAACATAGGAGAAAAGCTCCACAACATTGGTCTGGCGATGATTTGTTTGATATGATACCCAATGCAAAGACATAGGAAAAAAAATAAACTGATATGATTACATCAAACTGAAAAGATTTTGTACAACCAAGGAAATAACAGAATGAAGAGACAACATACACAGTGGAAGAAATTATTTGTGAACATTGAATAGGGAGTTAATTACAGAATTTATAAGTAACTCAAAAAACTCAATAGTAACAAAACAAACATCTGTTTTAAAAATGAGCAATAGATATAAGTAGATATTTCTCTAAATAAGACAAATGACCAATATACATATGACAAATTTTCTATATCACTAAGGATACGTAAATTAAAAGCATAATGAGATATCACCTCATTTCTATTAACATAATTATTATCAAAAGGATGAAATATAACAAGTGCTGGCAAGGATGTGAAGAAAAAGGAACTTTTTCCTTGCACACTATTGGTGGGAATGTGTATTCACATAGACATTATGGAAACCAGTATGGCAGTTTCTCAAAAAATAGAAAATAGAACTGCTTTATGATTCAGAAATTTCAGTACTTGGTATATATCCAAAAAAATGAAATCAGTATGTCAAAGAGCCATCTGCACTCTCCCATTCTTTGCAGCATTAGTTACAATAGCTAAGATATGGAATTAACCTCAATATCAACAAATGCATGGATGAAGAAAATGTGATACACACCAAAAAAATGAAATTTTATTCAGCTTTTAAAAAGAAGGTATTCTTGTCATTTGTGACAACATGGAAGACATTAATATTAAGTGAAATAAATCAGGAAATATGCAGAACTTTTAAAAATTGAACTCATAGAAGCAGGGAGTACAATGGTGCCCAGCAGTCACTATAAATGGTAGGTGGTTGGGAAAATGGTGGTCAATGCATACACAGTTTTAGTTCGGAGGAGAATGTTTAAGAGCTTTATTGTAAAACACGGTGACTATAGTTAATAAAAATGTATTGGATACTTGAAATTGTTAAGATATATTTTTTAATTCCTCTTACCACAAAATTCTGATACATATTTGAGGTAATACATATAAGTAGACTGTCTTAGTCTTTCCATGATGTATAAATAAAACATTATGTTGTACATGATAAATATGTATAGTTTTGTTAATTTATAAGGTTTGTGAAATAAAAAATCAAATAGATTACATATCTATAATTGTATCTACCTCTCTATATCATTAGATAAGAGTTTTCAAAGCATGCATAGAACATAGTAGGCATTTTAAAATTGGTATTGTATTCTGAATTTTACTGAGTACCCTTTGAAACACACTCATTAAATGTTAGGCTGCAAAGATTTTATGTCTTTTGAAATACTTTTAGCTTAAATTTATAAAACTCTAACTTTCAGACATGCCTATAATTGAGAATAAACATGAAAAATCAAAGGAAAATATTATTTAAATTGTTTATAATATTGAATGAACACCTATTTTGACGCAAGAATGATTAACATGTTTTTAATTTAATTCTTCTATTACTCCATCAAGTTCAATTCCCACTTTATCTCAAGATACCAAAATTGTAGCAGCACCTAAATAGATGACACAAGAAAAGTATAAATATTAGATAATGCTGTTTTCTATATTTTGTCTCTCTGTGTAATACTTGATACGACTAAGTTCTTCATGGGCCCTGGTTCTCCTCTGTGTTTCTGGCACTTTTCTATTTTGAGCTTCTTTCCACTCCTCCAACACCATCAGCTGCTTCCAAAACTAATGTTACTCTCTTTTGCAAAGTAATTTAACTCTGAATTTAGCTCAGACCTCTCCCATCTACACTGAGTTCTTACAACCATGCCTTCATTAATTAACTGAAACATTAATATTTTTCTGAAGCAAAGAATTCTGTCTGTTTCTCTAGGCTAACCAGTTGGAAACACAGATAGTTTCCAGATAAACAAGTTTTTTGCTTGTCAAAAAATATTTCAAACACTTTTTACCTTCTCTTCCTATAGCAAAAGCTGGCGTCAACATTTAGAGGGGGCCTGCCAAATGAGGGATATTGATAGAACAACAACTCCTCACAGTTGTGCCTGTTACTCAGAGATGCTGTGTGAATTATCTGAGACACCACATGCAAGTGTCATGTCACAGAATACGTGTTCAATGCACTTTCGGATTTTTGTTCTCTTTGCTCCTTTCTTCCCTCTCTCTGAAAGACTTTTCTCTTGGTTCTGACTCACCCCACAAGCTCTTTGTGGTTGTCTTTTAAATCCATCATTGAGTCCTAGTCATGTAAGACCTAAATATAAAGGGTACAAAGTTCTAAGAACATTAAAAATATTGGCTATGCACTAGAAAATATTATTTCTCCTTATTTTTCGAGAAATGACATTATTTAAAAATTTTTTTCTGTATGACTACTCCCTAAACACATTTGCTTCTCTGACTTATTTTGTTGTTGTTATTAGCATGGTAACAGAAATATACTCCCAGTGTGGCTTATTAGGTAATGAAATTACTTCCTTAGATTAATACAATATACAATGCTTCAGACAGGTGAGCAGCCTAATTACTTTTCATCACTGCTCAGTACCAGCCCAGAAACAAAGTGTTGAATCTGTAATATAATATTTTACTTCTATTAATTATAGTTTTCAAAATATCTGCTTTAAATAAAGAACTCAATTTTCTTTTATCCAATGTGGCCCCAGTGAAGTTTCATAATAGTGTTCAGAAATGATCATGAATGCCTTCTTTCCTATCTATTTCACAATTGTTTAATACCTGTTTGTGAAAAATATAAACTATTGCTAAATTTCACTACAAAGAACATTAGTGAAGACATGGGAATGGCTGATATCAATGCACAGAACTTTTATTAAAAGTAGTTGTGATAGTAATTTCCTCAAATCTTCATTAAGGGCCACACAAATTGTGCACATTGGTTATAGAATGGCTCTACATTTTATAAAATCTTTCCCTTCTCTTAGCTTTACCAAAGTCTCTACCTTTTTCTTGAAAGACAATCTCCAGTTATTTTCAAAGACTGAACAAGCAAATGCTAAGCCTGCCCACACAACATCCACTTCCTAGAAATAAAAAATAAATGAATAAAATAGATGACTGCACTGAAAAATAGAAAGGCAAAACTTCGTGTCTCATAAACTGTGAAGAATTCTCGAAACATAGAAAACAGATAACATTTGCTTGATGAAGAAATTCATAGCTTAAAATATGTACCAAATTATACTTCTGTAATTACTGGGGGCTTGTTCAAAGAAGTATTTAAAAATAAATTTAAAAGGCAGAAGGGAAAGCAGTGGCAGCCAAAAGGGTTCTTACTTTGATTACCTTTAAAGAGGTAACCAGGAAATTTTCTTCTTCCACCTTGCAAATGTGTGTCAGGTAATAGCCTCAGAGGCATGTGCCCATAAGAAAAGTGTAAGATTTGGGTATTTGGGTAGGAGAGAAATTGCCATAGGCAGTTGGCTATGCGCAAGGAGAAATAGGGTAACAGAGTAAACACACTCAAAAGATTTGCTTCTAAGTACTGTGGTCATTTCCTTTCCTTCTTCCACTCTTCCCACAAGAAGCCTGGAAGGATGCCAAAGGTTTACAACAAAAATCTCATCTGGGAAAATCAGCACACACAACAACCAACACTGAGCAACAACTCAATCAATACACGAACCACTGCTGAGCAGTCAAAATTAGTTCAGGAGACAGAAAACATCATATTTTCCTCTAATTACAGTACCTAGAGCAATTAATGGTACTGGGCAATATTCTAGTTATAAAACAAAATCCCAGATCAGTATGTTGGAAAAGTCAGCATAGACAATCAACTGTATGGTAAAGTTAAATGACCATTCAGTTGATAAAAATTTTTAAAAATCAAAGTTAATTTAGGACATGCTATATGTGAATATCTCATGAAAATTAAGTCCCTTTAATCAAAATATTAAAACAGATGGATTTTCTCAGGGCATAAATTTCCAAAATTTTACTGGTTTTATTTTTTCCAAGTTATACAAGGATGGATAGCTAAGGCCAAGAGACACCCATAGTTTGGAGTCAGGGGCATCTCTGTAGACCATCATCAGCAAGTATAAAGAGGAGCCCTCACATTAAGATTGGAACTTCTCCGTAGAGAACAGTGTCCCTTGCTCTTCTGCCCACACTTTTATTTCCCTCTTCCATCAAAAAATATTTTACTAATCCTCAGAAGCTAGAAGTCAATTGTCAATGAACTTCTCTTTTCCTTCAATTAACTTAAATCTAGCTTCCTCTATTTATGCTATTTCTCCTCAAACCATTTCGAGAGAGAACTCATGACATTTCCAATACCCTCATAGTGCTGGGTGTGGAGGTGTTGTTCTTGTAGTTTATTTTATCATAAAGAATATTTTTTCTTTCTCTTAGTATATCTCACTTTGAAGCTCGGGTAAGTCATACTTCACCTCTGAAGTTCTTAAATCGCAGTTTCTGAATTGCAGTTAACCCAGCAGTATCTGAGTTAGTCCCTCTTATCCCTTGGAAACTTTAGTGCTGGGTTTAATGTCATGAACTCTAGCAAAAATCCTATCATAATTTTTCAGAGATTTCTATATCTACATCCATGTTCCTTTTAACATCTTGGCATCCTGGTTCCTTAATATTCTCTCTGTCAGTTATCTTGTCCTCCATTCTACCTTAGCTGATCCTCTCTGAGACCATAGGTCTGACTTTATCATTACTATAGCTTCATCTTCTTCCTAGTCACAATTTAAGAAGCTTAGCTTGTCTCTTCTCACTTCCTGTCTTTCTTTTTTCCACTGACACCACGACTCCAACAACCTTTCACACTCTTTAACTAATTCATCTAGCTAATTATGCATAATAGCTCACTCTCCACACATCTTTCTCATCCTACCCAAGTTCAACCCCACAGGTAAGTCTATTTGCATAGGTCATTGTCCCTGTGACTTTTTGTCATAGTATTTGGGTGAAACAACAACCCTAGTTCAATCCATCTTTCTTCCTATTCTATTCTGATTGTGGCTAGAGAAAATGTCACATTCATCATGACTGGTGTCACTTTAGATGCAGAGATGCAGTATATTCTTAATTTTCTCCAGCAATCTCACTCTATTACCCAAGTCCATTTTCACAACTACTGTCTTAGTCCCTTTTCTTTTGCTAAACCAGTACGACTGAGACTGGTTAACATATAAAGGAAGAAACTTTATTCAGTTCACTGTTCTGGAGATTCAAAGTCTAAGACCAGGCAGTCATATCTAATGAGGACTCCATTCTATCAAAAGGATAGTGGTAAAGTGGGAGGGCAATTGGGCATGTGTGGAAGAGGTAATACACAAAGGACAGCTTTCCTTTATAACAATTCACTCTAGTGGTACTATTAGTCCTATGAGAATTCACTCTGTTCTATGGGAGAGAACTAATCACCTCTTACAGGCCCCACCACATAAAATAGTGTTACTCCTGGAACAAAATTTCAACTTGAGTTTCAGAGGGAAACCACAATCAAACTATAACACATATCATCTTAGACAAAACTGTTTCATGTCATTCTTTCTCTTCCCTCCTCAAATTTCCAGTGTCTTCTCTGTCATTCTTATTAACAACCAATGATTGTATTGAGCAATGGCATGGTCTGGGAAACCCACTAGCGTTTCATTTGTTGGTTTAGCCCTTATCATCAAAGTGCTACTTCAAGCAGTACACATCTGGGATCTTTTTCATAGGACTGTCTTTGGCTAAACAACTAATTTGTAATTAATGCATGTTGCTGTATAAATTTCAGCTCATTTGACTTTGGTCAGGGTGACATGGTTACAATTTATACTTCACACTTACCCTATGAGATAAGGCTGAAGAGCTATAGGGTTGTGCCTGGAATTGCCCTCTTCCTTGACTTCTTTTCCTCCCCTCTCTTTTTCCTACCTTTGCATTAATGGCCTCTCCTAAAAGAATTTCCTGAATAAATTGCTTTAAAAATCTTTTCATATCAGATTGTCTTTGGGGAAAAAAAAAACTAATTCAATGAATTTACAATTTGCTTCTTGATTGAGGAAGTTAAAGAAAGCATCAAGGAAGTTCTACAGTATATCAGCACCATCTACTGATTTATCTGGCTGTCATGCAGAAGCTCTGACCCAAGAAATGAGGTTTGGGGCCAGCAGGTGGAAGAAGATGCAAGGCGTATTTAGGATAATAGACGTTTCATTCAGAGGTGGCTACAGCCTCTATCTTCTAGCTCTGTCCCCAGCCAGTTCCATTTTGTCTGCATTTCACCCTAAATCTTTTCTGTAGGCCCTTTTTTAATACAGGCCAAACAAAAAGTCATACTGCCAACAGATTACATCACTGGGCTCATGCTCACAAGTGAATGTTTATGACCTTGAGCATATACGCTGAATCAGAGTGTTTCTGGCCTTAAGGAAGCATAACATGATTCATTTCTAGCCCTGGCACATACTACAAACATAACATAGTCCACCAGAAGCCTCAGCGAAGAACCTAACTATAGCCATTTGGGGCTACCCCAAACACTGTCCATATACTCTTAACATTTCTTCTGTCTCATTGGGTTGATTAGCATATCCTGTGTTTATGCACTAATTCCCATCCTATCACTTTCTCAAGAATATTGATTTCTAAATTCTATGTCTCCTCATCATCAACTTTTTCATCTCTAATGGCTTCTTTCCAATAAGTATCTATACTGGAATGAATTATGGTCTGAGGAATACATGTCCATCCCCTAATACTCAGACTTACTCAGGCTCTGTAAATATTACTTTATTACTTTTTTTTGAGACAGTATCAATACATATATAATTAGGATAATGATTTTCAATGAGGTCATTCTGGATTATCCGGTGGGTCGTGTACCCAATGACAAGTTTCTTTAAAAGAGAAGAACTGAAGATGCAGATAAAGAAATAGGAGGAAGCAATGTGACCTCAGAGGCAGAAATTGGGGTGATAGACAAAGAGGCCAAGGAATGCCCGGATTCATTGCGTGGAGTTCAATGGAGTTCTTTTTCATAAAAGAAGAAAAAGTCAACAAATAATGACCTCACACTACATCTCAAAGCTCTAGAAAAAGAAGAACAAATCAACAGCAAAAGCAGTAGAAGGCAAGAAATAATTAAAATTAGAGCTGAAATTAATGAAATCAAAACAAAAGAAACAATTGAAAAAATTGACAAGACAAAAAGTTGGTTCTTTGAAAAAATAAGTAAAATTGATAGGCTCTTAGACATGCTGATAAGGAGAAGGAGAGAAAAAAGTCAAATTACCAGCATAAGTGATGGAAAAGGTAATATCACAACAGACACTACAGAAATATAGATGGTAATTAGAAATTATTTTGAAAACTTACACTCCAATAAAATAAAAGACTTGAAGGCACCGAAAAATTTCTTAAGCCATATGATTTGCTCAGATTAAATCAGGAAGATATAGACAATTTAAACACTCCAAAATCAAGTGATGAAATAGAAGACACCATCAGAAGCTTACCAACCAAGAAAACTCCAGGACCAGATGGATACACAACTGAGTTCTACAAGACCTTTAAAGAAAAACTTACCAACATTCTACAATTTATTTCAGGAAATAGAGAAAGAGGCAGCACTTCCAAACTCATTCTATAAGGCCAATATCACCCTGGTCTGAAAACCAGGCAAAGACACATCACAGAAAGAAAACTTCAGACCAATATCTCTAATGAACATAGATGCAAAAATTCTCAATAAAATTCTGGCAAATCAAATACAAATACATATCAAAAAGATTGTGCACCATGATCAAATGAGATTCATGCCATGGATGCAAGTTTGGGTCAACATAAGGAAATCAGTAAATGTAATTCATCACATCAATAGACTTAAAGATGAGAATAACATGAAAGTCTCAGTAGATGCAGAAAAAGCATTTGACAAAATATAGCACCCTTTCATGTTTAAAACACTAGAAAAACTAGGGATAACAGGAACATATCTCAACATCATGAGGGCTATCTATGCAAAGCATCAGGCCAACATCATTCTAAATGGAGAAAAATTAAAAGGCATTCATTGTAAAAACTGGAATAAGACAGGGATGCCCTCTTTTACCACTTCTATTCAACATAGTTCTTGAAACACTGGCCAGGGAAATTACACAGATGAAAGAAATTAATGGGATATGTATAGAAAAAGAAGAACTTAAATTAGCACTATTTTCTGATGATATGATTCTATACCTAGAGGACCCAAAAAGCTCCACCAGAAAACTTCTAGAAGTAGTAAATTAATTCAGCAAAGTAGCAGGATGTAAAATCAACATCCATAAATCAAAGACAATTCTGTATATCAGTAATAAATCCTCTGAGAGGGAAATGAGGAAAACTACCCACACAGAAAATAAAATACTTGGGAATCAACTTAATGAAAGAGGGGAATTATCTATACAATAAAAACTACAGAATCCTAAAGAAAGAAATCAAAGAAGACCTTAGAAGATGGAAAGATCTAACTTGATCATAGATAGGCAGAATTAATATTATCAAAATGACCATACTACCAAAAACACTATACAGATTTAATGCAATTCTGATCAAAATCCCAATGGTATGCCTCACACAAGTAGAAAAAGCAATCATGAATTTTATCTGGAAAAATAAGAGATCCAAAATACTTATGCAATCCTTAGCAGGAAGAGCGAGGCAGGTGGCATCACTATACCATAACTTAAACCATACTACAGAGCAATAGTAACAAAAACAGCATGGTATTGGCACCAAAACAGGCTGGTAGACCAAGGGTACAGAATAGAGGACACAGAGACAAACCCACAAAATTACAATTATCTTATATTAAACAAAGGCACCAAAAAATGCATTGGAATAAAACCAGCTTCTTCAACAAATGGTGCTGGAAAACTGGAAATCCATATGCAACAAAATGAAATTAAACCCCTATTACTCACCATGCACAAAACTCAACTCAAAGTGTATCAAGGACCTAGGAATTAAACCAGAGACTCTGCATCTAATAGAAGAAAAAGTAGGCCCTAATCTTCATCATGTGGGATTAGGCCCCAACTTCCTTAATAAGACCCTTATAGTGCAAGAATTAAAACCCAGAATCAATAGATGAAATAGAATAAAACTAAAAAGTTTCTTCTCAGCAAAAGAAACAATCTGTGAGGTGAACAGAGAGCCTACATACTGGGAGCAAATTTTTACCCCTCACACATCAGATAGAGCACTAATCTCTAGGGTATATAAAGAACTCAATAAGCTAAGCACCAAAAAAATTAAATAATCCCATCAATAAATGGGGCAAGGACCTGAAAAGACACTTCTCAGAAGAGGATATTCAATCAATCAACAAATATATGAAAAAATGCTCATCATCTCTAGCAATTAGAGAAATGAAAATCTATCATCTCACTCCAGTCAGAATGGCAGCTGTTATGAAGACAAACAACAATAAATGTTGGAGAGGATGTGTGGAAAGAGGCACACTCATACATTGCTGATGGGACTGAAAATTGGTGCAGCCAATATGGAAAGCAATATGGAGGTGCCTTGGAAATCTGGGAATGGAACCACCATTTGAACCAGCTATCCGTCTCGTTGGTTTATACCAAAAAAAATTAAAAACAACATACCACAGGGACACAGTCACATCAATGTTTATAACAGCACAATTCACAATAGCTAAACTGTGGAGCAAACATAGGTGCCCTTCAGTGGATGAATGGATAAAAAAAATTGGCATATATACACAATGGAATTTTGCTCAGTAATAACAGAGAATAAAATCATGGCATTTGCAGGTAAATGGCTGGCGTTGGAGAAGATAATGCTAAGGGAAGTTAGCCAATTCCAAAAAGAAACAAATGCTGAATGTTTTCTCTGATATAAGGAGGTTTACTCGTAGTGGGGTAGGGAGGGGGAGCTTGGGAGGAATAGGTGAATTCTAGATAGGGCAGGGGGGTAGGAGGGAAAAGGAGGAGGCAGAGGATTAGCAAGGATGGTGTAATGTGATAGACATTATCATCGAAAGTACATGTCTGAAGACAAATTGGTGTCAACATACTTTATATACAACCAGACATATGAAAAATTGTGCTGTATACATGAAATAGGATTGTAATGCATTCTGCTGTCATTTATTTTTTAAATCAATAAAATAAATAAATAAATATTCACTTCACAAGTTGTTTTTGTCCAATTTTATGCTTTTAAAAACTATCTATATCCTGATGAACTCCTAATTTTTATTTCTATGCTAGCCCTCTTCAATTCAAATTCATATATTCAACTGATTACCTCCAATTAGATCTATAACAATTATACCAAATTTAACACATCTAAGAACAAACGTTTAATACCCCATCCTAATTCCTTCTTCTCCCATTATATTCTACATCCCAGCCAATGTTCACCTTACTTTTCCACTCATAAAGGGGAAAATATTTGAATTGTTTTTGACTTAGATTTTACCTGCTACTGAAATCTACCAGAAAGTTCTTTTAAGATTTCCTTCAGTATTCATTCAAAATTAGACCAATTTTCACACAATTGCCAGTACCCTGATCCAAGCTAGTACTCTTTCTCATGTGGATTATTTAAAGAGCATTCTGTGTTTTCTTTTCCTTTGCTTTTTTCAGTCTCTTATCAATATGACAGCCCCTGTGATTCTGTCAAAACATAAGACAGTTTATGCTGTCTCTGCTCAAAACCATCCATGTCATCCTACATCCCAGAAAAATCAGAATGTGTATGTGTGCATGGGTGTGTGTGTTGCTGGTGATTTAACCCAGGGGTGCTCTATTATTGAGTTACACTCATATCCCATTTTATTTTTATTTTGAGATAGAATCTCTTTAAGTTGTTGAGGCTGGCCTTGAATTTGCAGGGTCCTCCTTCCCCAGCTTCCTAATAGCTGGGTTTACAGGTTTGTGGCACTGTGCTTGGCCAGATTTCTCATAATAACCTTGGAATACCTACAAGGTCTGCTTTTCTTTCATTCCTTCTCAGCTCTCACCTCCAATTGCGTTCCCCCAGACTTACTGGCCTTGACAACAGGGACCATCTTTCATTTTAATAATAAAAAAAAAAAGCAGGCACAGACTGATCACTGACCTGACCTTTCCTCCCCCTCCCCCTCTCTCTTCCTGTTCCCCTCCCCTCCCCTCCCCCTCCTCTTTCTCCCCCTCCTCCTTCCCCTTCCCCTTCCTCCCTTCCTTCCTCCCTTCCTCCCTCCCTCCCTTCCTTCCTCCCTCTCCTCTCTCTCTCTCTCTCTCTTTCCCCTTTATCTGAATTGTTCTACTTCATATTAGTTATTTACAAGAGATACTTTGTCATTGAAAACTTCAGTAATCCACTAATGGTCTTGTCTGAAATTTTAATTCATCCTGCACTTTTTATTCCTAGACAGGAATCAGTGTATATAATTTTATATTTCACATTTGTGTTTTGATATTGTTTGTCTCCTTCATAGATTTAAAAGTCCACAAGATCAGAAATATCTGTCAGCTATTTTTACTACTGTATCCCAGTTTATGGCATGTGGCAGAGAAATAATCATTATTAGTTGAATGACTGAAAGAATGATAGAAAACTAACCTGAGCAGTGAAACAACACAGGAGGGGAAAATCATCTAAACAAAGACACTTGGTTTTCATCACATAGGTAAATTTTAACAAAAATGTAATATCCTCAGGTCACATAATTTATTAGAGCCAAAGATTGAGCAATTCACCTAATATTGTAGATTAAATTTTGAATACTGTAAATTATTAAATACAGTATGTATTTAAGAATCTTTCTTTTGGACATACTATTTTTTATTTTTTTCCAAAATCACTAGTATTAACTCCATTTGAGA
Source organism: Marmota flaviventris (assembly GCF_047511675.1). NCBI lineage: Eukaryota > Metazoa > Chordata > Mammalia > Rodentia > Sciuridae > Marmota > Marmota flaviventris. The sequence continues at coordinate 109,589,283 of NC_092501.1, read as the reverse complement.
ATATACCATAATTTTCTGGCTGATTGTTAAAATAATCCTAGTGATGTGTTTTCTTTTTCCTCCATCCCTTCCTTCCTTCCTTCCTTCCTTCCTTCCTTCCTTCCTTCCTTCCTTCCCTTTCCTTTCCTTTCCTTTCCTTTTGTTTTTTTTTTATTAATAGGGTTAAGGCTTGCACAGGGGGAAATAAAGGAAAATTATCATTTTATTTATTTATATCTTATTGTTGATATATTCATTTTTGACATTACCCTTCATCACATGACTGATATTGTGTTTTCAAGTTTCTCCATTGTAAAATTATTCTTGTTTTCTCCTATTTTCATTCTGTACTCTTTGGAATGAAGTCACTACTTTCAGCCCATTTTGAGGAATGAGAAGTCTTGCTCTTCCTCCTTGAAGGTAGAGTTTCTGAATAAGTCATTGCAACTTCTATATGAGATATTTCTTTCTCCTCTCCCATTTATTTATTTATTTGCTGATTCAATTAATTATTTATGTCATTAGGTTTATAAAATTTTTTCGATATTCAAATTATAATCTAATAATATTGTGAGTATTTTGTTACACAGATTATTCCTGATTTGGCTATTGGTACATTTTGCAGTGAGATCTTTTATCCCTTTTACACAGTCTGATAGTTGTTCATCTGTTTCTTTTGAAGTGCTTCACACTTGCTTATACTTGTGAGATAATCCAAATTGATCTTATAATTTTTCCCCAATCCTTATATCAGATATTGCTGCCAAAATCACTGTTCCTTTTATTGGAAAATGATATTAAAAAGATGCATGTGCTAATTGCACTCATTGCTCTTCATCTGTTGTTTCCAAGTCTTTTCAGCTAATATAGTAAGGAAATATACATGTGTATACTGAAATAAATATGTATTTATATGGCTAAATATTTCAATATATAGATATCTGTATCTATTATAGACAAAACAGGAGAGCATAGTGATGTCTCTAACTTTAATTCATTGTCTTATGGATTATTCTTGCATCTTCTCTTCCTCATCTGTAAATTCTCATTCTGATATCTCACCATCTGCCATCCCTTTATTCAATTATTCAGTTTTGGTGTCTCTATATAATGTTTTCAGAATTATTAACTTTCGTTCCTGCAGAAAATAAATGCATCTATTTGTTTACAAAGTTGATTATTTCCAACACCTTTTACCTTTCATTCTACAGATTCCACACTTTTCCAAAGTTACTTAGGTCAGTCAGTGAGAGTTTTAGAAGAGTTACGTTCCTTTGGTCACATTCTGTATTCTATTCTCAGATTTCCAAACATGTCAATGATTTTGTTTAAATTTACATACATTAAAGTTTACTTTTTATGCTATAAATATTTATGGATCTCAACAAATGCAAAAGGTCATGAATCCACTATTACTGTATTATTTAGAAAAGTTTTTTTCCCTAAAAATATCCTGTGCTTTATTTTCTCAACTCTATCCTTGAATCTCTGGAAACCACTCATAGTGTTGCTTTTTTTGAGAAGTTTTAAAAATGAAATCATACATTTTGTAGCCTTTTCAGACTTACTTATTTTGCTTAGTACTATGCATTTAGAATTAATCCATGTCTGTGTGACTCTTGAGCACCTTTTCTTTCTCCTTTCTTCTTCCCTTTCTTTGTATCAGCCTAATGTTCTATTTAATGGATGTATAACATTTAATGTGCTCACTTCTTGAGGGATATTTTGATTGCTTCTCATTATAAGTAAGTATGTTATAAACACTAGCAGGTAGAAATTTGTGTAAACATGATAAGTTTTCAAATTATTTTGGTACATACCTTAGAGTTTAATTGTTAGATTGTGAGTTAGATTATATTAAGATCTGTTAGAAACTGTCAAAATATCTTGCAAGGTGGCTGTATCATCTTACATTTTTTAGCAGCAATGAATGAAAATTCATGTTGTTCCACAATTTCTTCAACATTTTGAATTTTGGGGCTTAGGCCATTAGTGGTTTTAATAGTGTTTTGGTGATATCTCAATATTGTAATTTAGATTTTGTAAAGAAAAATTATGTTGAACATATTTTCAAATGTTTAGTTAAATTTGCATATTTTCTTTCATGTAGTATATATATATCCAGATCACTTCAACACACATTAATCCAGAGGTTTGTTTTTTCATTGCAAAATTTTCAAAACTCTTTCTTCTATATATAAATTCATTTACCTGATATGTTTTATAATGTGTGTGTGTGTGTGTGTGTGTGTGTGTGTGTGTCTGTGGCTTTTCAGGCCATTCTCAAAACAGTGAAAAGACATAGCAATCTCTTACACAGCAATGTTTAATTTAAATTAAATCCGACTTTTCTTTTTTTCTTTTTTCTTTCAGAGCTTGGTCTGTGTTTATGCCATCTAATTCTTATCAACATTCAAGATCATGTAGATTCTAATGGGTGTTTTGTTGTGAGAAATGTATGGGATCATACATTCCAGTTAAGTCTATGATCCATTTTGAGTTAAATAATGTGGAAGTATAAGGCTTGTTTCTAGGTCAGCTCTTGTTACAGGGATGCTCAGTGTCCCTGAACTTTGTGGAAAGAACTTTCCCAATTGAATTGCCTTTGTTCCTTTGTCAAGGTTCTGTATATGGTATTTGCTTAGGTCTATCTTCAGGCTTTTCTTTCTTTCTTTCTTTCTTTCTTTCTTTCTTTCTTTCTTTCTTTCTTTCTTTCATTGATCAATTAGTTATGAAGCATCTGCTCTGCTTTAAATTTCTGGAAGAGAATGTGGAAAATTAAAGCTATGTTCCTTGAGTGTTTTATAGAATACCCCTGTAAAATCATGTTCTTTTCTGTGGAATGTCATTAACCATTGATTTGATTTCTTAAATAGATATAGGAACATTCAGATTGTCTACTTATACTTTATAGATTGATTAGTAGTTTATATCATTTTAAAAATTAGTCCATTTTATTTGATATATATTTTGTACATAAAGTTGTTCATAGAATGTCATAATTATCCTTTCAATGCACACTATGGGATCAAATTCATGACCATAATTTTGTGATGTTGGTAAATCATGTTCTTTTTATTCTTGGATAGCATGACAAGAGGTTTATAAATTTCATTGAATTTGTTTTTTAGAGTAAAGTTTTTATTTATTTCACACAATACATCTTGTGAATATTTCTATTTTGTTTTATAACACTTTTACATTACACCAAATCTCAAAAGAACTTCAAAAATTATTCTAGGAACTAAGATATAACATTCAGTTTATTCATTTAGTCTGTTTCCAAATGTTACATTTTCTTCCCAGTTGGAAAAGTCATCACTGTGTAACCTTTACTAATTTTTTTTAGCAGATAATTGCATTACTTCATAGTTTGTCAGCACTATCTGAGGTTGTAGAATAGCTCCTTTTTAATTACTTTTGATGTGGTACTGGGAATTGTGTCTTCCATGTGCCCATGACACTGGTCACAGTGGTGCACATCTGTAATCCCAGCTGCTGGGGAGGCTGAGGCAGGAAGATCACAAGTTCCAGACCTGCTTATGAAACTTAGCAAAACCCTGTTTCAAATGAAAAATAAAAAAGGCTGGGGATATAGCTCAGTGGTTCATTGAAATTTTTAAATGATCAAATTTTATTTTTTTATATTTTGTTTTTATTTGTCTTAAATATCTATCCTCTGTGGAGCTTTCTGAGTTTTTTAAATCTGTAGTTTGTTTTCTGTCTGTAATTGGAAGACATATTGGTTATTCTTTCCACAAATATTTTTCTTGCTCCATTCTCTTGTCTACTTTTAGCACCCAATGACACACACACAAAGTGTTTACATTTTTTTTAACAATTCTTGAATCCTCTGTTCTGTTGGTCTGGTTTTCTCTCTTTCTTTTCTTTTTTTTCTTCCTTTCTCTCCTTCCTTTCTTCCTCCCTCCTTCCTTCCTTCCTTTTTCTTTTTTTTTCTTCAGTTTAATGTTTGCTGTAGCTGAGGTGCCAAAAGCTTCAAGCTCTTCTATTGTCCTGTCTTTGTCACTTCTCTTGACTTAGGGTCTCTAATGATTCTGCAGAAAGATTCTGTGACTTGCAGATTTTTCACCTACAGTTCACTGTTATTTTTGCTGGAGCCTGGTTGCTAGAGTGTTGAAGTGTGAGAGACAGGATGCATGATTTAATTTTCCCACTGATTGTCAGACTTTCAGTGACTTCTATCTTAAAGCTATACTATGATTTGTATGCATAAGTGTTCTCTGAAAGGTCTGTATATAATATCTTGGTCACCAGTGTGGATGTGTTGAAAACCACAGCAGAACTTTAAGAAGTGGGGTCTGGAGGGAAATTCTCAGGTCATTGCAGGCATGCCCTTAAAGGAGAATGTGTTTTTCCAATTCCACTTCCTCCTTCCTCCTCACTCCCTACTCCAATTGGAAATGTGAACATTTATTTTTATCCAAGTTCCTGCCATGATGTACCCCACCAGAGATCAAGTCAATGTGGCTATTCAATATAATTCTTGAATTTCCAAAACTTTAAGCAAAATTAATCTTTTCTTTTTATAAAGTTTGTTGCCTCAGGTATTTTGTTGTGGCAATGCAAATCTGTCTAAGACAATCAACAATCTTTATCCATTTTTCCCAGTTGTGTACCTTCTCTGTTCTATCCTGCCTCCCAAACTCCTACTCCTTACCCTGGCTACAATGCTCTATTTCTGTAAAGCCTTGATTCCACCCACTTTAGCTGAGACAGGTAAGTACAAGGGTCTGGCTCTCATTTGGGATAAAGACCTACAAATTCCCTTTTCTGGGAAGTAGGCATCTGTTTCAGAGAGGGCACAGGTTTTTTCCTATAACAATTGCTTTTACCATTCTCTGGCTGTCATGCACATGAGATCCAGGGTAGTGGCTTTGGAGGTAAAGTGCAGAAAAATGTACCACCTCCTGGACTAGAACTGCAGGAGTTATCACTCACATTCAGCCTCCCACATTTGTCAAAATTACACTTAAGTGTTCTTGCCAGTTTCTGGCTTCAGCAGCTTTTCCTCCAGGTAGGTAGATCTTTGTGACTCTATGGATTTGCCTTTCTCTCTAGATTTCAGTGTTCATTTGCTTTGTGACCTCAAAGAAAAATGGGTCAAAGAAAAAATTATTGATTTTCAGGTTGTAGAGATGGAAGTGAAAACCTCCCCACTCTTTCTCTGCTCTATCTGGAACTGGAAGCTTCTTTGATTTTTATACAGTGTCAAGGCTTAATATGTATTTCTGATTTTTTTTTTACAGTTTCTAAAGTATATCCTAGAGGTGATGGGCATAAGAGACATTTAAAATTTAGCATTACTCTTTTGGGAACACTTACATGTTCAGAAATCTTTTATGTTATTTAAAGCAGAGTTAGCATTTCTTAAAAGAATTCTGCTAAATGAAATCACTCCATTAATAGATACCATTAAAAATATATCTAGGTTTATGATACATTCACCTAAAACATAGGGGGAAGGAGAATACATTGATCTTTTTTAAAAAAAAAATAGGTAACACATTTTTTTCCTTTCTATGGGGTTGTTTACAGAAATGTTTTTGTCTCCTGTTGCAGCCATTTTTAGAGATATTCATGAATCTAGAGGAATAAGAAAATAACTTTTTTTAAAAAACTGAAAACACAGAAATAGGAATCCAGTAGCCTACAACAATCAATTTCATGTGTGATTTTGGATGAAACTGATTTTTCAGTTTTTTCATATATAAATTGCCGATGATATTTCTATGCCACAGGCATCTTATATTTAGAAGATGTTCTAAATTATGTGATTCATAAGTAATAATTTTTAATTGTTTTATTTTTTTTAAATCCAGTTGAGGACCCTTTACCAATCTAATTTGCTTTGTGGTTCCCTGAAGGAACACCAATCCACAAATTCTCACTTGACCCCCACCAGTAGGAATTATTTATTTATACCTCTTACTTGGCACATATCGTCTCATGTTTCCTCACAATCTAATATTTACTTTCATAGATCAGAACTCAAACTAAGAAATCTTAACTTTTGGCCTAAGCTCATGCATCTAGGAAATGACTAACCTAGAATTCTGATATGGTTCCATCAAACATCAATAACCATAGTTTTATTAGCAATCTAGAATTTTATAAAAATTCATCTTTCATATATTAATCATGTTGATTTTCAAAAAATGGACAGAGACAGTCTGGGCTGCCTGAAACATGTTGACATTTATTTCTCTTCTCTGAGGCTACATGTCAGGTAAATGCAAATTCTAAAGCAAATCCAAACAGCATATGTTTTGCATAATACAATTATCATAGCCAAGAGCAAAAGAAGGAATTTATTGGGTTTTCTTGTCAACTACATTTTCATAAGCAACCTAACAACATTTTTTTCAATAGTGCTTATGAGACACATGTTTGAAACAAGAGTAGAGGCTTCATATAATGTGACCTTCCAAAATGTCTATCCTTCCATGTGCTAACAATAACAATAAGAGATTAAGCTGAATTCACTTGGGTGTCGATATGGTGAGGTTTAGCCTAACAAAATAACAAAAATAACAGCATAAATTATATTTGGATACATATTTATATGTATGGTATTTTAGAAAAGTGTAATTGAAACTGCTTAATATAAAAATAATTTTATAAGAGATGGCACCTGGGTGAAAATGCCAGGATTAGATTCTAGAAATGGTAATATCTAGGCCATATATTGAGCAAAAAATTGTGTAATGACTATGAAATTAACATTTTAATCAGATAGGTAAATTTTAGTTATATTTGATGTCTTTATCCAGCACATCTTATTTCATCTAAATGTCACTGATACTGGATCTCAATTTTAGTACACATATGTCTGTGAAGTTTATGATAGGAAGCATATACTAAGTTTGGTTTATGTGAAGTCAAATTATTTGAATATTTCAGGATTTTTCCTGAAATAAGAATAGAACAGATAAGAATAGAACTAACAGGTTGGTGGTTTGCTAATGGAACTGCTTCCTTTAAAGACAATAGGTCTGAGTAAGCATTTTTTAACCCCAGCTCACTGATGCTATTGGAGTGCTCATCCTGCACTTGAATGAATTCACATTTGTATTGTCCTATATAGTGGCTGTATAGCTTTGGACAATGATTTAATAACTTCAAGTCTCACAGTTGTTTTTGAAAATTAAATGAGATGATATTTTACTGCTTTTATACAAGAAAAGATTAAAATTTTTCCACTTGAGGTTTATATTATATTAAATTTAAATTAAAAAGCTTAATTACTAGCACTTAATTGTTTATAATTACAGAAATTTTCTTGTGGACAAAAAATTAAATTCCATGGTACAGCTAAGATTAATGTCCTGAGTACTAGAACTAGACAGACTCCAGTGTGTTTAAATTCAAATTCTGTGATAACAAAATGTTAATGGGAAGATGTGTTAACTTTGAAAAGCCTTACTTTTCTTACCTATAAATTGGGGATAAAATAGCTATCTTCAAGGAGCACATTATTATTATTATCTAAGTAGCATATTATTTTTAAAAAGTCTACAAATCATATGAACTCCTTAAATCGTGTATATTGATAATCAACTAAGAAGAAGCAGCTTTCTTCACTCTCATTTACTTTTCCTATTGTTAACATGCAAAGAAGTAGAATGTGGTCTTAAGCAGTATTCCCTATTCCTCCTGCCTAAGGGGCAAGTGTGAGTCTGAAGTGCAAAATAATATAAAGACATGGAGAATGTGTAAAATGGAAAGTGTATGCCCAGTGAGAACCTTTTCAAATTGGAAAAGTTTTAAATGGTAGTTTCACCAAACAAATCAAATCTGAAAGGCTAATCTGGCCCACTGGTCCCATTATAAACATCTTAAGGTGTTGCATGAGGAAGTTAGAGTGTAAAACAAATATCTTTGTTCTCCACTGCACTTTGTTCTTTTTGGCTCAGGGAAAATGCCTCCAAGTGTTAGCACTTAGATTGTATATTCTTCAAAGACGTGTGGCCCTGGAGGTCAAGAAATAATTTCAGAATTCGCACTTCTGGTGATTCTAAATCCATATAATAACTTCTGGAAGAACTATTGTTGGTAGGTGACTTACACCATTTTTGCTATGGGAATTTAAAACAGAACAAACATAATAGAAAATTTCAACTGCTGCTGTGACTTCAAGGAATTATATGTTTGAGAACATCCAGGATAGCACATTATATTTAGTCGTCATGTCTCATCTTTGAGATCAATCTAAATTAGAATCAGGAGAAAGCATGGAAAATAGCAAAAAGATATGCTTGCCATAACCTAGTGATCATATTCCACACATTACTCTAGTATTTATTAGAAAATATTTTTTGACATTTCCTTCATTATTGGAAAATAAATTTGCTCTTAACTTTTTCTTGAATGGATTCATTTTAATAAACTCATTGCAACTCTTCAGTCCAATAGAAAAGACTAGAAAATTCCCCTAATCCTTGGTCAATCTTTCTTTGTGCATTTGGTATACTGGCAGCTGTGGGAAGAAAATTGGAACTTCTGTGGCATAGCAACCCATCAGTGTTTCCATTGTCTACAACAGCTTTTTAAAACTTATTCCAAGGAGACCAGGGAGAGGTAGGAGGGGAAGAATAGAAAAGAAGGTACTAAGGAATAAAATTGACCAATTATGTTATCTGCACATGCAAAATATATAACAACAAAGAGAATATTATGTATAACTTAATGCACCAATAAAACATTTAAAAAAAAAACATATAAAAAACAAAAGTTACTCCACTCTCATCAAATCTCCCAACCCTAAGCATAAGTTTTCATCTTCTATTTCAAAAAGAAATTATTGAATAAGACTAGTCAAATTCATTCATTAATTAGAAGAATAAACAAGTTCCCTGGTCTCTATCTAAACACACTCTGTCCAACCTACCTCAAACACAGGCAAACAGGATTATTAATAAAAAATTCCTTTCTGGGTTGCAAATTGAGTAAGGTCCCTCTCAAAGCTGCCATTGTCCTATCTGATCCTGGAGGATAGGATCGATCCCCTTCAAATTCTCCAGTATCTCCTACACCTTTCTACAGTGGTACCTCATAAATATGTCATTAGATAACAAGGGTCAATGTGCTACCAGACACTAGGGTCATTCTGACCCTAGCATACAAAGGTCAGAACCATAATACTTAGACAAATTATTGAAGGGCCAAAATAAATAAGAAACTTTCATTGCTGTATGATTCTCTGACAATTATTTGAAACAAACATGAAGTGTATACCTAAATTACATAGCACAGGGTAAAATATTGACCATGCCTTTATAAATAAAGGAAATGCAGTATTTTATTGTAGAAAAGAATGTACTGAAGAAGAAAACACTTCAACTAGGTCTACTTTTACTAGCTAAATTGTTTTTCTCTTTTTTGTAATCTTATATTTCTCTTTCCAAATCACAGTAGAAACAATATGAAGTAAAGACATGTCATTTCCACAAGCACCTTCTTGCTTTTACCATTTTTTTTTCATATACACAGGTAAAACATAAGGCGATATTCATAAATGGGAATTCTTTTATTCAACACTGATCCATTAAAGGCAGATAGGGGCATGAAGAATAAGAGAAAGGGAATAAGATATTGAAAATGGGGAAACCATATAAAGATAAAACAGAGGAAATAAGCACACACAGAAGTACTCTGGAGAAATTAGACACAGAATGTAAATTGAGGGAAGAAGATATTTATGTCTAAATTTGTTTTCTATTTTACCATATGTCCCTGGAGGAATGTGGCATGTGATCTCTTTCCTTCATTCATGTAGTCCCTGCTGTACTGTCTATAGGGTGGTCATTGAAAAATTATATTTACTCAACAGCTAAGTAATCCAGAAGCATAAGTAAAGGTCTTCTCCCTGAATTGCCTTAGGTATGAATTAAAATGTAAACCTGTACAATATCAATAAAGCTGACATAAAACTTTTTGTTCCCAAAGATAGAAAGCAAAAAAGAGCATGGCCTTAGGGTAATATATTATGCCTAAAGGCTAACCCAGTCTCCTGCCACATATTATATTGGAGTGTTATTACATTTTGTCTATTAGAGGCACTATGCCCTTGAGATTTTACAGGGTTTTGAACATAAATCCTTCAGCAGCTCCAAATTTAGTTGGTGCAGAAGCATATACTATAGTTCTAATGCTCATGAGTGGGACAAAATACCAAACCATTTCTTGAGATGCCTAATGTGAGTGTCAAATTACCAGCCTCCACCAAGCAAAAGGGAATGCTAATTAAAGGGGTAGGACATGTTCCAGTTGTTCTAATCAAAGAGAGCTTAATCCTTCCATAAGCTGGCCGGCTTTGTTGGAGGAAATTCTGAACAACCTTGTTACTTTTGATAACTGTAAGCCACTGACTCGTGGCCCCCTGACAGCTAGCTGAGCATGTAATAACATTTCTCTGTATTTGGGGACTGGCTTAGCTGGCTTTATAATAGATTATTGTGGATGTTAAAGTGAAATGTTAGTCTTTCTTTAAAGCTCTGTATTCCCCAGTAATTAAGGTTATAAAAAGGGCACTGAGCACAATACAGTTTCAAGGTCGCCAAACATAGATATAACAGCCTTCAGTTTGTGTAAATAAGGTATTAACCATAGGTTTATTCTGCAATTGTATCATGAAAAATAGGTTTTTCAAGAGCACTTTGATAGGAAAGCATGTTGAGATATATAAGAAATGTGGCTTTTTCTTTTTAACTTTTTTCCTTTTAGTTTCCCCCAAAATAAAAAAATTAAAAAAAAAAAATGAATAAAAGGAAAAAGCAAGTGACATTACACAAAGTCAGGTAGAGGTATTTTATTAAAAATATATAATAAAAAAGAAGTTGAGGGGCTGGGTTTATGCTCAGTGGTAGAACACTCGCTTAGCATGTGCGAGGCCCTGGGTTGGATCCTCAGCAACACCTAAAAATAAATAAATAAAGGTATCATGTCCAACTACAACTAAAAAATAAATATTTTTTTTTAAAAAGAAGTTAAATACTATCAGTTAAAAGAAAAACCTGACACAAGAGCAGAACTTCAACCAAAAGCTTTGAGGTCATTGGGTATAATAAGAACTTTGGAGAAATCACAACCTTTGGAAAGAAAATATCCACAGAAACCCCACACAAGCAAGGATTTCCTATTATGTTTCAAGGCAGTGACCGTTATTGGCTGCTTGCTTCCAATTCATTGTAAATGGAAAAAAAATAGTTAAAGAAAAAATTCACCCAAGAGAGACATTTAACCACTGTTCAAAGGAAGAAACAGCTATAACTCCATTCAATTTGAGGTTGGATATTCCTTCACCATTTGAATCAGATCCTTATGGTAGTCATTACAATAGGGAGAAATGTTCCTTCAGACATTTCATAAGAAATACTCCTTTGTGATGTTCAATTGCCATATAATTTGAAATTAAAAGAGAGAGAGAGAGAGAAGAAAGATTTTCCATTTAAGTATTGTAAAGGTAAAACAACTTCCTATAAAGCAAAAGACTCACACTAATGGTGTAAATTTCTATTGCAGAGGGTCCTGGAGTTGGGAAAGCATAATTTATAGTGTCAGTAAGGCAATCATATTTTCATTTTATCAGATAAGATCAGGGCAGGTACTCCCCAAGGAGTGAACCTCTTTGCTTCAATTTTCAACTCATGAAAGGTAGGATGCGTGATGCTTTATAGTGCAGACAAAAATGTCACACCAGTAATTGCTATGCAGGTGCTTAAGTACTTGCCAAATAAAACCATAAATTATATTTCTCATGCATTAGGCATTAATTGTGTCAGTATTTAAAAGAACAATTACCACATAATATGTACCTTTTTAAAAGATGGAAATAATCAAGAAAATTATTCAAATAACCTTTTGTGAAAAACTTAGATTTCTTTTCCTTTGAAGGCATTTAAAATCTGCCTGATCTATCATCTAAGCTGAAATCTCCATTTTAGTCAAATTCATTCTATAAGGATGATATATATATATATATATATATATATATATATATATATATATATATATCATATATAAAATTAAAAATATTTTAATAAAGAAAAAATTATACAATTTGTCAAATAAACCTATAATTAATAACATAATGAAGTCACTTAAACTTACATGATAGAATAAAATCAAGTTTGCATAATCTTTAGGAAGTCAAAGTCATCCTAGAAATCACTTGTCCTCTTCTCTCTCACCAGACAAATTTATTCAGTTCACTCTTGGTAAAAAGAGAAATATTTCACACCCATAAGCCTAGAAACCTTTTTTGGGTCTCTCCTTCTGCCCACTCTTTTCTAGAGACAAACTCTATCTGATATTGATGATTGTGAGTACATAAACTCAATCTTGTCCAGTCAGATCCCTTCCTTGGTATAGTTCAAACAGAATTCAGGGGGGAAATATGTGATTTCCCTATTTGACTATAATACCATACACATGTAGTCAGAAGTGACTAAAATTCTGATCTCACTGAAACATTAACACATAGAAAGAAGCAAAGATATTAAAGCAAGATAGGCAATTTGATGGCTCTTGAGTTTCCGAATCCAGTCATCCTATGACCATCTCAAACACTGATATTTTTGGGATTCAGTCAGGTGTATTTATTTCCAATCCCCTTTGGTCTATGGTACTTTAGATTTCTGTTTCCTCATAAATAAAGTCACTGTGGGACATAGGTTAGTATTCCCATTGAACATTTTTTATTTAACTATGATGTGTTCATTAACTAAGATACATAAAACTTGTATTTAAGGATAACTTAACCATTTCCAAGGTAGGAGACTTTAGTCTATTATCTAAACCACTCTGTGATCCAATCCCTTATACAGTCCTAGGTTGTTTCTGAGAAATGCATTGTCAGGCGATTTTGTCATCATGTAAACTTCATAGAGTGTATTTATAGAAACCTAGACTGTATAACCTACATGTACACACACACACACACACACACACACACACACACACACATATATATATATATATATATATATATATATATATATATATATAATGTATATATGATTGCTTCTGGAGCCATTATGAACAAAAGGACATGTTTAAGTAAATGTAAGAGAAAATGATGCAATCAAGAGACATGCTAAACATGAGATGTACAAGACTAACTCCAGTGCACAGAGTATTGTTGTACAAGGTAAATAGTGGAAGGTGCCCACTCTAAAATATGATTAAAAGTATAGTATAGGTAATATGTAAACCAGTTGCCTAATAATTTGTAGTGATTATTAAGTATTAGGTAGTGTACATTACTATATGCCCTATACTTTTATAAGATTGACAGTGTAGTAGCTTTGTTTATACAAGTATCACCAGACAATAAGAATTTGTCAGCTCCATTATGATATGATGTGACCATTTTAGTTTATTCAGACTATTGTTGATTGAAACATCATTATGCAACATATGACTGTATTTATTTATTTATTTATTTATTTATTTATTTTAATCATAGGGTATGTAGAATTGAACCCAGGGACACTCAGCCACTGAGCCACATACCCAGTCCTTTTCAAATTTTTTAAAATTTTGAGACAGGACTCACTGAAGATGGCGGCGAGGGGAGTGCATTTTCCCCGTGTGCTGCTTCACTGTGTGGGAGTATGACAAGTCAGGACGGCTAAAGGATATCTTGTTAGGAATTTTCAGCAATAGTGGGGTGCTCCGGAACCTGGAGGAAGGATTTCCATCGCACGAGGATCAGCTACGGGGACTCAAACGCGAGAGGTTTGTCGCACGGAGGGTAACACTGCTTATTCAGCAAATCGCCCCGCGGCTAGAATCTGCAGCGTGCGCTGGGATAGAGACGCAGGGTTACCGCGCTGCAGTTTCTGCCAGCCGCGCAAGCACCGTACTCAGGGCTGAATTCTGGGTTCGAGACGGGGGAAGGAAGCGGTCCATCTCGGTTCTCCACACCGGTCAGACCACAGAGGAGGCCAGCAGCCACCATGTTGGTAAACTGACGTCACCACCCCTGTTTTCGACTGACCGCAGCTCATTCAGCTATAGAACAGGTAATTTCAGGCTGCAATTCGCCTGCGGCTTGCAGACAGATTGCTAGGGCTCAGCGCCTGGGTGCTTCTTAGAACCTGATCTTATCGGAGTGAATACCGAGCGCGGGGCGGCCGAGTTCCGGCTCCCGGAACCGCCCTGGCCCAGGGCTGGGGAGCCTGCGGAGGCTGCTTCTTGGACCCTGCTCCTACCAGGGCATACAACAAGCACTAAGCAGCTGAATTACGGCTCCCGGAACTGAGCCCGCGGGGACTGCTTCTTGGAGCTTACATTTATAGGAGCTTACACCGAGCACGGAGCGGCCGAGTTCCGGCTCCCGGAACTTCCCTGGCCCGGGGCTAGGAGCCCACGGAAACTGCATCTCGGTCCGGGTCCTGCTGAGGGCCGGTCAGGACTCACCCGGTGCTTTGGTTGCCCGGCAAGGGGAACGAAATGCTGCCATTCGCATAGGATACCAACATGGCAGAGATCTGATGTCTGCAGAAAGCGGCGGAGGAGGGAACTTCATCAATACCAGTGGTGACATAAGCAGTTGGTCTCCTGGTAGGGGGGCTGAGGCACAGTCACCCGAGTCTCCTCAATTTGTCGTTGAGCCAGAGGGAAGGAGCCGGGCCGCCGCCAGCGCCCGGAGCAGGCCCAGCGGCTCGCCAGCGTGGTGACCGCGTGACCCCAATTGGAGAGGGGGCGGAGCGGAGCCGCCACCCTCAACCGCAAGGTGGGCAGACCCGCGACCCAGTGGTACATGGGCGTGGTAGGAGGGGCAGGGCAGAGCCGCGGTTCGCGCTGTGATGAAAGAGCGTGCAAGGTAAACAGACCTGGGACAGCCTGGCGGGTCAGGCCCAGTGGCCTGCCAGTGTGGTACACACGTCACCCCAACTGGAGTAGTGGCAGAGCAGATCCTTCTCCCACGCCCGGATCAGGCCCTGCCGGTGTGGTGGTCACGTGACCCCAATTGGAGTGGGGGCGGAGCGGAACCGCCACCCGTGCCCGCAGGGTGAGCAGACCAGTGATCAACCTGCAGATCAGGCCCAGGGGTCCGCAGGCGGGGTAGGAGGGGCAGGGCAGATCTGCCGCCCGCGCCTCCAAGGTAGGCAGACCTACAACAGACCGGCGGATCAGGCCCAGGAGCCTGCCGGCGTGGTACAAACACCACCCTAATTGGAGTAGTGGCAGAGCAGAGTCGCCGCCCGTGCCAGGAAAAGGCCCAGCATCCTGCAGGCGGGGTAGTCACGACACCCCAATTGGAGTAGGGGCAGAGCAGAGCCTCCACCCGTGCCCGAAAGGTGGGCAGATCTGCGACCGACCAGCGGGACAGGCCCAGTGGCCTGCCGGTACGACAGACACGTCACCCCATTTGCAGTAGGGGCAGAGTAGAGCCGCCGCCCGCGCCTGCAGGGTAGGCAAACCTGCAACCGACCAGCGGATCAGGCCCAGTGGCCTGCCGGCGTGGTACACTCGTCACCCCATTTGAAGTAGGGGCATAACAGAGCCGCCGCCAGCTCCCAGAACAGGCCCAGTGACCTGCCGGCGTGGTAGCCACGACACCCCAATTGGAATAAG
Organism: Marmota flaviventris; assembly: GCF_047511675.1. Lineage (NCBI taxonomy): Eukaryota > Metazoa > Chordata > Mammalia > Rodentia > Sciuridae > Marmota > Marmota flaviventris. The sequence goes on along the minus strand of NC_092501.1, from coordinate 109,573,701 downwards.
GAGAGAGCAGAGCCGCCGCCCGCACATGCAGGAAAGATACGCAAGCAGTATGAAAAGACAAGGAAAGAAAGGACCACAAGCAATGCAGGTCAACGCAACTTTAGAAGAGGTAACAGCTGCAGCAGATGGAATGTCAGATAAAGAATTCAGGATATACATGCTTCAGATGATCTGGAGTATCAAGGAAGACATTAAACAGCAAAATCAGACAATGAAAGATCACTTCGACAATGAATTACACAAACAAATCCAGGAAGCAAAGGATCAACTATACAGGGAGATAGAGGTTATAAAAAACAAACAAACAGAAATCCTAGAAATGCAGGAAGCAATAAACCAACTTAAAAACTCAATGGAGAATACTACCAGCAGAGTAGAACACTTAGAAGATAGAACATCAGACAATGAAGACAAAGTATTTCAACTGGAAAAGAACATAGACAGCTCAGCAAGACTGTTAAGAAACCATGAGCAGAACATCCAAGAAATATGGGATAACATTAAGAGACCAAACTTAAGAGTCATTGGGATACAGGAAGGTATAGAGCTCCAAACCAAAGGAATGAGAAGTCTATTCAATGAAATAATACAAGAAAACTTCCCAGACTTGAAGAATGAGACAGAATCCCAAATCCTAGAAGCCTACAGGATGCCGAATGTGCAAAATCATAAGAGATCCACACCTAGACACATTATAATGAAGATGCCCAACATACAGAATAAGGAGAGAATTTTAAAAGCTACAAGAGAAAGGAAGCAGATTACATTTAGGGGTAAGCCAATCAGGATAACAGCTGATCTTTCAACACAGACTCTGAAAGCTAGAAGATCCTGGAATAACATATTTCAAACACTGAAAGAAAATGGGTTCCAACCAAGAATTGTGTATACAGCGAAATTAAGCTTCAGGATGGAGGATGAAATTAAAACCTTCCACGATAAACAAAAGTTTAAAGAATTCGCAGCTAGAAAACCATCTCTTCAAAACATCCTCGCCAAAGCATTACAGGAAGAGGAAATGGAAAATAACAATGAAAACCAACAGTGGGAGGTAGGACAGTAAAGGGGGGGGGGATAATCAAAGAGGAAAACAAACCATGTTTAGTAACAGAAATAAACAAATATGGCTGGAAGAACAACCCATATCTCAATAATAACCCTAAATGTTAATGGCTTAAACTCACCAATTAAGAGACACAGGCTAGTAGAATGGATCACAAAACAAGACCCAACAATATGGTGCCTACAGGAGACGCATTTGATAGGAAAAGACATACATACGCTGAAGGTGAAAGGTTGGGAAAAATCATATCACTCATATGGACTTCGGAAACAAGCAGGAGTGTCCATACTCATATCAAATAAAATAGATTTCAAGCCAAAGTTAATCAAAAGAGATAAAGAGGGACACTACATACTGCTTAAGGGAACCATACACCAACAAGACATAACAATCATAAATATTTATGCCCCAAACAATGGTGCAGCTATGTTCATCAAACAAACTCTTCTCAAGTTCAAGAGTCTAATAGACCACCATACCATAATCATGGGAGACTTCAACACACCTCTCTCGCCACTGGACAGATCTTCCAAACAAAAGTTGAATAAGGAAACTATAGAACTCAATAACACTATTAATAACCTAGACCTAATTGACATATATAGAATATACCACCCAACATCAAGCAGTTACACTTTTTTCTCAGCAGCACATGGATCCTTCTCAAAAATAGATCATATATTATGTCACAGGGCAACTCTTAGACAATATAAAGGAGTAGAGATAATACCATGCATCTTATCTGATCATAATGGAATGAAACTGAAAATCAACGATAAAAGAAGGAAGGAAAAAGCATACATCACTTGGAGAATGAACAATAGGTTACTGAATGAACAAAGGGTTATAGAAGACATCAAGAAGGAAATTAAAAAATTCTTAGAGATAAATGAAAACACAGACACAACATATCGGAATCTACGGGACACATTGAAAGCAGTTCTAAGAGGAAAATTCATTGCTTGGAGTTCATTCCTTAAAAAAAGAAAAAAACAACAAATAAATGATCTCATACTTCATCTCAAAATCCTTGAAAAAGAAGAGCAAAACAACAGCAAAAGAAGTAGAAGGCAAGAAATAATTAAAATCAGAGCTGAAATTAATGAAATTGAAACAAAAGAAACAATTGAAAAAATTGACAAAACTAAAAGTTGGTTCTTTGAAAAAATAAACAAAATCGACAGACCCTTAGCGATGCTAGCGAAGAGAAGAAGAGAGAGAACTCAAATTACTAGCATACGGGATGAAAAAGGCAATATCACAACAGACACTTCAGAAATACAGAAGATAATCAAAAACTATTTTGAATCCTTATACTCCAACAAATTAGAAGATAGTGAAGGCATAGATAAATTTCTTAAGTCATATGATCTGCCCAGATTGAGTCAGGAGGATATAGAAAACCTAAACAGACCAATATCAATTGAGGAAATAGAAGAAACCATAAAAAGACTACCAACTAAGAAAAGCCCAGGTCCAGATGGATATACAGCAGAATTTTACAAAACCTTTAAAGAAGAACTAATACCAATACTTTTCAAGCTACTTCAGGAAATAGAAAAGGAGGGAGAACTTCCAAATTCATTCTATGAGGCCAACATCACCCTGATACCTAAACCAGACAAAGACACTTCAAAGAAAGAAAACTACAGACCAATATCTCTAATGAACCTAGATGCAAAAATCCTCAATAAAATTCTGGCGAATCGGATACAAAAACATATCAAAAAAATTGTACACCATGATCAAGTAGGATTCATCCCTGGGATGCAAGGCTGGTTCAATATACGGAAATCAATAAATGTTATTCACCACATCAATAGACTTAAAAATAAGAACCATGTGATCATCTCGATAGATGCGGAAAAAGCATTTGACAAAGTACAGCATCCCTTTATGTTCAAAACTCTAGAAAAACTAGGGATAACAGGAACATACCTCAATATTGTAAAAGCAATCTATGCTAAGCCTCAGGCTAGCATCATTCTGAATGGAGAAAAACTGAAGACATTCCCTCTAAAATCTGGAACTAGACAGGGATGCCCTCTCTCTCCACTTCTGTTCAACATAGTTCTCGAAACACTGGCCAGAGCAATTAGACAGACGAAAGAAATTAAAGGCATAAAAATAGGAAAAGAAGAACTTAAATTATCACTATTTGCAGATGATATGATTCTATACCTAGCAGACCCAAAAGGCTCTACAAAGAAACTATTAGAGCTAATAAATGAATTCAGCAAAGTGGCAGGATATAAAATCAACACGCATAAATCAAAGGCATTCCTGTATATCAGCGACAAATCCTCTGAAATGGAAATGAGGACAACCACTCCATTCACAATATCTTCAAAAAAAAATAAAATACTTGGGAATCAACCTAATAAAAGAGGGGAAAGACTTATACAATGAAAACTACAGAACCCTAAAGAGAGAAATAGAAGAAGATCTTAGAAGATGGAAAAATATACCCTGTTCATGGATAGGCAGAACTAACATCATCAAAATGGCGATATTACCAAAAGTTCTCTATAGGTTTAATGCAATGCCAATCAAAATCCCAACGGCATTTCTTGTAGAAATAGAGAAAGCAATCATGAAATTCATATGGAAAAATAAAAGACCCAGAATAGCAAAAACAATGCTAAGCAGGAAGTGTGAATCAGGCGGTATAGCGGTACCAGACTTCAAACTATACTACAGAGCAATAGTAACAAAAACAGCATGGTACTGGTACCAAAACAGGAGGGTGGACCAATGGTACAGAATAGAGGACACAGAAACCAATCCACAAAACTACAACTATCTTATATTTGATAAAGGGGCTAAAAGCATGCAATGGAGGAAGGATAGCATCTTCAACAAATGGTGCTGGGAAAACTGGAAATCCATATGCAACAAAATGAAACTGAATCCCTTTCTCTCGCCATGCACAAAAGTTAATTCAAAATGGATCAAGGAGCTTGATATCAAATCAGAGACACGGCGTCTGATAGAAGAAAAAGTTGGCTACGATCTACAGTCGGTGGGGTCGGGCTCCAAATTCCTCAATAGGACACCCATAGCACAAAAGTTAATAACTAGAATCAACAAATGGGACTTACTCAAACTAAAAAGTTTTTTCTCAGCAGAAGAAACAATAAGAGAGGTAAATAGGGAGCCTACACCCTGGGAACAAATCTTTACTCCTCACACTTCAGATAGAGCCCTAATATCCAGAGTATACAAAGAACTCAAAAAATTAGACAATAAGAAAACAAACAACCCAATCAATAAATGGGCCAAGGACCTGAACAGACACTTCTCAGAGCAGGACATACAGTCAATGAACAAGTACATGAAAAAATGCTCAACATCTCTAGCTGTCAGAGAAATGCAAATCAAAACCACCCTAAGATACCATCTCACTCCAGTAAGATTGGCAGCCATTAGGAAGTCAAACAACAACAAGTGCTGGCGAGGATGTGGGGAAAAGGGTACACTTGTACATTGCTGGTGGGACTGCAGATTGGTGCAGCCAATTTGGAAAGCAGTATGGAGATTTCTTGGAAAGCTGGGAATGGAACCACCATTTGACCCAGCTATTCCCCTTCTCGGTCTATTCCCTAAAGACCTAAAAAGAGCATGCTACAGGGACACTGCTACATCGATGTTCATAGCAGCACAGTTCACAATAGCAAGACTGTGGAACCAACCTAGATGCCCTTCAATAGACGAATGGATAAAAAAAAATGTGGCATTTATACACAATGGAGTATTACTCTGCATTAAAAAATGACAAAATCATAGAATTTACAGGGAAATGGATGGCATTAGAGCAGATTATGCTAAGTGAAGCTAGCCAATCCCTAAAAAACAAATGCCAAATGTCTTCTTTGATATAAGGAGAGTAACTAAGAACAGTGTAGGGACGAAGAACAGGAGAAGAAGATTAACATTTAACAGGGATGAGATGTGGGAGGGAAAGGGAGAGAGAAGGAAAATTGTATGGTAATGGAAGGAGACCCTCAGGGTTATACAGTGGAGGAGGTAGAGAGTGAGGAGGGGAGGGGAGGGGAGAGGTGGGGAGGGGGGAGGGTGGAGGATGGGAAAGGCAGTGGAGCACAACAGACACTAGTATGGCAATTTGTAAATCAATGGATGTGTAACTGATGTGATTCTGCAATCTGTGTATGGGGTGAAGGTGGGAGTTCATAACCCACTTGAATCAAAGTGTGGAATATGATATGTCAAGAAATTTGTAATGTTTTGAACAACCCACAATAAAAAATTAAAAAAAAAAAATTTTGAGACAGGGCCTTGTTTAGTTACTTGGGCCCTCCTTAAGTTGCTGAGGCTACCTTTGAACTTGCGATCATCCTGCTTCAGTCTCTCTGCTGAGATTACAGACCTGTGTCACAACACCTGGCATATGATTGTATTTAATTAGGCAATAAGCATACCTGTCTCATGGAGATGTTATGATTTTTCTTAAATACATACATGAGATGTACTTGTATGTAGCACAGGATAATAATAATGTTAACAGCAAGAGTAAAATAATGTTAGGTTTATTAAGGTTATATATCTGATCCCCTAAGTTGATTATTACCTTTAATCATAATACAAATCTAATCCAAATTACTGTTATTATTCTCATTTTACAGATAAGGAAACTGAATAAAGAAGTACCAGTCTTAGCATCGAATCCCTTGTTGTTTTGAATCTCATATTTTTGTTCTTTTTTTTTTATTAGTCTTCCTTCTATAGTGTTAATATGAAACATCCCATAAAATTATTGTTGGTTATGTAAAGGTCTGACTCCTCAGCTAGATAATAAATGCTGTGAAAGCTGTAACTATATTAATCTCATTCTGCCGCCATAGTGCTTAGCACTGTGCATATTCTTTCTTGCTCTTCTCCAATTTTTTCCTTCATCCTTCCTCTCTTTCTCATTTACCTATGTGCAAGGGCCATTAAATCTGTCTGAAATTATTCAGTCCACTCTCTTTTTACCCAAAGTTTTCCTTACCAAATTAACTATTTTCATGCCAGGAAGAGCTATATTTTCATTCTTGTAACTGTTCTTATGTTATGGATTTGGATCAGGCAGTTTCTGAAATTAATCAGCTTTTGTTACTATAATCCTGCTCTCTTTAATCTTTGTCACTAGTTGAATGTTCCCTTAAAGACCCCATTGTCTCTGGTTCTGAATCCTCATCCCAGAGCCAGTATGGATCTCTAACTACAGACTTGCTAGCTTCATTATTAATGGTTGGTCACTTCCATGTTTTGATCCCGATTCTTTCTTTCAGGGTAAATGCTCCTGTTCCAAAAAGCAACATTTTTACCTCCACCACTTATACACATGCTATCACAACCATACTATGCATTTATAGTACAGGAATGGAAATTGAAGGCAAAGGGAGCTGGATAGCATAAATTCACCATATGCCTCAATGCTGAGGTGCAGCCTAAAAAGTTGCCAGTGCTGAGTGATGCTACATGAGATCAGGTCAGTTACAGTCATGGTTTGGTAAAGAATGATCTTTATTGTAAAGCACTCTTCTCTACTTCTTGCTATGTGCAGAAAAGTCTTCATCATCAAATCCACTTTCATGATATTTACAATATTTCATAATATTTACAGTATTTCACTAATATGTGTGTTGTGTCAAAATACCCGTCTACTACTCAAATACTCTTACTTTTAATAATTTCATAATTTATTTGCAAAAGCAAGTTACTTGTATTTAAGTAGAGAAAATGATTCCACATAGTCAATAAAAGATAGTATTAAATATTCTGAGTGTCAAGGAAATGACCTAGTTTATTTTAACTCATAAATTTCTGCAATATCTACAATTTAATTGACACATTCTTTAATGTAACAGAGTGACCATCATCACCAATATTACCTGAGTATCCTAAAAATGGTAGATTAGCAAGATACAAAGATAGAAATTATGAACCTTTCTCAATAACTATTTGAGTAAACTAAACAAACATAAACACAACTTAGATGTGTTAGCTTCCTTTAGGCATGGCATGGCAATAGTCAGATGTTTGGGCTGCTATGTAGAGGCTGCTGTTGGAAGTGTAAATTGGCATATACCCTCTTCAAACACTATTAGACATCACTGGTAAGGACAGACATTTTTTACATCTTCTGACCAAGTAATTATACTTCATTACACAACAAAGAAAAGTGTACATTTTGCCAAAGATAGGTAAACTGGAAACAACCACAATGGCTTATCATAATAAAATAAAAGCAAAACAGTGGAGATTAGGGTCCTAACTCCATGGTAGAGCACTTGCCTAGCATCTTAGCATGTGTCGGGCCCTAGATTTAATCCCCACTACTGCCAAAAGAAATTATGCCAACTCGACTAGCAAATACTACAAAGCAATGATAATTAACACAGTAATACAACATGCAAAAACATGAATGAATGTCTTAGTTCATTTGAGTTGCTAAAATAAATGGATGGAGTAGATTATAAAATATGGAAATATATTTCTCACAGTTCTAGGAACTGAGAAGCTCCAAAGTAGACCACCAGTAGATATAGAGTTTATTGAGAATCTACATTCTCATCCATAGATGTGTCCTCAAATAATGAAAGAGGTGGCTGAGCTTCTGGGGTCTTCTTTAACAAGGGCCCTACAAGAGAAACCCTCATTACTAATCACATCTCAAGGGCTTAACCTCCTGATTAACATACATATGGGGGAATACAGTCTTTCAGACCATAACAATAAATTTCATTTACACAGTACTAAGGGGGAAGAAAACAGACAAGACCTATTATGCAGTTGTGATTGTGTAATATTCAGAAAAAAGGACCGTATGTGGTTATAATACAGGATAAAGGTTAACATTTAGTGTAGAGTAGTATTAATACATATTTGGGCATACTGACTTTCTGAAAACTTATTGAGCTGGGCTATGATTATATATGTACATTTTGGGTTGCATATTATCCTTCAATAAATACTTTGTCTAAACCACAAAAAATAATAATAATTAAAAAAAAAATACAAAAATTGGCAAATATATGAGTATCCAGATGGGGAATTATCCAATCCTAGGGAAGTTGAAAGGGAATTTTGAAAGACACAAAGATTAATTGTAGTCTTGAAAATATAGGTGTAATCTAGCATAACTAATCTTGGTATGAGTATCTAATAGGATAAAGTTTAGCTAAAAATAATAGAATATGAACAAGTTAAGTTAATCTGTGTAGATTACACAAGATAGAAATACATTTCATTTTCAATTAAAAGGAGTTTTTTCCTATTCCCAACCCCCTTCCCTTCATTCCTTTTTTTAGTTCATATCTCATGCAATTACAATGATGGATCCTAATTAGAACAAGTTATACTTATTCTATACACCTATAATATGTTAAAATATACTCTAGTGTCATGTATATCTAGAAAGAACAAATGAAAAAATAAATAACAATAAAAAACAAAAAAAGGAGTTTTGAGGTATATCCAGGATAAATCTAAAGCATTTATCAGAAATCCAGGTTCTGACCACTGCAACAAGCTTGTATACAGCTATATTATCAAGGTCTTCTTGGTCCAGTATGACTACTGTAGATGCAGCTATCAGAGTCATGACATTGACTGGAAGAAGGAAACAAAATAAAAAGAAAAACAAATGGGTTTTGAAGTTGAACCTGTTCCTTTGGAGCTATTGTCTAATAGGAATCATACCACATTCCCACTTACATTTCATTAGTTACATGGTCACATTTATCCTATGAAGAGTTTGAAAATATCATCTTACATTATGAGAAGTAATATACCAAGTTTAAATGAAAGTTGATTTTTTGAGAGAGAGAGAGAATTTTTTAAATATTTATTTAGTTTTTTTAGTTATCGTCGGACACAACATCTTTGTTTGTATGTGGTGCTGAGGATCGAACCCAGGCCACACGCATGCCAGGTGAGCACGCTACCGCTTGAGCCATATCCCCAGCCCAAAAGTTGATTATTAATTGAAACAGGGCAAAGAAGTTTGTTGCAGTCACAAATGTCCTTACCGCTGTGGAAAATAAAAGGCTACTTATGGGTAAGAACTTAACTTTATAAAGTGCCAGTTTTAACAGAGTAGAACTGATTTGGAGTAAACAGATAAAATTTCTGTAACTGGAATATATTGTAACATGTGGCATCTGTTTTTGTGGAGCACCCATTAAAGTGAACTCATTTTCAAGTCTTATTTCATTAATTTTTATTTTCATTGTTGTATCCATATCTAAAATAATGGAGAAACAATTAGAACAGTGTGCGTTTTTTGGATAGTTGCATATGTAAATACTTGAGTTTATTTAAATGTTTTGAAATAAAATTATACTATGTGCATGCATGAATATATCATAATGAATCCCACTATCTTGTATAATTATAATGTACCAAGAAAAGACACGCACAAATGCACACACACTAAATAAATAAATAAACAAACAAACAAATGGAATCCGGGTTTTCACTGAATGAGTCATTATTATAAAATTTCTTTAATGGAATAAGCCTATCTAATGTTCTTAATCATCATTCTTTGAGCATAGACATAATGCAGCCAAATTCTTTGCCATGATGTAATACAGAAGATCTTTCTGTCTCATTTCCAACAGAATTCTCATTTCCATCTCAAACTCATTATCCAGTGTTCTATTCTGAGCCTTCACTGGAATCACCCTTAATACTCTGCTTATAGCATTCCAGGAATGTTATAGTCTTCTCCTTCATATTTTTTTCCAACCTCTTTCATAAACACAATTCTAAAACTGCCTCTATACTTTCAGGTCTAGTTACTGTAATGACCTTCCTACTCAATATCAATTTTTTATATTAGTCACTTTTTCTTTGTTATAATGAAATACTAGAGATGGGATAACTTTTTAAAGAAAATAAGCATATTTATATCACAGTTTTAGGTGCTAAAATTCAAAATAGCATTGTAAGGTTCTGATGAGGGCCACACTGCCTTGGCTGTGCCACATGAGAGCAGATTGCAATAGTGAGAACAAGTTCAGGAGAGAACAATCTCATCTTCAAACAGAAAGAGAAATAATGGTTTAAGGTGTGTCTTAGGTTTTTACAACATCTCAGGACACAAGTATTCCCTCTGGAGTACATACCTCAATGATCCAAGGACTTTAAACTAGTCCTCACCTCTTAAAATCTCACAACTTTCAAATACCCTTAACCCAGGGACAAAATCTCTAACACATCAACCTTTGAGGGAACAAAAAGCAGTTAGCCAAACCATGGTAAAAGAAGGAAACAGCATTCAAGACAATCTTTTTTTTTTTTTAATTCCTTATCATATCTTTCTACCAGCAATACTGGTTAGGGCAATTGTGCCATATAAACTTTCCCCCAAATTAAATATGCTTGGAGATCATAATTATAAATGGTGGCAAGAAATCTTTTTTGATCACCAACCTCTGGAACTGTTTCATGGCACTCTGCTGTGTTTCTTTAATACAGGGTTTCAGCCCAGAGGAGTTACCTACTAGAATGTACATCCCTTGAAAATAATTACTCATTTTTACACTTCTACAGAATCTAGCAAAGTGCCAATAATTAATAGACTTTTGGAATTTGATGATGAAATAAGTGGACTGGGTTGAGACAGTGGAAGATGGCTGTACACACTCAGACACAAACACAAAAATATCTTCTTTCTATAACATGAGACCAATGATAGAGCATTGCTGCTTAACACTCCTTAAAACAAGGATTTAATTAGGTGACTCTATCAGCAATTGAATATGAGCAGGAATGAGGAGTAATTCTATGGGCCTGATCATTCAAAAAGCAACATCAATGTGATCTCTTCTTCTGAAAGTATTCTGAGATCGTGGAGGTATTACTACCACAATATGACACAGATCAGCGTCACCATCAACACATGGAGAAAAGTTATTCCCAATTTTTTAAAAATTTTCTTTGTATCAGTATTCAACCCAGGGTTTCTTTTTTGGTTTTGTTTGAGAGAGAGAGAGAGAGAGAGAGAGAGAGAGAGAGAGAGAGAGAGAGAGAGAGAATTTTTAATATTTATTTTTAGTTTTTCTGGTGGACATAACATCTTTATTTTATTTTTATGTGGTGCTGAGGATCGAACCCAGTGCCCCGCGCTTGCCAGGCGAGAGAGCTATCGCTTGAGCCACATCCCCAGCCCAACCCAGGGATTCTTAATCACTGAGCCACATCCCTACCCTTTTTTAATTGGTTCTTTTTAGTTATACATCCCAGGAAAATCCATTTTGTCATAATTATAAAAGCATGAGGTATATCTTATTATAATTCAGTCCCAGGACCTCCCCTTACCCTTCCCCATCCCACTGTTCCTTTGCCTCTACTCTACTTCTCTTTCTTTTTTATTATGTGATGGGGTTTTTTGCTAATTTGCTAAAATGCTGAGGCTGGGTCTGAACTTGTGATCCTCCTGCCTCAGGCTCCTGAGTCACTAGGCTTACAAGGTATGCACCACTACACCTGACCAGTTATTCCCCATTCTAAGAATCATATTGAATTCTTGGCTGAGCAACCAATAATCTCTGAATCTTTAGAATTTGTGAATGTGTGTGTATGTGTGTGCACACACACACATGCACATGTGTTAAAGACACAGCATAACCAGAAGCAAAGAACACTTTTTAAAGATAAAATGTATAACCTTTTCATTTTTAATGTAATTTAATCTCTGAATAGAAGAAGGTCAATGGAAGCTTATTTTCAACAAAGGCTTAGATATTGTGTGTTTTTTATTTGTCCCTTTCTTAAAATCTTATGAAAGTATTTTAAAAGTTTGAACTTGATCGTTTATTTTACTTCTTTTTAAATTAGGCTAAAAGCTTATTTAATTGGATTGAAAGCTTTTCCAAATATAAGCATCTGTCCCTGTGACTTTTATGAAATGTTTGGGATTCTTTTTTTAATGTAAACATATACATATATGTATATGTATATATATATATATATTTTTTTTTTCAGTTACTGTCATCAGTAATTATAAAAAGTTTGAGCTATCATATATTAACTCTTATATTCCCTAGTATATATTGTGAATGCCTCCTCAAAATTAAGAACTTCTTAAACTCATATTTATTGATATTTTGGGTGGAATAATTCTTTTATGGGAGACTGTAATACATATTGTAGGATATTTAGCAGCATCTCTGGCTTGTAAATCTGTAGATACCAATAATATCCCACCATTTGTAACAACCAAATTTGTCTTCAGATATTAAATACTGCTGCCAAGTGGTCCCTGGAGTTTCCAAATTCCTCCTGATTGAGAACCACTGTGATTTGAATTTTCAGGCCCTACTTAATTACCTGCATTTACTTATAAAATATAGGTATATATCACCAGGGAAGATAAAGTAGTTTCATACAACATATCCCAGTTATTCAAATGGAGTAACTTCATGCTAAAATATCTTTTTGGCTTTGTAATTTAAAAGCTGTAAATTAAAAACAAAAATCTGTGTTAGTTTGAAGGGTAATAAAAAATAGCTTCAATTTTTTATGAATGTATGGCACAGAGTATGTTTTCAAAGTAAATCTGGTGATAAAATTCTAACCTTCTCTGAGTTAATAGTTCCATGAATAGATATATTTGATATGAAGAGATATTGTTTATTCATTTATTCTAGAAGTACTGTGTTGCCAAGCATAGGATCTATGCAGAGGGCTGGAGTCACAGTAGAAAGCTGATAATTATAGTGATGTCTTATAACTTCTTCGTAGACTCTATTGCTCCATCACTCCACTATAAATACCTACCAAATTCACATATTTATGTCTGTGAAAGTAAGATTTGCACTTAATTTTGCTTAAAATCTATACAACATTATTCCACAAGGAAAAAAAAAGACTTTGAGATATGCAGTTTATAGTCATGATGTTTCTTTCATTCAGAATTCACATTTGAGTGTTGAGTTAAATGTCTAAAATGTACACATTTGCATAGATAATGGCATTGCCATTATAATGTATGTAAAGGGAACATAAAATATAACATTTTTATAGAAGTTCATATTTTAAATTTATTGCTGATATCATGATATTTTTATTTGGGGAATAATTTTGCTTTTATTCCTATTTTCATTTGTTAAAATAAAATGGTCACTACTGGCTTGTACATTCCAATAGTACAAAAGAAGAAAATTTTCAACAAAGGCTTAGATATTGTAAGTTTTTGATTTGTCCCTTTCTTAAAATATTATGAAAGTATTTTAAAAGTTTGAACTTGATTGGTAATTTATTTTACTTCTTTTTAAATTAGGCTAAAAGCAAATTTCAAATCAAAGCTCAATCATTAAAACACTTTGTTTCTTCAGATTAGAACTTGTATTTCTTTCATATCAATGAATTTGCTAACACTCCCTACTTACAATTTAATACTAATGTAAAGTTGCTTTTCTGACTATAAAGGTGGTTGTTAGAGGGTCTAATTGACCAAGGTTGTTACTATCTAGACAATCTCTAGAAAGGTAGAACTGTAAGGGGATTTTCTTTAAGTTGTTCCTCTGTACCTTAAGGGTCCTCCATGTGACACGGTGCCCTTGACAGAAAAGAAGCAGTGAAACTCATATAGAAATCCTGCTTGGCTTGCAACTCTGTAGTCTTTCTCTATGAGACACAGAAGTGTCTTGCATGGAGTAGGCCCTCGGTTGACAATGGCTGACTAAGAAGGATTGACTTGAGAACAGAATGTTACCTTATTCACTCATCCAATGGGGAGTCGTTCACTGTGGTTCTGTGGAATGTCAGCACTAAGTCTAGCCATGCATGTTTTCATATCCATAGACAATTTGGGAGCTTCACAGCCTCCTCTGCCTGTGAGTGATGTCTGGAGAATGTAGGACTGTCACTGCATTTAGAAATCATACTGCTAGTGGCAAAATATAAACATACAAGTTAGAGAACCAGCTCTTAATTGTTACTAGAAATAGAGCTTTCCCTCTAGAGCAATATATTTCAAAACAGATTTTGAAACATTTACTAAAACATGAGCAAGTAATAGATTTCTCAACCTCTGGGGCATTTCGGTCTTTATATTTTTAGCCATTCTTCTATCATTTAGAAAAAGAACACCAGCTCCAACATCCCACAAGGGCAATATTTACTCTGGGACTTTGAATTGCAAAGAGTCTATTTAGCTGTGAGTTTTGTTGATACATAACCTCTGATGTTTCAGGACTTGTGAGCTTGAAATTCCTGCACTTGAGAGCTTGGGTAGGACTCTGTCTCCTTCCACTACACATAAAATCTCTAATTAGCTGATTATTCTAACACCTTAGCTAACACCCTTATCTGAGAATACCTTCTGCTGACCCTGGCATGATAGAAGAACAGTACCTTGTTTGTGGCTTCTCCCTGCCAAGTCTGATCCCTCAATCCTTCTTCCAGACCAAGCAAATATGATAGGGAAAGGCAAGATGCAAAGAGGTGGGTGGAGAGAATAATTAGCAAGTGTATCTCTTTATTATAGCAAGTAGCTTCAGTCAATGTCAAATTCTTTTCTCCTTATAATGTACTTCTGTTCTGCAATTTTTTTCTAGTCTGCTTCTAACCTCCTCTCACATAGATGTATGCATAGATTGATGTAGAGGTAAATATTGAACAGTTAACAGGAAAGCATTCTCAGTTTTTTTGTTTTCTTTTGGCACCTTCTAACCCACAACTTATTTTTACTAGAAATACCTAAGGCATGAGAATGACATCAAAAAGGCAATAACGATGCTATACTTATCTAGGGGAAATATGAATCTAGTACAGCCCATATGCAGAATCATCCAGCTATTGTTTTATCCAGTTAATATGTAAGCACCTAATGACACATTTAAAAACTATTTTTTATTGTAGATGGACACAAAACCTTTATTTTATTTATTTATTTTTATGTGGTACTGAGAATCGAACACAGTACCTCACACATGCTAGGCAAATGCTCTACCACTGAGCCACCACCCAGCCCGAATAACATATTTTTACTGAACATGGTAACATTTATTTTGAAGAGGAAAATTATTATCCTTTATGTATCTACAACAGCTAAAGTTCAAGTCAACCATCTAGATTGTTAGGGTCAGTATTTGATAAGTAATGATCACTTTATTTTTGAACAATCTTACTTTTGATAAATAACTTCCAGGTACTAATTGTTACTTTCACTATTTTATAAAGACAGTTTGAGTGTGGGGTCAAGCTAACCTTTCATTAAATCAAAGCAGTGAACCAGATGCTTAGAATAAGGATGATAATTAATCCATGGCCTTGTAGAGAACAAAGGCTCATTTGAAGAAGTCATTTATATGCTGGAATCATTTCTTTTGTTCTTGTTTGTTTTATATCTCATGGTAATTGAATTCATTAGAGATTTGAGGAACATGTTAGATAACATTTATTATGTGACTGGATATTGGCACTTTAGAAAATCTTCCTCTATGTACCTAGAGGATCAATTTACTTTTGCACTAAAATTAAACATACTTAAAATTAAATGTAATCAAAAGATGAACAACAAACTCTACATTGCTTTTGTGGATTTGCTTTTTAACAGATGATCATTAATAGATCTTTCCTTAGAAAGTCATTAGAGGAAACAGATTCAAGCAAGTCTGGTTAAATGCGATTAGGTCAAAATGTAAAATTCTATTCCTCTCATATTTGTATTAACAAAGCTAGGTTCTAATCCTTATTAATTACTTTTGCATAATTCTTCCATATTGTAAAGAAAAATGAGTTCTGATGATACAGTGTAATTTTTTTTTACAAAGATTCTTCTTCTGCTATATACCTTTATTCCTGCTGCATAAGAAAAGCAGAATACTTTTATATGTTTGAAAAACACAGTTCTTCTTACATATCTCATAAAAGAAACATCTCAAAATTATAACCTTTGTATAAAAATTACAGAAAATTTCTGAAACAAATTGGAATTGCAAACAGCAAATTCTAACAGAAGAAAATAACCTAAAACCATTAATTCAACAAATATTTACTTTGATATCTACTATATGCCACTATTCTACTTAATATTAATGTAGAAATAAATATTCTATGATAAAAATTAAAAACCTCAATGGGAAATTTTTTAAATGTAAAAGCATTTATAGAATGCACAAAATAAACAGCCCACAAGGTAAACTGGAAAATAATTAAAGAAAAATAAGTAAATGAAAAACAAATAATTCTATTAAAAAACCAAACTATATAAAATGCTGCCAATAGGTCAAGGAAAAAGAATTTTATTATTTTTCTTTTTGTAATACGATAGTTTGGAAAACATTTGTTGGAATAAATTTTCCTGTAATGAGTGGTTTATGTGAAGGATAAGAGTAAGTGAAGAAAAGACAGTGCTGAGGACAGATAAGGTATTTGGAATAAGAAATAAAATGGTGACCGACAGAGAGCCAACTGAGTCAGGGGTTTAGTGCAATAATTTGTTACCCTGATATTTATGCAATAATGCATACGCATTAGGAAAAAGGGCAAGAATAAAAGGCCAAAGGGAAAAAATAAAAGGCAAAGCACAACTGCTTCCATCAGAAAAGGAGTTTTAAAAAACAGGTAGGTTCTACTGGTTTGGTGGCAATTTCAGTTCATCTGATTAAATGACTCCTACTTCAGTGTATTAATTCTAAAAGCAAGTGGTCTGCATGAATGCTAATATTTATGAATGTGGAAAAAGGGGGAGTTAAGGGGAGTTTAGCATTGATGGAGACCTAAGTAAAAAATTAAAATAACTACTATATAAATATAAATGAGAACAGAAGAAATTATGAGAGGATAACAAGTCATGATTTTGATTCTGAGTGAGGTCAAATGTAATAGTATCCTTGGTGACACATACTTAACATCATTCGGCTGGTGTCTCTGGAGTGCTTAGTAGCCAGGTGTGTATGTTTGTGTGTTTGTGTGTAGAAAACACATGCTTTCTTTCCTCTAGGAGTGTAATTAAAGCATAATAGAAAAAAAAAGAAACTAAAAGAACAACAGAATCATAGAAACATTGATGTGCTAGACAAGCAATCTTATAAAGAAGAGTACTTTTTAAGAGATTATGAGAAGAAGAAGATGGTGAGAAAATACAGAGTTTAAATAACATAATGTTGAATAAAATGTATGCTGATATTGACTGAGATGATTAAGCTGGTTTGTGTTTTAGGAGGAGAATGTTTCACGTTCTAATTGAATGTTTCCCAGTTATGAGAATATACAGTGTAGGTAAATACTAAGAGAAGATAAAAGTCATTTTAAAAAAATCACAGATGGTTAGAGTACTAAATCTTGAAGTCACACAAAAAGGATTCAGATTATTTTTCAGTGTGAAAAGTACTCTGAATATAATGGATAACAAGAGAAATATTCAAACCTATCTGAGAGTAGTGACAGCAAAGAAAGCTGACTTTACTAGAAAGTAATCGAGTAACACTTCAGAGTGGATAAAAAGAAGGAGAAAGAAAATATTTTGTTGTGGAAAGTGCATGGCATTTTGAATCTGACAGTCCTGCTTTCATGTCCCCACTCCACATTTTATTAGTTCTGTGGTATCATCTGATACGAATCTTGGCTTTATCAACAGTAAAATGGGTATTCACTCAGCACATATGTATTGGGATATTTCTCTATGCCAAGGAATGGGTTACATACTGAATAATCACATCTTGTTCACAGAATTGTTTTTAGGGAAAAAATGTACATATGAAGTAGGATGTATATGCTTATTGTCTTTTTATTTATTACTATAATCTTGAACTCCTATTCGACTTATATTGCCACCATAATATTTTAAAAAGTACATATTTTATTACTTCTATGTGAAGATAATTCACAGTTACTAAAATACCACAAAATAGACTCATCTTTGAATAAAGTACATCTGAGTCTCGGAAGCAACATGGCGGCGGGTATGGAGGTATCAAGTCTCTGACCTCTCCAGCTTCGCGGGTATAGGGAGTCTTAAATTGTCTAAATGCTGTTTGCTCAAGATCACTAGGCATTGCTGAGCTAACATGGATCTGGGGCGAATAGCCTGCTCCTCTCAGAACACACACCGAGCCCATAGCGGCCGAATTCAGGCTCCTGTTCGCCTGCATCTCCCAGACAAACTGCTCAGGCTCAGTGCTAAACGAACCCATGAAACTGCCTGTCGGTACCGGTCCCGCCAAATCCTGTGGAGGTAAATACCAACCGAACCTTCATAGGCAGTGGCAATAGGATTGAGACGGGGCTTGGGAGGGCAGGTCAGGACCCACCCGTTACTTTGGTCACCTGGCAAAGGGAACAAAATGCTGCCATTTTCATGGGATACCAACATGGCAGAGAACTGACATCACCAGAATGCAGTGGAGGAGATAACTTCATTGAAACCAGCAGGGAAACCCCTCCCAGCTCTCCCGTGAGCACAATAGTCAGACCGAGGGATTCAGGAGAGATGCAGGACCCATGGCGCGGGACCCCCGGCTACCACTCCCACCAGCGCAGAGAACTGAGGTCGCTTGCACCAGCTCCCGTGGGCATGGCTACCAGAGGGCAAGCAAAATTAGCCAAGGGCTCTCATCCCCAAGCTCCACAACCTTAGGAGCTGAGGGACTGGCAAGCAGGGAGAGTGTTCCCAGTTGTTCAAGAAAATAGGGCTCCCTTGAGCAGCAGACCTGGCGCGTAACCAGTATTGTGGTGAGCGTCACCTGTGAACGGGGCCAGTGGCGAGGTGACTAGACACAAGAAAATGCCCAAGACACTCAGGAGTGGAGACACGCCCAGTCGGGGAAGAGGAGCTGCTGCACAGTGAATGGTTCCCGCGCATTGAGAGGAGAAGCTTGGCCTGGTGGGCACAGCTCCACCTACTGGAAGAGAAGTTAATCGAACTCTAAGACTGCATTTTTTTATTTCTTTTTTTAATTTTATTTTTTTTCTTTTTTAATCTTTTAAAATATTTTTGTATTATTTTTTATTTTTTATTTTCACTTTTTTGATTATTTTTTTAAATTGTTTCTTTTTTTATTTTCTATTTTTTTCTTTTGTCTTTTCATTTCTTTTCAATTTCCTTGTTCCCCTTTCCTTGAATTCTATCTGTTTACTCTCATTCTCTTTAGTGACTTCTTCCCTTCTCTTCTAATACCTTTCCTCCCAAGCAATATGATGCTGTTTATGTGTAATTTACTAAATATGTATAGGTCAATGTTCCGAGACGTTGTATAGTGCTACCAAGACCCTAACTTCCCCCAAATACTCTAGACCATTCTCCTGTTAATATCCCTCATCAGTAGAGCATCCTTCCAAGGTTGCCAAGAGATACCAACCTCAATACCATCACATCATTCGACCTAAATATAAGTCCCAAGACCAAACCACAGTCTGCTATATGCCATCAGAATCCATACACAGTTTAGGAAACGAATGAATCTACACTAAAGTGCAACAAAACTCATATTCTCTAGTCATAGTCTCCCATCACAAAAGAGAGAACCCAGAGACACACAAAACCAAATAAATTTATAGGAGTAAACAGTAACTCAGCAGTCAAACAGAGCAAGAAGTAACATAAGCAGCATGAAAAAGCAAGGAAGAAAAGGAGTACAAACAATGCAGGACAGCCTAAATATACAGGAGGACCTAGAGGCATCAGAAAAATGGTCAAATAAAGAACTCAAGGAATACCTTAGACAGATGGAATGGAATCTTAAAGAGGATATGAGACAGTGAATTCAAACAATGAAAGAACTCATTGAAAATGAAATACACAAGCAAATAAAAGAAATAAGAATCTTTATCAGGAGATAGAGATTATAAAAAAACAAACAATAATTTTAGAAATGAAGGAAACTATAAACCAAATTAAAAACTCAAATGAGAGTATCACTAACAGAGTGGAGCAAGTAGAAGCCAGAACGTCAGATAGTGAAGACAAAATATATCATCTTGAAAAGAGTCTATCCAACTCAGGAAGGCTGGTAAAAAATCACGAGAAAAACATCCAAGAGATATGGGATAACATAAAAAAAAACAAACTTAAGAATCATCGGGATAGAGGAAGGTATAGATGTTCAAACCAAGGGAATGAACAACCTGTTGAATGAAATAATTATAGAAAACTTTCCAGATGTAAAAAAGGAAATGGAAGTCTAAATTGTAGATGCATACAGGACACCGAGCATACAAAATCACAGTAGACCAACGCCAAGACACATTGTTATGAAGATATCCTATATACAGAACAAAGAGAAAATATTAAAAGCTACAAGAGACAGGAGGCAGATTACATTTAGGGGTAAACCAATAAGGTTAACAACGGATTTTTCATCACAGACGCTGAAAGCAAGAAGATCCTGGAACAATGTATTTCAAACTCTGAAAGACAATGGATGCCAACCAAGAATTTTGTATCCAGCAAAATTAAGCTTCAGGGTATGACAACGAAATAAAAATCTTTCATGATAAACAAAAATTAAAAGAATTTGCAGCCAGAAAACCAGCATTGCAAAGCATCTTGAGCAAAACACTACACGAGGAAGAAATGAAAAACAATAACCAAAACCAACAGTGGGAAGTACCTCAGTAAAGCCAGAGAGCGGGGGGAAAGCTAATCATGGAGAAACAAACCAAATTAAAAAAAAAAAAGATAAATAATCAAACATGGCTGGAAGTACAAATCATATGTCAATAGTACCTCTAAATGTAAATGGCTTAAACTCACCAATAAAGCGACATAGGCTGGTAACAT
Organism: Marmota flaviventris; assembly: GCF_047511675.1. Lineage (NCBI taxonomy): Eukaryota > Metazoa > Chordata > Mammalia > Rodentia > Sciuridae > Marmota > Marmota flaviventris. Next base: position 109,552,900 of record NC_092501.1, on the reverse strand, counting down.
GGATTAAAAAAACAAATCCAACAATATGCTGCCTCCAGGAGACACATTTGATTGGAAAAGACATACACAGGCTGAAGGTGAAAGGTTGGGGAAAAAACATACCACGCACACGGTCCTCGTAAGCTAGCAGGGGTGGCCATCCTCATATCGAATAAAATCGACTTCAAGACTAAGTTAATCAAAAGGGATAAGGAAGGACATTATATACTGTTAAAAGGAACCATTCACCAACAAGACATAACAATTATCAATATTTATGCACCAAATAATGGTGCTGCGACGTTCATAAAACAAACTCTCCTCAAGTTCAAGAATCAAATAGACCACAACACAATAATTATGGGTGACTTCAACACTCCTCTCTCACCATTGGACAGATCCTCCAAAAAAAAGTTGATAAAAGAAACTATAGAAATCAATATCACAATCAATAACCTAGACTGAACTGACATATATAGAATATATCAACCATCATCAAGTGGATATACTTTTTTTCTCAGTAGCACATGGATCCTTCTCAAAAATAGACTATATATTATGCCATAGGGCAATCCTCAGTAAATATAAAGGGGTGGAGATAATACCATGCATTTTATCTGATCATAAAGGAATGAAACTGGAAATCAACCATAAAAGAAGGAAGGAAAAATCATACATCTTATGGACAATGAACAATATGTTACTGAATGATCAATGGGTTACAGAAGATATAAAGGAGGGAATCAAAAAATTCTTAGAGACAAATGAAAATACAGACACAACATATCAGAATCTATGGGACACAATGAAAGCAGTTTTAAGAGGGAAGTTCATTGCCTGGAGGTCATTCCTCAAAAAAAGAAGAAACCAACAAATAAATGAGCTCACACTTCATCTCAAAGCCCTAGAAAAGGAAGAACAAAACAACAGTAAATATAGCAGAAGGCTAGAAATAATTAAAATCAGAGTGGAAATCAACAAAAGAAACTATTGAAAAAATTGACAAAACTAAAAGTTGGTTCTTTGAAAAAATAAATAAGATCAACAGACCCTTAGCCATGCTAATGAAGAGAAGAAGAGAGAGAACTCAAATTACTAACATACGGGATAAAAAGGAAATATCACAACAGTTGCTACAGAAATACAGAAGACAATTAGAAATTATTTTGAAACCCTATATTCCAATGAAATAGAAGATAGTGAAGACATCGATAAATTTCTTAAGTCATATGATTTGCCCAGATTGAATCAGGAGGATACAAACAATTTGAACAGACCAATATCAATGGATGAAATAGAAGAAGCAATCAAAGGACTACCAACCAAGAAAAGCCCAGGACCGGATGGGTATACAGCAGAGTTTTACAAAACCTTTAAAGAAGAATTGAAACCAATACTTTTCAAGTTATTTCAGGAAATAGAAAAAGAGGGAGCCCTTCCAAATTCATTCTATGAGGCCAACATCACCCTGATTCTGAAACCAGACAAAGATACCTCAAAGAAAGAAAACTACAGACCAATATCTCTAATGAACCTAGATGCAAAAATCCTCAAAAAATTCTGGCGAATCAGATACAAAAACACATCAAAAAAATTGTGCACCATGATCAAGTATGATTCATCCCTGGGATGAAAGGATGGTTCAATATACGGAAATCAATAAATGTTATTCACCACATCAATAGACTTAAAGATAAGAACCATATGATCATCTCGATAGACACAGAAAAAACATTTTACAAAGTACAGCATCCTTTTTGTTCAAAACACTAGAAAAACTAGGGATAACAGGAACTTACCTCAACATTGTAAAAGCTATCTATGCTAAGCCTCAGGCTAGCATCATTCTGAATGGAGAAAAATTGAAGGCATTCCCTCTAAAATCGGGAACAAGACAGGGATGCCCTCTATCACCATTCTATTCAATATAGTCCTCAAAACACTGGCCAGAGCAATTAGACAGAAAAAGAAATTAAAGGCATAAAAATAGGAAAAGAAGAACTTAAATTATCACTATTTGCAGGTGACTAGATTATATACCTAGAAGACCCAAAAGGATCTACAAAGAAACTACTAGAGCTAATAAATGAATTCAGCAAAGTGGCAGGATATAACATCAACATACATAAATCAAAGGCATTTCTGTATATCAGCGACAAAATTTCTGAAATGGAAATGAGGAAAAACACCCCATTCACAATATCCTCAAAAAAAATTAGAATACTTGAGAATCAACCTAACAAAAGAGGTGAAGTATTTATACAATGAAAACTACAGAACCCTAAAGAAAGAAATAGTAGATGATCTTAGAAGATGGAAAAATATACCCTGTTCATGGATAGGCAGAACTAACAACATCAAAATGGCGATATTACCAAAAGTTCTCTATAGGTTCAATGCAATGCCAATCAAAATCCCAACAACATTTTTTGTAGAAATAGATAAAGCAATCATGAAATTCATATGGAAAAATAAAAGAACCAGAATAGCAAAAGCAACTCTAAGCAGGAAGTGTGAATCCGGCGGTATAGCAATACCAGATTTCAAACCATACTACAGAGCAATAGTAACAAAAACAGCATGGTACTGGTACCAAAACAGGCGGGTGGACCAATGGTACAGAATAGAGGACACAGAAACCAATCCACAAAACTACAACTATCTTATATTTGATAAAGGGTCTAAAAGCATGCAATGGAGGAAGGATAGCATCTTCAACAAATGGTGCTGGGAAAATTGGAAATCCATATGCAACAAAATGAAACTGAATCCCCTTCTCTCACCATGCACAAAAGTTAACTCAAAATGGATCAAGGAGCTTGATATCAAATCAGAGACTCTGCGTCTGATAGAAGAAAAAGTTGGCTCCGATCTACATATTGTGGGGTTGGGCTCCAAATTTCTTAATAGGACACCCATAGCACAAGAGTTAATAACAAGAATCAACAAATGGGACTTACTTAAGCTAAAAAGTTTTTTTCTCAGCAAGAGAAACAATAAGAGAGGTAAATAGGGAGCCTACATCCTGGGAACAAATTTTTACTCCTCACACTTCAGATAGAGCCCTAATATCCAGAGTATACAAAGAACTCAAAAAATTAAACAATAAGATAACAAATAACCCAATCAATAAATGGGCCAAGGACCTGAACAGACACTTCTCAGAGGAGGACATACAATCAATCAACAAGTACATGAAAAAATGCTCACCATCTCTAGCAGTCAGAGAAATGCAAATCAAAACCATCCTAAGATACCATCTCACTCCAGTAAGATTGGCAGCCATTATGAAGTCAAACAACAAGTGCTGGCGAGGATGTGGGGCAAAGCATACACTTGTACATTGCTGGTGGGATTGCAAATTGTTGCGGCCAATTTGGAAAGCAGTATGGAGATTCCTGGGAAAGCTGGGAATGAACCACCATTTGACCCAGCTATTGCTCTTCTCGGTCTATTCCCTGAGGACCTTAAAAGAGCATACTATAGGGATACTGCCACATCAATGATCATAGCAGCACAATTCACAATAGCTAGACTGTGGAACCAACCTAGATGCCCTTCAATAGATGAATGGATAAAAAAAAATGTGGCATTTATACACAATGGAGTATTACTCAGCACTAAAAAAATGACAAAATCATGGAATTTGCAGGGAAATGGATGGCACTAGAGCAGGTTATGCTAAGTGAAGCTAGCCAATCCCTTAAAAATAAATGTCAAATGTCTTCTTTGATATAAGGAGAGCAACTAAGAACAGAATAGAGAGGAAGAGCATGAGAAGAAGATCACCACTAAACAGGGACGAGAGGGGGGAGGGAAAGAGAGAGAGAAGGGAAATTGCATGGTAAAGGAAGGAGACCTTCATTGTTATACAAAATTACATATAAGAGGAAGTGAGGGGAGAGGGGAAAAAAAACAAGATAAAGAAATGAATTACAGTAGATGGGGTAGGGAGAGAAGATGGGAAGGGAGGGGAGGGGAGGGGAGGGAAGGGGAGGTGAAGGGGGATAGTAGAGGATAGGAAAGGCAGCAGAATACAACATACACTAGTATGGCAGTAGGTAAAAAAGTGGATGTGTAACCGATGTGAATCTGCAATATGTATATAGGGTAAAAATGGGAGTTCATAATCCGCTTTAATCAAATGTATGAAATATATATGTCAAGAACTTTGTAATGTTTTGGACAACTAATAATAAAAAAAGAATAAAGTACATCTAATTCTGTTGAGCTTTTTGACAATTGTATCAAGTTACCTCCTCTTTGGATGGTAATATGACTGAGAATCTTTTTAATTAAATAATTTATGTGTCCATGTACTGTTTAACTAGAACATATATGTCTCTTTGTTGTCAAAAAATAACAGAATGAATTCTACTTTAGGAATTTTTAAAAATTAATAGAGATATATCATTCATATGAATATCATCTTAATATATATAATTGTATGTTTTAAAAATATAGATTTTATAACTGATATATGCAACTCTGTAAAAAATACTATTTCAGAATTGGGACAGAAGTATTCATAAAAATTCTTTTAAATTCTTTGAAATTTTAAATAATTTATTACGTGAGAAGATATGCTGATGCTTTATATTTATTGAAATTAATCATAATTAAATTGGTTTTATCACCAACTTCAAAACGTTTATCATTGTAATTATAGTGTCTATAGTATGGCAAAATCCTACCACACTCCAGTGGTTCTTTAGTGAAAATTGACCAAGAGAGATCCAAGATGGTGGGTTAGAGGTGGACAGCATTCTGTGTGACTCCATGACCTGTGATTCAAGTAGTGTGTATACTATTTCACTGGGAGTGAAAGAGGACCCACCCTCAGAGCTACTCTAGCACAGGAATCACAGCCGCCTTACCTGCTCAGAGTTATAGGCCTCAGGATCAGAGTAGGACCCCGCCCACTACTCCACCATGAAGGTCTCTAGGTGTCTGAGTGGGACCACCACATCTACACTGCACAGGAATCCCAGATGCCAATCCCCCATAGGACACCCAGCCACTACCCATGCACATGAACTCATGCCACCAGTCCCTTATGATCCCCCTTCAACCAACATGAGTTCCCCTGGTTAGCTCCATCTTGGGACTCTGCAGTCACTGCCATAGTTCCCTACACAAGGTAGCCTGTCTGCACCTGGAGACATCACATAGGTTCTGAAGATATCCAATAGCCACAACACTGCATGCCACAGAGCTGCATCTCTGAACACATTGCCCAATGTCATTGCACCACCCTTCATCCAATCAGACTTTATATCACTGAAAGCAGCCACCTCCATCTTGGTTCACCTTCATCACCATCTTTAGTTGGTACAACTCCCAGTTTGGAACACTGGCTCAGTAGGCACATAAAATCACCAATCCCCCTCTCTCCCGAGTAGTCACTAACTTGGCACAGTGACTGCCCAATACAAAACAGCTCTCTAAGACAGGTGTGCAGCTCCCAGAGTGCAACCCACGAGACCTCCAGAGAGAAAGGAAGTAGAAAGGGAGAGGGTGAGTGAGATACAGTTTAGAGGCTAATTTAGAGTCCAGAAATTGTGAGGTTTACAGGCAATATAAATCCAGGTGCCCACATCACACGAGTGAGCCACAAAGCAGATCCTTGGGTTGCAGTCTCCCATCAGGGACTGGCAGGTGCCATATCCCACTTCCAGGTGTCCTGCAACCAAGACCAATACTCCCACCATGCTAAGCTTCACCATCCAGAAGTTGGAGATACCAGCAAACAAAAGAGAACCCCACCTGTTGGATGAGAAGGAAGCAGAAAGCATACTGATTGCCAGCCCAAACAATCCTTGTTTCTTCATTTGAGTTTTTTTCTTGTTTTTGTTTTGTTTTGTTTTGTTTTCTCTCTCTCTATTCTCCTGCCATCACATCCCAAACATATGTAAAACCAAGTACTTCACATGAGTTAAGATACTGAGGAGTGGGATGTCTGAATAGTGTGTTACAGTCGTGTTATATATTTTTTCCCCTATTTTTACATTTTTGATTTTTCTCAATACTTTTGTGTGTTTGTTTTATGTACTCTACTGTCTTCCTACTTATGTGTCTACCAAAATAACTGCTTTTCTCTTCTCCTGCTATTAACCATTTTCTTTAGATTCCTCTTTCACACTTCTTAAGACATGACAACTCTATATCCTCAGCCTCTACCCCATCAACATCTCATTCTACACCTCACCCCTGTTTCTTTGTCCATCATAAGAAAGTGTTAACCATTTTGCAAACTTACTATTTATAATGTAGATAATAAATTGAACTCACCATTTCTGTATATCAAACAGATCATAATAGCAACTATTTGCTATAAGGTTGAATATTGTTTGTATTGGGATCTGTTAACATTGTTCTCCCCCTCAAATGAGAGGTATTCGAACCCTGAGGGACACTATAAGCATAAAGGGTAAAAATGGTAATGTCTCAGGTCTGCAGTGCTAGAAGGGAAGATACGCAAACAACATGAAAAAAACAAAGGAAAAAAGTGCCTTCCCCAAAACCAAAATGCTATATTATTACAGTCCATGGCTTACACAGCAGAAGAAATGACAGAGAAAAAGTTCAGGATGTATAATTAAAATGTTCTGTGAAATAAAGGATGATATAAGAGGAGCTGAGATTGTGGCTCAGTGGTAGAGCTCTCGCCTAGCATGTGCGAGGCCCTGGGTTTGATCCTCAGCACCACATAAAAATGAAATAAAGATATTGTGTCCAACTAAAACTAAAAAATAAAAAAAAATTAAAAAGGATGATATAAGAGCAAATTAAGGCAGCAAAGATCATTTTGATAAAGAGCTACATAAACAAATACAGGAAGCAAAAGGTTATTTCAATAAGAAGATAGAGGTTCTGAAAACAAACAAACAAACAGAAAGTCTTGATAAAAAAAGAAACAATGAACCAAATTTAAAGTTCAACTGAAAGCATCACCAACAGATTAGAACACTTGGAAGACAGAACCTCAGATAATGAAGACAAAATATATAATCTCCAAAAGTCTGTAGATCCACAGTGTGATGGTAAGAAACCATGAGCAGAACATTCAAGAAATATGGGATAGCATAAAAAGATGAAATTTAAGAGTAATCAGAATAGCCGAAGGCATAGAGTACCCAATCAAAAGAATTAACAATGTATTCAATTAAATAAATCAGAAAATTTTACAAACAAGAAGAATGAATTGGAAAACCAAATTCAAGAGGTTTACAGGACGCCATATGTACAAAATCACAAGAGATCTACACCAAAAAACATTATTTAAAAAATGCCTATCATACAGAATAAGGAGAGAATATTAAAAGCCACAAGAGAAAGGGATCAGATTACATATAGGGGGAAACCAATTAGGATCTCTGCAGATTTCTCAACACAGACATTGAAAGCTAGAAGATCTAGGAACAACATATACCAAGCCGTGAAAGAAAATGGATGCCAACCAAGAATCTTGTATCCAGCAAAATTAAGCTTTGGATCTCATGATAAAATAAAAACCTTCCATGATAAACAAAAGTTAAAAGAATTTACAACTCAAAAGCCTGCACTATAGAACATCCTCAGCAAAATATTACATGAGGAGAAATGAAAAAAAAAAAAGCATAAACATCAGCAGTGGGAGGTATTACACTAAAGAAAAAACTAATCAACATCAAAGGAGAAACCAAGTCAAGTTAAATACCAAAAATAAACAAAAAGGGTGTGAATATAAATCATGTCTCAATAATACCCTGAATGATAATGGCCTAAATTCACCAATCAAAAGACAAAGACTATTAGGTTGGATTTTAAAAAGGGGGGGGGGCAACAATATACTGCCTCCAAGAAACTCACTTCATAGAAAAAGATATCCATAGGCTGAAGGTGAGAGGTTGGAAAAAATTATGTCACTCACATTGTCTGCAGAATCAAGCAAGGGTTTCCATCCTCATATCAAATAGAGTAGACTTCAAGCAAAAGTTAATTAAAAAGGATAAAGAAGGACACTACATGCTGCTCAAGGCAACCAAACACCAACAAGATATAACAATTATAATATATATATATATATATATATATATATATATATATATATATATATATATATATATATATATATGCCTCAAACACTGGAGCATCTCCATTCATCAAACAAACTCTTCTAAAGTTCCAGAGATAAATAGACCACAGTACAATAATTCTGGGTGACTTTAATACACCTCTTTCACTACTGGATAGATCTTCCAAACAAAACTTAACAAAGAAACTATAGAACTCAATGATGCAACCAATAACAGACTTAACTGACATATATACAATATTTCAGCCATCAACGAGCTCATGCACTGTCTTCTTAGCAGCAGAGGGGTCCTTCTCCAAAATAAACCATATATTATGCCACAGAGAAACTCTTAACAAATACCAAAAGTAGAGATTCTCCCCTGCAGTCTTATCAGGTTATAATGAAATGAAATTAGAAATCAATTATAAAATAAAAAATAAAATTATTCCAGCACCTGGAGACTAAACAATATGCCATTGAATGAACAATGTGTTGCAGAAGACATCAAAGAGGACATTAAAAAAATCTTAGAGGTAAATGAGAACACTGATACAACATATCAAAATTTCCAGGATACTATGAAGGCAATACTAAGAGAAAAATTCATCACATGGAGTTCATTCCTTAAAATAAGAAAAAAGTCAACAGATAAATGACCTAACATTACATCTAAAAGTCCTAGACAAATAATAATCAACACCAAAAGCAGAAGAATAGAGGAAATAATTAAAATTAGAGCTGAAATCAATGAAATCAGAACAATAGAAACAATTGAAAAAATTGACAAAACAAAAAATTGGATCTTTGGAAAAATAAGTAAAATTGGTAAACCCTTATCAATGATAACAAAGAGAAGGAGAGAGAAAACTCAAATTACTAACATATGTGATGAAAAGAGAAATATCACAATAGATACTACAGAAATACAGAATATAATTAAAAATTATTTTGAAAACTCATACTCCACTAAAATAGAAAATGTTGAAGGCATTGACAAATTTCTAGAGTCATATGATATGCCCAAACTGAATCAGGAAGATGTATATAATTTAAACAGATTAATTTCAAGCAATGAAATAGAAGACACTATCAGAAGCCTACCACCAAGAAAAGCCCAGGACCAGATAGATACACAGCCGAATTCTGCAAGACCTTTAAAGAAGAACTAAGTGTTAGTAAGTATGTGGGGGAAAAGGCACACTCATACATTGCTGGTGGGACTGCAAATTGGTGCAATCACTCTGGAAATCAGTATGGAGATTCCTCAGAAAACATGGAAGGAACCACCATTTGACCCAGCTATCCCACTTCTTGGTCTGTAACCAAAGGACTTAAAAACATCTTACTCAGGGACACAGCCACATCACTATTTACAGCAGAACAATTCACAATAGCTAAACTGTGGAACCAACCTAGATGCCCTTCAGTAGATGAATGCATAAAGAAAATGTGGTATATATACACAATGGAATATTACTCATCATTAAAAAAAGAATAAAATCATGACATTTGCTGGTAAATGTATGGAGTTGGAGAATATAATGCTAAGTGAATTAAGCTAATTCCCCAAAAAACAAATGCCGAATGTTTTCTCTGATATAAGGATGCTGATTCATTATGGGGATGGAAGTAGGGAACATGGGCAGAATAGATAAATTTTAGATAGGGCTAAGGGGAGGGAGGGGAAGGAAGGGAGCTTGGGGTAGAAAAGGCAGTGGAATGAAATGGACATCATTACTGTGAGTACTTTCATGAAGACAGAATGTTGTGACTCCACCTTGTATACAACCAGAGCTATGAAAATTTGTGCTATTTATGTGTAATATGAATTGAAATGCATTCTGCTGTCATATATAACAAATTAGAAAAAAAAATTTAAAAAGAATGTAGCTCACTTTTCAATCAGGTTGTGATGATGATGATGATGATGATGATGATATATGTGTGTGTGTGTGTGTGTGTGTTTCTGTGTGTCTGTTACACAACCAAGTTCTAGAAATTCCTTATATATTTTGAGTTGTAGATGTTTCTTATATACTTTGGAGATTAACTCCTCATTAGATACATGGTTTGAAAATATTTCTCCCATTCCCTCTGCTAATTTGTCATTTTATTGATTGTTTACTGTTAATTGTTAGTGTGCAAAAGATTTTTAGTTTGAAATAGTCGCACTGTTTCTTTTCTTTTGCTATGTTATTTTTTCTTATACATAAAACTATTGGCAAATAATACATCATAAAGTTTTCTTTTATGTTAGTTCTTATTTTTTATTAAACTTGGACATTTTACTTTGAAAAAAAAATACTGACCTAAATGTTTGGATTTCTTCTGTCCTTCTGGAGAATAAAAATACAAAATCTCCTAACTGCAGTAATATCTTAATTTTATTAAACTCAAAAAAAAAATCTATCCATGATTTTTTTCAGGTTAGAAGGTATTTCAGGTTTTAGAAGGATTCATTTTCTTTTGTGAAAAATCCTTCCATTGTAATTGGTTATGTGACCCCTGGTCTTGCCATCAGACTGACATGTGACCAAGTGTTGCTCTAACTAATCATGAGAAAGATTTTTGATATTTGGTTTTGGATAACTTGGAATCACAGCATTTGCTTCCTATAGTAAAGCTATTTTGTGACATAGGATTACATCATTTCTTCTTTTAAGCAGTTACTGTTTCTTTTTTATTAGTTATTTTTAATTATATATTACAGTAGAGTCCATTTTTTCGTAATTACAAAAGCATGGAATATATCTGGTTCTGAGTCAGTTCCCAATACTTCTCTATACCCTCCCCTTCTCCTATACTCTGCTCCCTTTCCTCTATTGATCTTTCTGCTATTTTTACCTGTAGTTATTTTTTAAATTAATTTCTTATGGATGTACACAATTGTGATATTCACTGTGATATATTTATTTATGTACACAGGAAATTTATGTCAGATTCATTCCATTTTCTCTCCTTTTCCTACCCGCCCCCCTTTATTCCCCTTTGTCTACTCCATGGAACCAGTATTTCTTAATTACAACTCTCCATACCTGTTGAAGAATCTATCTTCATGAATTTGAAGAGTAGGCAGTTAGTATGAAAATAGATTATCACATTTGCAATTATTTCTCATCGTTATTCTTGAATGTCCTTTTTACATTACCTACTTTAGAGTTTACAAAGAGTTACAAAATTCAGAATGTGGATTAACATTTATAATTTTACTAAGGAACATTGGCAGTCTAACACTTGGATTTGTAATGCTCTTCCTTTTCACAAAGAGCCTGTTTTAAAGCCTAGCATCAATCTACAAAACATAACAGCAGGATTATACAAAAACACACATGCAGAACATTTTCATCATAACAGATGAGTGGCTCTCAGTACAGACAAGAACCCATAGGGTATTCATGCCATGACTCACTTGTCTTTTGAAAATCCTCTCTGCTTTACACATGCAATTTCAGATCTCACTGCTTCTCAGCATGAGTTGAGATGGAGCCTGTTACTCCCCCTGAACATATTATGCTCTTTTTCTGCTCTAAGCCCTTTCTCATGCTATTGCCACAATTTGATGAGCCTATATTTTCTCTCTCACTTCTTTTTCATACCTCTCCTACTTTGTTGTTGTTGTTGTTCTGGTTGAGACTCCACTTTCACAGCGCTTTGTTGATTCTCTTGAACAATATTTCCCATTGTTCCTTAAGAATTTTCTTCACTATGTAGATAGATATTTTTTTTTTTCTTTTTCTCCCCCCTGCCTTATGAGCAGGTATATTATCATTCAAGAAGAAAAAAAGAAAAAGAAAAGAAATCTTGGTCTCTAATTCAGTACTAGGCACATAACGTGCCCTCAGTTTGGGAAAGAATGTGAAGTCTATTTCTCATTTCCAACACAAGTAGTAGGGATGAGAAACATTCAAGTCAATATAAATAGCCTTTTACCTTCATTTTAATGCCATCAAAGAATTGCAGTTCTGTGTCTCAGAATGCCAGTTGCTGGGTTTTGCCCTTAGTAGGAAAAAGTTTTTGCATTTATGTATAGCGCTGTTTTGTAAGTGAGCTCATTTCCATAAGTAAAGAGCATGAGAAATTCTCCTTTCTCTGAACAAACATAGGCCATTGTTATGGTTTTGATGTGAGGTGTCCTGCAACAGCTCATGTGTGAAACAGTGTAAGAATGTTTAAAGGAGAAATGATTGGGTTAGGAGAACCTAAAACCAATTTGTGAATTAATCCCCTGGAGCGATTAACTGAGTGACAGATAAAGGTAGATAGGTTATGGATGAAGGTGGTGGGTCACTCTGGGCTTAGCTTTGGGGTATATGTTTTGTATCTGGTAAGTGGAGTCTCTCTCTGTGCTTCCTGATCATCATGTTCTGCCTCACTTCAAGCCCTAAGGGATGGCAAGGAATGGAACCAGATTTCTATGGGCTAAGACCTCTGAAATGGTGAGTCCCAAATAAAATTTTCCTCCTTTAAAATTGTTCTGGTCAGTACTTTCAGTCACAGTAATAAAAAAGCTGACTAAAACAGCCATACACAACTTTCTCATTTTCTTGTTACAGAAGCACAGGCTTTTTATCTGCCATGATGTAAGCAGTCTTTGAACTGTGTCTGGGCCCCTGTACCTGATCTGTCAGTCTGAGCTCCTAATCTGTGTTCCTTCTTGCTTTAGTGAACTAGCGTCTGCTCTCTAGCAAATAGAATAGAGTGTGAAAGAGGAATAAACAGCTCAAATAAGTTTTCAAGTCTATGATCATATTCTACAACAAAACCAAGGGAAACTTGATGTTTAATGAATGATTCTGGGTCTCCATATGCTTATTAACAAATGAATGACTTCTTTCCATATTGTTCTTTATGCACAAATAATCTTTTCAGAAAATTCTGAAAAAGAAGAGACAGAAGTGGCAGGGTACAAGCACAATCCTATTCCAAGAGGAATAATATCTTAGCTTCTTAAAATGCCAAGTTTAAATAGGAAAATGAAAATGTCTTAAAATAGTTTCTGTGATGATGTTGGATAGACAAAATAATTTTAACTACAAAGATAGCCATTATGGACCAGACCAAATTTTATATATATATATCTCCAGGCTTGGGGTGCATGCCTGTAATCCCAGTGCTGAGGATCCTGAATTCATAGCCAGCCTCTGCAAAAGTGAGGTGCTAAGCAACTCAGTGAGACCCTGTCTCTATATAAAATACAAAATAGGCCTGGGGATGTGGTTCAGTGGTTGGATGGCCACGAGTTCAATCCTCAGTACCAAAAACAAAAAACGAACAACAACAACAACAAAGAAAAATATAGACATATGGAAAAAGTACGAGTAAAAATTTTAACTAATGATTTTCTGCTTTCATTACTTGATTTTTCTTCCACTCCATCTGATTTAATAAGAAAATATACATGTGGTTTAAAAATCAAATAATGAAAGTTGTGATGAAAAACAATTTCTCATTTTACATAATGACTTTGCTAAGTTTAGCATTCTTTTGTGAACATTTAAATTACTTAGATGATATATATAATTATTGAGGTCAATAAGGCCATAGCTCAAAATTTTATTATTTCAATAATTTTAAACTTAACTATTGGTGCTTTGTAATGAAAAATACTTATTTCTAATATCATTCAAATAATAATCTATATCTCACATTTTTTTTTAGAGAGAGAGAGAGAGAGAGAGAGAATTTTAATATTTATTTTTTAGTTTTTGGCAGACACAACATCTTTGTTTGTACGTGGTGCTGAGGATCGAACCCGGGCCGCACGCACGCCAGGCAAGTGCGCTACCGCTTGAGCCACATCCCCAGCCCTATATCTCACATTTTTGACAAGACTGTTATCATCACTATACCAAGATATGATTTGTCTTATTGACGGCATTTGTGACAAAATGTGATCTTTTAAAAATGTTTCTCCATTTTTCATTTAATTTGTACAACTTTTCTTATTAAAGAGCAATGAAGTATCTGAGATTATCTATCATTTTCTTAGCCAATCAATCTTCATTCAGCACTTCCCATATACCAGAGACTGTTTTAGTCAAAATAATTCATCCTAAAATAATAATAATTATAATAATTTTAAAAAAACATGGGAAAAACAAAATATCCTGTCCTAAGAGTACTTATACCCCCATATAATTCAGAAACTTAAAATTTAAGTAATTAATATTATGTATTTGAACAACACCTCAAGCATCAAAGTCAAGTGAAATCACTTTTCCCATTGTCTATCAATTGCTCAAAATTTTACCACATGACAGTATGACTTATATTGAATGTTTTTCTTCATTTGTTTGACTTTTTTAGAAGTGACAAATTTCTTTTTAATTTTTGGTTAAAGTAAAGTGTACCTTAGCTATGCCTTGTATTTATTCATCTCACAGTCTTACTGTATGAACAATAGAAAACCCTCCCCATCTTCAGCACCCCCAATCCACTTTTCCTAGTGTGGACTCACTTTGTCCAGGGTTATTTCTCAGGTATTGCACAACTGAGTAAAAAATTGTTTTCTTAATACATTTAAAGCCAGCTTTTCCTGAACTCTCAAACATTTCCTTTCTGTATGTTCTCAAGTAACTTCAGAAATAGCATATGAAATATCAGTTGAGTGCTTACTTGTTAAAAAAATAAAGATGTATACTAATACATTACCTCTTTATTGGAAAGGGATCATATTTAAAATTTTCTCACACTTTTTATTGGTGCATTATAGTTGTACATAATGATGGGATTTGTTGTGATATATTTATACATGCAAACAATACACACGCAGAAATATATAATACATATCCATACATTCATTAATGTTGCTCTTATAATTAATTAACAATTTGATGTAATGTGAAATTGAGACTCAAATAATTGTTTTTTCAAAACTTGACAGGCTTTGCTTCATTATATTATTTTATTTGGTAAAAGAATGAAAGTTTGATACCAGTCTGATTTTTTCCTTTGCTTGTGAGCATTTTTATTGATATCTTTAAGATTTCCTATTTAGTATAATAGTATAAAAGTTCTTTAGGATGATTCTTTCTTTCTTTTCAAATTATTTACCTTGTTCAATGCTTAGACAGTTTTCAATTTGCCTCCTTTTGTTTTGTTTATTCTTCTGGTGATTTCACATGATCCATTTTCACCTGACCTTTCTTTCTAGAAATTTATTCAGGGAGAAGTTCAATCTTTGTCATGTTCAGTTTCTTTCACATTTTTTTTCTCCTGAGATTTCCTTGAAAACTTTGACTTTAACTTCTAATCTTTACTTGTAAATTTTACTTTATTCATCATATTTGTCACAGCTGATGTTTCTTTCATTTCTCTGATAGTTTTTCATCTTCAAAAATTTTTAATTGACAGCATCTTCTAACTTTCTCTAAGAATGATAATCAATTTTTTCAATGTTTGCTACATATTCACAATTCGTTTCATTTATTTATCTTGATGTTTCTCTTTAATAACTCTTGACTTTTTGCATAAATCCTTAAGTAAAAATTTATATTGAAAAAATAAATGAAAGAATAGAACATTGATTGTTTTAGGTAAGAAGTCTAAACTCCCTCTTCTGCTGCATTTTTCTACGTTTCTATATGTTTCCCCTGGAAAGGGAGGTTAAGAAGGGTATCTGGGGATAGAGATGTAGTTTATGGACACTGATACTAAATTTCAGGGAATATGAGAAGAGTCATTATTCTGAGAACACAGGACTTCTGGGCTTTCTGGGGTCAATACCTGATATAGGAGCATTAACTGCCCTATGTCAATAGAAAAACTAGGCACCTAGTCACTTTTTGAATATGAGGATCTTTAGAGGAGAGTGGCAAAAGGAGATACATAGAGATTAAAGATGACTAGCACAGATATTATGGACAAGTATTCCTGTTTCTCAACATTCTTATTCTAGGTCTAGGATCTCCCTCTCTTATTCTTAGTACAGATTCCTCGTGTACATACCTTGAAATATTGGCTATTCCCTCTATTATTGTTATTAATCCCTTGAACTTGTGTAAAATCTAGTTTTGATATCTATGAAAATCATCTCACCCATTCTTGACCTTTCCCATTCCTTGTTTGTGCTAATAGTCCTTTGCTTTTATGTAAATAAATACTGTCATTCCAATGGCATCTTGGTATGGACAGGAAACAAATATCTACATGAACTGGAAACTTGGACCATTTTGCTATTCCTACAGTAGTTAAAATGAGCAAAATAATTGTCTAGTAGTAGTTTATTTTTTATTTTAATTGAACAATTTTAATATGCACATTTGTATATATTACTCTGTATATAAATTATATATGGAACTATGCTTTCAAAATTATATATATACACACACACACCTAAACACATATATAAACTGATTCATTAGAGTTATGCAGGTACTACTAGAATACATAGATGAATTTATATTTATTTCACTATTTACAATGTAATTGAGGTAATTTCATGTATTTTGTTGTTAATCATGTTTTTTATGGTAATTTAACCTTAGCTTTAGGGGTCCATATTAACATCCCATAAATGATTTTAAATTATCATGAGCTAGTTTTTTATTAATATTTTGACTTGGCTGTAATGGCAGAGTTATTCTAGCAGGGAAACAACAAAATGGTGCATATTAAAAATTATTGCTTTCAGCTATTATTTAAAATAACATAATTTAGAAATGAATGATTATTATTCTATTTTAATTCTCTGATGCATTTAAAGTAAAAATTATATTTTTATTTAGCTTTATTGAAAATAAACTGTTTTATAAATCTGAGCCCATAAAATTTAATTGGATGATCATTTTAATTATCAAAGTAATTTATGGTTTTCCTCTTTTTCTACCTAAAAATATCCTCTGAAAATATGAACATATGTATTTATTTTAGGTATATATTTCAGATTAGGGCATTTGTATTTTAATACCACATATAACTTTTAAAAACCTCACATATGTATAAAATTATGGCCTAAGAATTACAGAATTAGGCATATCACTCTATACCTATATACACATAAAAAGGATATTATCAAAAATGATAAGCATCCTAATAAAAACACAGCAAGTTTTAAGAAATGAGTTTAGCTTCTATCAAGTAAATAATTAGTATTATAAATACAAGACTTATAAAAATATAAGAGACTTTAAATCCAGAACAAACATGTCCTACAAGTCAAAAATGAAAGGACAGGCAACTCAAAAACCTAAGCATTGTACTTGATTAAATAATTCATAAAATGTGATATTCAAATGTATAATACTTATGATACAATACCCAATTTTGTTAATGATTAGCCAATGAAAATTGGAACAAAATGAGATACAACTGCATACCCACCAGAAGGATTAGGTGAAAAATAGAGAAATTACAGTGTTGGTCATAGAGTAGAGCAACTGGGCCTCCCATATATGTTGATGGAGTTATAAATTAGAACAAATAATTCCAAATATTTTTGCCACTTTATACTTTCCATATTTTGTAATGAAACAATCCTACTCCCTCATACATAATTAAATGAAATGTGCCTATGTTATAAGACAGACATTAGAATATTAATAATAAGAATATCTAAATAGTTCCAAATTAGAAACTACTCACAGACCCAATAAACATAGAGTGGATAAATAATATTGTAACATAATAGATAGATAATGTGATTGAACAATATACATCTATAGAAACAAAATGGATGAATATCACAATATAAGATTAAACAAAATAAGAAAGAAGACACAGCAATTACTCATATACAATAATCTCCAGCTAAAGAAATAAGAACAGGCTAAATGAATCAATACTGTTGAAATTCAAGAGAATAGTTAAACTTGGGAAAGGTTATGATGATTAGAAAGAAGAATATGGTAGTTTTCCAGATACTAAATGATTGTATTCTCCATTCTATTCATAGATGTTTGATTTTTCAAAATATATTGAGCTGGTCACTTTTGAACAATATCGAAAACAAAATCTTCTCTCAATGCAGAAATCCTTTTGACAAAAGTAGGAGAGAATAAAACCACTTTTACCATTGAATAAGCATTAAGCCAGAAAGTAATGTTCATTTGAAAAATCCAGCCTCTACCTCAGAGCAAAGCCTGTCCAAGGAAGGGACATCACCTTTGTCCTTGGAAAAACCCACAGAGCACTCATAGGCACATTCCCACCCTGCTAAGTTGTTTATCTACAAATAACAGGAGAGATCTGCTGCGCCAGGTGTCCCTGACTCAGCCTAGGTGGAGATCCATAGCAACCCCCTAGCAGCCACCAATCAGCATGAGACAGGGAAATACCTGGGATGCCAGATGACCCTCCCAGTAGTTTATGGTGGTTGATAACATGTTGGGAAACCATGTAGTTCAGCAGTACACCCCTCTTGGCTTAAACCAATCAGTTCAAATGAATACCCCTTTTGTACTGACCAATCACCCTTACCCAACTTGTTCCCGCCAATGAATGTGCTAATCATGTTTTAGAGTTGTTATTTGATTTTCCCATGGTGTGTGATGATTTGCTTAAGAGATGTTATGATGTATGTGAAGTCCCTGCCTTCTCCAAAGAATGTATAAAACTGCTGCAAACCCTGGGCTCTGGGCCTCTCAGAGTCACCAGTTGCTGTGTGTGCGTGTGGAGGACCTAGCTAGCTCTCAATAAACACCTCTTTGCTGTTTACATCGATCTTGGTCTCTGGTGGTCTTTTGGGGGTCCCGAATTGAATTCGAGCATAACACATTATAGGTCTTTTGGTAAGAGATTGCAAAAACATAAATCTCACCTTTCATATAATGGATATGATCCACTGCAAACATATTTTCTATATAAACCGTATCTAGTACAAATGTTAGAAATCTTGACAGCACCACTTACCATGAATAGATCATGCTAACTTTATCTGGTGAAGTGGGGATAGTTAATTGGATTTATTTAGATAATAAACATCTTTTTTATATTTTATAGCAGAAGATAGTTTTAAAACTTAGAGAAAGGTCTACTCTCACTTAAAAGCTGGAATATAAGGATTCTCTCCCTTGATGTTTGCATTTTCACAAAAATATCTCTGAGATCCTTAGTAAAGACTGGCCATAAATTTGACAGCAGACCTATCCAATTTTCAAAAAAGATATATAAACATTTCAAAGGAAGGAGATAATAGTATAATTTTTCTGTAACAAATATTCTAAGAAAAAGTAGTGGGGGGGGAGTCTATTTTCAACATAGAATCAGGCTTCTTTTTTTACTTGTCTTTGCATCACTTACATAAATGTTTTGTTTGTATATTAAGTTTCAACATGAACCTTTAAAATTATACAAATAGCAGAATCAGTGCTAAACAATGTTGAGTTTGCTAAAGTTTAAAGATTATGAATGAAGTGATAGCGGGAGCAACGTGAAATAAACTGCTCAAAAACAAAACACTTATATGAATTAAGAACTAAAGGTATTGCTCAGCACAGTGGTGAAGGTCTGTAATTCCATTGACACAGAGGCTAAAACAGGAAGATTAAAAGTTCGAGGCCAACCTCAGCAATTTAGTGAGAACCTTAACAACTTAGTGAAATCCTGTCTTGAAATAAAAAGTATAAAGAAGAAACAGGGGCTGGGCATCTAGCTCAGTAGTAGAATGTTCCTGAGTTTAATCCCCAGTACTGAAAAAGAAGTAAAGATATTATTTTTTTATTGGTACATATTTCATGAGACATTTGTTGACATTTTTATGCCTATACACACTGGGAAATGATCAACTCAGACTCAATAATATATTCAGCACCTTAAACTTTAAGACAAAATAATGCATAATAAAAGAAGTAAAGTTGATGATTTGCATATATTTTCTCCTAGTCCACACATTCCCTGCATTTTGTTGCTTTCTTCACTATAAAGTTCTTCAGTTTCATATAGACCCTTGTTTTATTTTTGTATGTATGGCCTGTACTTTTAGTGCCATATAAAAAAAAAATAAAGAGTTTTTTTTTTAAATTTTTACTGTGTTTTTTTTCTCATAGGCGTTTCATGATTTCAGATTTTATATTTTTGAGTTAACTTGTGATTATTGTGTCTTATTTCACAATTTTGCATGAGAATAACCAGTTTCTTCACCACCATTTATTAAAGAGGTTTTCATTTCCAAGGTGTATTTGTAGTACCTTGTCACAGATTATTCTACTGTGTAAGAATGAATTTAATTCTGGCCTCTCTATTCTATTTTACTGATTTATGTGTCTGTTTTTATGCCAGTTCCATACTGTTTTGGTTGATACAGCTCTTTAATATAGTTTCAGATTAGGGGATATGACAACTCTAGTTTTGTTATTTCACATAACTATTTTGACTCTTAGGGTATTAGTGGTTTCATAAGAGTTTTAGGATTATTTTTTCTGTATCTGTAAATTTGCTATTAGAATTTAGAGATTTCAGGGGCTCTTTAGATCACTTTGAATTATGTTATCATTTATCAACATTAATTCTTGATATCTATGTTCATGGGATATTATTATTTCATTTAATGTCCTTGATCAATATCTTATAATTTTTGCTGTAATCAATGTCTTATATTTTTCAAATATTTTACTTCCTTGATAAATATATGTCTAGGTATTTTATTCTTTTTAGATGCACTTGTAAATGGGGTTGTTTTACTTTAAATTATTTTTCAGACAGTTTACTCTTAGTGTATGGAAAAGCAATTTTTTATGTTGATTTTATCTCTTGAAAATACTTAATTCAGTTATTAATTCTAACACTTTTTTGGTAAAGTCTTTCAGGTTTTCTATATAAAATATCATTTGCAAACAAAGGAAATTTCACTTCCTTTACATTTAGTTGCCTCTTATATTTTTGTTGCCTAATTGCTATTGTTTTAATTTCTAGTTCTATGCTGAGTAGAAGTGGTGAGAATGAGCACCCTTATTATATTCTTAATTTTAGAGGAAAATCACTCAGCATTTTATGGTTTATTATGAAGTCAGCTGTGGGTTTATTATAAATAATATTGCTTGATTTGTACAATCTTTAAGTACAGAATTTGCTGAGAGTTTCAATATCATATATGTATATACATATATATGTGTATACATATGGAATTCATAATCTAAATGGTAAAATATAATTAAATAACTAATTCAACTTTAAAATGGTGTGTGTGTATATATATATATATATATATATATATATATATATATATTTTTTTTTTTTTTTTTTACACATTTTTTCTCCAAAGAAGATAAAAAAAAATGGCTCATGGCTATATGAAAAGGTGATCAACATCATTAATCCTCAGATTCAAACAAACAAAAAAAAAAAACATTGTGGTTTTCATCTCTCTCCTTTTAAGATGAATATTTGCAAAATGATAGGACCTAATAAGTGTTGGCTAGAGTTTAGAGAAAATGGAACCCTTTCTAGTGTTGGGACAAAATATAAACTGGTTTGGTCTTTATGGAAAACAGAGTGACATTCCCCAAGTAGTTACAAATAGAATCACGATAGGGGAATCATCACTCATATATATATATATATATATACGTATATGTATATGTATATATATATTTGTGTGTTTGTATGTATATATGTATATATATGTATATGTGTGTGTATATATATATATATATATATATATATATATATATATATATATACACATGTGTATATATATATATATACACACAACTGAAATAAAATCAATAACTCAAAGATAATATCTAAAACTCTATGTAGCATTATCCACAATAGCCAAGATACAGCATGTCCTAATGATTCATTGATGGATGAGTTGATAAGAAAATTGTGGCCCATATGTATTATTCAGAATATAAAAGGAAGGAAATTTTGCTATATGCCACATGGGAAAGTCTGGAGGATATTAAACCAAGGGAAAGAAACAAGAAATAGAAAGAAAAATGCTGTCATATTTTATTCATATGTGAAATTTAAAAATGTTAAATGCATAAAAACAGCATGCAGAATGGCATTTTCCAAAAGAAGGACATAAGGGGAGGGAGGAATGTGGGTCAAAGAGTACAAACTTTCAACCATAAAATGACCAAGTTCTGGGTATCTAATGCAAAGTACAGGTGTGAGATGCTGCATATGCTAATTAATCTGATTGTAATAATTATTGCCTGTCTACCCTTATAAATCATCACATTACATTGTGTGTACATTTAATCTTTAATTTTCAATTAAATATTTTTAAAAAAACAAAAATTACTAATGGTGATTGGAGAATCACCTCAGTGTAAAAGCAGGAGCACTTAGGCGAATGTAGTACCCTCCCTTCTTGCTGTGATCAACCCAGTAAGTATACACTGTATTGAGTGGCTAGTATTCAGCGACCAAAACCAACCAACCAACCAACCAAAGCTATCATTAACTTTTTGGCAAAAGTCACATGGAAATCAAAACAAAATGACACTGTTTTAGGCATAGAGCGTTCTCCTAATTCCCAGTCTTGCCGTAAGTTAATCTGTCACATAGAGCAATTGTTGGCATAGAAGAGACTCTAATGTTCACAATGGCAAATTCATTGCAAGGCTAATAAAGCTTATGTTTCAGAGTCTGTATTGCAGGTATATCTGTCAAGGAATCCCAGCAACATGATCTCAAGAGACATATGTTTTCCAAAATCTACAAAAATAGATTTTCCTCATCTTTTGTTTTAAAGAGGTCTCACAAAAATTGTAAAATTTTAAGGCACCTTGGGAAACAGATCTAGCCTCCTATTGTTCCATCACTTTCCATTTCCTGGGTGGGTACAGGAAGAGCCCAAGTGATCATACAGAGCATCTTTTAATGAGTGGTGAGAAAGGAAGCTTAGTTTCCTCTTGTTTTAATCTCTTTATTGAAATAAAGGCTTGAACAAAAAGAAAGTGTAATTTTTATAAAACAGTGATTAAAATGCTAGTCCTGAGTATTTTCTCAAAGTTTATTGCAGGCTGTGTGAAAGTCAAATAAAAGAAAATATATCATTTAAGCAGTATAGGCAGAAAAGCACTGATTAGAAATGAGAAGCCCTGTAAGTGAAAGGGGAAGGTTTAATGATTTTTGCCTTAGTGGCTAAACCCCTTATAATGCATGTCATTAGAAAATGATTTAAATATCTGGTAAGAAGTCACAAGGGAAAGAAATTCCAAAGGTGGTTTTGGACCCTTATTAAAAATGCAGTGAAATTGTAACTTCACATTACAATAGTAATTAACTATGGTTAAAGGCACCAGATGAGATGCAATTACCTTTAAATTAATTCTGCAGTTTAAGATATGTATATTTAATGCGTTTGTTTATCAGTTAATTGATAGTTCTTCAGTTAAATTAATGTGAAAGCCCCTGGTATAAGATTTAGCAAACATTTTTCACTCATTTAGTGATATTTTATTGCTACTTCCTACAAATAATACTTGAGATGACCATCTTCTTCATTACAGCAAAATCTAATATTCTTAGAAAGTGGATGAGAGTAAGACAATTACTAGAGGGCATGTTCATTTATTGAAACATTTAAATTTACAATAGTTCATAAGAGCAATAATAATTCTCTTTGAAACAAAATAATTATTTTCACATTTTTAAGGTAAATTGACTATAGTTATTTTATAATGGGTTGGGAATGTAGGAAATAGAAATTTATAACAAATACTAAACACAGTTATATTTCTAAGTGGCTTACTTCAAACTCTATTAACAGATTAGAAACATTTCATGATTGTTTAATGGAGGGTAGATTTCTATTAATCAAATCCTGCTTTATACCAATTCCCATCATTAAAAGCGAGACCTTATTTTGTCAAAAGTAAAAATTGCCACTGGGAAGTTTAAATGATTAAAATTAAGGTGGAAAAATTTAAATATGTATTAGAGACAAAATGGTAATTATACAGACATTTAAAAATCTTAATAGCAAAATCATTTACAAAATAAATCTCAGGGTAAGTATATGCTACAAGATTTGAATTATTTACAGCAGGATTACTTCTTTTTACTGATTTGAAAATTGTAGAGCATGTAATCCCCAACACTTTATCGACTTGGTTAAGTTTTTCACTAGCCTTAAATTGTCTTATTACTTCTACTTTTGTAACTTGAGTGATAATATTGCTCTTTTTCTCTCCTCCTCTGTTATTTGACCTTACTGGCCTCTTTTGAAACATTCTCACCTAGTAATGTCTATAGAGACTGTCACAGTATTATTGGAGAAAAAAATCCTCAAATAGACTCCAAAACATTTCAATTATTTGACAATGGAGAGAAAGTTGATGGATTGAGTTTAACTGAATCACCTACAAGAAGAGTGGTGTGGACTGTGACTGATTACAACAATAAAGACAGTATCAAACACCATGAAAAAATCAGTATAATTTAGAAATATAAAGGGAAAATTACTTAAGATAAACACCTGATTTAATTTCCTAATAGTTTAAATATAGAATTAAAAACCCTCTCTTTTAACTTCCATATGCAGATGAAATCAAAGGGTTTCTGGGTTACACTTTTTATTTTCTTCTTCTCCCAAAGTTATGACATCTGCAAGACACTGTGTTAAATTTTTGTTTTCTGCACACATTTCTGAGTGATGCATAACAGAAAAAGTGTGGTTATGGGCAAAAAAAAAATGGACTATTTAATAAATATACACAGTGTGAAGAGTGAGACCCACCCAAAAATCCAATTCCAATCCTTTATCTGGGATATAAATAATACTCCAAGTACAATGTGAGCAGGTTATTTAACAGACGAAGATGTTAAATAAATTGTGGTATAGATACAGAATGGAATACTAACCAACCATTAAAATTTGGGGGATCCTGTAACTTAGAACAATATGAATGGAATTTGGGGTTATAATGTTAAATGAAATAAGACAGATATAGAAAGGCAAATTTTTATGCTCTCACTTATATGTGAAATTTATAAAAGTTGATTTAATAGAAATTTGAAGTTGAATAGTGGTTACCAGAAACTCGGCAGATCAGGGAGAGTGGAGGATAGAGAAAGATGGGTCAATGTATAAAATGTTATACACTTAGATAAATAAGATAAATAAGATATAGTTCTATATCACAAAAGGATGAATACAGTTATCATCAATACATTATGCATTTCAAAACAGAAGAGAGAACTTGGAATGTTGTCAACACACACACACAAAATGAGAAATGATGAAAGTGATGATTATCCTGATTTATTAATACACAATGTATACATTAATTGAAACATCACAGATTGTACTCCACAAGTATATATCATTTTATGTCAATCAAAAAACTCAACATTTTTTAAGACATATATGGACATTTAAAGTCTCAAGAAGAATTCAAGACCTATTAACTTATTCTAAGCAAGTTACATAATGAAGTTAATTAAAACCCTATGATATTAACATATGAATGGGATAATAACCCAATGAAACAGAGAGTAAGAAACTAGAAACAGGATTACACACAAATGGACAACAAATTTACAATAAATCTGTATAGTACAAAAACTAATGAATAAACTTATAAAGGAAAATAACTTCATGATATGTGTAGTGAGATAAGTATTAAAATTATATAAAAGAGACACCATAAAGGAAATGATTTATAAATATGAATCAACCCAATAAGAATTAATACTCTGAAAAAGAACATATAGAAGAATGTTAAGTTAGCTAAAGAAAGGACAAGTTATGATTTCCAGCAATTGACAGGGGCTCATATCTAAACTGTGCACAGAAAATCAGTAAACAAGAGAAATACAACCAAAAGATAACAAACAACTTAAAACACATTTTATAAAAATGAAAATCCAAATGGCACATAAACATGAAAATGTGTCATTAGTTTTCAAGAAACAGAAAAAGAAAATCTCAGTCATATATCATTAGATCACTACATTATAAAACAAGTTGAGCATGCATAATTCAAAAATCAGAAATCAAAAATGTTCCCAAATGTGAAACTGTTTGAATATGTATGTTTAAAAAATTAGCAACTGCAGAAAGTTTTTAACTTTTGATTTTTGGATTAGGGGTGCTCAAATTGGCAAAGACTGAAATATTCTAAAACAAATAAACAAAAACAAAAACAAAAACCCTCTGAAATCCAAAACACTTGTGGTCCCAAGCATTTCAGATTTGGGATATTCAAAGTTTACTGAAAAGTCTCATTGGAAAGTATATTGAGCAAAGCAATTTCCCATGTACTACTGTAGAAGAATATTTACTGACAAAATCATTCTTGAAAAAGGGTTTGACATTTTCTGGTTATAGATTTTATTCTTGACCAAACATTAGTCAGGCTTCTCAAAATCCTCTACTAGACCTCCACCCTAGTCTGCTTTTAGCAAGGATCTTATGAAGTTAGTTTATAAAGGATCTCACTACCTTTGATATCCTACTACCCTTGATATCTGAACAAGTTCCTCATCCTTTGTTCTTGATACTAAGTCCCTGGGATGCCTTTAGCAAGCATCTTCTTTGTTAAGAGGAGCAAGAATACCTCTATTCTTAGGACTTTTTGTTAGTCATTTTCCATCTGCTGACCCCTCCCTCTACTATTTGCTCTCAACTTCCTCTTGTTCTTTTTATACTTCTAGTTAAGTTCAGTCTCTCTTCCTAATGAAAAGAGTTGATTCCTGTAGTTATAGTTGGAATAAATCTTCCTTATTGTTTCAACATGTGTCAGAATGTTTTTCATTTAACATAAGTCATTTTTTTGTAAAGAATCTGCATAGCCTATGACCTGGCAATTCCTTTCTAATTCATAACCTACAAGAATATGTGCTTTTATAAAAATATATTATGTTTCAAAAAAACTCAGAAACTTTTTTTTGTGTGTGATTACCCCACACGAAAAACTACCCAAATATCTATTAACCAGATAATAAATTAATAAAATCTGGTTTATTCAGATATTATAAATAAACATCAATTGTAAGTAATCATTCAATATAGATGAATTTTGAAGAACAATACTGAACAAGAGAAGATACACATAAAAACAGAAAGACTATAAAAATAAATTCAAATAAAATAAAAAATGCATTAACCTCAATTATGCATAGACAAGTTTGTGTACTATAATGGTACTTTGATGTATCAACTTATGTAGACTATAATTGTATGTTAACTAACCATACCAATCTAGGAGTTGTGGTGGAGGTAATGTCAATGCTGTTTCTGCATCATTCTAGTTTATTGAGTGGCTTTTATTCTGTTTATGTACTATATCACATTTGCTGATCCGCATACTTTGATCCATCCTTGAATGCATTCCTAGGATGAATCCCTCTTGATCATGGTGAATGATTTTTTATGCTGCTGGATTGTTTGCTAGTATTTTTCTGCTTTTTTTAGTACATTGTAATTATAGATATTTGGGGGTCTTATTTTGACATATTCATAAATATATATAAAGTAATTTGATCCGTTTCAATCCCCACTATTACCCCTTTCCCTTCTCTCCAATCTCCTCTGATCTTCCTCTATAGTTTGCTGGTATTATTGAAGGATTTTTTTTTTTTAATTCTAAAGTCTTTAAGAATATTGAACTAGTCACGTGTGGTGGCACCTACTTGTAATCCCATCAACTTGGGAGGCTGAGCCAGGAGGACTGTGAGTTCAAAGCCAGCCTCAGCAAAAGCAAGGCACTGAGTAACTCAGTGAGACCCTGTCTCTAATAAAATGCAGAATAGGGCTGGGGATGTGGCTCAATGGAAATATAAATAATTATATTATTTATTTTAAATAATTCTCTTGTTTTAATGTGGGAATTTATTTCTATAAATAAATTCCATTCTATAAATAAATTTCCATTTTTATATTTTTGATTTATTCTGTAGGTTTTGGTTTGTTATTTCCATTTGTTTAAAAAATGTTTTAATTTTCCTTTGATTTCTTTGATATTTCATTGGTTGATCATATGTAAATTGTTTAGATTCTAAGTTTTTGTACAATTTCTGAAATTCCTCTTCTTTTGATTTCTTGTTTTATGCCATTGTAGAGAAAGACACATTATTTCAATATTTTAAAATTTGTTGAAACTTGTTTTATGACTTAATATATGGTCTATCTTAAAGAGTGTTTTATGTGTTGATGAGAATAAGGTGTATTCTGCAGATGTTGAGTGAAATGTTCTGTAAATGCTGGTAGGTTCTTTTTTGCCTATACCATTATTTAACTTTGCTGTTTCTTCAATGTTTTTTTTTTATTCTTGAATAATCTTCCCATTAATGGAAAAGGGGTATTGAGGTGCCTTACTAGTATCTTATTGGATCCTATCTCCTCTTTAGATATAATTATTTTATGACTTTGGGTGCTCTGGCATTGGGTGCATGTATATTTACTATTCTTATATCCTCTTATTCATTTGATTCCTTATTATATATATATTGTCCTTTAACTATTTTTATTTTTATTTTATTTTTTTTAATAAATTTATGTTTTTTATTTATTTATTTATTTATTTTTTTTTAAATTTTTTATTGTTGGCTGTTCAAAACATTACATAGTTCTTGATATATCATATTTCACACTTTGATTCAAGTGGGTTATGAGCTCCCATTTTTACGCCATATACAGATTGCAGAATCACATCAGTTACACATCCATTGATTTACATATTGCCATACTAGTGTCTGTTGTGTTCTGCTGCCTTTCCTATCCTCTACTATCCCCCCTCCCATCCCCTCCCCTCCCCTCTTCTCTCTCTGCCCCCTCTACTGACATTCATTTGTCCCCCTTGTATTATTTTTCCCTTTCCCCTCACTTCCTCTTGTATGTACTTTTGTATAACTCTGAGGGTCTCCTTCCATTTCCATGCAATTTCCCTTCTCTCTCCCTTTCCCTCCCACCTCTCATCCCTGTTTAATGTTAATCTTCTTCTCATGCTCTTCCTCCCAACTCTGTTCTTAGTTACTCTCCTTATATCAAAGAAAACATTTGGCATTTGTTTTTTAGGGATTGGCTAGCTTCACTTAGCATAATCTGTTCTAATGCCATCCATTTCCCTGCAAATTCTATGATTTTGTCATTTTTTAATGCAGAGTAATACTCCATTGTGCATAAATGCCACATTTTTTTATCCATTCATCTATTGAAGGGCATCTAGGTTGGTTCCACAGTCTTGCTATTGTGAATTGTGCTGCTATGAACATCGATGTAGCAGTGTCCCTGTAGCATGCTCTTTTTAGGTCTTTAGGGAATAGACTGAGAAGGGGAATAGCTGGGTCAAATGGTGGCTCCATTCCCAGCTTTCCAAGAAATCTCCATACTGCTTTCCAAATTGGCTGCACCAATTTGCAGTCCCACCAGCAATGTACAAGTGTACCCTTTTCCCCACATCCTCGCCAGCACTTGTTGTTGTTTGACTTCATAATGGCTGCCAATCTAACTGGAGTGAGATGGTATCTTAGGGTGGTTTTGATTTGCATTTCTCTGACTGCTAGAGATGGTGAGCATTTTTTCATGTACTTGTTGATTGATTGTATGTCCTCCTGTGAGAAGTGTCTGTTCAGGTCCTTGGCCCATTTGTTGATTGGGTTGTTTGTTCTCTTATTGTCTAATTTTTGGAGTTCTTTGTATACTCTGGATATTAGGGCTCTATCTGAAGTGTGAGGAGTAAAGATATGTTCCCAGGATGTAGGCTCTCTATTTACCTCTCTTATTGTTTCTTTAGCTGAGAAAAAACTTTTTAGTTCGAGTAAGTCCCATTTGTTGATTCTAGTTATTAACTTTTGTGCTATGGGTGTCCTATTGAGGAATTTGGAGCCCGACCCCACCAACTGTAGATCGTAGCCAACTTTTTCTTCTATCAGACGGCGTGTCTCTGATTTGATATCAAGCTCCTTGATCCATTTTGAATTAACTTTTGTGCATGGTGAGAGAAAGGGATTCAGTTTCATTTTGTTGCATATGGATTTCCAGTTTTCCCAGCACCATTTGTTGAAGATGCTATCCTTCCTCCATTGCATGCTTTTAGCCCCTTTATCAAATATAAGATAGTTGTAGTTTTGTGGATTGGTTTATTTTTATATATATATTTTTTTAATTTAAAGTTTATTTCATCTAACATAGTCACCCTTGCTTGATTTTGTATTCCATTCACATGGAATTTGTGCTAATTATGTCTACTCACTGTGACCAAAAAACTTGACAAGAACAACTTAGCTGTGGAAAAGTTTATTCTCAGCTTACATTTTTCAGAGGTTGAATCCATGGTGAGTCAACTTCATCAGTCTGGGCCCAAGATAAGGCATGGCATTATGTTAGAAGTGGGTGACTGAGGAAAGCTGCTTTGCTGCTGGCAACCAAGAAGCAGAGAATAAGGAAACATTGCCACAGGGAAGATGAACCTTTCCAAGACAGGAACAAATGGCCCATCTCCTCCAGCCACTCCCTACCTCCACACAGTTACAACCAGTTAGTCCATTCAGACAGGTTACAACTTTCATGATCTAATCATTTCATCTCTGAACTTTTCTGCATTAACCAAGGAAATTTGGGGGCAAAACTCATGCCCAAATAACACAAATATTTTCCAATCCTTTCACTTCCTGTCTGTGTGCAACTTTAAGAGCAAAGTGGGTTTGTTGTTGTTGTTTGTTGTTATTGTTGTTTTTTAATGAAATAGGCATAAAATCATTTGGTCTTGTTTTATTAATTTTTTTGTTTGTTAACTCATTTAGACAATCTACATTTTTTAAGTAGGTAATTGAGTCTATTTACAATCAAGATTATTACTGATAAAGACTTTGTCCTAACATTTTGCCTCTTGTTTTCTGGTCACTCCAGTTTCCCAGGCAGTGAAGTATAGTTTGCAGAGCAGCATGTACTACATTACACAATTCTCACTCTATAGGGGCTTCATGAGGATGTAATCAGTCCAGTAGCCCATATGGTACAGCAGCTTGCACATCAGCAGTGACAGAGCACCTGTGCATCTCAGTTAGTAACTGTCACTTTATGAATTATATGAAGGAGGAGTCACTTCCAGCACCAGGAGAATGCACCAGGCATGGGAGCAAGAAGCGAGTATAATTAGATTTGGTCTTAAAATAGTGTCATGTAGCAGTGGTCAAGGTGGAAATGGGTACAATGTGCACTTGGGTTCCTCATATGGAGCAGGACAACAGTGTCAACTTCCTGACAACTTTCCCAACAGAGTTTGGGCTCTTTGAGGGCTGTGGCATTTGTCAGCAACAAAACTTTGTAGTCCCACCCAGACTTAGCCTTTTCTCAGAGATTTTTCAAATACCAGTCTGGTAGTTCCCAATTTCATCTGTTTCCTTTCTTCTGTTTGAACTGTGCATCATAAAATTTGCTACTTTCAATTTTATTGTTCCATGTCCTCCAAAGATGATATGGTGTCTTTGTGGTAGGTTAGGGTAATCCTGTTCACCTTTCACCCATTGTGGAAGAAAGTTCTCAGAACAGGCTTGTCCAGCCTGAGTCTCTGGAGCAATTGATGTGTTGTACTTTGTTCCCTTCTTACCAGGCCATTTGTAGCCTCCATGTTCCACAATTTCAGTTTTGTCTATACTTCACTCCAGTGCTAGCCTCCAAGTGCTCTAGATGAATACCAGGTGTTTATTGTTTGTCATTGTTCTGTGTTTCATCATTCTTTGTCAAGAAGAACACATTTAACAGGTCTATTCAGCCATCTTGCCAGAATTTATGTTTCCCTCTCAGACTTAGCCTCTTCTCAGAGATTTTCCAAATATCAATTTCATCTGTTTCCTTCCTTCTGTTTGAACTGTGCATCATAAAATTTGCTACTTTCAATTTTATTGTTCCATGTCCTCCAAAGATGGTATGGTTTTGAATGCTCTTTAAAGTTAGCATTTATACTGTCATATATTATACCCTGGTGGTGGCTAGAATATCTTGAAAATAGGAAACATACAGATTTTCTTAAAAATCATAAAGTTTTAGAACACTATAAAATAGCTCTGAAGTGACATGCCTTTTTTTCAAATAACCTATTTTTGAACAATGAATAATAAAAAAATATATAAAATATAAGTGGGAAGTTGCTTTTAACAGAAAAGGTGACTAATCTCACAAATATGTAAAATAGTCCATAAGAATAATGGCAGCTTGAAAAGTTTCAAGAATCCCCTCACTATACAATAAATAATGTTTATATAAATGTATTATACCAACTAACGTATTGAGTAACATCTTTATTCAGATTCCAAACATTCATAAATCATTCAAATTCCAGGTGTATATTTCACATCTATCACTAGATTCTTAGTGTCATACTGTCAAATTCAAAAAGGCAGTCCTTGAATTAAATACTCCAGTTCAAGCTTTAACATAAGAATGAAAGTTGATCTAACCTGACAGTTCTCTGGAAATAATCATTCTGACATGTCAAAGATGGTACATGCCTGGATCTCTACCTTATTCAAAAATGATGGAATCTAGGGATAGGAAAAGAAATGACAGAAAGTCCTACATTCAAGAATTAAATACTTCAAAAGTGGAAAATGAAATAATTCATATGGGGTTAACTTGGGCATGCATGAGGGATGAGAATACAATAGTATGTATTATTATTCTTTTTCAACTTTTCTTCTCAAGTTCTTCAAATATTTACAAAACTCCTCAAATTTGAGAAATTATTTTAAACAAATGTGTAAGGTAACCTTGACATTCAACTTCAATAGTCTGTGATACCTTCTATAGTGAAGTTTTAGCATTTAACAAATATTCAGTGGTACATATATGTTAGGAAACATTAATCATCTTCCATCTAAAGTTTTAAATCAATTGCCCCTCCCCCATTTTTCATAATCTTATCTTTGAAATTTGGCCCAAGATATTTTTAGTAAGTTCTGAGTATACTTTAATTGTCTTTTTTTTTTTTTTTGACTAGTTTTTATGTCAGAGAACTACTGAATGTTTCCTGCATTTCTTCCCATTTGTAATAATAGCAATGGCTAAATCTGATTTGATAGTATCAAATATCAATTCAAAGGTTTTCATTTCTCTTCACAAATGGAACTAATGATTTTTTTATACTATACAATCTGAATTAAGACCTAGTCTGCAGGAATAACTTCTAGAGTTGACGTGGTAGTTCAGATACCTTTGCCCAATGATGCCTTAGATCTCTGTAGTGAGCCCACCATAATGGCACTGCAGTCAGCCTATGAATAACAAACTAGCTGAGCTGAGTCAGCTGGGTCATCTATTGCTCTCTGCTCACAGAGGAAAGCTAGAAGTGATAGATAGCTCCATTAATTCTGCCTGACTAATGCACACTTGGGGAACACCAAATTGGGAACTTTTTCTTTTTTTTTTTAAATCTTTCAGAGACAAACAGCAGGATGTAGTTGGTTTACTCTTTACTTGTAATAAGAAGAATACTTTGGAAAATGAATAATAATTGCAAAAAAACAGCAAATATAATATTAACATCATTGAATAGTATTTGATTTTTAATTAACACATTTCAATTTAAACTGTCAAAATATTTTCTCTATTATTTTCAAATATTTGAGAAAACTTTGACACTCAATTTCTCAATTTAAACATTAAGGCTTAAATAGAATGACAATTCTCAGTATATTAACATATACTTGTCTTACATATTTTAGTTCCAATTTTGTAGTGATGCAATATTTATATGAGAGTTTTTCTTATCTATAGATCAGAGATTAAGTACAAATCAACCATAGTCACAATTTATTTCTAATTTTATTAAATATTCAATGATATTTTTATTTGTTTTTAAAGTCAAAGTGACAAATTAAAATTTGAGCATTAGATAAATGAATTTCTCAGATTTTTTACAGCAATTTATAGTGAACTTGCATCAGTCAACATTTTAGATAAGATTTAAAATAGCTGTTTATCCCTAATACATTATTTCTCTCTCTTACATTCCCAGCTATGTATTTTAGCAAAAATATTACTATATATTAATAGGTTTGAATACCTGTTTAATTTATTGAGAATTCAAAGATCAAATATTTGATCATCTCTGATATTGAGAAAGAAAGAAATATAAACTACTTTTTAAAATAATGTTCATCAGTTTAACAACTATTATTGAGTGATTACCTAGTCCATCTCAAGCACTATGCTTGGCCATTGCAAAATGATGGACAGAAATGGGAGATTTACCCTTAATGGAGATAGACATAAATTAAATGATCACACAAAAAAATATTAAATGTCAAATTCAATAAGAACCATGAAGGAAATAGATATACTGCTAATGAAGCTTAGTAATATGGGTCAAGAACAAATGAGGATAAAGCAATTAAGCTGATACCTGTGGGGTGAATGGGAATTTATTGAAGGATGGGTGAAGTATACTCCAGCCAAAAGAAGCAGAGTTTTAATATGAGGAGACATAACACACTGGACAGAATATGCCAGCATGATTGAAACTCTGAGAAATTGGCAGAGAGTATTCCAAGGGATTCTGGAGAGATCAGGGTAAGATAGCTCAACAAGGTAGAATACATCAGTTTACAAATGCTGGACTTTTTGCTCGATCATAGTAAGTAGGAGGCTTTTAAGCAGGGCCTAGATTGGTATTTTGACAGGTTTTTATCATGTTTCTGAATTGTGAAAATAAGATAAAAGTATATGAAAGAACAATAAGAGGTTATGAAATGTCCCAGAAGGAAAAATATAATTCATTAAAATGTAGTATATCATCAAGATGGAGAGAAGTGAATGGAATCAACATAGATCTATTATCAAAAAAATAATAATAACAAAGGATGGGGAGATAGAAGAGAATAGGGAGGGACTGAGAGGAAGGGAGAAACCAAAGTTAACTTGCAAGTTTCTTACTTGAGAAACTGGACGGACAAGAGTTCTATAGTTTGTGTTTTTACATATCAACTAAAAATTAAATTTAATTTACAAATAAAAGCTAGCTGGGTGCAGTGACCCAGGCTTGGAATCCCAGTGGCTCCGGAGGCTAAAACAGGATGATGGAATTCAAAGCCAGCCTCAGGCAGTAAGCAACTCAGTGAAACCCTGTCTCTAAATAAAATACAAAATAGGGCTGGGGATGTGACTCAGTAGTTAAGTGTCCCTGAGTTCAATTCTTGGCAAATCCCCCCCACACATAAAAAAAAAAATAAAAGCTTTACATACATAATATAATCATTATTTATGTAAAATTTTGCAGAATTTTAAGTGGTATAACCAACAGTAATTTCTTTGTGATTAGTAAAAACAAATCCAATTTCTATTATGTCAAAAAACTAACTTTATAAGAAACTTTATCATACATGTAATAAAATAAAATATATCATAATATAAAAAGTCATACATGTAATAAATAAATATAAAATAGAAGACCATGGTTTCTCTTTTAATGTTGAATAATATTCTACTGTGTGTATATGCTACATTTTCTTCACCCATCCATCTACTGAAGGGCATCTAGGTAGTTGGAGTTGAAGAAGATAATGCTAAGTGAAGTAAGCCAATCCCCAAAAAACAAATGCTGAATGTTTTCTCTGATATAAGGATGCTGATTCATAATGGGCTTTGGAGTGGAGAGCATGGGAGGAGTAGATGAACTATAGATAGGGCAAAGGGTAGGGAGGGGATGGGAAGGTGTATGGGGGTAGAAAAGGCAGTAGAATGAGATGGACAGCATTACCCTAAATGCATGTATGAAGACACAAATTGTGTGACTTTATTTTGTGTACAACCAGAGATATGAAAATTGTATTCTATATGTATAATATGAATTGTAATGCATTCTGTTGTCATATATAATAAATAAGAAAAAAGCTAACTAAAATAAATAAATAAATAAATAGATAAATAAATAATAAAATGAAATAGAAGAGCATGGTTTCTTGCAAAATCTTTCTTCTTCTTGAATCCTCCAAGATGGTGAAGTGTTGTAATATACCAAATGCTTTTGTGATGTCAAATAATGCAAAAACAGAAATACATACACTGAGTATATGACCATATTGATTGACACAAATTGGTCTATGTAAATTTAAATGGTCAAGTAGGAGGCAAAGTTGAATTTTCAATGTGTAAAAAAAAATTAAGCAATTGCTTAGGGTTCATGAGAAGAATGGGGGGATGGTTTCAAGATGTAGCTAGAGATTGACCTTGTGGAGTGTAAAAGGACAGGACTCTAGCTTTAAGGAAAACAGAGCAGATATATATTGAGTGGCAGGAAATCTATAGAAATCTTATTTGGTATCTAACTCCTCTGTGACGTATGTGTCAGAACATCATTGAGAAGGAAGTGGAAGTTGAAAGATATTCAGTTATTTTATGGGGAGCATGAAATTTATAGATTTCAGTTAGACAAAGAATAGCATGTAGTGTTAAGTTTAGCAGAGAAATGTAATGAATACAATACTGAAATAGTTTGAGTAAAATGCTATGGAAGCATAGAAGCACAATAAATTTGCCTAGAAATTAGTGAAAACTTGGTAGAAATAATTTATGAGCTGGATCTAGAAAGACAAAATGGAGACTATCAGAAGGGAAAGGGAGAAAGAGAATCACAGCAAGGGAAACACTACAAAGGAAGGCCTAGAAGTGCATTCAAGTTAAGTGTGGATAGATTCAACTGTGTGCCCTGATTATTCCATCATGCTTTTATCTGAGGCATGCAGCTGGACTGTGGCTATGTATGATATGCTCTGACAGTGTTCGCTCTTTTCCTTGCAACAAACACCAAAAATTACCTAGGACAAGCAGTAAGGGAGATAGAGTTACCTAACTTGTCTGGCCAGTTGGGTAACTTTTACTCTCATTCAAAAAGAGACATCAAGTCAATTACTCTTATAAAACACTAAGTAAGCTAATCAAATAATCAAATGATAATAAAATCAATTCAGACTTAGAATATAATACATGCATTTTTTTGTATTAATTTTTGTTATTTTCACTTCATTGTCATGTATATCATGTGATAACTTTAAAAGAGTTAAAAAATACAATCTATTTTAGCACTGTAATCAATGGTGTTCATAAATTGATATTAATAACGAAAAAGAATCCTACTAATATTAATCTAATTTCTCATATTACTATGCAATGAAAGGATTAATGTCTACAGTATAATGCATTCTTTTGCTATTAAGCTTAATAATTTAATGTCAATTTTTATTACTATGTTTATTATTCTTAGGGTTTTTAATATATCAACTGTATTTGTGGATATGTTTGTGATAATTTGAATAATGTGGTGCAATGCTATCATTATTCAAAACATTAGTGTTTTGTTGTATTGTGTACTTACAGATATGTATCATGTTGACACTATGTGTGTTCAAACATTAAATTGCTTAATAACACAAAATTTGAAATGGCATTAACTTTCTGTCAAACTTTTACTGTAAAATTGATAATGAAACAAAGCCCATTATATAAGCAGATATATCACTTAAATTTCCAAATCATGTATGTCTGATAGTTATTTAAGATATGATTTTCATCTTCCTTTATTTCCCAAAGGAACCTCATTTTGCTGTTGAGATTTGTTTAATACATGAATATATCTTTTAAGTAAATTTTTCCTACAGCCTATACCACTATCTAAAATGTAACAGATACATTTTGACACAGCATTTGTCTCTCTCCTTATTCAGTACTCTGTGTCCAGTGAATAAAGTATAACTTGGCTCAAAATATATACTTCATAAATATTTATGATTAAATGTGTAATTTGTCAATGATTTTTAATTATCTTAAGACACATTTCATATTGTTCATTTTAAATCATTTTATGATCTCTTCTTCACAGCACTGCATTTTAGACAGGTTGTTTTCAAGATATTTTTCATGAGGATGAAAAACAATTTTCATTTTTTTAATAATATGCAAATGTTATTATAACAAATTATGTGGAGCATTTGGCTATACATAAGAGACACATAATTAAAATTGGCTTAAATCATAAGAACATTTATTATTTCCTTGGTTTACAAAGTTTGTGGTCTAGTTGTTGATTCTGTGACTCAGAGAAACTATTGATTTCCCAGGAGATCCCCATCCTTCCACTAGAAATCATGGGCATGCAGGTGATGTCCTTATTCATATTTGCTAGAAGGCTGCTGCAACTTTCAGCTTCTTATTCACTCTTATTTCTCTTAAAGGTAGCAATGTCAAGTTAAAATAAAATGCCTTTTACTCTACTTCTGTAGATTCATTGTTTCTATCGGGAAAAATATCATTTCCCAAGGTGCCCATAACTGTCTCCTTCTCCCTCACCCCATTTATCAGAATTGGGTCACAGAGGGTGGTAATAAATGTTGCATCTACTTGGCTGGATTATATATCTGAGTCTATTTTATTTCTGGGTGTGTCTGTGTAGGTGATGCTGAAGGAGGTTAGCATTTCAGTTTTTGAGCTCAGTAAATCAGGGTACCCATCCCAATCTGGGTAAGCATCATCTAGTACATTGAGATTGTGAGTAGAGCAAAAGGCAGAGGAAGGAAGAATCCAGTCTTTTTTGTTTCTGACATCACGAGCTGGTACATTGGTTTTCTCCTTCCTTCAGACTGAGATGGCACCATATGCTACCCTGGTCTAGGTTTTCAGACTTGAACATGCTATACCACTTGTTTTCACAAATCTTCAGCTTGCTGATGGCAAAACCATGGGACTTCTCATTCTCCATGATAAGGCACATATGTACTCTTTTCTCTTCTGTTGCTCTCTATCCCTCTCTCTTTCTTTCATTTTTAATTAGATTCTAAAGTCAATTCCAGGAAACCCAGAACCAGTTCAGAAAACTTATCTTCAACATTTTTTTTTTCCCCAGAACCTCTGCATGAGGAAATTAGGACTACATTGACTGAGAAAATTATGACGGTCTTGCCAGAGCCAGTGTCCATATAATTTTCCTCAAAATACAGTCCTACTGTTCCTCCCTGTTACCCTCATAACTAGAAGTAGAGTCCTTGCAGGCCCCTACATCTGAAGTGAAATGTGACCCATGATGAGGAATGCTACACACCAAAATAGTCACTTGAGTTTTAAAATTCATACAGACAAAAAGCTGATGAACATGTGTATGAATGTATTCTCAGAGTATAGTAAAATGGTGGAAAGCAAATACAATTATACCAGGAATACTTTATTAATACATGTTCACTATTCAGAGATTTTGAATTTACTATTGCAACTCTGGGAGTTTTTAGAAAGGTCTCACAGTCTGTGTGATCTGTTGGCTGAAACATCTACCAAAAGTTTGTTCACATAAAGTGAACTGGAAATTCTGGAGATGTCTTGGTTTAAAGGCAAGAGAGATTCAAATGTTTAAAGGATTTTCATGTAAGACTTATTCACCCACATTGAGTGAGTCCCAGCAACCATGAATAGCTCTGTGATTGCCATAGATCTCTTTAGGCCAGACCTCACAGTGGGAGATACAGTTATGGAATTAAGAAACCTAATGCAATGAGAGTAATTGAATTCTTGAGTGTCAGAGGCCAAGTGATAGCACTCAGCTGCCAAAAACAAGGTGGGGCAAGGTTACTGTAATAGCTAGTGGGGTCATTGTAGTAATCTGAATAATCTGACTCCTGCAGGCATGTTCTTGGCTAGTTTATAGTGGCATAGTGTATTTAAAAGTGAAATAGACAGAAATTTACTAAATTCTTACTTGATATTTATAAGCAGAAAAGTTTTAGGTTAAGTGAGTAAAAGTCCAACTTAAAGAAATAGTAAATTATAGTTCCTCATTCAATTCCCAGACATGTCACTTTTCAAACGAATTTTCAGAAACATACCCTTTAATGGTGGGGAGGCTGAGTTCTCTTATAACATACTTGGAATATTACTAAAAATTTAAATTTTTAACTTTAATCAGACATTACCAAAGGGATCTGTCCTCT
Source organism: Marmota flaviventris (assembly GCF_047511675.1). Taxonomy (NCBI): domain Eukaryota; kingdom Metazoa; phylum Chordata; class Mammalia; order Rodentia; family Sciuridae; genus Marmota; species Marmota flaviventris. The sequence goes on along the minus strand of NC_092501.1, from coordinate 109,513,059 downwards.
TATAAAGGTAACTGTACATCCAGGAACAGGAAATAAGAATACCTTTCAGAAACTATCAACCACTGGCCCTGAACTTATACAAAGTCAAGCAAACCCAAGACAGCCTTATGGCTCATCATTTAGAAAAGTGGATTGAAGAGTTTGGGTGATCAGTGGAGTATTAGCTATATCCATGTCACAGTGGGTCAAATGTGTCCCCAACTTCATTCTGCTATTATTTTCCCAGTTCTGGAATGCATATTTGGAGTAGATAAACTTAGCTGCTTTCAAAATGCCCACATTGGTTCTCTGACCAGTGGATTGAGGATTATTATAGTGGAAAATGCCAATGGAAACCACTAGAACTACCTATATCTAGAAAAATAAAATCCAAATGAATACTGCATGCCTGGATAGATTGCAAAGATTAATGCCACCATTAAGGACTTGAAGAAGAATTCAGGGGTGATGATCCTACCACATACTCATCCAACTAGCTTTCTTGTCCTGTGCAGAAGACAAATGGATCATGGAAAATGACAGTGGATTATCACTAGTTTATAAACGTAGTGATTTAGGTTGAAGCTGGTGTACCAGATGTAGTGCTTGAGTGAATTAACTAATCTCCAGTGACCTAATATGCAGCTCATGACATGGAAATGCCCTTTCTTCCAATTCCTATCTATTAGTCCTTCCAGGAGCAGTTTGCTTTCATCTTTCAAGTGATGCCCCTTCATTATCGTACTCCATATGTGTATCAACTCTAAAGACCTATGCCCATCTTCCATAATTTAGTTGATAGCAGCTTGAAGACCTTTCTATCTCTCAAGATATCATATTCATCCTTTACATGAATGATGATTATGATTAGACCTAATAATCAAGAAGTAGCAACTAGTCTACATTTATTGGTAAATGACATCATGTCAGAGGGTGGGATATGATTTGAGTTGTTTCCCATAGGATCAAGTATGTGATCCCCAGGGTAGTGATATTGAGAAATGATAAAACTTTTAAGAAGCAAAGCCCAGGCATTGAGATCATTAGGTTGCCACCCTAAGAAGTGGTTAATATAGTTCTCAGAGGACCCAAGTACATTCCCATAAGAATGAGTTGTCATTAAAAAAAGAAAATCTGATCCAAAACTCTTTAGCTTCCTGTCACATTATGTGGTCTCTCTTTTTTTCCACCTACTCCCACCATGGTGCTCTGTGCCATGCTGTGATATCTCCAGAACATCTCACTAACATGCTGTTAACATGTTCTTAAATATCCCAAAACGTGAGTTAAGACACTTTTTCTTTATAAAATAAACAGTCTCAATATTATAATTTGAGTCTTAAATATTCCCTAAAGGCCCATATACAAAAATCTTGGTTGCCACTGGGATATGGTGAAACCTTTAGGAGCTGAGCCTACTAGGAGGAAGTTAGTTCCTAGGAGGTATACCTTCAAGGGACAATAGGGCCTTAACCCTTTACCCACATTCCTTTTTATGGAATGTTTTCCCTGCCATGATTTTCTGCATTGCCACAAGTCCCAAAACAACAGAGTCCACTGACCATGAAAATAAACAAAATAAATATTTACTCCTTATAGTGTGTTGTATTTGTTATTTTGTCGTAGCAATCAGACTAATTGACTGATATACAAAGTTATTGATTCATATTTGAACTAATATTTTTTATATGGCATTATTTTGCAATCTTCTCTTGTATTAGCTGTGTACATGAGGCAGTTTCTGCATTTCTAGTCTTCCACTGCTATTTTTCCTTTATATTGTAGATTTCCATATGTATATACATGGTGCAGGTCTTGAGTTCTCTGCATTGTGCAATTTTCTATTTGTTTACTTGCATCAATAAACATTGATTTTTATTCTTCTGCTTTTGTAGTTTGTTTTAATAGTTGATTGATACAATTATTTTTTAAAATAGTATTTAGGAACTAGCCAGGCAGGGTGGTACACTATTGTAATCCCAATGGCTCAGGAGGCTGAGGCAGGAGGATTACAAATCCAAAGCCGCCTCAGGAAAAGTGAGGCACTAAGCAACTCAGTGAGACCATGTCTCTAAAATAAAATAGAAAATAGGGCTGGGGATGTGGCTCAGTGGTCAAGTTCCTTTGTGTTCAAGTACCTTTTAAAGAAAATTATTTAGAAACTAATATAAAATGAGACTATTGAATCATTAAAGAATTGGGGGAAATTTTGATTGAAATCAATTAAATTTTATATATTAAATTAGAAAGGATTGACAGTTTTATACTTCAAGCCGACTAATTTAATGTCTAGAAAAATTTCTATATTCAGTACTTCTTTTAAATTTAAATTTTGTTTCTCCAGTAGTCCAAAAAGCAGTTTAATTCCCAGTAAAGAGAGAAGTTTTTGCTTATTTGTTTTGCTTTTGTGTTTGTTTTGCTATTGTATTTTACATAATAAAAATAAGTAGTAATTGCTATAGTAATTGCTAGAATACAAGTATTTTGTTGATCATCGTAAGTTATTTTCAATCCCCAAACTATACTCATTCATTTTATAAGTTTTGATAGTTTCTCTAAGAGGTGTGTTGATTTTTCTACATAGGTGAACCTAATAGTGCAAATAACAATCATTTATCCTTTTTTTCAAATCATCCTTTTTTCTTCCCTTTGTTTGTTCAGTACTCAAATTTTGGGGGGATGATTAAGTTAAAATCTCTCACTATAATTTTTTACATACCTATTTCTCCCTGCAATTTTGTAAGTTGTTGTTGGTGGTGGTTCTGTTGTTGTTATTATTCTTTTTTTAAATTTTGGCTTTTATTTTGTAAATTTCTGAGTTTTTTGTTTGTTTCTTTGTTTTTGTTTTGTAATAAGGATCAACCAAGGGATGCTTACCCACTGAGATCCCTTTTGATATTTTATTTTGAAACAGGGTCTTGCTAAGTTGCTCAGAGTCTGACTACATTGCTGTTGCTGGCTTTGAACTTTCTATCCTCCTGCCTCAGCCTCCTGAATAACTGGGATTACAGGCATGCTACATGATGCCAGAATAGGAAATGTTTCAATTATGATAATTTTAACCATGTTTTTAACCTATCTATGTAAATATTTTCTTAGATTTCATTTCTTTTTCATTGTATTTTTAGAGTTAAATAGTTTGTTCTCTGTCTTCATAAAATTGTTTCAGGATAATGATTTCTCTTGTTTTGTTAACCAGGTTTTGACTTATATCTCTAACAGTGTCTAACACTGACAATAAATATTTTTAAAGAAAACTCAATGAAAAATACTCAATGAACTAAATACTAAAGTGAAAAAAAATCAACATTTATGTCCATTTAGCAATTCTGCATTTCAAGCCTAGTCACTCCATAACCATATTCTGCTCACTACAGATCCACTGACAATCATGTATGGATGAACAGAGACTTTTACATAAGTTATATGTGTTCTGTTTTAAGGTAAGTTATAGGTGGAAAGCATGTGGAATTTGTATCAGATACTTAAAAGCATAAAATTCAATAATAGCAGCCAGTTATTTTAGAAATATGTAAATTTTCTTATCTTTAAGTCTATTGATGTGTAGAATTATAAATATATAAATATATAATGAGATATGTAAAAATTTAAAGTAAAACTAATTTTTACTGATTAATTATTTGGGTACCTACAGTTATACTTCAAAATGATGTTTATTAACATTTTAGTTTGAATCCATCCAATTTATTGATTCTTGATTTTACTACTTGTGCTATAGGGGTCTTATTAAGGAAGTAGGGGCCTAATCTGACATGATGGACATTTGGGCCTACTTTTTCTCCTATTAGACATGGTGTCTCTGGTTTAATTCCTAGGTCCTTGATCCACTTTGAGTTGAGTTTTTCACATGGTCAGAGATAGGAGTTTAATTTCATTTTGTTGGACAGGGATTTCTAGTTTTCCCAGCACCATGTGTTAAAGAAGCTATAGTTTTTCCAATGTACGTTTTTGGAGACATTTTCTAATATAAGATATCTGTAATTATGTGGGTTAGTTTCTGTGTCCTCTATTCTGTACCATTGTTCTACCCGTCTATTCTAGTGCCATACCATGCTGTTTTTGTTATTGCTTTGTACTATAGTTTAAGTTCTGGTATAGGGATAATACCTGCTTCACTCTTCTTGCTAAGGGTTGCTTTAGCTATTCTGGGTCTTTTATTTTTCCAGATGAATTTTATGACTGCTTTTTCTATTTCTATGAGGAATGCCATTGGGATTTTGTTTTGAAATGCAATAAATCTGTATAGTGCTTTTGGTAGTATGGTCATTTTGTCAATATTAATTCTACCTATTCAAGAGCAAAATAGATCTTTGCAACTTCTAAGGTCTTCTTTGATTTCTTTATGTAATGTTCTATAGCTTTCATTGTACATGTCTTTCACCTTTTTCATTAGGTGGATTACAAATATTTTTTTTTGAGGCTATTGTAAATGGGGTAGTTTTCCTTCTCAGAGGATTTGTCACTGATATACAGAAATGTCTCTGATTTATGGATGTTGATTTTATACCCTGCTACTTTGCTGAATTCATTTACTAGTTCTAGATATTTTCTGGTGAAATTTTTTGGGTCTTCTGGGTATAGAATCATATTGTCAGCAAATAGTGCTAATTTTGGTTTTTCTTTTCCTACCCATATCCCTTTAATTTATTTCATCTCTCTAATTGCTCTGGTTAGTGTTAGGAACAATGCTAAATAAAAGTGGTGAAAGAGGGCATCCTTGTCTTGTTCCAGTTTTTATAGGGAATGCTTTCAATTTTTCTCCATTTAGAATGATGCTGTTCTGGTGCTTAGCATAGATAGCTTTTACAATGCTGAGATATGTTCCTGTTATCCCTAGTTTTTCTAGTGTTTTGAACATGAATGGGGTGCTGTATTTTGTTAAATGCTTTTTCTGCATCTATTCAGATGATCATATGATTCTTATCTTCAAGTCTATTGATGTGAATTACATTTTTTGATTTCTGTGTGTTGAACACACCTTACAGCCCTCAGATGAATCCCACCTTATCTTGGTGCACTAACTTTTTGATATATTTTGTAGTTGATTTGCCACATTTTATTGAGAATTTTTGCATCTATGTTCATTAGAGATGTTGTTCTGAAGTTTCTATAATGTGTCTTTGCCTGGTTTACAAATCAGGGTGATATTGGCCTCATAGAATGAGTATGGAAACCTTCCTTCTTTTTCTATTTTCTGAAATAATTTAAAGAGTATTGGTATTAGTTCTTTTCTAAATGTCTTGTAGAACTTGACTGTGTATCCATTTGGTCCTGGACTTTTCTTGGTTGGTAGGCTTCTGGTGGCGGATTCTATTTAATTGCTTGAAATTGATCTGTTCAAATTGTGTATATCAATTGATTTAATTTGGGCAAATCATATGACTAGAAATTTGTGGATGCCTTCAATATTTTCTTTTATTGGAATACAAATTTTCAAAATATTTTCTAATTATCTTCTGTATTTCTGTATTGTTTCTTGGAATATTACCTTTTTTCATAACATATGTTAGTAAATTGAGTTTTCTTTCTCCTTTTCTTCATTGGCATAGCTAAGGGTTTGTGAATTTTATTTATATTTTTAAATGAAACAACTTTTTGTTTTGTCAATTTTTTCAATTGTTTCTTTTGTTTTGATTTTATTGATTTCAGCTCCGATTTTAATTGTTGCCTGTCTTCTACTGCTTTTGGTATTAATTTATTCTTATTTTTTTAGAACTTTGAGATGTAATGTGAGGTCATTTATTTGTCGACTTTTTCTTTTTTTAAAGAATGAACTACATGCAATAAACTTTCCTCTTAGTACTGCCTTCATAGTGTTCCAGAGATTTTGACATGTTTTATCAGTGTTCTCTTTACCTCTAAGAACTTTTTAATGTCTTCTTTTAAGTCTTTTGCAACTCATTGTTCATTCAATAGCATATTATTTAGTCTCCAGGCGTGAAAGTAGTTTTTGTTTTTATTTTATCATTCATTTCTAACTTAATTTCATTATGATCTGATAGAATGCAAGGTAGTATCTCTACTTTTTGTATTTTCTAAGCTTTGCAGCCTAATATATGGTCTATTTTAGAGAAGGATCCATGTACTGCTGACAAGAAAGAGTATTTGCTCGTTGAAGGATGAAATTCTCTAAATATGTCAATTAAGTCTAAATTATTGATTGTATTATTAAGTTCTATAGTTTCTTTGTTCAGCTTTTGTTTTGAAGATCTATCCAGTGGTGAAAGAAGTGTACTAAAGTCACCGAGAATTTTTGTGTTGCAGTCAATTTGACTTTTGAACTTGAGAAGAATTTGTTTGATGAACATAGATGCCCTATTGTTTGGGGCATATATATTTATAATTGTCATGTCTTGTTGGTGTATGGTTCCCTTGAGCAATATGAAATGTCATTCTTTATCCCCTTTGATTAACTTTAGCTTTAAGTCTACTTAATTTGATATGAGGATGGAAACTCCTGCTTGCTTCTGCAGTCCCTGTGAGTGGTCTGATTTTTCCCAACCTTTCACCTTTGGTCTGTAGATGTCTATTCATATGAGGTGAGTCTCCTGGAGGCAGCATATTGTTGGGTATTTTTTAATCCAATCTGCTAGCCTATATCTTTTGATTGGTGAGTTTAGGTCATTAACATTTAGGGTTATTATTGAGACATGATTTTTATTGCAAGCCATTTTTGTTTACTTTTAGTATTTAACTTGACTTGGTTTCTCCTTTGATTAGTTTTTTCTTTAGTGTAATACTTCCCTCTGCTGATTTTCATTGTTGCTTTTCATTTACTCTTCATGAAATATTTTGCCAAGGATTTTCTATAGTGCAAGTTTCCCAGCTGTAAATTCTTTAACTTTTGTTTATCATAGAAAGTTTTTATTTCATCATCAAATCTAAAGCTTAATTTTTCTGGACTCTTGGTTGGCATCCATTTTCTTTCAGATTTTGATATATGTTGTTCCAGGACCTTCTAGGTTTCAGGGTATGGTTTGAAAAATATGCACATAACCTAATTGGTTTCCCCCTGTATGTAATCTATTTCCTTTCTCTTTTGGCTTTTATTATCATCTCCTTATTCTGTATTTTAGGCATTTTCTTTATAATGTGTCTTGGTATGGCTCTGTTGTAATTTTGTACACTTGGTGTCTGTTAGCCTCTTGAATTTGGTTTTCCAATTCATGTTTGGAAATTTTTCTGATATTATTTCATTGAATAGATTGTTCATTTATTTGATATGGAACTGTATGCCTTCCTCTATCCCAATAACTCTTAAATTTGGTCTTTTATGCTATTCCATATTTCTTGAATGTTCTGCTCATGATTTCTTACTATTTTCATTTTGTGGTCTACATTCTTTTCAAGATTATATGTTTTCTCTTCATTGTTTGAGGTTCTGTCTTTCAAGTGGTCTAATCTGTTGGTGATGCTTTCGATTGAACTTTTAATTTAGTTTATTTTTTCTTTCATTTCATGAAACTTGTAATTTTTTTTAGAACCTCTATCTCCCTATTGAAGTAATCTTTTGCTTCTTGTTTTGGTTTATGTAGCTCTTTATCTAAATGATATTTCGCTGCCTGTATTTGCTCTCTTATATCATCCTTTAATTCACAGAACATTTTAATTGTGTAAATCCTGAACTCCTTCTCTGTAATTTCTTCTGCTGTGCGGCCATGGATTCTAATAATGTGGTATCATTATTTGTTTGGGGTACATTTTTTCCTTGTCTTTTCATGTTACTGGTGTGTCTTCCCTTGTAGCACTGTTGATCCAAGGCATTACCATTTTTATCCTATAGGCTTATAGTGTCCCTGTTGGTTTCCACTACCTCTCCTTTGAAGGGAAGGACAATGTTAATAGGTCCCAATATAAACAATATATAGCCTTAAAAGCAATTAGTTGTTATTAAGACATTCACTGTTTGGTCACAATGTACAGAATTGTTGAATTCAATCATTATCTACAATATAATCAGTAAGTTTATAAAAGGGCTTACAGTTTTTGATGGTGGACAAAGAACAGGGGGTGAGGTGTAAAATGATATGCTGAGGAGGTAGGAGGTGAGGATATAGAATTATTATATCTTAGGACATGTGGAAGAGAAATCAAAGAAGAAGGTTAGTAGCAGGAGAGAGAGGAAAGAATTTTGAGTAGACAAATAAGTGGACAGACAGTGGAGTCAATAAAGCAACACACATGTATATTAAGAAAAAGAAAAAATGTTAAAATAGTAAAAATTGGAGGAAAAAATATAAAAGAATATACAATACAATTTTAGTGTACTATTCAGATGTTCCAGACCTCAAAATCTGAATTCACGCAAATGACTTGGTTTCACATATGTTGGGGATGTGAGGGCAGGAGAATAGGAAAGGAGAAAAAAAAAGAAAATCTTGAAGGAAGAAGCAAGGATCATTTTGGTTGGAGATAAGTATCTTACTGCTTCCCTTCTCATCCAGTAGGTGGGGTCATCTGTTATAAGCAGGTATCTTTTCCCTCAGGATGGTGAAGGTTACCAGGGTGTCTCTGTGCCAGGGTACGGGCTGCTGGGGAGAGGGGGTAGTTAGAAACTGGGTACCTGGCTAGCCAGAGTTCCAAACTGTGAGTTTCCCCCATTGAAGATTGTGATGATAATGACCCAAGATGGAGGTGCCTGCTTTCAGTGATAATGTGTCGGGTCAGGTGGGGTAGCCAGGTAATGGTGTTGGACATGGATGATGTGTTCAGAGAGAGCTCTGTGGCATGCAGTGTGTGGTTTCACCTGTCTTCAGAACCTGTGTGAATTTCCTGCATTCAGGCAGTTTAGAGCGCATTAGGGGACTATCTCTGTTGCTGCAGAGTCCCAAGACTCGGCAACCAGGAGAGCCCAACATTAGTAGATGGGTTTCTATATGGGAGTGGTGGTCGGAGTTCCTATGTGTGGGTAGCTGCTGGATGTCCTGCATGATAGCAGTGTTCAAGATTTCTTCTTGGGTGAGTGGCCAAAAGTTCTGTATGGGTGCACATGCCGATAGTCCTGCTTGGGCACCCAATAGTCCTGCGAGGGTGAGTAATTGAGAGACCTACTCTGACACTGAGAACTGGAGCCCTGCACGGGCACCTGGCAGTGATTCCTGCAGGGAGCAGAAATATAGCTCACAGAGAAACAATATTCTCACTGCTTGAATCCCAAGTCATAAAGAGACACAGAATGCTGCCTACCTCTGGCCTGCCATGTTGGATTCCCCCATATAATGCATTTTTAAACTAAATGCTATAATTTTTTAACATATAAACTTCTAGTTTTCTCTTTTTAATAACTACTCTTTCAGTATATTTATTTTGTACCATCCTTGCTTTCATTTGAGATTTATATATATTTTCTTTTAATTTGTTTGATTACAAGAAAAAAATATTTAATTTTCCTATTAATTTAATTAATATCATGTTTTTAACTTCAGCAAAATGTGCACAGCTTCTTTTGTCCTCAGTAATTCATATGCCACCACTATTTAATCAGGTCTGGTTGTCAAGTTTACATGTAAAAATAATTTTTATATTAAATTTTTAAGCATAGGATTTAGCTTTGGATAACAGTATAAGGCAAAGTCAAAGCTGAATAATATTTAAATTCTCAAGGAATTGATTTGGTCTACAAAAATCTAAATATACTTTTATGAATACTGCAATAGAGTGTTAAATTGGAATATTTCCAAGATAAATTATCTTACATTATAGCATTAAACATATATTGTCATCTTGCAAATGTTGCAAGTGATAAATAAAATATGTGAGATATATGAGGCTTGTTGTGTTTAAAGTTTAACAGGGTTAAACTGATCATTTATACATTTTGCAACTGTTTTTAAACATATCAGTGGACTGAGACTCAGCCAGTATAATACATACAAATACAGATGCACAAATACATACAGCACACATCTCTGTAGGGTTAATGGCAGGGTTTTTTTTTTTTAAAACATGTGAAATGTTAAGTTCTTTTTTAGCCTTAAATCTGCAACTACTGGTAGCATTTTTTTTCTTTTATATGACTATCCTACTCTACTAATCAGCACCTCAGATTCAAGAACAATACCACACACACTTTAACATTTCATTTTCAATTGCTTTGTAATGGAATTATTGTAAAATAAATTCTCACGGATTAGAACCCAAGAATCTTTTCCTTGTTCATATGTTTGGTAGGATAAAGACCTATGGGGTAGGAGTGGAAGATATGGCACTGAACTCAATAGTGAGAAATAACTAATTCAAATCTCTCCCTATATCAGAGTAGAACATACAATGCTCTTATTAGAGATTGAAATGTATTTGTGGTGTTTTTATTATACAATCACTCTGTATATTTTAATAGTCTAAGAGGAACACAAGTCCTGTGATCCTATAGAATAGCGTGATAACTAAAAGAGCATAGCAATTTATGCAGATAATGATGGATGTTTTATATATCCGGTATGACTTGTTTCATCTATCTGAGGCAAATGTAGTCACTTTTTTTAAACTAAATAATCACTCTTGTCATTACCTGCCTTATTAGCAGGAAATCTGGTATTTCCATATTACTGACTATCCCCAAACTATTATTAGAATAAAGCACTCAATTGAGTTATTGAATCTGAAGTCAGCATCTGTTTTACATTCACTTATTAATTCAAAGAACACTTGTATGTAAAGTCTACTTTTGCTGTTTCCTTTCTGCATCGTAGTGCTGCTGCTGAAGTGGCATGGAGTCATGAATACTTTGTCTACTATGACTATGGCACTATTAGACCCAGTTTCTGAGCAGAACACTCTTGGTCTGTGAAATCCATTTTCCTCATTTCTTACATATCAAACTCTTTTCCCTAACTCTCAAATACTTTAAGATAGCAGGGACCTAAATTGGTTAAACACTTTAATATTTAGTTCTTTGCTAAAATTTCTCAAATTATTTTAATCATTTTAAACACTAACTAACCTAAACTTGTCCTTTCTTTAATAAAACTTTATTTCACTAGACTTCCATACTTTATTGTAATTGAATCTTGGGTAGGGTTGCTAAGGTCCCACAACTTTCCCTAAATTTGAATATGAGAATATTTTGTGATTCTATTTCACATTTCCCATAAGATTCTGAACTATATATGCAAAAACAAAAACAAACAAACAAAAAAATTCACTGTCTCCCTAAAGAAGCTTCCAATTCTGAAGGGGTGATAACCTTTGTGAAGGTGTTCAAAGTCTTAAAATTTCTTATTACCTTTTTAGTTACCTAAATTTCACCTGCTAAATGAATAGAAACAGTCTCTTACTACTAGATAGCCTAAGAAAGAGAAAGAGAAGACAAAGAATAATAACAACAACAACATTCTTTGTTGACCCCCTCTGTGGTCAACCCTAGGTATAACAAATGGTTCATTTCATTACTATGCAACAAATGGTACAGGTAGAATATATATAAAGACTTTTTCTAAACACAAATATTGTTATGATCATAATGTCTTCAATGTAACTTGATCAATTAAATAACAATCCCTCTCATCTGAAAAGTTTGAGAGGCTGGGGAAAACTGAAGAAAGATATATGATAATTGTACCATGTCTATTGTTATGCATTCTTGAATATTTTTGAGGTGGTCTTGAATTGTCAACAGTTCTAACATTCATAACTCCTTTAAACTCATTTTATTTATCTTGAAGTAGACAGTTACATGGGCAGTGACATTTACATGTGGAGAATATTAAATAAGAGAATTTTTTAAAAATCTCTAAAATTTTAGTGTATTTGCAGGGCTATAGAATTCATTTGTAGTGTTTTTTGTGCTCACATATGCTAGGTAGTACTCAAAAAGGGACTTTGTGCCAGTCCAAATGCAGTTTCCCAAGATTGCACAAATTTATATTTAGTCTACTCATAAGAAGAAACATTTATTCCAATTAGTATACCTGAAGAGAAAGGCTTCATTTTTTTTTAATTTGTGCAAGACTACATATGTGGTAACAATGACCTTCTTGTATATTTTCTGATGGTAGTAAAAACCTTACATACCTCTTATATGCCTTTTTGTTACATTATTTATTTATTACCTTGGCATTTGTGCACTCTCAAAAAAAAAAAAAAAACTAGACAGCTGAGTTTGAGGTTAATAATATTTTCCATGTGTCACTTATCATGTAGTAAAGAAAACAATCAAAATATATCAGTGGAGGTATTATTTAGATTATTAACCATATCTGAGCAAGATTAAAATGACAGGTATAACTGAGGTAGGTACCCAGCCAGCTAATTTAGAGATTTTTATTGAGGGAGAAGAAAAGCAAATCATTACTGGGAGTTTATTCATTCTTCTGTCCTCCAACTACAGTTTTCCTGTTTAGACAATACTTATACTTTTCCTAGCTGGGCAACACAGTCACTCTTGCTGCCAAAAAGATGGAACATCTGAAATCTGTTTTTAAGCAGTGTCAGTTTTTCAAAGCAATAGGCACAACAAGAAGAAAAGAAACATCTGCTATCTGCAGATTTTTTTTTCTTTTTTCTAGACATCAATCTAGCAAGTCTTTGGCAAGCAGCTTCTTGCACTCTAAGTCACAGAAATGTCAAAGGAGAGTCGAAATGAGAGTGGATACCTCTGTTGAAATGTCACTTTGAAAGTAAATAAAATCAATTGCAAAAAGGGCCATCTAAAAACAAGGAAACTTAGCGGTCAGGAGATGGGTTGCTTTGTATTTATAGGCAGTAGAAGAGGCATATAGAGAAAAAGATACTTTTTTGTTCTCAAATTAAGCTTCATAGTTATTGATTTTGAAATGGTAAATCACAGAAGCCATGAATATAAATTTAAACTTCAGTGGCTCTTAATCTTGAAATTAATTGATTAATTCACTCTACTTTCCATGGAGTCTAAATCAATATTTAAGTGAACACATTCATAATATTTGAATAATGTTGAAGTATTTCTAGTTAAAAAATTGCCTTCAGAAATAATAATAATTAACACCAATGACTTTCACCATGCATTATGGCATACAACCTCCACATTCAGAATATCTGGGTTTTAAAAATCTCCCACTGGTCAAGTTCCTAACCTGTAAATTCTGATAATAAAAATACCTAGTTATATTTTTGCAAGTATTAAAAACATGAAAATCACTTAAAATTATAGTAAAACACAACTAATAATTAATGTTTATTATCATCATTGATTAAAGTAGTCCTAACAATGCAGCATTATCCATTTTATCATAAACCTATACATTTAAAACAATTTTCTCTTCTACTTTTGAGTTATTGAATTGTTGGACCAGGGTTTTTAAGTCCCAAGTAAATAACAATATTGGGTATGTATGCTTTTTATGGTGCTATCTGTAAACCTATTAAAAAAAGGAAAATATTTTAAAAGTGTATACCCCTCCCCCCAAAAAAAGAAGTTTAAAGCTGTTTTTTGACTCCCAAATAACTAATAATAACAAACTATAATCATTGGAATCAAAAAAGAAATGATCAGATAATCATTAGATAAAATTGTTTTGCTGAATTGATATTGACCTATTATCTAGAGATATTATAGAAAACTCTTTCAGAGGTCTAAAGCAAATCCATATGTTTACTTATTCTTTTTCTAGAGTAATCTGAAGCACATATCTTTATTTAACTCTCCTTCCTATTAATAAAGAATTTTGAATATGTAGGTGAAATTCAGGAAACAGTTGTGTTTGGGAGTCTAGAAGCAAATTTAAATTTTAATTTTATTGAAAAGTTTGCCTTGTTGTTGTTTAGTTACTTTTTAACTATGTGTTTTCTACATCTATTGCTCCTGTGGGGTGTTTTTCAGAATTTTGAAAGGTTGTTATTGATGCTGACCAGATGAAGATGGGAAAGTCTATAATGTTACTCCATTTATTGGTTATGATACTGGTCTCCTCCATCTTCAATATTAAAGTGGTCCTGAAACTTGGGTGAGATAGACTCAAGCATCAGAAGAACTATATTTTCTCCTAATTCTTGAGGTCACTGTTCCTTTATTAGCCTGATATTAAAATGAAGTTCTTAAGGAAGTTGAATACTTCAGGTGACATTTCTAAATCTGTAGTACAACAGGCTTGAGATAATGCTGTGCTCAAATTTTAAAGCTGCCAATGATTTTGTATTTTTATGATTATGTATTAATTTTATGATCATGTATTTATATGGTGAATGATCTTCCAGAATTAACTTCTTGCTGGGCAAACTTTCTTGACATATCTGAGAATGAGTTATCTTGAATTGGCCAGATAAAGAGCTGTTTGCATTGTTTTACTGGCCAGGGCTTCTACCTCAGTGCCTGTTACCTAGTAGGAGGTGACATGGTAAATCGCTGCTCCCAGTCCCTCTGGAGGTTGAGCTGTGAAAGCATATCACTCCAGCTAAGTACCTTTCTCCAAGGTAAGGCAAGAAGAAATACAGGGATATATCTCAAATGGAAAAGATTTTCGAGTCTCTACAAACTACCAGTGGTTTTCAAACATACCCACAGGGTATGTATTTAACACACCATGTTTGGAAATCAATCTTGAACACCTGATTGTTTTCACTATGTACTTTCTAAGGAAGACAAGTGTTAAGACAAATTGCCATTGTTGGCATTACAATTTTCAAAGCTTAACAGGTTTTTAGTTTCCCCAAATTAAAATGTTTTAGTTTATATTTCACTTTGTCTTTTGCTTTTGTTCTCTCTCTCTCCCTCTCTCTCTCTGTCATGTGTGCGCACTCTTGCTTGTGTGTGTGTATGTGTGTGTGTGTGTGTGTGTGTGTGTGTGTTTTACAGTTTACTGGGTTTCTTACTATTCTGCCCCAGGCTGATCTTGAACTGAGTTCAACAGGTTCTACCTCCTTAGTCACCCAAGTACCTAGAACTTCAGGCACATGCCACCACTCCTGGCCTTCTTTAATACTATGTATCTCTATGTATATGTTAATTTATATCTTTGTATATGGTTTATTTCCTTTGCATAGAGGAGTGGCTGATAAAAAAAAGAATTTCCCAATAAAGTCAACTTTTGTGGTTACTCTGATACAATCCTCCAGAAAAGTTCCCTTTATTAAGTGTTATATATCAGATTTATGAGTTTATACCTGGAAATAGCACTGTCATTCTTTGGGAGACTTTTTAAAAAAATAAATTTAAGAATATTTAAACATTTGGTTTATGTATATACGTGTTTATAAATTAGGTTTCAATAATTAATATAATATCTCTGTTGAGATGTATTGGTGATTTTAGTTCCATCACACTTTGCTGAAAGAAATACTGTCATATTTTAGAGATGCAAAATAGAAATTATCTGGCAACATGCTACTGTTGTCAGGCCGCCTGATGATGAAAATGAGCAGTTAAAACTCCACGGAGCTCTACAAATAAACAACTCTGACTGGTGGCTAGAATGTTTTGTTAAGTTATTTTCAGATTATTTTATGTGACATTGAGACCATTTAATTTTATTAATTCTATAGTCTTTCTTCTTTCCCATCTTAATATGAATCCATGTCGTGGATCATTATTAAACTTATAATAGTAATTGAAATTACTGGTTTTCATCATGGCAAGTCATATAATAAATATAATTTTCTTTTATATAATTTTATATTAAAATACTGCTATTCTACAGGCACATCAGATTACTGACAATCTTTAAACATGCCATGTGTGTTTTTTGCCTCTTTTTTTGAACAAATTCCATGGCCTAAATTGTTCTTAACCATTTCTCCACTTTTGAAATAATATTCATCCTTCAAAGTTCAGTTCAAATATAAGAATTCATCAGAATTCTCCACTTAATTTCTACATTCATTTACCCAAATGCATTTTCTCTCTACTCCATATTATTTGATTGTAAATTAAATAAAGCATTTAGCTCACTTTTGATGGTCTTTTAAAAATATATGAAGAACATTATTAAGGACATTAAGAAAAGTTCTTTCTATACAACTAAGGCTACATTGCTTTGAAGCATAGGAATAATCAAGGGTCAGCAAACTGAAGTGTATTAGTCAGTTGCAGCCTGTTGCTATTTTTACACAGTAAATGTGTTAATCATTTTGAACTTTTTAAATGGTTTAAAATATAAAGATATTTTACTTAGTATATATGTGGCCTTTATAACTTAAAATATTTACTATCTGCCATTTATGGGAAATACTTGAAATTCTATAGCTTTAATGTTTATATTAGAAGGGGAAAATAATGAACTGAACCAAGCATACTTCCCAAGAAATTAATAAAAGACCAGTAAAACAGATTCAAAGAATTAGAGGAAAGGTGTCAAGATAAGAGTAGAAAGTAATAAAGTGGAAATCAAACATATGGTTGCTATCATCAAAGCCAAAGTTATTTCTTTGAACGTCTAATAAAACTGACAAGCTTCTAGTGAGACTGATCATGAGAAAAAATGAGCAGGCACACATAAGCAATGTTAAGAATGAAATGAGAGATATGACCACAGATTCCCCAGACCATAAAAAGTTATTAAGGGATGGAGTGAGCAAAAGGGACATAATCAGATGCTTACAAATGTTAAAAGTTAATAATACAATACCATGAAAATTATGTGTCATAGGATACTCAGGATATCGGATGTAAAAGTTCTATAAAATATGAACAAATAAAACCCAGCAATGTGTATGAAAAAATAATATAACATAACCAATTTGAGCTTATTCTAGGAAGCAAGTTGGTTGGATAATCATTAGAAAAATCATTCACTGGAATCCACCACCATGACAAATAAAAGTATTGGTTATTATTTCAATGTTTACTAAAAAATCACATAAAAATATTTGTAAATTCATTATTTTTGAGTATGATAAAACTAGAATTAAAAGGGAACTCTTTTATCATTTAAAAATAAAGTCTTAGTAAAACTATGCACAAAAAAACCCAAAAGAGACTTATAGCAGATATTATATACTGATTTCAATTCTACTTAACATTGGGAAAAAAGTCAAGAAAGTCCACTATTAGTACTAAGAACATCTATTCAACATTGTTATGGCATTTTTAGCTACTGAAATAAGACAATAATTAGAAGACAAAGGGAAAAGAATCAGCAAGGTACAAACAAAATAATCATTTTTTGCAAATCATACCATGACATATATTGAGAATCCAAGTTATTTTATAAATAATTATTAGAAATGCAAATCCATAATATTTCTACATGTGATCCATAAAAAGTTGGATATAGAAATATAGCATATTAGTAAAGGTAAGTAATAGTAGTTTCAGTAAGTAATAAACCACCCTCCAAAACTTACTGGCTTAACAAAATAATGATTCATTTCTCGTATAATAATTATATCAAGTGTTCCATGGATAATTTTGTAAATTATATTTATGGATCCTGCCTTTTTTCATTATTCATCATAATCTTCTAGAACTTCATCAGAATTCTCCACTTAATTTCTACATTCATTCACCCAATGAGCAAAGAGGAAGTGTAGTGACTGCTTTGAATGTTTAAAGACAAACCTGGAAGTGACATATGTCACATGAAAGGTACTTTGGAATTTTAATCTTTCTACAAGCCCAGAATGATGAAAGGGATTCCTAATCTTCTAGAGGGCCCTTCTCCCATAGTTAGTAAGTGTGTATGTGCATGTATGTGTGCATGAACAGAGTTGTGAATATTTTTTTCTTCATTCTACATATAGAAATCATCAATCTCGCTCTTAAAAAAAAAGACACATCAAATCCTATTAAAGTCAGTACATTTGTTTTATTTCTTTAGAACCAAAGCACAGCATGACTTTTAATAATGATGAAAAAGTTCTATTAAATGAGGAACAAGAAAGTAAAAAAAAAATGTTAGGAAGTGTAAGGCAAAACTAGTATTTGAAGATTATATGTGTTTAAGACCCAAGAGAATAATTAAAAGCTATAAAAGACAAATTGTGTTCAGTAATATGGCTAATTTCAATGGTACTATACATTATATATGGATTTCCTATATACATATACAATAACAATTATAATAACATAAACAATATAAAGATAATAAGTAATGTATTATTATAATTGAAAATGTTGCAAGATGCAATACAGCAATTCTCCACATCACATACAACCACAAGCCTGAGGTTCTAATTAGAATAAGGTGTACTCCATATTTGCATAAATATGTTAAAATATACTCTACTGTCATATATAACTAAAAGTAATATGTAAAACTTTAAAAATTCTACCATTAGCAGTAAAAATTTGAATGATAATTTGTTATTTATATATATTTATTGAGAACTTACAATATAAACATAATATTCTTAAAAAAAATAAGTTGAGTGAAAAACTACTCTCCAAAAGCTCAGAATAAAGAGGGTAATTAATTCAAATAAAAATAGAAAGCAATGAGTACAATAAAGAAGTCGCTCACCGTCTTTTAATGGGCTCACAAACAAAGGGCTTAACACTGCCCAAAAATTGGTCATAGAAGCTTTCCAAAGAGGTGATATTCTGGGGATGCACTGAAGAATCCTTATAAATTGCCTAGAGTACA
The DNA here is from genome assembly GCF_047511675.1 of Marmota flaviventris. Taxonomy (NCBI): domain Eukaryota; kingdom Metazoa; phylum Chordata; class Mammalia; order Rodentia; family Sciuridae; genus Marmota; species Marmota flaviventris. The sequence continues at coordinate 109,494,565 of NC_092501.1, read as the reverse complement.
GAGAGGAAGAACAATCCATCAAAGTTACCAAGTCTTAGAGAATATGAGAAGTTCAGCAAATAACATGTATCCCAGTGTAACTGAAATAGAGGCATCTGGTATGGGTAAAAGTGTGGTCAATTCTTGAAGTGAAAAGCCTTGTTATACCTGTCCCAAAGTGTGCATTATGTTGTGAGCAGGAAAAACAGTAGGATGGGAAATCTGGAGGTAAGGGGAAGGGTCTTGACATAACTATACTATTGTTTTGAAAAATTCAAGCAGGCACATGCAGGACAATATGAAATATAGGCTGAAGCAAGGACAAATACAGAGTTGAGAACTGTTTTCTGCTACTGAGATGATCCATGATGAAGGCTGGAGGGCAGTTATATGCAATCAGTGGGAGGATTATAATGCCTCTTAAAATCATTTAGTTTTACCAATTAATCAATCTTAACCCTCCCATACATACATCCCACAGGTAAAGCCATAGAATTAAATTAGCACCTGCCCCAACTTCCTGTTATAAATTTTGATCTTTTAGACAATTCTAACTTTTACTAAATGTCATTATAGCTAGTTCCAAGATATTTATATAGGTACTCCTTTTCTTCATCTGTCGTGATTAACAACCTATTTTTTCTTTCCAATCTTGACCCTCAAAACTACCTAAAAAAGTATATTTTTAGGCTGTACACACCTGCAATCCTAGTCTTTTGGGAAGTTGAGGCAGGAGGATTGAGAGTTCAGGGCCAGCCATAGCAATTTAGTGAGGCCCTAAGCAATTTAGCAAGACTGTCTCAAATTGTTTTTAAAAGGGTGGGAGAGGGGTGATGGAGGAAGGGGATGAGGATACCTGCCACTCAGTGGTTAAGCACCTCTCAGCTCAATCCCAGGTACCACACAGAAAAAAGTACATTCTCATTTTTTTGGATCTCAGTTTACACTTGAGTAGCATGGGAATTATTTACAGTTGAAAAGCATATGTTGGAACCTTTTACCTCCTTTGGGACTGTGGCCATTATTGGGTGTTGGCTGAGGTGGCCTCATGGGTTCTTCCAGAACATTTCCATATAAGTGACCTGGCTGGATTGGCTCCTACAGGCTTTTTTGACTTTAGCCCCGCCTAATGGTTTAATCTGAAATCTGCCTAGGCCCTTAGTGATAGTGACGTAACTGCCCCCTATTGGTTCTCGCTATTGTCTCTTCTTACCCCCTCCTTCTATTAGTATATAACCTTGACCCTGACACAATAAAGTTGAGATTGCTGCACCTCCATGGTTGACTCAACTCCCGACTGGGTGTGATTCGTGGCCAGGCTGGGTGGGGGGCCAGGTCGCAACACTCACCCTCTCGCTCAGATAAGGGAAGCACCAGCTGGTCTCGTGCATTCCCCAAACCTTTGTCTGAGGGCGGTTCTGACAAGCATATATAAATAATTAAGCTACACAAAGCAGACATATTTATCAGAGTTTGACTTATGATGTTATAATGAATACCACTATCTGAGTAAGTAGAATTTTGCACTTTCTTTAGAAACTAAGTAAAATTTGAGTTCTTTATATACCCTATATATTAGTGCTCCATCTGATGTGTGAGGGGTAAAAATTTGCTCCCAGGATATAAGCTATCTGTTCACCTCACAGATTGTTTCTTTTGCTGAGAAGAAACTTTTTAGTTTGATTCCATTTCATTTATTGATTCTTGGTTTTAATTCTTGTGCTATAGGAATCTTATTAAGGAAGTTGGGGCTTAATGCTTCATGATGAAGATTAGGGACTACTTTTTCTTCTATTAGACACAGAATCTCTGGTTTAATTCCTAGGTCCTCGATCCATTTTGAGTTAAGTTTTGAGCACGGTGAGAGATAGGGGTTTAATTTCATTTTGTTGCATATGGATTTCCAGTTTTCCCAGCACTATTTGTTGAAGAGGCTATCTTTTCTCCAGTGCATGTTTTTGGCAACCTTTGTCTAATATAAGATAATTGTAATTTTGTGGGTCAGTCTCTGTGTCCTCTATTCTGTCTTATTGGTCTACCAGTCTGTTTTGGTGCCAATATCATGCTGTTTTTGTTACTATTGCTCTGAAGTATAGTTCAAGGTCTGGTATAGCAATGCCACCTGCTTGGCTCTTCCTGCTAAGGATTGCTTTAGCTATTCTGGGTCTCTTATTTTTCCAGATGAATTTCATGATTGCTTTTAATATTTCTATGAGGAATGCCATTGGGATTTCAATCAGAATTGCATTAAACCTGTATAGTGCTTTCGGTAGTATGGTCATTTTGATAATATGAATTCTGCCTATCCAAGAGCAAGGTAGACCTTCCCATCTTCTAAGGTCTTCTTTGATTTCTCTTCTTAGGGTTCTAAAGTTTTCATTATATAGGTCTTCCATTAAGTTGATTTTCAAGTATCTTTTTTTTTTTTTTGAGGTTATTGTGAATGGGGTAGTTTTCCTCATTTCTTTCTCAGAGGCTTTGTGACTGATAAACAGAAATGCCTTTGATTTATGGGTGTTGATTTTATATCCTGCTGCTTTGCTGAATTCATTTACTAGTTCTAGAAGTTTTCTGGTGGAGTTTTTTTGGTTATTCTCGGTATAAAATCATATCATCAGCAAATAGTGCTAATTTAAGTTCTTCTTTTCCTATGCACATCCTTTGATTTCTTTCATCTGCCTAATTGCTCTGGCCATTGTTTCGAGAACTATGTTGAATAGAAGTGGTGAAAGAGGGCATCCCTGTCTTGTTCCAGTTTTTAGAGGGAACACCTTCAATTTTTCTCCATTTACAATGATGTTGGCCTGAGGCTTAGAATAGATAGCCTTTAGGATGTTGAGATATGTTCCTGTTGTCCCTAGTTTTTCTAGTATTTTGAACATAAAGGTGTTCTGTATTTTGTAAAATGCTTTTTCTGTGTCTATTGAGATGATCATATGATTCTTATCTTTAAGTCTACTGATGTGATGAATTACATGTATTGATTTCCATATATTGAATGAACCTTGCATCCCTGGGATGAATCCCATTTGATCATAGTGCACAATGTTTTTGATATGTTTTTGTATTCTATTTGCCAGAATTTTATTGAGAATTTTTGCATCTATGTTCATTAGAGATAAATGTGGCATATATACACAATGAAATTTTACTAGGCAATAAAAGAGAATAAAATCATGGCATTTGCAGGTAAATAAATGGTGTTGGAGAAGATAATGCTAACTTAAGTTAGCCAATCCCAAAAAAACAAATTCCAAATGTTTTCTCTGATATAAGGAGGCTGACTCATAGTGGGGTAGGGAGGGGGAGCATGGGAGGAATAGATGAATTCTAGATAGGGCAGAGGGGTGGGAGGGAAACGGAGGGGGCAGAGGATTAGCAAGGATGGTGGAATGTGATGGATATCATTACCCAAAGTACATGTATGAAGACACGAATTGGGTGTCAACCTATTTTATATACAAACAGAGATATGAAAGATTGTGGTATAAATGTGTAATAAGAATTGTAATGCAAAACACACACACACAAAAAAAAAAAACCCAAAGATTATCTGTATAAAGTCATGAATTGGCATGAATATATTTTATATATAAAGATATGAAAAACTGTGCTCTATATGTGTAATAAGAATTGTAATGCATTCCATTGTCATGTACTTAAAAAATAAAATCAAATAAAAAACAAAATTAAGTAAAATTAACAAACAAGTTTGAGCCTCCTTTAGGCAAGTCAACACTTGCACAATATGAACACTTTTAAAACAAAAGAATACTTTTTATTTTATTTATTTATTTTCATATGGTACTGCTGAGAATTGAACCCAGTGCCTCACACATGCTAGGCAAGTGCTCTGCCACTGAGCTACAGCCCTATGAATATTCAAGAATTACTAAACTGCAGTCATTGCACTCATTAATTCTTTTGGACTTACAAATATCATATCCTTGTCAAAACTTAATCTTTTTGCTTGATATTTTAAAATATTATCTTCATTTTATCCACTCAGCAAATTCACATGAAAATATTCTTAACAATGTTCTTACTGAGCATGTCCATATTGATTGCTTGTTTTATATACAGCTTTTGGCTTTTCTGTTTATGATGATGTTTGCTGTTTTTTTTTTTTGTTTGTTTTGTTTAAATCAATATGAGCTATTTTATATCATTAAATACATTTTTGCTTAATGACATTTTGTTCTTGCATTAAAAAAAGAATAAAACAAAGAATAATATCACATATTTAAGGAAATAAATATTATAAAGGTTAAAATAAACTAAAACCAAGAATTATAAACACCATAATTTTATTTTGTTAGAAACAAATTTCTTTAGTATTTTTCTAATTTTTAATTTTAAAATTACTCTCAAAATAACATTATGAAAATTTCTATTTGAGATGTTTAAAACTTTTTTGTATAATAGGAATAACTATTTGCAATAAGATAGTAGAAATCAACAAATATTTAGCTCTGAAGTCAAACATACAAAAGTATATGTAAGGTGGTAACTTCTTTTTAATATTGTAAATATAAAATATGTATGTCTACATAATTTTGCTCTTTTTATAAACCTCATTGTTTTGCTTATATTCCTTTAAATTTTTTCTTATAAGTGAATTTTAAGTCATGTACAATATCTAAATCTGGATCCAAGGAGCTGATATATGTAAATTTTAAAATAACAAATTGTAAGTTTATATTTCCATACTATTTAAAATTATGTCTTTTTAATAAAAATAATAAATAGTACTAAAATTATGCTTTGTGTGAAATACATAATAAGCAGGGAAACCAAAATTCTTGTAAAGAAGTTACTTAAGGACAAACTTTAATACAAAGTAAATTCATTTTTATGCTTATAATTAAAAGCCCATCCATAAAAGGTGGGGAAAAAAAGAAACAGAAAAAAAATTGAGAAATCAAGAGTACTTAAAAGCCATATACAATGCACATTTCTGTATAAATTACTTGGCATCCAATTTTTGTTAAATATTTAATGTTTTTTGAGTGGAGTCCTGTTATACATCTGTCTTCTTGCTTTCTTCATAGAATAAGTGAGCAGATGGGGACAGTGAGACAATATAAAGATAATTCTTCTTCCTGAATGTGAATTCACTAAATATTTAGGATCTTGGCAGCAGCAGTCATATGCCATATACAGAATGGCAGTCCTGTAATTGCAACATCCTTAGACCACTGCTGTTTTATATATTTACATATTTTTCCAAAAATTTTATACACACACATTGCAAACTGGAAGTGTACATCTGAGTGTATGTATGTACAAGCATACACATATATTCTTATGTATTTGCATATATGTGTGTATTCAGGTTTTCTTAACATTGTGTAACAAATATCTTCCATATACAATATTGTATAGTATCAATATCATAATTAACTATGAATTGTTAAGCACTTCTTTTTTTGCTATTTTATGATAGGATGAATATAAATATTTGCATCATATTGAATAACATTGTTTGCATCATACCTAATGACTTTCTTAATGTAAATAACTAATTGTCAGTTAGGCTGTAAAAACAATGAAAATATTAAGTGTCTTACCCTTATTGAGATTTGATATGTGTGTGTGTATGTGTACAAGAGTAGAAAACCTGCATCTCAGAAACAATCATATTGTTGAAGATTTTATCTTAGATGTCAAGACTAAAATTAGTTGGTTGATAATACATGCATTCATTGTTACAGATAACTGTAATAATATTTGTAAGCTGTATTATTAAATGGAGAAAGCATAAAAAGCTCAAAGGAAAAATGGATTTCAAAATTACATACAAGATGTCACTGGGAAAACTTTAATTTGTTTTGCTACAACTTGTTACTCATTTTAAAGAGTCTCTTCAGTTTATATTGGAAATTATATTTCATACAAAATAAAATGTTAACTTGGATATTCAAAAACTATTGTAAAATACTAATAAAGAATGATGATGGTTTAATCATAGCTGCAATACTATTTAGGCACAACAAGAAAAGTTATGGAATATCTTTAGCCTTGTTTATTCTCAATATAAGTAATATCCAGCAATTTTGAATATATATATATATATATATATATATATATATATATATATATAGATAGATAGATAGATATAGATATATAAATATTAATTCTAAAAAGATTATCAACTGTACATCCGTCTAGGACACTTCAAATTTTCATAATGTGTTATATTCCATTCCACTCATATTTCACACTTCCCCCAATTCATTCTATTTTATAGATATTTTAAAGAAGAAATACTGCTCTAGAAATGAAACATTCTCCTCCAGCAGAAGGATGATCTTGGTGTCCTCATGCAAGAACCCTTCCTAGAACCTATATAACACTATATTACTATTGGTAAAAATAGATTCCTTTAAAAGTATATTCTCCAATTAAAATTAGTTGTTGGAGAGAATTTAAGCTTTGTGATGCATGCTGTTTGAAACAATATTTTGGAACATAGACACCTGGGATATCTGCATTTCAAAATTTTAAACCTTCAAAATTCAAACTTTCAAAATTCAGAGTAGACTTCTCGAATCAGGCAAGCTTAAGGCATGACTCTCTCTCTCTCTCTCTCTCGACTCTCTCTCTCTCTCTCTCTCACACACACACACACATATATATATATATGTGTGTATATATATATATATATATATATATATATATATATATATATACCCTTAGAAGGAAAATGTTAAGAAATCACATTTCCTAAACAATACTATAATAGCATTTGTTTCCCTTATCTGAATAATGTTGTTTTTTAGTAATATTTTTATGTCCATTAAAAGTGAGAATTTAAAAGTTATTATTATCTCTAAAACACTTGCCAGTGGTCTCTCATATTTCCAACCAAGATGGAATAACTTTGCAGTAATCTGTAATTGGCTTTGACTTGCTCACAAAATATTGTATAGGTACTCACCTGAATCTGGCTATAATTCCACTCAAGGTAAGTACATTCATGCAACCAAGCAGAGAGAGACATAGATGTATTTTCCTCTCTGTGGCTTCTTGGCTTAGGGATCAGTTAAGAGCATGCTTATTCTGGTAAGGAGAAGTTTAGCTCATCCTTCCACTCCATTATAGTCACTCATTCCCAAACTGTACAAAATGTAATTTGTACTCAGCATTTGTGTGACTATTTGAACACTATCCTGATGCCTACTTAAAACTTTTATGGGATTATAATTATGTAAACTGCTACATTGGTTTTCTTTTTTCTTATCATAGGTAATTTTTTTTCTGGAAATGTCAAATTGCATGTTATCCATTCCGCAGCTATTATTAACTACTTAATATATGGAAGAACTTTATGTGAAAAAAAATAATAAATCATTGATCATTCCCTCAAATGACTCAACAAAGAGCTAGATGACACAAACAACACATAATCTTCCCAAAAGAAATGCTCTCCATCACTCAGCTAGCCAAAGAAATAAGAAATGGAACTAGCTCCTTCAGAACAATTGTCACTTAATGTCCACTAAGAAAGCATTCATTTCAACAATTACTAGACTTATTTTTGATAAAATCTCCCAGAACACAGTAACATTTTGCTACTTACTTCCTTTTATAATCTCTTACTTTAGAGACATCTCTATAAAATAGTACCCTGGGAAATAAATTTCACTCTCACTTCACATTTTGAAGTAGTCATCAGCGGTTCATACAACTACTCTAGGGTTCAAGTTCTCTTATCTGAAAATGAGAATGCAAATCATTTCACAGATATAATATCTGACATCAACACTACTTTTAAAAAAATCTCATGATTCATTGATTCATTAAAACACTCCATAATCACTATACTCTGAGTCTCTATTAGGTACTTAAGTGTCACCAAAGCTTTATCAACAAGTACTCACATCTCATTCACAGGAAGTACTCACACCGTGAAGGGTATGTATTCACGTAGTAAATGGCAAATGTACAGTTATTGATAATTATAATATGCACACTTAAAATAAATCCCTACTGCTAGATTTAATTAAGCATTACCAAATTTGAATAAGCACTTCACATCTATACACATAGTTTACCTTGCAAAACTGACATAATTTCTAATTTGCTTTTCACTCAGAGCTAAAATAGTATATATTCAATAAAAAATAAAATAGCATATATAGTAATTATTCATTTAAGGACTGGAAATAATACTACTTATCATGGGTATTAGTGGATGCACATGAGATGTTTTTGACTGATAAGTTGAATACTTGGACTGAGGAAAGATCTTAGGAAATACAACTACAGTGGCACAAAGTCATGGGTAGAAGTCAGTACACAACATAAGATAAAACTAATTGGATTAAATCTAGCATGTTAGAAAAGATTGATCAAATTTTGACAAAATTAAAATTCCATTTCAATACCACTTTGAACTTTTCATGAATATTATACACATGAATTGTTAGTTCATCTATAGAGCTCTTTCAGCACCTAAAGTATATAATTTTACTTTGGATCTATTATCAACTAAAAAAGAACTACTTAAATGATGGATCAATTTGTTTCATAGTTATAAATGCAGTTTGAATGCTCTTTCCAAATATCTGCATCTACTAAGGATTAACAGTAGTTGAAATTATGTTTTTTTCTTCCTTTCAACTGAAAAAGAGATTCAGTGAGTTTTGCCCTTCTATCATTGAACAGTAGAGGGTTCACATATTACTAATGTGTTCTGCACAAGGGTCTAGTATCTGCAGTATGTTATTCATATGTGGAAAATAATATTGAAATTGACTTATAAGTCATAGGGAACTATACAAAGGTTTTAAAGAAAATCTTTATATAAATTCATAGGAATCTATACAAAGATTTTCTTTAAAAATATTTTAATTTGATGAAAATTGATGGCACTGAATTTTCCAAAGTATGTATATCTATGTTTTAGGAGGATGATATTTTTAGACTCTGAGCTATATAATATTTCTATGTTAATAACTGTGACCTGAAAAAGAGTAACTTATTACTGCAAAATGCTGAATATATATTTGGGTATGCATTAACACTGGTTTTACAAAGCTAATCACTAAAGTGCTAACCTATACTTGAAATACTTCCTGCTGTCACATGAATGACAAAAATGTAATTTTTAAGATTTGATGTTTAATTGATAAATTAACTGGCAAATTTAAGATTTTAATGGAAAAATAGACTGAACATTTTTTGAATACTTTTCAGACATATTTTCTCATTTTCAATTTCAATTCTCTTTCCAGAAACAAGACTATAGGTATTTTGTCTCTAGAGATTTAACTTTTAAAAAAAATATTTATTTTTTTTAGTTGTAGTTGGACACAATCCCTTTATTTATTTATTTTTATGTGGTGCTGAGGATCGAACCCAGGGCCCCACACTTGCTAGGTGAGCACTCTACTGCTGAGCCACAACCCCAGCCTGAGAGATATTTAATTTTAAAACATATTATAGTCAATTAAAGTACTACTACACATCAAAAAGTCTATGAAATTCAGAAGACAAAAGTCAGGCAAAATGCTAGATAATTTTAGAAAAATAAAACTTTCATTTTTAAAAATCATTGTGGGGGCGTATGATTTTTCTATATAAGTGGTCACAGAGTTGTTTTCAGTCACTTGAGTGCATTGTGCCTGTTCTTTTGGTTTATTGTGGAACCAACGCAAGAACTTAGGTTTCCAATCCATGCCAAGGACTCTCAAATGTTGTTTTCAACTAAGGTGTTTGCACAAATTTCAATTAAGCATTCCTATTTGTAGCATTCTTCATCTATATAAGTTATTCACAACAAAGATGAATGTGGATTATTGCACAATTGCATACCTTCCCCATCTCTTCACCATAATACCCCTCATATTTAAAAATTAACCTCAAATTGAACTGGCTAGATCCAGTACCTCTAAATCTTTGCTCTATAAATATGGTCTCAGCACAAGCATGGTGCTTCACAGCAGATCTTGTTGAAAAGGTAGAAAGAATATAAGCCCCCATTCAAATCCACTTAATTGTTAAGACTAAGTATCAAACTTCCACAGGCCAATTGGCTGTGACTACTATACCAGGATCCACTGAGATAAAGCATGCCAGAATTTCCCCAAGGAAATACAGTGGCTGAGTAGTTGTAAGGGTTTGTGCATATTATAGTAGATACTTAAGTTTCATGGGCCCTTTCCAAAACCAACAAATGGCTGTAACATGTGATAATACATTGTAAATGACATACAAGAATTTTGAATTTGTCTTCATGCTGAAAAGAAGAATATAGTTCTGAGACTACAGATTTTTTCTGGAAATGTTTTGAAACATTTAAAAAATGAATTAGACAAATCACTATTGAAAAAGGAATGTTTTTTCAAAATTCAGTAATTGCTTAATTATACACATAAAAATAAACTTTTAAAATATTAATGAAAGGCTCATTGGTTTGAAATATGTGATGTGTTGTCCACTGATTATTTAAATCATCAAATATGATATGCTAAAAATTAATCAATTTGAGAAGCACAATCAAAAGCTGTCAAATACTAAATGAATTCTTCATCTCCAAATATGTAATATTCTTATTTTAGAGTAAGTCATAGATTCTTATTAATTATATAATTGTTATATTTTTTAGTTTTATTGATTTTATTTTTTTTAATATACAACAGCAGAATGCATTTTAGTTCTTATTACACACATAGAGTACAATTTTTCATATCTTTGTATATAGAATATGTTCACACCAAATCATGGCTTTATACATGTACTTTATTTTTTATTTTTTGCATTACAATTCTTTTATTAACATGACAATAGTCTTTTTTATTATAAAATATGGATGTTTAAACTGATATATATATATTAGTTTTATTGATTTTATTTTTTAAATACATGACAGCAGAATGCATTATAGTTCTTATTATACATATAGAGTACAATTTTTCATATCTTTGTATATAGAATATGTTCACACCAAATCATGGCTTTATACATGTACTTTATTTTTTTATTTTTTGCATTACAATTCTTTTATTAACATGACAATAGTCTTTTTTATTATAAAATATGGATGTTTAAACTGATATATATATTAGTTTTATTGATTTTATTTTTTAAATACATGACAGCAGAATGCATTATATTTCTTATTATACATATGGAGTACAATTTTTCATATCTTTGTATGTTGATGCCAATTCATGCCTTTATACATGTACTTTGTTTTTTTTTTATCTTTTTGCATTACAATTCTTATTACACATATATACCACAATTTTTCATACCTGTTTATATATAAAGTATGTTGACACAACCAATTCAAGTCTTCATACATGTACTTTAATAATGATGTCCATCACATTCCACCACCCTTGCTAATCCCCTGCCCCCTCACTTTCACTCCCACCCCTCTTCTCTATCTAGAATTCATCTGATCTTCCCATGCTCCCCCTTCCTACCACACTATGAGTCAACTTCCTTATATCAGAGAAAACATTCCACATTTGGTTTTTTGGGATTGGCTAACTTGCTTAGCATTATTTTCTCCAACGCCATCCATTTACCTGCAAATGCCATGATTTTATTCTTTTATTGCTGAATAAAATTCCATTGTGTATATATGCCACATTTTTTTATCCATTCATCCACTGAAGGGCATCTAGGTTGGCTCCACAGTTTAGCTATTGTGAATTGTGCTTCTATAAACATTGATGTGGCTGTGACCCTGTAGTATGCTGTCTTTAAGTCCTTTGGGTATAATCCGAGGAGAGGGATAGCTGGGTCAAATGGTGGTTTCATTCCCAAGTATGATTCCAAGGAATCTCCATACTGCTTTTCATATTGGCTGTAACACTTTGCAGTCCACCAGCAATGTATGAGTGTACCTTTTTCCCCACATCCTCTCCAACACTTATTGTTGTTTGTCTTCATAATAGCTGCCATTCTGACTGGAGTGAGATGATATCTTAGAGTAGTTTTGCATTTCTCTGATTGCTAGAGATGATGAACATTTTTTTTAAAAAGAGAGAGAGAGAGAGAGAGAGAGAGAGAGAATTTTTTAATATTTATTTTTTAGTTTTTGGCGGACACAACATCTTTGTTTGTATGTGGTGCTGAGGATCGAACCCGGGCCGCACGCATGCCAGGCGAGCGCACTACTGCTTGAGCCACATCCCCAGCCCAAGAGATGATGAATATTTTTCATATATTCTTTGGTTTATTGTATATCCTCTTCTGAGAAGTGTCTGTTCATGTCATTGGCCATTCGTTGATTGGTTTATTTGTTTTTTTGGTGCTTAGCTTTTTGAGGTCTTTATATATCCTAGAGATTAGTGCTCTATCTGATGTGTGACGGGTAAAAATTTTGCTCCCAGGATGTGGGCTCTCTGTTCAACATCACAGATTTTTTTCTTTTGCTGAGAAGAAACTTTATTTTGATTCCATCCCATTTATTGATTCTTGGTTTTAATTCTTGCGCTATAGGAGTCTTATTAAGGAAATTGGGACCTAATCCCACACGATGAAAATTAGGGCCTACTTTTTCTTCTATTAGATGCAGAGTCTCTGGTCTAATTCCTAGATGGAATACAACCTCTTAGAGAGTGTGAGAGGACCTCTATAAAATTGTTATTTAATTATGAACTTTTTCATGAATTCAGCCTGTAAGAAAGTATAATTTTCTTACATTGACAACAAATAAGAGAAGTAACAGGGTTGAATTGCATGCTCAAGGTCCTTCATGTTAGGATATGAAACTACCTCTCCAATCTCCTTCCCTTCCCTAACTACTTCTCCACATGGCATTTGCCATTATATAAATACACCAGACACTTTCTTATCTTCTTTCTTTTGTCCTTGCTGAATTTTCTACTGATAGTAACTTACTCCTTAATTTTCCTTTCCATTTCCCATTTGGGAAATCACATCATCATTGTTTAAGACATGAATAAAATAAAAACTTATGCATCTTTTGTTAAAAGTCAAGTTCAATGTCTTCTCTGTTGTTACATACAGATATTAGTATGTATTGCTATTATGGCACTTACTATATAAAAATTCAATAACATTATCTGTGCCTGCTTCTCTCAGTGGCCCAGGCATTTCTCCACAACACAGACAATATTATATTTACTCTTCTACTGAACTAGTGCAATGCTTAATATGCAGCATGTTCTCAACAATGTTTTTTGAATGAAGAAATGAATTTTTCATTGATTAGGCATTAGGATAAATTTTTTCATGGAAAATCTTCCTTTTATTATTATTTTATTGCATGCCCTTTAGCAACCACAACAACAACAAAAAGAACAGACATTCACTGAGAACTTATCTAGTGTTGGGCACTGGACTAATAGCTTTACATTCATTATTTATCTTATTTAATGCTCACAGCAGTCCTCTGAGTTAGGTACAATTATTATCCCCATTTTAAGATAAGGAAATTGAATAAAGAGAGATCACACATTTGGCAAATGGTGATGTCAAGATAAAAACTCAGGTCTGACTCCAGCACCTGCTCTTTTTGAACACATACAAAGATAACCTCTTACATTATTGATATGAAGTATAATAAAGAGCTTTAGTCAGTGACATACATAACAAAGCATTTGCAAACAATCTCCTCTTAACTGTAAAAACAAATGATTTCTCATCTGAAAATTACCACTGCCTTTGTCCTCCCACTTTATGTTATATGTATTAATGCACTATATCTGTATGCCGTACAGAGAATCTATAATTTGCTATGATATTATGTAACCTTGGTATGCCATTGTATATTTCCAATTCATCAAGCGTCTTTCTCCTAAGTATTTTTTAATTAATATATTCCACTTTGCTTTTAAAATCTTCCCACTCATTTTGCAAGATTGTGAATATAAAAATAGAGTTGTAAATTGAATTCTTGAATAAAAGCAGTGTGTTTTAGTTAGCTTTTTATCACTATGATCAAAACACACAATAAGAACAACTTATTGGAGGAAATGTTTATTTGGAGCTTATACTTTCCAAGGTGTCAGTGTATACATTGTCATCTTCATTGCTTTGGGCTCAAGAGACAGCACACACTCGGGGAAAGGCCAGCTGATGAGGAAAGCTGCTCAACTCAAGGTGGGGTCAGGAATCAGAAAGAGAGAGAAGAAGAAAGGATCCAGAAGGAAGGTGCAGTTTTCCAGGGCACACCTCCAGTGACCCACCTGCTCTAGTCATGCCCCACCTGCCTACAGTTACCACCCAGTCAGTCCATTCAAACTAGCATGAACTGATTAGGTTACAGTTTTCATAATCTAATATTTTATCCTCTGAATATTCCTGCATTGACTGTAGCTGCTATTATTCTCTCATATTTTAAAATAATGCTTTGGTAAATCATCCTAAATTTCATTAAAAGTGTATCAAACAAGCATTTATTTTGTTTTGCACACATACCCCCACATCAAAAATAATTTACCATGTCCGAAAACTCCACTTTATTTTTATGAATGCATATGAAATTCAGTTATACCAATACTATGGCACCAATGAATTGAAATTCACAGAAGGCTTATAAATTGAGTTAAAATTAAATCATTTATAGAAATTAAAACACTTTTTATCAAGAATGTATATTGATTAAAATAAAGAATGAGAAAACATTTTAGGCTGAAAGACAGGTTCTATATCTTGATTAGTTTCTTAATAATCCAAAAAATTTTTATCTTAATTTGAACTTTTAAAATTACATTGTATTTTATTTCCCTTAAATTAGACTTTTCTTATATAATGCATTAATATCAAAGCACATTCTATACCAACTAAACTCAATTAGTTTGTACTTTTAGAGCCAAAATTGAAATAATCTTAGTTAATTATCTTAAAAGAATACTGTTTTCAATATTATGGAAGGTGTAGGCTAGGGATTCCCTATGGGCAGGAATAAATAGTTTTCTTGGAATTTTTAAATTATTTCTGTATATGAGTTTTACATAGAAAACAATATTTTTGTTACTGCAGATAACTTCAAAGTTGGTATAATATTTACTTGCCTGTTCATAATACTAGTCTTGTCACTATGATGTGGGGCAGGCTATAGGTACATCCTTGCAAGACAAATATAATCTACAATATTCATGGTTAGAAAGAATCTCCTATATCCTAGTTTGTGAAATCATATCTTTTCATCCATATAATGCAAAATGTATTTATTAAATCATTTGTTCTTTCATAGACATAGACAATTGTGGTGTACTAAGCATCATGCTAAATATGGTGGCTATCCAAACAAATACCACATGGCTCCAGCCCTCAAGGAATTCAATTGCTATTAAGGAACAAGAATAATCCTAGAACAACTCCTACAATAATATTTTTGAAAAGCTAAGGTCATTTTACTTAACAGAAATGTCACAACTATAGTCCTTTGAATAAAATCAAATAATTTTTACAACATTCTTTTGTTTCCACTTATATGGAAGTTATTCCCGGCATCAATGAATGTACAATTTTGTAGGAAAACAAAAATAAGCAACTAAATTTTTTGTAACTTGACAAATTCTCTAATAGGCCTATGTGCTACTTTGACTGTCATGAATAGAAACTAATCTTAATACAGCATTTACTATGAAAGGTTACTGGCAAGATTGCATTTCAGCTATTTAATCTTCATTGGCATTTTTACAGGTTATTTTTTCAAATAATAAAAAAATTCACAAAAAGTCTTTGGCTTTACCTTGTTTTGGAACAATCAATTCTCTCCCATCTCATAAGAGCTGAATATATTTATTTTAAATTATACTGAGATAAAATGGAATATTAACTTGTAATTCAGAATGTGACTTGTCTGGTCTCATGCTAATACTATCTCAAATTATTTTCAAGTGTTTTCAGACTGTTAAAATAGAATCCGTCCATTCTGGCATGAATCCTGGTACGTCAAGGGGATACCAAGCAGTAATGTACTGGCCAGAATTCATTCTTGCATGTGGCTCTAACAAATCATATTTTTCTACAATTTTCAGTGAGAACTAATAAGGAGGAAATAGTTTCCTTTTTGAAATTGCTTGTCTTGAATGTCACTATTCTTATGATTTATTCAAATATTGTTACAGAATTTGTAGACATTTTGTTCTATTTTGATATAATTTGATTTGGTGTTTGAATCTTTGCTCTTTTCTTTTTTATTGCCCTTAAGATTTATTTATTTCCTTAATCTGGTATTTTCCTAGAACAAACATTATTTATTAGTTTGGAAAAGAGTCTACAATTCGAGGTTCTTTACTAAATGGCTCGGTTTACTTAGATTCTACATAAATGAAATGAAAATAGATATATGACAGGACATATGTCGTTATATGAAGGACATTCATGACATTCTGTAGTGGATTCTCTGATGCACCACCTTTTAGGAATAATGAGCTTATTACTCCCACAAGTTGGGAATGTTACTATCAGCTCTCAGTCCTCTTCAGAGCAATCTTTCAGAATACTGGAGAAGCATCTTGCTCCTCAGAGTGAGGCCCTTTCCCAGGACAGCTGCTATCCAATGATTCTCCCTAAGCAGAGAAAGCAGTCCACTCTCATGTTTCTGCTTGAAATAATCCAAAAAGTCCATGGAAGCTTCAGAGCAATCTTTGGTCATCTGAAGTCCTCACTGAAACTGTATCAGAGCCTATCCCTGCCCTCTAATTTCACTATCTTCTTTGCATTGCTGGTATGTCGATCCCTAGAATAGAAACTAAAATTTGTACTTCTCAAAGTCTGTGTGCAGGGGAACACAACCTGAGACAACCTCTAAAAATAAACTCTAAGCTCAATTTGCTTCAATCTTCCCTAGAAAAGTCTAAGGTGGCTATTAACTAATATGTTAAGGAGAAAACAAACTCTATTGTCTGCCAAAAAAATTAAAATCATGAATATCTCCTTAAGTATATGATTTTTCTTATTCTTTACATGTTCTTCTTAAGCAATGCATGAGAGATTTACTTAGAAATCTTTGCCTAAAATGATGATACTAAAGTAACAATGATTCATGAGAGCATGTAGTTTTTTAGAGATCAGTAGGATTAGAGGGGCTATAGTGCACACTGACCTGCAAAGAACCAGGCTCATAGTAGGCTGGGGTCCACCCCTTTACTGGCAGGCACCCGCTGGAGCCCAGCCTCCTGCACAGGAGTGCCCCTCCTGACCAGCAGCCTACCATGGGAGTAGGATCACTTAATATCCATAAAATGATCCTGTTTGTCTTAGGCAGAGAAACCATGTGGTCAGTTTCTTCCTTCTCTTTTCCTGTAAAAATGTGAAATGTATTCTTATGCATATCTTTCAGGTTTGGTTAATAAAATGGAAAAGGAAAGTTAGAACTGGAAAAAAATAAATAAAATAAAAATAAAAGGAAGGTAATTTTAGGTTATTTAATTTAGTTTTCATGTTTTGAAACTGAAGAGTATTATAGCCAGTAATATACTGGGTAAATAAAACTGATTTTTTTTTTTAAGATCAGGAATAAAGCACAGATGTCTACTGTTTGCAAATGTTGTTATTTCATACATAGAAACACATAGACTATTAACAGTCTATTAGCACTAATAAACAAATTTAGTACAGTAGCAGAACACAAAGTCAACATACAAACATTGGTGTTTGGTTCTTCTATATACTAATAATGAATATGCTGAGAAAGAAATCATGAAAGCAATCCCATTCGCAATAGCCACATACTTAAAGATAATATACTTCGGGGCCATGAGTCTTAGGGCATACCTGTAATCCCAATGAGTAGCTGAAGCAAGAAGATCGTAAGTTTGAGGCCAGCCTCAGTGACTTAGCAAGACCCTCATCAACTTAGAAGGACCCTTTCTCAAAATAAAAATGAAAAGGAATGTAATGTTGTTCATGGGTAAAGCACCCCTGGGTTGAATCCCCAGTATCAAAACCAAAGCAAAACAAAATACCCAGAAACAAACTTAACAAAGAAACTTACAGGCCTCTACAATGATAATTATAAAATGTTAAAGACATTGAAGACACGGAAGTGTGAAAAGACCTGCCATGTTCATGGACCCAAAGAATTAATAAAGTTAAAATATGTATGCTATAATACTCAAAGCAATTCACATATTTAATACAATCCCCATCCAAATATGAAGGGCATCCTTCACAGAATTAGGAAAAAAAAAGCCACTAAAATTCATCTGCAAGTACAAAAGACCCAGAATAGCCAAAACATTGTTAAGCAAAATGTAGCAAACATTATGAGAGCACAATATATGATTTGAAGACACAATACAGAGCAGAAGTAACAAAATCAACATGGAATTGGCGAAGAAAAAAAAATAGAAAGAACGTGAGGACCAATGGAATAGAAATAAACCCAGTTAATTCTTGACAAAGATGCCAAAAACATACAGTGGATAAAGGACTGTCTTTTAAACAAATGGTGCAAGGAAAAGTGGATAGTCACATGCAAAAAATTGAAGCTTTACACTTACCTCTCTCACCCTATTAAAAAATCAAGTTTGAATGGATCGAAGACCATAATATAAGATCTGAAAATTTGAATATATTATAAAGGAAATATGTGGAAAATACTTCAAGATATTGAAACACACAACAATTTTCTGGATAGCTCTCAAAGAACAGGAAACAAAAGCAAAACTTAGCCAGTGGGATTACATCCAAGTAATGCTTCTGTAGGCAAATGCCACAAGAGAGTGAATAGACAACCTGAAGAGTGCGAGAAAATCTTTGCCCACTATTTATCTGACAGAGGGTTAGTATCCCAAACATATAAAGATCTGAAAAACTTAAAAAATAATCTGATTAAAAATGAGAAAATGATTTGGAATCGGTCTAGGTGTCTATCAGCGGATAATAAAGAAAGAAAAATATATATATACAATGGAATATTCAAGTCAACCATAAATAAGAGTGAATTTCTATC
Source organism: Marmota flaviventris (assembly GCF_047511675.1). NCBI lineage: Eukaryota > Metazoa > Chordata > Mammalia > Rodentia > Sciuridae > Marmota > Marmota flaviventris. The sequence goes on along the minus strand of NC_092501.1, from coordinate 109,475,694 downwards.
ATTTTCAGTAAAATGGGCAGTACTAGAAGAGATGTACAGTCAGTCACAGAAAGAAAAGTAGCAATATCACATGTTCTCTCTCATATGTGAAAATTAAAAAAAAAAAAAATGACCTAAACACCAAGGACTGATTACTAGGAGCTGGGAAGATGGGGATAGTGGTAACAGTAGAAGTGTGGATGGACATGATCAATGCACAATGTTTGCATGTAATGTCATAAATGTATACAATTAATATGTTAATACAAAAACAAATAAAAAAGTTGAAGTGTGTGATAACATACATAGATAGTTTAATAAAAGTTAGTTTTTAAAAAATTATGTTACATTTCATCACATTTTTTGTACACTAAATTTGTGTTTTTAAAAACTACCATTACTTATTATATTATGCAGTGTAGTGAGGGTAGATAGGAATAAATAAATAATTATGTAGTAATATATAAAAAGTAAGTACAAATTTGCTTTTAATAGTTGTAAATAAAATCTATAATAAAACTTTTACTCAAGAATATATTATATTTTAGCTTAACAGCCTACATTTTTTTTATTTTTCATAAGTTTGGAATATAGTCTAAACTTTATAGAACACAAATTTCCAATTAAAATTCTTGAGTTGCAAAACTGATAATAAAACTCTCCACCTTAACAATAATAATGTATTTATTACATATTTTAGGTATTAAATAGTTTATCAATGAAACAAAATATTGCTTATTAGAAGTATTAATAATGATCATCATTTTATAATTGCAAGAAGCCAAACTGTAAAGTTAAGTAAGACCTTTCTGATGCAGAGTAGGGGTACCAAAGAAGTGCATTAATCAGAACTACTGCATCGCTTGTCATGTTCTATTGCTTAGGCAGTCTACAGAGTACTTCAGCCATTACATTCTAAATGAATCTAAATAGCATTGTTTCTTTTGCTGAGAAGAAATTTTTTAGTTTGAGTCCATCCAAAAAAAATAGCATTGTATTAGAAGAATTTACTCCTTAAATAATCAATTATATAAATATCAATTGTGTATTTGAGAACAGAACATGTACCTGCCTCAAGAATTTCATAACCATTTACAATTCAGGCATATTTACATTGCCTTCATGGATCTGCAACAAATCATGAGACTCATACCACTTCAGAATATAGGCCTATATTATACAAATAAATTCTATTAATCATTTAGGACTTAAAGGGAGATACACATTTATCTTCCCAGTGACAACTTTTAGCTTTGCTGTGTGACAGCCTGGTTTGCAAATGCTGCATCTTCTTCTGCATCTGAGTTCAGCTTCTCAGATTCCAGAAGTACTTTTGGGTTTAGTTCCCTGATAAAGGGCCTCAGCTTCTTTGGTGGAGCATCCACCAAAGGGGCAATGAGAACTGACTATTTACTTGTGGTTCCAGTTTGCTCTTGTTCCCCCGCACTTCACATCCCTCTTCCCTTCCAACTGACTCTTATAAAACCGAGCATCAGATTCCAAGACACTGACTTTACAGACTGCCTCACCAGATTACACAAATTGCATAAAGTCAAATTCCTTAAAAAATAAAATAAAAAACTGTGTGCTAGCATATTCCTTCTCTCTCTCTGCAAACACGTGTGTGCGTGCGCGCATGCACACACACACACACACACACACACACACACACTTACTTATGTACAGTCTGCTTTTCTGACTGAAACTTCACTAATCCAAATTTCCTGAATAAGAAGTCAAGAAAAAGAGGTGTTTTGACCTAGGGGAAAAGAAAAAAATTACAAACTCAAATCTTCATTGGTTCTTTCATCCTGAAACGAATCAAATATATGCTCTAGCTGCACTGATGATCCAGAGGGTGTGCTCATTATAATACATAACTTAAAAGACATTTGCTTTTCTAAAGCAGGGATTTTTCAATCTTTTTTTTTCATTATGCTATTGCAAATACTTATTGGTAAATATGAATATACACCACAACACATGTATAGTTATGCTATGAATCACTCACATAGAATCAAATTAAGCTGCATATTAATATTACAAAGTTTAATTTTCTACTTTTGTGTACAAGTAACTGGACTTAAAAGACCAGAATTTTCTATGTATGCCAACTTCTGTCTTGCGCACCCAGTAGTGTTTATTTGCCATTATGTTTGATGAGGCAATTTTTCACTGTAAGAACTGTTCCATAAATTAAGACCAAGGCTTTCTACTTAGTCCTAGTTGTTCTTCCTCCTTGTCATTCAAACAATCCAAATCACTATGGACTTCTACTGTCCCCCTAGGTTAACTGCACTTGGCCTGATTCAGATGGTAACACCAATATAAAGATCCAGAGAAGAGCAGGCTGGGATGTGGCAATCTGACCACACATTTGGCTTTTAATTATTTTGCCAGATCTATATCTGGCAAAATTAAAATTAAATATAAATTAAATAATTAAAATTAAATCAGTTGATGGGGATTTTATACTTGATAAAATTGCTATTCTCTCTAATGTACACAGTTAAAAACCAGGCAGTTAAAGGCATTCATTAAAATAATCTATAAAATGAAAAAAAAAATCAGATTAAAAGCAGGAAACACAAAATGCTGACTTGAAAATTTCAAATTATAGATAAAATTCTCAGTAAAACCAGGAAATCATTCATTTTTACCATCCATTGTTATAGCATTATGTGGAAACATCAACTTCATTTTCAGTGTTACAAGAAAGCTAATTATTTTCATAAGTTAACCTTTGCCTCAGGGTAGCTTGGTAAAGTCACAGCCCACATGACTTTTATAGAAATACATATTCAGATCCAGCAGCATAATATGATCAAATTTTTGTGTAAAAAATACAAAAAAAAACCCCACCTGGTTTTAGAAGTTGTGTTTATAAAATTAACCAATGATTATTGTTTAAAATGAACATAATCTAAATAATTATTATAATTGACTTCCAGTGTATATGGGGCAACAGATGTAATTATTCTGTATTAATAATCAGTTTTAAAAACTACTATATATGCTAGTTTATAAGGTGATTTTATTTTATAAAGTAAGGTCCCAATTATGCAATTCACTCAAACTACTCTTGTATATATTTCTTGTTGCAAATTATATTTTACTAGTTTGTAGAGGAGGAAAATGACATGATGACAAAGATTTTTAAACTTGTGGCTTAGTCATTTGCAAGATATATTTTTGCTGTCAAGGTTTATCACCATTTTCCATAATGGATGTTTCATCTATAATATCACAATTTTTTCATACAATATATATAATTAGCTTGTCCTCACTTTCAGCTGATTATTTCTATCCTCAGAGGAGCCTCATGGTATAATGGACAAAATGTCAAGAATAATTAGGAATGATGGTGGCAACTCTGCTACCAAATGCTGTGCACCTAGCACTGATTATTTTATGCCTTGACTTTGAAGAAGACATTTGGCCAACTTAAATATATCTACTAGGCTTTTTGATTTTTTTATGCAATAATACCAACATTTTGGAAAGTAAAATGGTATGCCTACATATTCATATATGTGGCCAAAACTTATTTTTTCATACTTAAGGAGGAAAATAAATCAAATGTTTAACACTCTATTATCTTGGTAGATTACATATAAAATCTTTGTGTGTCTTCAATATTTTAAAAGCTAATCAAACTATTTTATGCTGCATTGACTCAACATAAATGATAGTTTCCTTTTGCTTTGTCTTGGATTTGACACATTTATCCTTAATAATGCCAATATGTGCATTTTAACTTCTTAGATACCTAATATGTTTCTAATCCAATATATCCATTAATAGTTATTCTTTGAGGTGATTTAGTGGAGAAGAGGAAAACAATGTAAAGACTCAAGCTATCATTGTCACTCTAATTCACAGAGTTTCACTTCTATCAAATTACATTAAAACTATTTGTTATAATGTCATACACTGTTGACCATGAAGCAATCAGATGTTGTTTTGATTTCAGACTGCAAAAATAATTCTAAAAATACCAAAGCATTTATAATGTCACATATATCAGATCTCCATCTAATGTCATATAACATATAATTTCCATTAGTACGTCTCTAGAGTTTTTAAAGTGTTAACTTTTCATGTTGCCATTACAGTCTCCCCTTTGGTACACCCATTGTGAGGAGATGCAAAGATTCAAGTCTAAGATTATAATGAAGTTGTTAACTTCAGAGGATAAATATTTATCCAAGGTCATACAATTGGTAAACAAATACTATTCTGTATTTCTTGGTCTTTTCTGCATGTCTATTATATTATCCAAACCCTTCTCTAACTCCCCTTATATCTTACTATTTGTACAAGAAAGCCAGATTAATAAACTTTTCAAAATTTCTCACTAGTTCAAATTGTTAAAGGTATCTTGTAAAATGTAAATATTTAATTTTACAAAATAAACATTTAATTTTTACTTCATATAAAAAAACATAAAGTTGATAATCACAGTCTTAGAAAGATCTGGTTAAAAACTATAAAATAAGCGCTCAGAGAAAGCATTTAATTCTATTATTTAATCTTCTCTTTCAAAGTCCTGTATCACCCTACCTGCCAATCAAAGTCAAGTAGTGTTGAATGTATAAAGTCAATATCCACTTTCACATCCAGAAAAAAACAGAGTAAGAACCCAACAGAAAAACAATATGTAAAAAAGTAACCTTTTGTTGATTTTCTGGGTCCTGAAAAATTTGTGATGAAAAAGAAAAAAGATACCAGCAGTCACATGTAACAGACCACTGCTCTGGGATGTTTACTCCTGGGATCATGCTGTCCAGAAAATCATAAGCAATATGTGTATAATAGTGTAACATCCCTGAAAATAAAGTAATGTTCTTCACCACCTAAGTCCATGCTAATCATGTAAAAAAGGGAGCAACCTTCAGGGGAAGATAATCTAATACCTCCTTTGATGAGGAACCTCATTCATTCCAATCAGACAGTTTTATGCAGAGTAAATAGAAGGCTGTTATTGGATTAGGTCTAATGCCACAAAACAGGTTGACAAGATTACTAAAATCCTAAGGATTCACAAACATTCCAGGACCAGGAGATTAAAAAAAAAAAGTCATATCACCACCCAGGTCATGTGACAAAATTTCAGGGACTGGAAATTTACCTCTCCTGGGAATGAGTGCTTCCTTGATTTTTGATAACTCAAGTCATGGGTAAAGCTGGAAGTTATTCCTGTAATGCTATGGATGCCAGTTACCTAGAGCAGATTTTTCTGATGATTAATAGTTCTAAATTAGAAAAACTTAAAATGCATGATTTTCATCCTGGTTTTAAATTTTAAAAACAAATTTTACATATTTTAAGTATTTTTAACTTATTTAGGCTTATGATTTTCTACAGAAACTAGCTTGATGCTATAGTTGGAAAGTTAATAATTTACAAAGACTGCTTTGTAGTCTAATGGCTGCACTTGACTTTTGCTACAGCTTAAAGGCTTGCAACTTTGATGTTCCTGTCTTAAATTAAGAGAAGAAAAAGATTCAGGTGTCTGCTCTTGTTCAGTTACTTTTCTGAAGGATTCTTTTAACTGAGTTCTATGAAGCCATAATGTCTCTTAACAAGAATATTGATTGCAAAATAAAGCCTTGTTCCATTACCTTCATAGAGGAAGCCCAGATAGAGGTGTTTTAAAAGTTTGAGCAGCATTCTTCTTTGTTGAATACAAGTATTCTGTTTAATCTCTGGAGCACATAAGAAGAAAGTTTTTCAAGGGATTTGCCAGGTAAGCAAATCTTTTCTTCCTTCGCCATTCAAAATAAATAAAGGAACATCATGGCATCTAATTTTCTCTGATTCTGTGTTTATGTTTTAATTTTGAAAAACTCTCTAAACTTACTAGTTTCATAACAACTGTGTATAATGAACACTATTGCTGCTACCTTGAGACTTAGGAATTGACAGGTAATGGCCCTAAAGGTAACCAGTAGTGCCAATTATCCAGTCCCAGTGTCCAGTATAGCTGGCAAACTAAAGCTTGCCAAGTTGAACAATTGCCTACTGAGTATGCTCAGCAAAAACTCAGAGGACCTCCTTATCCAATGAACATTAACTTTTGTTATTCATCATCACTGCAGTTGGTTACTCTCAAATTGCAAACATACTATTAAAATTCAGCAACTCGGCCATTTTATATTATAATGCAGCATAAAGCTTGAAAGGTACTTACTTCAATAGACTTTCAAATAATAACTAAAAAATTTCACTGAAGAATTTAAATAATAAAAAGTTTCCATGAAAACTAATATATGGAAAATCGATATAAACTAGAACTAATTAAAAAGGTTTTTAACTTATTACATGAGGATTTTTATTTTGCAGACTATATAAGTACTGAACCATATATAAAATGAGAAAAAAAAATAGCAGTGGAGTTATTTCTGAGAGCAGAAAGGACAGAGACCTGAATCCATGTCACTAACTATTAAATAGTAACTAAGTTTATGAGGTTTGTAAAAAGCTTGCAGGACAGATCCATATAATTCTAATTAATCCAAGAAATAGTTTTTGTTATCTTTGTGGGTGTCTGCTAGAACTTTCAGACATAAAACAGATGGTTCCTTTACCTTGTCTCAATGACTTGTCCATTGATAATTTATAAGGCTATAAAGAAAGAAAATTTTTAAGTAGGTCTAAGTAACAGCTTAAATAAACCAATATCTGAAGATAACCTATATATGTCATGATCTTTCAGAAAACACATTGTGTAATAAGTGAGACCACACCAACTTTCTCCATAGCTCTTTTTACAAATTGTATTCCTGTTCTTTGCAAAAGTATCTCAAGAAATTCTTTCTATTGCCTGACTATATGTTATTAATATTCTGCCCAATTACTGTTTCTTTCTTCATACAGTTTCTGAGTGACATGATTTTGAAATCTATCTAAAATGCATTATCTATACCTGTATAAGTTTTGTCCTGTCATAATTATTTAATCTTACCAAATTCTTATAATGATGTCAGTAATCCTACACATCTGGCTTCATTTCTTGTTTCTCTTGTTGACCAATTCTACAGGGGCTCAGAAGTCACCAAGGAATGTGCTTTAGAATCTTTACTGCTCAATGAACCTTGAAAAAGAATAGAATATGTTTAGTAATCAGAAACTCTCACTGTCTGGCTTGATATTTTAAAGTGCATCTTGTTATTCAAGGAAAAGACAGAAAAATTTGCCCTGAGATTATATTTTTGTAAATTTTTGTAAATTTTGTAAAGTGAATTTTGAAAATTACACAATTTAAGAAGAGTGGGTTTAAAATTCTATTACATAGCTTGTATAATAAAATAATCCTGTAGCATAGCACATTGCTAGCTGGTCTCAGTTTTCTTGTTTATAAAATCAGGCACCTGGCTTAAATTATATCAATGTTTCTTCTAATATTTATGTTTACATTAATTATAAACTTATATGAGTATTCATATATTTTTTTTAAATTAGGAAAACTTTTAATTATATTGTAAAACATTTATAGAGTGCTAGAAGGTTAATTCCAATTTAAAAAATATATTTTAAATACATTAGGTTTAGATGGACTTTCAAATTTAAATATATAGAGATAGATATACATGTTTACACACAGATATATGTGTGTATTAGAAAACAATGTAAATATCCATTTAAATTGATTTGCTTAAAGTATAGAATAAAGGCAGTAATCTCCTAAAAGCATACAGCTTTAAGTACTAAACATGAACCAACTTTCAAGTGAATAAAAGGAGAAAGAAGTTTTTAAACAGGAATAATCTATACATTTTGTGTTCTGTAGTGAGAAGTAAATGCTTACTCTAATGCATTTAAGCAACCAGTATTAATGATTAATGACTTTTTTTGATCCTGTAACTACACCTACAAATTCTTGAATAAGTAATGAGGTACTCAGTGCTGCACAGGATATCCATCTGCTAAGAATTTTTGTGTGAATGTAAGCTATGACTACTGACAACCTTACACAAAATTATGAGTTTGGGACTTTGGGATTGAAGTAAAATGTACAAGCTTATTTCTTGTTTCTAATGTGAAAAACATATTAAATGAGCAATTATGATTTAATAGTGCAACTTAACCTTTGCAGGTCTATTCTTAGACTCTCATTAAGCAGAATAGGAGAGGTTTTAAAATCCTGAAGTAGGGCAATCCAGTAATATAGGTGGTTACTTTGGCATCAGGGTCCCATTCTCAAAAGCAAACACTAACTGGGACTTCTGTTCCAGCAGAAGGCAGAGGAAAGCAACCTTTGAGTCAAGCCCTATGAACCAGCCATAGTCACCTGGAACCAGAATCAGCATAATGTAAATGTTTGATACTGTGGGATGAATGTCCTGAAAAATATTATTTATAGTTCCAAGTCTTGCACAAATCAGTGCTCATTGGTGTGAGATTTCTTAAAATGAAGAATAGGAGTATTTTAGGGGATCTGATAAAGTCAACTCAATGTGTGCTGTGAAAACTTGTCAAGAACAGGCAGTATTTCTATCAATAGCTCTTTCTCCTAAGGAGATATGTGCATATATATATATATATATATATATATATATATATATATATATATATATTTTTTTTTTTTTTTTTTTCCTCCTGGGACAGGCTATCCCCTCCTTGGGTAAAATTCTGACCAGGGTAGCATTGATTCTCCTCCCCAGGGTCCCACTGGCCTAACAGCTTTATTCACTTCCTCATAAACTTTTAGTGCAATGGACTCGTTTTCCTTTTCCAGGCTCAAAAATAAAAACTGGAACCATAGTGTATTTTCCAGTGACACCTGCAAATAAAATTGTTGTTTTGGGGGTGAAAAGATTATTTATATTTTGTTTACAGAAAAAAATTTAGTCCAGGAGAGAATTGGGCACCTGGCATACAAAAAGCTATCCCTTAATCTTTGTTCCCCCAATTTCATTCAAGTGGTTAGAGCAATTGCCATCACTTCTACTACTGTTAGGGCACTATTTCTTCAACAGGTAAAATCAGAATTTAAAACAGGATACTTTATATCAGTGTTGATCCATTCCCACTGTTAACTGTAGCTGAGATTCTTGTGGGCTACTAGTATACAAGTGTCCAAGTAAGTCCCAGAGCCCTGTAACTTCATCTGAGCCTTGACTTTAGGTGGCCATTTAATTTTCAGAGTAATGCCTTGTCCTGGAGATCTTCACTTCCTGGAATGATTCTATTTTCCAATGTCCTTCCTCCTTGCAGTAGGCACACTGATTTTTTTTTTTTTTTAATGGAGGGAATTCCTTCCTATTCTATCCTTTAGGATCTCTGAAGGATCCCTTTTCAGGGAGCTGACAATAAAACATACATTGGCTTTAGTTTCTGCTCCTCCTGAACAATAAATACCTAAAAAGGAACAAAAACCCTCTGTGAAGGGTTTATATGAACTTCCCCCTCCACCTGTTGAAGATTTCTCCTTATGTCTGCAGTATTCTGTTCAATAAATTTGTATTGACCACATGGAGATTTCCAAGGGCCTCTCTTTACAGAAATCATCATAGCCAAGAGGCAGGTGCCTACAAACACAGATACTGGGAGAATTTCGCCTCTTCTCAGCCTGGAGAGCAGTGCTCCATCCAGAAGTGTCTCTTGATGGGTAGGAGAGATAACAAGTTTGTCCAGGTCATTAGAAGTGGGGGAAAAGCAAACACTTTGCCTCTACCCTGCTGTGACCTCTGATTACAGCTAGGGCACAAGGGCCTCTGGGTCCCAAGGATTTGTGTGTCCCTGTGCTGATGCTAGAGTTGGATTTCCACAAATGTGGCTCCTCTTTGTTCCCATGGGGGTGTGACACCTGCTGCTCCATGTGCAGCTGAAGCAGGGTCTTAAGACCAGTTGTCTTGTACTTTCTGCCCTTTCTCTCACCTTGGATTCACAAAGTCTAAAAGAAAGAAGAATTTGTGATATTTCTGCTTTAGCCTTTGGTTCTTGAACTGCAGCAAGATGTTTTATTATTATTTTTTTCTCTTGCACAATTGCTCATCCTGAGAGCCCCCCTGTGCATTTATCCCAGTAAGATATTGCACTGCCCCCAAAATGGATGTTTCCTTCACCAAATAGGGTTTCCACTTGGGTCTTAAAAGATTATGACCATTGTCAGTTCATAACCTCTCAGTGCTGGCAGCAGGGGATCTACTGCCACCATGTTCTCTTAGACGAGCAGTCCTCCACTAACAGAGGAGAGTTTGCCAGATCCAGAGGCAGGCTGCAAGACTGGCCAAAGACCAAGTTCTTGAAGATCCTACCTAATCCACGCACCAAATATTTCTTCTATTTCCTGGAAGTCCAGGCTGATTCCTGTGGTTCTTTCTCTAGCATGGCCAGCATCCCCCACCCTCAGAGAGCCTCAGCTCCAGGAAGGATGATTTACAGCCACCCAGGGCTGGGGTCAGAGCTGGAGGCTGGTTGAGAGGGGGTACCAGCCAGTTGGCACTGGATTGAAATGATTTAAATCTTAATCAATTTTTTCTTACAATGTTTTGTTATCTCTCCACACTGGGATCTGTACTTTTCTTTGTGCCATCAACTTAGATTGAACAGAAGGCTATTCCAACTTCTTATCATATAAACTGCATAAATTCCTGTACATACAATATCTTTTTCATTTATCTGACCTCTAACAGAACAACTCCAGCTGCAAGATTATATAGTAATCCAGAATATCATACAGTAGCCTCCTTTCTTCACCTTTCAAACACACATAAGCCAAACTATGTTACAGAAAAGTCCATCATTTTCTTAGTCATAAGTTTATAGCTTCATGTGATTATTTAGCCAAGATCTTTCCCAAAAGACTTCCTAGGGGAAATGACACAATATTTCCCATATCTTAAAAGAAAAGTAAGAGATATAACAAAAATACACAAAAACAGAAAAAATCCCCAAATTCAAGGCCAGACGATTAGAAACCTTTAGAAAAGACAGACCAGAGAGGAATAAAGTCTTTTTGGTTCCTTACTCCACTTAACATGATTCCTATACCAGCATTGCCATAATGTCCCACAAAGAGGGACCAGCTATTTGGAATTAAGGGTATTGGTGTACACCTCAGGGTGCTTACCTGAATATCCATTTGTCACCACTTTAGTACATTCAGTTTCCTTTTTCTCAAAGTAGAAAAGGCATGGTGGAGCTCGCTTTTACATTCAGGGAGAAAAAGTGAGAATTCCCTGAAGCAAAAGAAGACTTGGTAGCTGCTGGGGCAGTCTCTGAAGCCATCTCCTAGGGTAACAGCTCACCTGAGGTTAAGTTACCCCATCTCACAGTTTTCCAGCAGTGGGTTCTCAACAGTTCATGCTCATAGTGGCCAGCCTGCCCAAGAACTTTGAAGCTAGATTGCTTGGACATTCATTCTGGGTCACAAAATTGATACTGAAAGCTAAGTCCATGTTATTAATGCTGATCCTACAGCAAAAATAAGGTTTTGAGAAAAAGGGAAAAGAAGTTTTATTACTTTGCTAGTAGAGGAGAAAGGCAACAAATTTATGTCACAGAGACTGCCATTCTAACTAACAGGGGGAACAGATGGCTTAAAAGGGGGAATACAAGGCTCTTTACCAGGTATCATTATCAATATATTTAATTAATATTTAAATTATATTCTTGAAAGTGCTCTTGTTTCAGTTTGCATGACCGGAGCTCCTTTATTCTTGTGGGCAGTGAGCAGAGGAGCAGAAAATTTGGCATAAGAGAAAAAGAATACTAGTCTTGCTTCTCCATGGTTGGGAAGGGAAAAAGGGAAAAGAGGAAGAAAATATAATGATGTCAGTTTTAAAATAAGCCACCAGCAAGATTTATGTTCAAAGCATATGTGTACCCCTGTACGTGAAAAGAGACTCCTGTTACAGGGACAGTGTTAATATATTGATAAAGAAGGTGAATATAGACCTTGTCCCTAAAGGATAAAGTAAATAATTATGCTATAGTATTTTATACAAAAATAGTTCTCATAATTGAAAATAATTCATCTATGAATTATATTAATTTATATTGAATTGTGGTATTAAACAATTTATGTAAGTGCTATATATATTAAATGTACTCTTTTTTTAACACACATGTCTATGTAATCAGCATGACAGTAACCATCACCCAAAAAGTTCTCTCAATCCCTTTGCAAACAATCTTTCCCTAAATCTCTTACCACATAAACATGCTGCTGACCTAAATCACAATAGATTCATTTTGTGTTTTATAAAATGACTTATAATACAATCTTGCCCTTAAGTTGTAATCCCCAAACCAAGGAGTTTAAATGCTTGCACAAAAACTCATAAGAAAAATATATTGGAGAATTTCAAACTGGGTCCTATATTGAAGGTTGCTATGATAAATAATACCAGCAAATTTGCTCTGTGCCTCAGCATATTACTCATTTTTATCCTACACAAATGTTTTTTGTTTTTCTATTCAATATTATGCTTTTATAATAGAATAATATTGCATTTCTGTATTACTCTTTCATATACTATGCTTTTATAAATTTTACACACACAGTATTCCCAGAGATCAAAACATTAACATATGACTTTCTGTGTTTTTTACTGGAAATATTTTTCCCTGAACAACTCCTTTGTTTTTATCTTAAGAACTTTATAGATTTGTGTATCACTATTTTTTTCTCCTCGTGTTCACTGATTAATGTCCAGCTCTGGCCCACTCATGATGAAGGCATATGCTTTTTGTTATCTATTTTTATGATAAACTATTTCTAGCGCTCCTTTGTTGTCAATCTTGTTGAATTTCTGTATGCGAATTTTTGAATTCATGAAAATGTCTAAGCATATAATAACTAGTTTACAATGCCATAAAAAATTGTTCCCGCTCAAATTTCACCTTTTTCTTTGAAAATAGAATGTCTTTTGATATATACACTTTGGCTTGGAATAGTCTCATTTAGCAACCTAAACTGTCAGACAAGGAATTATTACAAATAAAGTGAATTTGAAACATACTGGATACTTATAACCCTTTGTTAGTGCCTTGTACCACTAGAATCAAAGTCTAAATCCTCTTAGCTGTTACTTAAAGCAACTCAGTCTATTATTCTAATTAATCTAAGCTTATTATCAGTGATTTCATTCTTTTGCAAATAGAAAGTCAAAGAAGATAACAGAGCCTGTGACTTTCTGAGGTTAATTAGGAAAAAAAAGAGGTCTCAAAATATTTCTAACATAGTAAAAATCTTTAATCTACAACAATACCATGGATATCCCCAAACATACATATGAAGGAAAAAAAAACTTTAAAAGCATTAAAAATATACTCATAATAGACATTATTACAGAGGCTGGACAACTTCTTTTTTAATTTGTAATAAATTGCTAAATTATACCATACACATATGTCTTTTTATTTACACAAGCATTATTAAAATATAAAAATTGAAGCTCCTTCCTTATCAACAAAAAAAGATACTAATAAGTTTCTCATCACAAGGGAGAAATGAGTGCCTAAAAGCCATAGTGTAAATATTTTATACATGGAGCTTAATCATCTTAAACATGAAGAGTATAACTGAGACATAATCCTATGCCAGGTAGTATTTCAGAATGCTCATTTTCACTTCATAGCATGAATATCAATGCCTATATTTAAATGAAAGATGTGAAAGACTACAACAACTAGTTAATATTGTGCATTACAAAATTTTGCTTTTGGCCTCAATTTTCAAATTTCTAAGCAGAAATTTAAAACTTCTGACATTCAATTGGACATGCATTTAAAAGTAAAAACAAGACTGTTTTATATTTCCTGAAGATTATTTCCAACTCTCTATGTGGGAAATCTTCTAAAACTAACTTAAATAAATCAAGTAGATCCAATCTTATGCAGGTTCATTAACTCCAAAGTTATGATTTCTAACAGCCATTTCCCAAGGGTAGCTTCCAGGAAGGTAAAACTAAGGACAGGTTCATGACATGGCAAATATTTGACAAGGTTGTCTGCCATGCCCGGTCAGTTCTATGAAATACTAGCAGCTTTCTAGCAGGCTTCCCAGGCATTTTATTTCACCTAGCCACTGAATTTGGCTTTAATATGAAAAAGATACCAAAATTTGATTCTGATACCAGTTCTATTGTCCTACCTCACACAAATCATTTCAGTTTCCTCTATTTTATTATTTTGAAAATGGGAATAACCATACTGGGGTTGGTGAAATTGAGGTTGACAGAGTTCTTAAATAAGAATCACCAGCACATTGCTAAAAATGCGGATCCCTGAATTCCACAACATTAAAACATTGGCTGTAGAGGCCAAGAGACTGTATTTTTCATAAATTTGCTAGAAATATATACGTAATAAACATTAAACAGAATAAAAAAGATAGTCTGACCATAATCCTACGTTCTTTTTTCCTTTGAAAAACGACAAAATGACTTCCTTCTTCCTAGACATTCATATTGGTATGGGTAGGAGACAGGAAAAAGCTGAGGATCCCCAGTGCTTCTGGGGGAACTTTCATCTCTCTGATATCTACATCCCCTTAATGAGTGTCTCCAGAGGGAAAAATAATTTTTACATGAAGAAGCAAAATTCCCATCTCTGACTCCCCAAATTTATACCCTGGTCTTATGGCCATCAATAGTGACCTCATATGCCCTCTATTTATATTTACGTCAGTGAAAAGAATCCCATAACATCCAGATGATCCCTTAACCACAGGACTCTTAAAATGCCCTCAGTCCTATGGTGAATGAAGCATCATCCCTTCACATTTCTATTCCCCAATTTATTTTTCTGGACAGTTCTTATCAGTATTTGATGAAGAATATGTATTTCACTGCTTAATTTTTGTCCTTATTACCTTCATTAGAATTTATCTTCTAAGACAGGGGTAATGGTTTATCAATAAAAAATTTTATAAATGACAAAAGTAACTAAATGTTCATAATGTTTTTATATAATATTCCCCTTAAGTCTTTTGTGAAGTTGCAGTTACTTTGTGACTAATTCTATAACTTCTCTGTGACAACAAGTTCATTTTTCCTAAGTATTGAAGGGGTGCATTCTGGTTTTATAGATGCAGAAGAAACAATATTTTTGTATAGTTCCCTGATACTGGATTGCCCTCCCCCAACACCTCATATGTCCAATTTATCAACCTCATGAAAGTGCTCTCAGCAGTCATTGACATTCTCTTTAGTGAAATATTACTGAAGTTTTAGGTATCATTGACTAAATTTCAACAGCCATTCTAAAAATGATTTAAATATGATAATCTAAAAATAAATATCATATTGTTAAAGCTTTATTACTAAATTTAAAATTAAGAACTAGTTGTTGATATCCATTGATTCTTCTTCAAAACCTCTCATGTTTATCCTTACACCTTCATTTTCCCCATTAGTGCCATTTTTTTTTTTTTTTGTTACTTCTTGACAGCTCTGTTATGGATGATGCTTATTTGATGACCCATCTAGTTCATCTTCAATCCTGGCTCATCTATTGCCAGATGCACTTTCTCAAAGAAATATCTAATTATATCACATACCTACTTAAAATAATTCTGTTTCCAAATCACCTGTTAAATAATGTTCATAATCATTTGCCCATGAAACCTCTATTATCTGAATCTGAACTATTATAACAAATGATTGCTGACAGTTTTCCAACCTTTATCTTTCTTCACCAGACAAAACTATTTATAGTTTTCCAAATGTGGAGCTTTATGTTTCTCTGGCTTGTCAAAGACTTTTCCCTCATTTTGATGTTCTCTTCTACTCACTTAATGATCTGGCATGTGATTACTGAACTCTGAAACAGATTTTCTGTGTATGGATATTTCTCTAACAACTTATTTTTCTTGTGTATTGCCTTCTTGTGTTACTACTAAATATTTTATGTAATATTGCCATTGGTACTCTATTCACTGTTCTGAAATTATTTATTTGTATGACTGAAGTCATTTCTGAATTTTCTCTTTCAACTTCAGAAGAAAAGTTTAGACAACCTATTGCCCCACAACCTATACTGTAGAGTATTGGACGATGGATGAGTACTAAGTTTAAGACAAACTTCTAAGTAGACTAGTCAGAAAACATGAACAAATTTGGTGATCATATTTTATCTTTCAAGAATTTAAAATGGATAATGTAGGTAAAGAAAGAGTTTTCAACAGAGAAAAAACTGTAAAAAGACCTGTAGAAGGAAATCTTTAGAAAGTTTATGACAGATAAAAAAGGGCCAGGTTCTCAAACAATTCTGGCATGCTGAAGTTGGAAGAAGCAAAAGGTATGTGCAAACAAAAGCTATATGGAAAAAAAAAAATCTCCTCCTGGTGAAGACTAAGGAAGACAAAGTGAGTTTGCATTGAAAGAGAAAAATAAAAGAAATTTAGAGGGTACATGAGTCATATTCAAATAGAGCACATACGCTGTCCAGCCTTCTTTAGCTAGGGTTTCCTGTCCTATCTTATATCTCCAAAAGACCTTAAGTTTTTGATTTTTTTCATTTGGCCTTCTACACTATGCTTACCATCTGCTTATTGCTTAATTATGCAAATTTTTTTCTTGGTTGCACATTCATTGTTAATGAAGAATCAATTCTTCATTACATGAAGTAACCTGAGTGAATCTTTTCCTTTTAACCATAAAAATCTAACTAGAATATCTTCTTCCACTGAATGTAAATTTTGCCCAGGAGAGGACAGGTTCACTTTTTTTCTCAACAAATCTCTAATTCATAGTAAGCACTTTGGCTTCCTCTATTTCTAGATGCTATCATCGTGCCCCAGTCTGTACTCAAAATCTAACTGCTTACCCTACAACTTCCCAGTTCAATGCAATCAAGATAATTACATTTTAAAATCTCTTATAGTAATTACCATGAAGGAGTAGGGAGAGGGCAGCTGGCCAAGCTAAATTCTATCTTTAAAAGATCAGAAGAGCAAACTGACCCACTCACATAAAGAACAGGAATTCAGGCAGCATTTTATCTGCAGTGACCACAGTGGAGAACACTGAGGATGGTAGATGAAACTAGTCATTGAGTTCATAGAACAATAAAAGTCTACAATGTCTATTAAATATGAAGACAAGTGTATGCATAGAAATGGATTTCAGTTTATGATCCCTCCCCTTTTCTCTCCCAACCTCTCAGCCCTCTCCCCTTCTCCTTCTTCTACTCTACTAGATGACTTATAGCTCTTGCAGAGTTCTTGAAAGAGTTGAAATAAAATACATAAACAATTAAATTTCTGGCAGAATATGCTAAAACTGTAATAAAGAATGAATCAATGAAAGGTTTATTAATGAATCTATGAGTGATCTATTAAAATCATCATGGCCTACAATCCTGGTCTTATCACTATTTTTCATGTTTAAAAAGAGTATGTAAAATGAGATTGTTAAGATTAAAACCAAATTATTTGGTGTTCACAGCAGAAACACTAACACCAATTAATGTTAACAAATTCAGAACACATCAGCACTCTAGCTTCACTGTTCCTCTTTCTATATCAGGAAGAGAACCCTGTACAATATATACTTATGTGTAAAGAAAATCTTTATGCATTTAATTTTATACCCCCTTAAAACAACTTTGCTGGAACAGTGAGCTTGGACATCTTTAAGAGTAAATTTCGAATAATTGTTAAATAATACATTTTAAACATAGAGCAGTTTATAATAGCATAATGATAGATTGTGAACTATAAAATTTACACATTTTAGAACTCAAAAATTTTTAATAAGACTAAAAACTAGTAGTTATTCCAATAAAAGTTGTCTCATATTTTCCCAAATAAAATAGTGTGGCATGATGCAAATAATTTAAGTAAAGAAAACAATAGAGATTCTGAATTCAGAAAATAAATAGAAGATTTTTTTGCAGATTATAAAGATAAAATTACTAGTATATCATTTTAAATGAATCATGATAGTTAAATCCATTTGCAGTATTTTTATTACACAAATGGTATTAATTATTATGTGAATTTCCTGATTTTTTTCTCCATTTGGGAAAATTAGTAAAATTTCATTTTAGCTATACTCATAATTAATGATTTAGAAACATAGTCTGAGCTCTTCAGGACTATCTTTCAAGCACTTGTAATGACATTTGACTGGGTGAACTTTCTGAAACTTCTGCATAAGGTTATATAAGTTCAATGCAATCATACAAAAAATTGTGCTCTATATGTGTAATAAAGATTGTAATGTAATCCACTGTTGTCGTGTATTTTAAAAAAATAATTAAAAAAAGGATATGCTTTCTGCTAGTGCTCTGGATATCCCAAACAATAAAGTGAGTAGCATCTATGCATAGAGATAAATGGAAAGAAGAAGACTATGGAGTACAATTTTAGCTTTATAGAGAAGTTTTTTCATATTATTTGATATTCACCTAAGCAAAAATGTTTTTAATATATGTAAAATGAGGGAATTTTATACACAATCTATTAGAGATTAGTGAAAGGAAGTTCTAATTTAGAATACATGAAAAATTAGTAATTATTTTTCTAATTTCTTTTTTGATCTGTTGGCTCCAACTTATTGCATTCATATTGAAATTGAGAACACTTGCAGAACATTAGAATTATCTAGAGATGTTGATTTTGTTATTTTGTGTGATAATTATTCAATCATATTAACTGTATAAATTATGGGTTTCACCATGACAACTTCATATATGGAAACATAGATAATCCAAATTAATAATATTAAATATATTCTCTAATTTACCTATTGTAGAACTTATTAGGATATAAAACTCCCTACATTCAATACCCAGAGGATATCTTAGATTTTATAAAGAAATCTTTTCTACTCAGAATAACTATAAGTTCCTGCATAACTCTCTTCTTGGGATACTATGTCTCTAATTTTAGGTGAAGGAAGGACAACCCTGTATTAATTCTAATTCATAAGGAAAGTCTGACTATTTTAGACACTGCTATATGTTCAGTCACTAGGAAATTGCCTATCGTATATTAGATATTAAAGAAACAACAAAATACTTGCTGAGTGAATAAATGCATAAATTATTTTTAAAAAGAGATCATTTTAAAGAGCCAGAAAATAAATAACCTCTATGCTACAGAATATGAAACTATGCCCTAGAAATGTGGGTTTCTCAAAATCACCAATCTGGTGAATAGCATACTTAAAACCAGAAGGCAGTATCCTAAGAACAGTAATAATTTTATTTTCACTATGTATTTCCACTATATTTCTAACCAAATTTCTCTAGTAGCTTATATTTTTTTTTGGGGGGGGGGGGTGTAATGAAATTACATTTTCTATAAGTCAAAAATAGTTATTAGCAATTTTATATGGCTCAACTCATATATCTAGATAGAGATTCTAGATATATTATACAGAAAAAAACTGTATGTACAGGTATTTTGTGTATATAAATTTGCCTCTATGTAAACACACACACACACACATACATGTTCACATAATAGGGATATTTCCCATCTGAATTATGAAAATTTAGAGAACAAAGGGAAAGTGTACTTCATTCTCTGTGCTTTATAATTTGTTCTAATTCATTAAAATACATATTGCTTGCATATTAAGCAATTAAATTAAGCATTTAAGCAACTTCTTCCCTTTATAGTAGTATCCTTTCTTCCACCTCCTTAGATCCTTTTACTTTACCCAAAAATTAGATCTCTGGAAATTTCATCTCCTATCATAACATTCGTATTTCAAATTTGCTCTTCAAAATGCCAAATTTGAATATATAAATCTGTATGGTGTTCATAACACTGTTTTGATTCCTACAGAAAATGTCTTAGATTAGTAGAAGAGAACATTAAGAAGCTATGTTAGAATTTGTAGGCATGTTATCCCCAATAAAATAGCAAATTAGGTTATCTATGTTTTGGAAAAAAAGGAGGGATTTTAAATTAATAGAAAAACTCACTCTCTTTTTTTTGTTACTTAAATCTTTTGGAAAATCTACCTTGCTATTTTTTGTCTGCTCCCAGGGAAAGGCAAATCAAGGAATCTAGAAGAATCTAATTGGGCTTAAGGAGAATTCTCTGGCAAATAAATAACATGTATTTAAAAACTCAAAAATAAGATGACTTTTGAAGGACATTTACCTCATTAGTAAATGTAATAAAGTTATGGGAGATGCTAAGCAATCTTTAAGATAAATAACAACATATATAAATTATGTAGATAAAATGTGGCATAAAGGATAGAAAACAAACTTTTACTTTAAACTTTTAATCTATGACTTCAAGAAAATAGAAGCCTAATGAAATTTGTAACTAAACTTTTCATAACAGAGAGTTGTCAAATATTATAATATTAAATAAAGCAGAATAATATAGCTATAATACAAATTTAATTTTTGTCTTCTTATCTAAGCTTACATATATCAATGCAAGAAGTTAAAAAATGCCACAAGTTAATAAACTATAACTTGGAATACATATTCACTTGTAAGTGGTGATTCCTTCAGGGCAGCAAACTACATTATTTGTAACTTAATTTTCCCTAATCACCACATTATTTCACAGGAATGTTCTGAACTATGACTAATTAATGATTGCAGAACAGTTTGAAAATTCAATGTAGTAATATTAATACTAAGTAATAATGATAACAATAATGTCAGATCATTTGCCCCTTGCAAATGATCAATGAATTAAATAAACATAAACTGTCTCATTTCCTGGACCAATATTTGTTTTAAATTATCATACGTTTGTATTTATATGCTACAAATTTAAAGATGAGCAAAATTAAATTATTAATACCAATTATTTAGGCAAGTTTAATTCTATAGATCATTTATTAGAAAACATTCTCACAAACATAAGTAAAATGTATATGCCAGCTTTCCATTACTATAACAAACACCTGAGAAACTCAGCTTATAAAAAGAGAAAATTAATTTTGACCTGCAATTTTGGAGGTTTTCCCTGTTGCTTTGAGCCTGTGGTAAGGCACCATATCATGGCTGGAAAGTGTGATGGAAAGAACCTACTCACCTCATGGTCAAGAAACAAAAGAGAGGAAAAGGAAGGTTCTGGGGTTTCACAATCCCCTCTGGGATCATACCCCCAATGACCCAGGAACTTTTAAAAGATTTCATCTCTTTAAGTTTCCACCAGCTCTCAAAATTGTCACCTTGGGGACCAAGTCCTTAACAAATGCACTTTGCAGGTAGAATTAAGACTCAAACTACAGGAAAAACTAGACAGCAAAATGTGTTATTTTTTACATTCAAGTTTTAAACATTTTAATTTAAAAAAAGTCACATAAATAATTACACACATATACCTATGCAACTGTTCACCTGCTTGATTTAAATATATTAATGTTTTAGTAATATGATCACAAACAAACATATTATCAGTTCTCTGAAACCCCTTAAAATTTTCTACAGTAGTTGCATATCTAGTATGTGATAAGATCTGATTATGAAATATAGGAAACCAAATATGCCAGGAAAGAGTGCTACATTTGACCACTCTTTCCTCAGACAGTTCATGGTTTTTTGGGTGTGTATGCATGAGTCTAGCAATGAACACTTGTATTTTAGGAACAAACTCCTAGCAGATGGAGGTGCTGAGAGCAGGAGCAGTTTGACAGAAAAGTTCTGTCCTGTTAAATCAGCCAACGTTTTCTGTACCCTTCCCATAACCATCATTGAAACTGTGGGAGAATGATGAAACTATGCTTTATATAAGTGACTTAAAACTTAGTTTCCCTCACGTCCAGGAAAATGGCAAAACCTTTGACCATAATCACCTTCAACTATAGGGGGTACCAGCTAAAAGACAAAGGAAAAGGATAAAAATGAGATGGTCAGAGAGAAACAGTGATAGAGACTTGATCAAACCAAGTCTCAAGTCTCTCCTGTATATAAACTACTCAGATACCTGAGTGGATATATTGCTTTTGTTTTGGGAGAATTGCATATTGGGTGTATTCTGTTACTTTCTTTAATTTCATATGTTCATAACTATACCTTTCCATGTTAAGTGTACAACTATAATCTCATTTGTTCTGTATCAGAACAAATGAATTCTGTTACAGTATGAATTCATGATTATATACAAAAGTTATACACAGATATGCACAAATTTGTACTACATATTCACTTCTTGTCATTTGGCTGAAGACCTGACTTCTAGTTGTGTATTAGGAGAGGATGTCTTCAACTTTGAGAAGCTGCCTACAATTTCTAGAGGCAACATCATAAAGTATTTAAGTTGAATACTGTCTTTTAACTAATTATTAGTGATAATGTGTCAAATAGAAATTTCTAAATGAAAAACAAGAAAAAGCAGGCATTTTCTTACATTGTGAAAAATTCGTAACATATATTACTTTAAAAATACTCTTCACTGCTTGATTCCTAATAATTCTCACATTGCATTTGTTTATTTGTGGTTATGTTGTTATGTGCTATTATCACATATATATCCTAATACAGTTTCTTTTATATATATATTAGAAAACATTTTAGTTCAGGGAATTATTTTTCCTCCTGTTCCCCTTCATCAATGTTTTTATAGTGTTCTTTCTTTTCAGTCAGTCCTATTTCTTCTGCATTATTATTGACTTAACAAACTTTCATAGGATCATTTGAAAACTCGCAGTCTCAAAAACTTTTCTATTTCTCTCTGGGTCACTGCAGGTAATCCCTACAATTGAAGTGCAAAAGACGTGAAAAACAATAGGGCTTTTATATAGATAGGTAGAAATATCTATTAACTAAACAGACAGATTAGATAGATGTCTGAGAATACATATTACATGTGTATGCCAATATGTCTATATAACCTTTACATCATTTTACTGTGTCCCCAATAAGGATTCGACTCTCCTGTCTACCATTGTTTTAACTATGAAGAAAACACACCACTTCTAAATTTGAGGTGCACAGTCACTTGATTCCAAAGTTTATGCTTTGGAAATATAAAAATAAAGAATAACCTCACAGTGGAGAAAACACAAAAACTGCCTCAGCAGGTGACCAAGTTAAACATCAATGCTGAAAAGTCATGTTGCTGTAAGTACCATTGATATAATGTGCTCTCACAGTACTTACTTCTGCAGTCTTCCAACAAAATATCCACATTCAGTCCAATCATAATAGAGACTTCAGATAAATCCTAGTTAAGGAACATTATGAAATTCTGACCAGTACTCCTCAAAAGTCTCAAAGCCATAAAACCCAGGGATTGCTAACAAATTATTTCTGTCAGAAGGAGCTTAAGAATATATGGAAAGTACATGCAATGTAGTATCCTGGAAAGAGAGAGAGAGAAAAAAAAGTGGGAGAAGGAGGGAGGGAGAGGGAAAGGAAGGAAGGAAAGAAGGAAAGAGGAAGGGAAAGAAAGGCAGACAGGAAGAAAGAAAAATGAAAGAAAGAAAGGAAGGAAGGAAGGAAGGAAGGAAGGAAGGAAGGAAGGAAGGAAGGAAGGAAGGAAGGAAGGAAGGAAAGAAGAAAGAAAGAAAGAAACCTGAAAAGAGATAATAATGAGTCACTAATAATGTATCAATGATGGCTCATTAATTGTCACAAATTAATGCAACCTGTACATACTATCAGAAACATTATGAGGGTATATGGGAACTCTGTTCTATATTCACACTTTCTGGTAAATCAAAAGTGTTTTTAAATAAAAGATTATTTGAAAAATATATGGGTCTGGGCTGGGGATGTGGCTCAAGCGGTAGGTAGCGCGCTCTCCTGGCATGCATGCAGCCCGCGTTCCATCCTCAGCACCACATACAAGCAAAAATATTGTGTTCGCCGAAAACTAATAAATAAATAAATATTAAAAAATTCTCTCTCTCTCTCTCTCTCTCTCTCTCTCTCTCTCTTAAAAAAAAAAAAAAACATATGGGTCTCTTGAAGTGGCTTAGGTTACATAATGTCTACCTCTGACCCACTAAATTAAGGCTTGAACAAAAAACAGCCTAGTTAAAAGCCTGGGCCATGCTTAATATGTTCAGATCATTAAACTGTGACATTATTAAGCTCTAATTTCATATGTTCACAGCATATCAATGGGAAACAAGCCAAAAAAAGAAAATAAAAAGGAAAAGAGAAACAAAGGAAAAGTAGTCCTGCTGCCAGGGCTTGATTTGCTTCTTAACTTGGTGGGCTTATCAGTAGAAGGAGAGCTGTACAAGTAGAGGGACCCAGGTATATGAATTTATCAGAGTAAGAGGAAAGGCTTAGAGAATTCTTGCCCCTGTCTATTTCTGTTTATCCTCTCTTTTTTCTTTCTCCTGTTTTCCACTTCTAAGTACCAGTATAAGTGCCCATCTACTTAATAACTATTTTTCTTATGGGTAGATGGGAAAATACTGAAAAACGTATACACTATGTATCATGTACCACAAAACAAGAATACATTTAAAAATAGCATAAATATTAAAAATTATAATTTATTTTAAACACTCTATTGAGTGTAGTCATGATGTTAGGATGCATTAGTCACCCAGGGTGTAATCTTTAAAAATAGATCCCTTGTTCAACTTTAAGGAACATTACAGAGTAAGTTATACAAGATATATTTCTTCATTTATAACTGCACTGTCATCAAAAGTTGACATATATAAAAGAAATGAACATATTAACATATTATACTAATTCTTATTTAGGAAGAAATGTTATAAGAGTTTTCTCTTTGGCAGTGTTTTGTTTCATTATTAAATACACTCTAAAATTTTTGGTCAATGATATTTTTCTCTTATATTCATATATACACTCACCTTCATTTTGCACTTTCATTTAGTCTCATTATTGTTTTTATATTGCCAAGTCTTCAGATATGAACTTACAGCTACATAATTATCTGATGCAGTGTAACAAATTATCATACATTTTTAGGCTTAAAATGAAATATATTATCTCATGGTTTCTATGATCCAGATTCCAGTCCTGGCATAGCTGTACTCTAAGTGGGGTCTCAAAGGGTCTAATCTAATCGAGGTGTTTGACAGGGAATGTTCTCTTTCAGTGGCCTGCTTGGGAAGAATTTATGTCCATGTTCTTCAGACTGTTGGTAGATTTCACTTTTGATGGCTATTCAGCCAAGGGGCTTTCCTTCCTGTTGGCTATTACTGAGAGGTTGTCTTCAACTCTAATAGGCTACCTGTCATTTTCAGACACAATATCCCATAGTGTTTACTTTGAAAATTATCCTTTTACCTTCTCAGTAATTAGTAATATTGCATCAAATAGAAATGTCAAACTGAAGAGTAAGAAATAGTGGTGTTACAAAGGCAACACCTATTAAACACTCTGACAATTCAAAATATTTTAAGGTTACACATTCTTTTGTGTTGATCCACAACAGAGCTGAAGAAAAGGGAAGTGTGAAACACATAGATACAACTGAAGAGATGTAAGCAATTAGAGAAATGTGCTTGTGTGCTCCAGATGGCAAACCACAGTGACAAATGTAATAATCTTCATACAAATTTGTGACAACTTTTTAGCAGTATAAACATCTATTAAAAAAAGACAGATTAATATTTGATAATTTGGCCTCCTTGGGAGCAAAGTAGGATTTGAGGTCTAGGCTGAAGCCTATCAATCTTGTTCACTTCTGTTTTTTCACTGTTGAAACTAACAGTGTAGAACTGAAAAGAAAGAAATAGGAAGAAGTGTGTTTACTAGCTTACAAGTTTTGAGAAAAGTGCTTTTAAGAGTCTTTAGGATGAAGTCACTGAGCAATATTACCATCATATTTTGAAAACCTTTTAAATAAGCTGTTTGCAATACTTTCATAAATGCTCTCTTCTGAGCTCAACCATTTCTGTTTCGTTTCTGTCCATGTGTTTGAATGTTGCCCTAGAGGCTATGGGATATCAGTTATAAGTACTAGAGTCAGACCGCAGCCAGATACAAATGTACAAATCCATCTTTCTGCATTTGAACTGCCTGCTAAATTCTCCATACAGCTTTGGAATTTTTTTTAACATTTCTGTAATATATAGTCTTAAAATACTAAGGATATAT
This sequence comes from Marmota flaviventris, assembly GCF_047511675.1. Taxonomy (NCBI): domain Eukaryota; kingdom Metazoa; phylum Chordata; class Mammalia; order Rodentia; family Sciuridae; genus Marmota; species Marmota flaviventris. Next base: position 109,449,750 of record NC_092501.1, on the reverse strand, counting down.
CATATTTATTCTCTTTAGCAACTGTCATTTATTTCTTTAATTCTCTCAATTTGATGGACAATTTAGACTAATAAATCTGATGGTTACCTCATTTTTGTAATGTGTATTATCAATAAAATCATGGTTGCAAGATATCCTTGACTATTTATATCTATATTTCTAAATTTATTTTACTACATTTAGTAAAAGAAGACAGCAAACAACATCAATTTAATTTTTGAATAGAAATATTGGCTAATCTACTACAACCAGTGTTTGATCAGTAGCTTTATGATAAAATGGGAGTAAAAAGAAGATAAATACTCAAGGTAGAGCATAGATCTAGGGTGCAGAATAAAGCTCTCTCCAAGTCTTTATTTTGGAAATAATCACAAGAAAAATGTGAAATGATGCTGCTGACATTGTCTCCTTCCATTTCTTGTGTCCACTGATTACTCCCAACCAGTCTACTCTCTCTTAGCAATACAGAATTAAATCCATTACAAAGGAGCATGTCCAGGAGACTCCGTTTTTTAATAGAAAGCTACAATCGGCCAATTTTCCTACTCATGTCCACCCACAAGTGTTAAGCGATATATTAGCAAACTAATCATGTGTAAACTCCTCCTTGCTATAAATGAGCATCTTCTAAAAATGTCTTGCCAAAGGCAATTCAGTTCTACTCTTTAAAAAAGAAATCTATCCTATTCATGAATGTTAAAGCCCATTCTTCCTTACATCAGTATACAGACCATTAACACTACATAAGCTTAAAGCCATATCCACACTCAGAAAATGAAAACAGTGATAGTTTTACCACTAAGGAACCAACTACACAATATAAATCCATTACATTATGTGGTTCTGGCATCTGCCATCTGTAGCACATAAGCAAATTCCCCTAATTACTGACATTGCTCTATGAAGGCCTGTGATCTCTGTATGTGTTTTGTACTTTCCTTTTCATCAGCTCCCTTGTGAACCAAAAGTATCAATTCTTCCAGGTGAGCATAACAGATGCCATTTTCTGACCTGACCAGTAAAGATCTGTTGCTTTGTTTTTAGTTGGAAACATTTCTTGTTTGATTGTACAATATCTGTGCTTTTCAAACTGAGCCACCAGCTTGTAGCCTATGTTCCAGATTGCGATCCTCATCAAAATTAGAAATTATATTCCCAGAACACCTGTGGCACACCAATCTAAGGTATAAAATGCATGTCAAAAATCTAATCAATGAAAATAAATGAATAGTAAAGAACACAATCGGGTCAGATACTGAGAAATCAGAGCAGGTAGCATTCAACCTAGAATGCATGCAGAAGGCAATATCTATGGACAAGTCCAAGGTCAAGGCCAATTGGTATGATTAAAAAAAAAGCATCATATGTGACCCTGGAAGATGATCAAAAATTTTTATAAAGTATGTGTATTTCTGGCAAGCTTTCTTTAGAAATTCAGGCTCCACCCTGTGTTTGTGGCTTTTTTCCCCAATGTCTTAACTTCTGAGACCATTATTTCTATCACCTAGATTATGTTTCACTAAACACTTACTTGAAATACCCTGCCCCTTGACATATAGCTCTCTTTTTACTGACATCTTCTTTCTGCAATATTCATTGATTTCCTTAATTTCTACATGGCCATTGTGGTCATGATCTTTATCTTACAAAGATAAACTTTGCTCAGTCTTTCCACAAATATTTATAAGGCTTACACCATGTCCCAGTTGTCCTTGAATTATATTTGCTTTTCCTCTGCTTACGTATGAGTACCTTATAAGTATTTTGTGATATAAATTTGATTTTGTCTCCTCTGTGTTCTTTGGTGTAGTATAGGACACAGTGAGAATTTAGTAAGAACATTTTCATCAAGGAAAAGCTGGAATTACCCATAGATAAAGCATAGATAAGTATTGCACATTCACCAAACATATATTAAGCATATTTGTTTTATATAATGAACATTTCTACATAAATCAGCAGTAAAGTTCTTGGTGAAATTGAAAATTAGGTCCTGAGCTAGGGCTATAGTGGGCTAAAAAAAAGGACAAAATTTAAAATCTGTGAGTGCAATAATCAAAACTCTCATTGGAAACAAGAAATAAAATTGAGGCAAGCTTTTACAGAATGATTTCTAAGTTTCAGGGATGGATGGCTGAACAAATGGTAGCATCATAATATTTTTTTTTGTTATCCTCTATCCTCTAGACTAAACTTACTTTCACTAGGTATAACTGATTCTGATTCCTTGCCAACTTTAATACCTAAGATGGATAAACTTTTCATTTATCAAATATTCTTGGATGAATAATAGCAGAATCCAAATGAGGCCCAATATGCATACAACCCATCTGAGAACTTAGGTAGATTATATATAAAGCAGGAAAAAGGACATCTGAATAGAGTTTATAAGAAGATGTGAGATAGAATCTCTGTTTTACAGACATGTTGCAAATGTAAAATTATTATGTTTAAATTAATACATAAAGTAAAAATATATACAAAGACTAATTATTAACATCCTAGTATGTTTCCATTTAATGTACTTTCTATGTGGAATGAAGGTAGAGAAGTGACTACATTTAAACTTAAGCTATAGCACCTTGAATCCCTTGAATTGTGATAGAAGTCTTAAGATAGAAGAGAAGGGTAATCAAGTTACCTCTTCTGTTTTCACAAAGTACCAGCTCCTTCTGTTCATAAGTCTTAAAGTGAGCTGAAATAGGCTAATCTCTGTCCCTGAGTATTGAACTACATGATAACCATAGGCACACTGAAAGATAACGGGAAAATGGAAATGTAAATAAGATGTCACTCTGTTTTTATCTCCTCTTACAAATCTCTCAAAGAGTAAAATGTGTAGGGGTATATCTTAAGTACGTCATTTACTTTCTTTTATATTATTTCCATGAGGTACTCCCCATTGTCCCATCAATAAGGGTTAGTGAGACCAAGTAAAACTTCACACTGGTCATAAGAAGAAATCAGAATACCAGCATTTTTTACTTTACATTCCCACATGATTTCTTGCTTGTTATTTACCTTTGTATCAGTTCCTTACCAGCTGAGCAGCAAGGAGAAAGGCCATACCACAATGGCCATTGATCCTACTAAGAGAGATGTGGAAATGTCTCTCTAACCAGCCTCTTGCAAGAAGGAGCTATCTGGTTAACAATCCCTGCTCAGTTACCACTTGTGCAACCATAATCAATACAGCTGTCAGACACAGTTGTTAGAAGTTACTTCCTAAGCTTCCTAGCTGTGTTCATGTATTGTCCACTCGGGTTCATCTGTTCCTATTTTAACAACCCTTGATTAGGATCCTTTCATTGGATCTTTGCAAAGTACATACATGGATTTGATTTTTATTTAACCATTATTTCTGAATAAATGGGACTCTAAACCTTGCATGGTTAAAGTAAATTTTTAAAGACTACTCTAGATGACTATTTTATGTCATCCTATTCTTTTGTGCTCTCCAGTTGTCTTCTGATATAATAGAAAGACCTCAGAAGTGTTACCAGAGGGGCTGTATGTCACTTTTTACATTTACTAAATCCAAAGCATTTTTTTAACCTATGAAGAATGTTTACCCCCAACTGAGTAAGTACTGATGTTAATGTTCTTCTGTAATATTTTCTTAATTGACTAGTGAATGTCTCTCCCACTCTTTGAGTTTGCATGTTTCTATTCAGGTCTTCTCTCTACTGTGGCTATAGTCTTTTCATCTATTTTATTGTGTTGTTCTTCTAAGCTTGCTAAGTAACTGCATTAGCTTATACACCATTGACTGATGTCCTAAATAGCCCCATCATCTGTGATGATCCCAGAATGTCAATGATCCCTTTGCTTTCTGCCCTGAGAATATCATGAATAGATACTTGTCCTGCTGTTATCATTTTGAGTGTGAATTAGAATAATGACTGTAATTGTTTTAGTGCTTCCTATTTTCCAGATACTGTGATATGTACTTGACACACATTATCTAATGTAATCCTCAGAAATAAAAATGTATTAGGGAGGTACTAACATTAGCTTTTTTCAGAGGTGAGAAAACAAGATCAGAGGAAATGTTCATGTTAAATGCAGTAACAGCCCTAACAAATGACTCTAGTCATTGTGACACTAAAACATGCACTCTTGTCCTTTAATCTCAACAGCTTGAGAAACAGTGTGCAGGCAGTGAGACTCAGAAAATAGATCGCTTTCTCTGAACATGTTCTGATCTCTTTCAAAAACTTACCACCCTTTTCCTAAGTAAAAATGTGCTCCTGATTTAATTTACTAATATAGATAAAGGTGAAGTTTATATTTTAGTATTTTTTCCTCTTTGTAACACTCCCATTTATAGTTGTTTTCTTCCAACAGACAAAGGTAGTTGTATTCTCCAAAACTGATTAAGACCAATAGCTAACACCCTTCCAAAGTTTACACGGACTGAGAGATACAAAAATTTACATAGTTAGATGTCCAGAATCAGCTTTATTCCTGGTAGTTATTGTGGAATCTGGTTTAGGGATATAGAATTAGGCACACTCACATTCAATCTCAGGCCACCTGTCCTGTGAAGTTAGCCTCAGAGCAGTCATCCTTGGGGGTGAGGGCAATTCCTCACCCCCAAGGGACATTTGGCAATGTCTGAAAAAAATGTTTGATTGTGACAAGCAGAGGGTGCTCCTGCCATGTGGGGGGTAGAAGCCAGAAATGTTGCTAAATAATCTACAATGCATGGGACAGCATATACCACATGAAGAATTGTCTGATCCAAATGTCAGTCCTGCCATATTTGATATTCCCCTAGAAAAGCTTAGGGAAGAGTCCAAAGTAGAACAGAATGCATTGTCTCTGGAAAAAGGCCAGTCCCAAAGAGAAAGAAGATGGATGATGCTGACTACACTTATCCAGGTCTTTCAAAATTTATCAGTTTGCTAATTCATTCATCTTGCCCTGGTAAGGAATCAGGGAGGAAGATTAGAGGGCCAACTTTGTGATACACTAATTACTGTCCTAAAAAGAAAAACATGAGGTGAGGGGAAAGGAGCTTTCTTCATTCTGAACCTATTTACATAATGTGATTTGTTCACATCTTCTAAATAGATTCTTATAATGTAGGGCCATTTTAACAGAAGGGTAGGTTAACTTTGTAACATACATTATTTGTCTCATTCACACTTGGATATATAACAGGCCTTTTATTTGCTTTGAGTTCTATCATGCAAGAAAGAAGATACCAATGGCAATGTGTTATTTTATCTCTTCCATCTTTTTAATCTCTACTTGAATACACACAGAGGCTTTTCTTAGAGAAAAAAGCAAAACTAATATAGTTTGCAGAAGACATATTTGCTTTATTTATTAAGCAATTCAAATGAGATTTGACTAGTTACTACAATGAGTCAGATGCACTTAATTAGCCCTATTGTTAAAATTAAGCAGGGTAGAGAGAAAGAAAAGGAGGGCAAAGAGGCAGAGTCATTTGAAAAACTGCAAAAATTGAGGTTCAGGTTGTCTAATGCAACAGTAAAAGTGGATTAAAAAGTAACCACCTAAATTGTATGCTTTCTTCTATTTTTAACTATTCTACTTTTATATTCTGACACATGTTCACTTTCCTTTCTCATCCTCCCTCTTTGAGCCTGTAGAGGGGTTGATACTTAGGAGATCCTAGTTGATAGATGATAGGCTCACATTCAACATTGTTTTGATCTCTATATAAAATAGTCTAAAAAATTAGCCAAAATTATTAAACCTCCAAGTGATGATATGGTCATCCTCCTACTGCCAGGCCATTTGCAAACTTAGCATGCTGTTCCCAGAAGAAGCAAGAATAAGAATATACTCCTCATTTAAAAGCCACAACAAAGAGCAAAGGCCAAATCTCAAAAGAGAAGATATTTCCAATAAAAAAGAATAGTATCTTCCATTTTTTGAACATATACCATGAACCAGACACCATTTAGAGAAAATTATATGCATTATGTCACTTTATCCTTGCCTTACATCTGTGAAAATCATTCTATAATTGTCTCCATTTTATATATGAAGAAATTTAAGATCCAGGCACAAGTAGGCCTGACTCTAAACACTATCATTATAAACCACTATGTGAGAATAATTTTTAATAAAGAATAATCCTAATAATCAATATTTCTGGAATATACTGGTTTCTAAATGTAAGGAGACCTGCAATATCTTGGCAGGATTTGAATACAGAGTCTTCATGATTTATAGTGGGGTCATGTTCCCCAAAAGCCCATCATACATTATAAATATTATAAATAAAAAAAATACCTCTAGTGCACGTAATCTATCCAACATCATAGCTTGGCAACATAGTCCACTATTGAGCATTGTTTTGCCCCCTGGTTATCCTGTGGTTGACTGGGAGCTAGCTTCCCATCATCCCAAAAGAGGTTTCTACTACTTTTGCTAGCCTGAGAAAAGAGTAAATTCAAATTTTGAAGGATTATTTCTACTGAATGTGTATCACATTTGTGCCACCATAAAGTTTAAGGGGATTATCTGTACTTAAGAAAATCTTCCTTGCCCTGTGTCATGAATCTTAAGTACATCTGTTTAAAGGAATAGTTTCTTTCAAATGCTTTTCTCCCTAAATATAAATTACCTTTCATGAAAAGTCATAGATGATTCCCAGGATATCTTCTTGGGCCACAACAAAGAAAACAAAACAAAAACAACACAAAATAAAATCCTAAGGGATCACTCATTGAGAAATAAAGAAGTAAAGGAGAAATATAAAAGATAAGTTCAGCCAGACATGGTGGCATATACCTGTAACCCCAGTGGCTTGGGAGCTGAGGCAGGGGGATCACAAGTTCAAAGCCATCCTCAGAAACTTAGGGAGACTCTAAGAAACTTAGTGAGATTCTGTCTCAAAAAAAAAAAAAAAAAAAAAAAAAAAAAAATATATATATATATATATATATATATATATATATATATATATATATATATATATATAAAGGTTTGGGTATGTTGCTCATTGGTTAAGTGGCCCTGGGTTCAATCCTCAGTACAAAGCAACAACCATCAAAAAACAGCAACAACAAAAATATAAGTTCATTTTTAACATGCTGACTTCAAAGTATATTGAGTCTAGATGTTTTCAAGTTTTGGAGAAGACTACCCTCCTCTGAAAATAGCACCCATTTTTCAAAAGTGAACTTCAGTTTATAGTTTGAGAAGTTTCATCCTTCATCATTCCTGGCACAGGAGTGAATAGATAGTGAGGTCTTACCAACCAGAATAAATATCTCTGTGGCCATAGAGATTTGTTTGAGGATAGTGTGTAGTACAACTGAGCCAGCTTGAACTTTCCTTATAATTTTTGTTTATGCTCTGAAAAGAATGAATGACACAAGAACAAACTACCATGTAGACCTCAAGTTGCCAAAGTTATCTTGCCATCCCTTTGTGAGCACTTGTTTGTTATTGACACTTTCACATCACAAAGAAGAGGCAGTCAGAGATTGACCCATCACTTTAACTTCTGCACCAAGTTAGATGCAAAAGTAGATTTTCAGTTATGGGAGACAACAAATTTCTTTTGAAAAACAGTTAATTTCAATTTTATTCTTTCCACTTTCAATTAAAGGAGTCATAAAACATAAAATTTTGGTAGGAAATGAAAGTGGTAATATTGTCATTTCCCATTCTCCCAACCTAAATTGAAGGGTTAGCTGCCTCCACATTACCTGTATTGCTTTAGTACAAAATCTCAAATATTGATTTGCTGCCACCTCCTGCTGAACATTCAGCTCTCCCCCTTCCTACTTAACTACCACCATTTATTTGAAGTCATGCCATATCACTTTGCTTTTTTCTCCAAATGATCAATACAGTACCTCCACTTTCCTTGATGACTTCAACATTTGGCTCACTTATTTCCTATCATCATGTGAATCATTTATAGCTCCTTTGATAACAACGTTGATGATTCACTGAACACCTCAATCCATTCACCATTATCACTCAATTTCATCATTTAAGATCAAGGGACTTTTCACTTTTACATCACTCCATTTCCCTTTTAAAATGACTGTGATCCTCTTGGTCATCCCATTACACAATTCAAAAGCCAAAAATGTAAACAGAACTTTCTTTCTCTTTTATAATGACCTCTGAAAACAATAGTATACTTTATTTTTTCATTCATCACTTACTATGAATTTTCTTTTTGTCAACCTTCTTCATATTATACTTGACTTTATTCAGCTTTAATTTTTTTTCAAATATTTTAACAGTATATTACCACTAAGATCATACCATCATTTTGTATTTTATTATGTCATTTATGTATTCATTTCTACATTCTTTTTTAGTTATGTTGTCTTAGAAAATGCCCTAGTATCCTGCCAATTGACTTAAAAGTTCTTCCCTCACTCCTCACATCCTATCTATTATTAAATATCTCTCTCTCTCTCCCTTATAAGCTCATTCAATCATCACTATCTGCATTATTTTCACTCAGCTTTGGCTATGTCAATTTTTTCCCCACAGTGGGGATTGAATTAAGGGACACATTATACTGAGCTACATTACAGTTTTTACTTATTTATGTATATTTTAATTTTGAGAAAGCATCTTGCTAAGTTGATGAGGGTCTCACTATATTGCCTAGGTTGGCCTCAAATTTCTGATCCTCCTTCTTCAGCCTCCCAAGTTATTGGCATCATGGGCATGCACCACAGCACCTACCTACTTCAACTCTTGTTTGGATGTTCATCTTGCCATATGTATTCTGTTCCTCACACTTTGGTTGCTTTTTATATGAAATATTGTGATTCCATCGCCTAGCAGTTGTTTCTTAAGACTTCTGGGGAAAAAAATTCAAATCTTTACCCACTGATATGACCTCTGCCTGAGCAACTCTTTATTCTGGTCTAACATCACATATCAACATACTATACTCATTTTCAGAGCTCAATCATAACATGTTTCTCACCTTTGAACTTTTGAGTATAGTTGTTTTGTGCCCTTTCTTCGGCACAGCTTCATTATTAGGTAACTCCAGGACAACATAAACATTTTTCCCAGACATCTCCAGGGAAACTTGCCTTTGTCCCACTTTAGGCCAGTACCCATCTTTTATGGGCCTCTAAGAGTAAATTCTTTCTTTTTGCTTTCTGTGTTTGTAATATTGCCAACACTATGTCAGTCATTGTTTAATATTTATCTCCCACACTTAATAGAAGCTCTTAACTGTGTACTTACTAAGTGAATAAACAGATATATAAAAAAAGGTATTTAAAAATACTGTATTCTGGATACTGTAGTGTATTTTGAGTATACAAAAGCTTCATGGTAACTGTGAATCTATAAATACATATATATGAGAACATAACATACTATTACAGTTTAGGGTTATACCACACATTAAAAATGTTTAGGAGACAACTTCCTATTCCCAAACTGAGGATGCTTTTATGAGAACAAGACGGCAAGTGGGCATACCACTTAGGATGTAGAAAGGTATTATCATACCAATTCACAAGACTTCTACATTTCCACTCTTGTCTTGCTGAAGTGAATGGTTTTAATAGAAAAAAGTCAATTCCGTGCTATGTCACAATTATTGTTTAATTCATTTAGCTGAGTTGTATTGATTGTCTCCTGTGTGAATGTTAATCACTATGCTAACCCTCTGTAGAAATAATGAATCTGTCTTTGTATTCCAATACTTCCAATATTACTCCAGCTTGTCAGAAAGGCTTTTATGGTGCAATATGATAAAAATATTCTAGAAGTGACAGATGGTGTTAGAATACATCAAAGGTCATGTACGAAGCCTGACAGGTCTGGAAAAGTTTCTCCTCCTTTGGGAAAAGTTGAAGTAAGCCTAAAGATATAAGATTTAAATGTTGGATAAAAGCATTCCAGGCAGAAGAAAGATTACATGATGAACTTGGAGAATCATAACAGGTTTGGCTTTGTGGCCTAAGACAATTTAAGCACTGGTTAGAGATAAGTCTATGGATATGAACAGTGGAAAAACACAAAGAGTCTGAGGAGCCAAGAAAGAAGTTTGGATATTTCCAGGAAAGAAGTCAGAATGATTTTAGTTTAAAATATAAATTAACTCTAAGACAATTATGTTAGATGACAAACAGTACAAGAGGAACGGGTTAATGTTCCTGATCCTGCAGAGGCTTCCTAGGGGGAGGACTGTGCAGATTGCTAACAGTGAACCATGGCTTATATATTTAACTATCATATTATGCTAAATCACACTGGAATTGATTTCTTTTATCTATAAAACTACTTAATATTCTTCTGGAAAACTTTTGTATCATCCCACTGTGTTCTCCAGGGAATTAAGCCAGCTATTTGCAGACAGAAGAACTCTAAAGAAATATCATTGAGTCATTCTTCCTGTTTCTGGATTAACTGTGTATATAATCAGACATCAGATGGTTGTTTGTTGCAAGTAGATGAGCAAATATTAGGGGAGGCCTATTATTTGATAAGAAAGGATTAAAATATTAAGTTAAACTATCCTTAGAGGTCTAAGTTTTTTTCTCAGTGGCTTTTATTTGCAGAAAAATAATAAATATATCTTTATGAAATGTCATTTTCATAGGTCTAATACAAAATGTAGAAATTCTGCTTCTTTTTAGACATCGTTAGTTTTGTTACTATAGTATAATAAAAATTTTCTGTAAATTATTCAGTCTATCATAGTTAAATAGAACAATGTCAAGGGATGTTATATGATAAATATTCAGTGTATAAATATCAGAATTATGTTTAAAAGTATAGAAAAGATTTCTTTTTATCTCTCATAGTTATAATGTTTCTGGAAAATATTACAAATGGTTTTCAACTATAAGAGAGGAGCAGTGTAGATAACCAACATTATGAATAATCCAGAAGGTTTTGTGTCCAATCTGGGGATATAGTCTTTATCAACAGAACCATTTTATGTGTGTTACTTAAACAAAAACTCAAATGAGATTACATTTCTTCTGTCTATAGGAAATGACTTACCAGATGGTCTATAAGGTTAAATCTTGAGAAATATGTGGGCTGTGGGAGAAAGAAAAAGCTAATCCACATGTAATAAATTTACTGCAGTACTTTATTACTTCACTTCCTTCATTTTATTAGAAACATTCCTATTTTCTTGATTTTAATCTAATTTTCTTTTTGCAGATGTTTATAATAATTCACTATCTTCAGTATTACTTTTATTTGAACTAAGAACACTTAAAGTGAACAATGGCATGAATTATTTGAATGTATCATGTATTTTGAAGAATTAAATAACAATTTCACATTTCTTATGAAGAAAAATTGAATGTGGACCTATAATTAAAGTTCAATGATAAATAAATAGTAAATTATACTCATTTATATTTATAGTAAATTATCTTTTTAACTATTATCTGTTAGAAATAACAATGTGCCACAAGAAACTAAACACATGCTTGAAAGTGGGTTGGGAAAGCATTTCCTTCTGACCAGAAGGATGGGCTACAGAATCTACCTAGCTATCACACCTGGATGGGCAGGCAGTCATATGCTACTCTGCCTTTCATCCTGATTGGAGGACTGAAGGGTATAATCTAGCAATTGGCTAATTCTAAAGTTAAAACCAGAAAAAGGGAAGGGCTATAATTAAAATGACTGCAATTGTATCAATTAAGGCTGAATACTATATTCTGAAAATTGACCACCAGACTTTCTATTTTTCAAATAGCTTTTAGGGATTATATCTTGAGGAATTATATTGAGAGTTGTGGGTAAAGTAATTGATAATTAAAAACATATATATATATATATATATATATATATATATATATATATATATATATCTTCTTTATAAAGTTAAGGCTGTCTGTGAAATAAAATAACTGGGGAAATAACTATAGGATTTATAAATATTTCATAGCTTATTTAGCTATATTTTGGTAGAAATTAGTCTTTACTTACTTATGACATATATTTATGCATCCATTAGAATTGAAGAAGATGGGGCTGTGACTAAAGATGGAGGCATATTTAGAGACTGTGTGTCCAGGAAACTGAGAATTTCATGTTAAGAACCAGAGAAGGAAATACATCTGTGTCCTTCCTCATTAGCTCTTGCTTCCAGTGGTGGTGCATAGTACAAAGATAAAGGTATGGTTTTAACGGCATTTATTCAAAGTGTAGAAAATTTTAAAAAATGCAAAAAGGGGCAGCAGTAGCCATTCTGGTTAGCTCATACAAATTTTGAAGAATTTTGTTATTAGACTCAATAAATACAAGGGAAGATGCTCTCCAAAGGAAAAGAAACATGACAAACTTGAACAGATTAATATAATTTTATTTACCTGTGATATGATTCTAATCCTTGAATGAAACTAGAAACACAATCAAGAGGGAGAACAACAAAACAACAACAAAAATGGTAGCACAGATATGTGCCTTACACTGTTGATCAATAGCAAGGCAGTCTCATCAGTGGAAGAATGGATTATGAATGTGGTTGACACTGAGAAAAAGTGGACTCCATTGAGATTGCTAATAAGTGTACTGGCAATTCCATAGGACATTAGCAAATAGGAACTACAAATCTTGGGGAAAAGCTTTTTTTTAATAGTTCAACCCTTATAAAAATATCAAACTAGTCATTCTGGGATATGTTAGAATTTTTCTGAGCTATTTAAGTATCAGACTTCTAAAATTATTTTTCAGGAAAGGACCTTCATATTTTCCATGCTTCGTGGGCTTCTATTGATGTTATACTAGCTCTGAAAAGGGCTAGTGTATATTGTGAGAACCCAGTGCCTATGCTTCTGCTATTATCTAACCTAATGTATAAATGGAAGGAAGGTAGGGAACTCATTAATTTATTGTTTTTATTGGTTCCACATTCACATCCATCATCCAAGTAATTCAGATGTGAACATGATAGACTGATCAATAACATGATCAATAATCAATAATAAATCTTCTCTTCTCCATTTTCTATTATTTTAACATTTTCTTTCTTTCATTGTTTTTCATTTCTAACACTAGTCAGATCTTATGATTTATATATATATATATATATATATATTATATATATATATATATATATATATCACTCAGAGTTCGGTGCAGAGCATGAAAACCTTCTCATTTTAAACACATTTGAATTTAATGGGGAAAATTAGGAGTAAAATTTGGCAGGATCAGTAGGAGGTCAGGAGAATATCAAATATAGATTTAATAATAGAAATTTATGCACATAAACAATTATTTATTTATTATGGGTCTAAACATACCAATTATATTACTTCATCAGAAAGTGTGTTTTAAGCAAGGGATACTTTTTTTTTTAAAAGCACTTATGTCTATTTAAACTGTACAATACAACAGACACTAGTATTGCTGTATGTATAAATGTGAATACAACAGAATACAGCAGAATACAACAGGCACTAGTATTGCTGTATGTATAAATGTGGCTGTATAACCAATGTGATCCTGCAATCTGTACACATGGAAAAATAAGAATTCATATCCCATTTGAATCAAATGTATGATATGTCAAGATCATTGTACTGTCTTGAGCAACCAATAAAAATAAAAAATAAAAATAAATAAATAAAAGCACTCATGTCTAATTAAACTGTACAATTATTGAATGAGTAATGAGATTTAAGATTGAATATAAAGATAAATATTATCTAACATAGAATATAAAGAAATATTTACTTGAATTATACTTCTAAATTATTTTTTAAAATTAAAAGATGACATTTATTATTCAGGAAAAATTTCTTTTATACATGGGCTTTTATATATACACAATTAAAACTTGGACTCAATTTTTGTCTTAGTTTTTTGAAACTCAGCAAAATGTGTTTTTAAATAAATGATAAAAGGTCACCAAGAAGGAATCAATTGCATTATTGCCTCAATATGTTCTTCAAATTTTTATTGATTGATGCTATCTTATTTTCATGTAAAGGGTTAAATTTGATTTCAAAAGAAGAAACAAGACTATGTCTAGTCTAATTATAATTAATTGATCCCCACACAACTTTCCCTTAATGGTTTTAAACTAAAAATGAAATCATTTCTCCATATTATTATTTCACTAATTTTGATAGCTCTATTCACCATCACAAAACTTTCCGATTTGTTATCTCTGCCTCTAAAGCAAAATAAATGTATAAATCTAGTATTTAATCAGAAAATTTACTAAAATGTTCACTGTTTTTTTGGATGAGTACTTTTTCTCTACTTGAAGCACATTCTCTTATCAGAGCCTGTGGAGCTGTGTTGTCCCTTAGTTCAGAATGCTGGACCCAAGAGTCTGATGTTGTATTTACTGCATGAACAACAACTTAATTAAGTGTTGCTTTAGAAACATCACCAGAGCTTTGTTTCTGGTATTGCACTCAGGCATGTATCACATTGTTTTGACACATGCATTGGGAGATTTGCTTTGTAGTTAGTCATGTTTTTGGAACACAACTAGTAAAGACAGAAAAAAAAGAATAATCCTATTGGTATATCAGGGAAAATGCTCTCAGATTAAAAATAATGACTATATAAAACAGGGTAAATAGCAAAATTTTATTCTAAGAACATTTGTGTGTGTGTGTCTAAGCTTGTATTTACTCTTTTAAACAATTAATGGCTTAAAAGTAAGGTTTACCAAATTATTGTAAAAATTAACAAAATTAACTCTGAAAGATGATTTCTTTACATATTTCCATGTTTCCCTCAACATATTTCATGTATATAAATAAACTTGGTATTTTAACCTTAAGCTGTGATTTATTATAATAAAACAATCTTTTAGGTAGTAATTTTGTTGTAAATTAGAACAGGTTGGGTAAAAGAGAATAATGCTTAAGTACATTTTCACACTTCTCTGCAAAGATATAAACACATTTCCCTTTCTTGATATGCTCTATAAATTGAGAAGAATTAAATGCTTCCATGTAAAAATATTGAAATGCTTACTATCACTAGCAGTGACCTCTTATTGGAGATTTAAAAATTAATTCAGTTGTTCTACAAAGATCCAAATCTCAAAAAAGGGAAACTTTCAACTAGAAAGGAAGGCAAGGTCCAAGATGGCAGACTAGAGGGAGGCAGCATTCTGTATTGCATGTGACCTGGGATTCTAGTAGTGGGAATACTGTTTCTCTATATCAGTTATTAGATGACCTCTGTCAGCTGCTCCCATGCAGAAATGACTGGCGCAGGTCTTGAGGTCTCAGTATCTGCGCAGGACTGCAGGCTGCTTGCACATGCAGGACCACTGGCTGTCACTCCCATGTGGGCCCCCATCTACAAACGTGGGGCTAGCCGGCCACCTTCATCTTGGAACACTGCAACCAATGCCATAGTACCCTACACACAGATAGCTGTATCTGGGGACACAGGACAGGGTCTGGAGACAACCACAAGATACAACACTGCTCACCATAAAGCTGCATCTCTGAACATACTGCTCAGTGCCACCACCTGTCCTGACCTGACCCAACACCCCATCTCTGAAAGCAGCCATCTCTACCTTGGGACACCTTTGTTGCCATCTTTAGTTGGGCAACTCCCAGCTTGGGAAACCCACTGAGGCCTAGAAGCAATATCAAGGTACAGAGAGTCCCCAACTCCTGTCTCCCCTGCGGGCACTAACCCAGCACACTGCTTGCAGCTACTGCTGTGGGTCTGGTTCATAGCTCACAAAGCCTAGCCCTGAACTGCCCACTACAAAACAACTCTCCAAAAGAGGTGTGCACAGACCACAGGACCTCTGGAGAGAGACTTTTCTGATTGGGAATTAGAAAGGGAGGGGTGAGTGAGATACAGTTTAGAGACTAAATTAGAGACCAGGAATTGTGAGGTCTATAAAAGATATAAGGAGAGAAGACCAGGTGCCCACATCACAGTAGCAGGCCCCAAAGGAGATCTTTGGGGTGCAGTCTCCATGGAAACCTGCAAGTGCTATATCCCACCTCCAGGAGCTCCACTCAAAGACCAATCCTCCCCCACCCTAATAACCTTCACAATCCTGACGGTAGAGATACCAGCAAACAACAGACAGCCCCAAATATTGGATGAGAAGGAAAGCAGGAAAGATACTGAACTCCAACAAATCAATCCTTGTATTTTCCTTCAAGATTTTTTTTTTCTGTTTTTGTTTTTTTCTTCTTATTCTTCTCTCTCTCTCTCTTCTTCCACCCTCAAATCCCCAACATTTGTGAAACCAAGTACTTTTCATGAATTAAGCTACTGAGGACAGGGATATCTGAATAGTAGATTACAATTGTGTCGTATATTCTTTATCTGCTATTCTTATATTTTTTTATTTTTTCTTAATTTTTGTGTGTTTGTTTTTTGTACTCTCTCTATTGTCTTCACACTTACTTGTCACCCCATAATCACTTTCCCTCTTTTCTTCTGCTACATAATATTACAGGTGAACAAAATATCTTTATTTTACTTTATGCAGTGCTGAGGATAGAACACAGTGCTTCATGCATGCTAGGTGAGTGCTGTATCTCTGAGCCACAACCCGGCACCTACCCAACTTTTTTAGATTCCTTTTTCAAGGTTTTTAAGATCTAATAAATCCATATCCTGCTTCCTACCTACTTAACATCTCATCCTACACCCCACTCCAGTTCTCTTTTTGTCCACCTTTAGAAACAGTAGATCCTTTTGCAAATCTACTGTTCATATTTTAGATAATAATCAAACTCAACATTTGTGTATATTGTGAGAAAACTGGAAACATCTTAATAGCAGCAATTGGGTTTAAGGCTGTATATTGTTTGTACTGGAATCTGTTGATGTTGTTCTTTCCTTTAAGGAGAGGTATTAGAACTCTGCAGGACACTATAAGCCTATTGTTTAAAAACTGCAACACCTTGGATTCTCAGTGCTAGAAGGGAAAACACATGAACAACATGAAAAAACAAGGGAAGAAAGTGCCCCCAAACAAACCAAGATACTACATCATTAGATTCTATGGCCAGCACAACAGAAGAAATGACAGAGAAGGAGTTCAGGATTTGCATAATTAAAGTGTTCTGTGAATAAAGGATGATATAAGAGCAAATAAAGACAGCAAAAGATCATTTTGATAAAGTGCTACATCAACAAATACAGGAAGCAAAAGAGTTCTTCAATAAGGAGATAGAGGTTCTGGGAAAAAAACAAAACAGAAATCCTTAAAATTAGGAAATAAAAAACCCAATTAAAAACTCAATAGGAAGCATCACCAACAGATTAGATCACTTGGAAGACAGAACCTCAGATAATAAAGACAAAATATATAATCTTCAATAGAAGTGGTAAAAGAAGACATCCCTGCCTAGTTATAGTTTATAGAGGGAATGCTTACAATTTTTCTCCACTTAGAATAATGTTGGCCTTGAGTTTAGCATACATAGCTTTTACAATGCTGAGGTATTTTTCTACTATCTTTATTTTTTCTTGTGTTTTGATCAAGAAAGGGTGCTATATTTTGTCAAATGTTTTCTTTGCAACAACTAATAAAATCATATGATTCTTATATTTAAGTCTATTGATATGATGAATTATATTTATTGATTTCTGTATGTTGAACCTACCTTGCATCCCTGGAATAAAATCCACTTGATTTTGGTGAACGTGATGCTATAATTAGAAGATCCAAAAAACTCCACCAAAAAAACTTCTAGAATTAATTAATGAGTTAAGCAAAGTAACATGATATAAAATTAATACTCATAAATCAAATGCATTTCTATACAGCTTTGATGAATCCTCTCAAAGAGAATATAGGAAAACTACTCCATTCACAATAGCATAAAAAAATAAAATAAAATACTTGGGAATCAATTTAATGAAAGAAGTTAAAGACCTCTACAAGAAAAACTACAGAACACTAAAGAAAGAAATAAAAGAAGAGCTTAGAAGATAGAAAGATCTCCCATGCTCTTGAATAGGCAAAATTAATATTGTCAAAATGGCCATACTACCCAAAGCACAATACAGATCCAATGTAATTCCAAATGAAATCCCAATGTCATTCCTTATATAAATATAAAAAGCAACCATGAAATTCATTTGGAAAGATAAGTGACCCAGAATAGCTAAAGCAATACTTACCAACAATAGTGAAGGAAGAGAAATCACAATATCAGACCTTAAACTATACTGAAAGCTTTGGTAACAAAAACAGCATGGTATTGGCACCAAAATAGTGATGTAGACCAATTGTAAAAACAATAGAAAACACAGTGACAAACTCACATAAATACAGTTATCTCATACTAGACAAAAACACCAAAAACATACAGTGGAGAAAATTAGTCTCTTCAACAAATGGTGCTGGGAAAACTGAAAACCCATATGTAGCAAAGTGAAAATAAATCCCTATTTTTCATCATGCACAAAACTCAACTCAAAGTGAATCAAAGACCTAGGAATTATTCCAGAGACCCTGTGCCTAATAGAAGAAAAAGTAGACCCAAAACTTCATCATGTCAGATTAGGCCCCAACTTCCTTAACAAGTTTCCTAAAGCACAAGAAATAAAATCACAAATTAATAAATGGGATGGATTTAAACTAAAAAGCTTCTTCTCAGCAAAAGAAGCAATCAATAAGGTAAACAGAGAGCCTACATTTTGGGAGAAAATTTTTGCCACACACACATCATAATCTCCATGATAAATAAAGAACTAAAAAAATCTTAACACCAAAAAAAAAAATAAAAAATAAAAATAAACAACCCAATCAATAAATGGACTTAGCAGTTGGACAGACACTTCTCAGAAGAAGATATACAATCAATCAACAAATATATGAAAAAATGTTCAACATCTCTAACATTTAGAAAAATGCAAATCAAAGTACTCTAAGATTTCATCTCATGTCAGTAAGAATGGCAGCCATTAAGAATACAGACAACAATAAATGTTGGTGAGGATGTGGGGGACACATGAGTATGAGTGGCACACTCACACATTGCTGGTGGGACTGCAAATTGGTGCAACCAATCTGGAAAACAGTATGGAGATTTCTTAGAAAACTTGGAATGGAACCACCATTTGACTCGGCTATCCCAATCCTTTGTCTAAAACAGTATATTATAGTAACACAGCCACTTCAATATTTATAGCAGCACAATTTACAATTGCTAAACTGTGAAAATGATATAGATGCCCTTCAATAGATGAATGGATAAAGAAACTGTGGTACATATACACAATGAAATATTATTCAAAATTAAAAGAGAATAAAATTATGACATTGGCAGGTAAATGGATAGGGTTGAAGAATATTATGCTAAGTAAGCCAATCCCAAAAAACCAAAAGCCAAATGTTCTCTCTGATAAGTGGATGCTGATCCATAATGGGGATGGGGGAGGCATGGAAAAAATGGAGGAAGGTTGATTGAGCAAAGGGGAGGCAGGGTAGGCAGCATGCATGGGATAGGAAAAATGATGAAAGGAGATGGACATCATCATCCTAGTGTAATGTATGACTGCACATATGGTGCAACGCTACATTATGTACAACCATAGAAATGTAAAGTTGTGCTGCATTTGTGTACAATGAAACAAAATAGATTCAGCTGTCACATATGCCTGATTAAAATAAATAGATTAATTTAAAATTATATATAATCTTGAAAATAAAGTTGACCACACAGTGAGATGCCTAGTAAAATTTCATTGTGTATATATGCCACATTTATCTCTAATGAACATAGATGCAAAAATTCTCAATAAAATTCTGGCAAATAGAATACAAAAACATATCAAAAACATTGTGCACTATGATCAAGTGGGATTCATCCCAGAGATGCAAGGTTCATTCAATATACGAAAATCAATACATGTAATTCATCACATCAGTAGACCTAAAGATAAGAATCATATGATCATCTCAATAGATGCAGAAAAAGCATTTAACAAAATACAACAACTTTCATGTTCAAAACACTAGAAAAACTAGGGATAACAGGATCATATCTCAAATTTGTAAATGCTATTTATGCTAAGCCCCAGGCCAAAATCATCGTAAATGGAGAAAAATTGAAAATATTCCCCCTAAAAACTGGAACAAGACAGGGATGCCGTCTGTCAACACTTCTCTTTAACATAGTTCTTGAAACACTAGCCAGAGCAATTAGACAGATGAAAGAAAGTAAAGGGATACAAACAGGAAAAAACTCAAACTATCACTATTTACCAATGACATGATTCTATACCTAAGAATCCAAAAAATTATACCAGAAAACTTCTAGAACTAATAAATGGATTCAGCATTGTATAAGATTATAAAATCAATACCCAAAAAATCAAAGGCATTTCTGTACATCTGTGACAAATTTTCTGAAAGAGAAACAAGGAAAACTACCCCATTTACAATAACCTCAAAAAAAAAAAAAACACTTGGGGATAAACTTAATGAAAGAAGAGAAAGAACCCTACAGGGAAAAATACAGAATACTAAAGAAAGAAATTAAAGAAGACCTTAGAAGATATCTCCTTGTTCTTGGATAAGCAGAATAAATATTGTCAAAATGACCATACTACCAAAAGCACTATAGAGATTTAATGCAATTCCAATCAAAATCCTAATGACATTTCTCATAGAAATAGAAAAATAAGTCATGAAATACATCTGGATAAATAAAAGACCCAGAATAGCTAACACAATTCTTAAAAGAGTTAAGCAGGTGGCATCATTATACCAGATGTTAAACTATACTAAAGAGCAATGGTAGCAAAATGGCATGGTATTTGCACCAAATTAGACTTGTAGACCAATGGCACAGAATAGAGAATACAGAGACATAAATACAGTTTTCTCAAACTAGACAAAGGTGCCAAATAATATATTAGACAAAAGATAGCCTCTTCAACAAATGGTGCTCAGAGAACTAGAAATTCACATGCAGAAAAATGAAATTAACCCCCTTTCTCTCACCAAGCACAAAACTTACCTCAAAGTTGATCAAGGACCTAGGAATCAGTCCAGAGACCCTGTACCTAATAGAAGAAAAAGTAGGCCCAAATCTTCATCATGTTGGATTTGGATCAACTTCCTTAACCAGATTCCTATAGTGCAAGAATTAAAATCAAGACTCAATAAATGGGACCGATTCAAACTTAAAAGCTTCTTCTCAGCAAAAGAAACAATCAGTGAGCTAAATAGTGTGCCTACAGAATGCAGCATGTTTTTACCACAGGCACATCAGATAGAGCACTCATCTCTGGGATATATAAAGAAGTCAAAAAAGTAACACCAAATAAACCAATATCCCAATAAATAAATGGCCCAAGGAAATGAACAGACACATCTCAGAAGATGATGTACAATCAACAAATATATGAAAAAATGTTCAACATCTCTAGCAATTAGAGAAATGCAAATCAAAACTACTCTAAGATTTTATCTCATGCCAATCAGAATGGCAGCTATTATGAAGACAAACAACGATAAGTGTTGGCAAGGATGTGGGGGAAAAGACACACTCTTACATTGCTGGTGGGAATGCAAATTGGTGCAACCAATCTGAAATGCAGTATGGAGATTCTTTGGACAACTAGGAATAGAATCAACATTTGACCAAGCTATCTTACTCCTCAGTTTATACCTACAGGATTTAAAGACAGCATACTACAGTGACACAGTGACATCAATGCTTACTGCAGCACAAATTCACAATAGATTAATAGTGGAACCAACCTAGATGCCCTTTAACAGATGAGTGGATAAAGAAACTGTGGTATAAATACATAATGGAATATTATTCAGCACTAAAAAAGAATAAAATCATGGCATTTGCAGGTAAATGGATGGAGTTGGAGAATATCATGCTAACTGAAGTAAACTAATCCCCAAAAACCAAAGGCCAAATGTTTTCTCTGATATGTAGATGTTGATCCATAATAAGGGCTGGGGGAACATGGAAGCAGTGGAGAAACTTTAGATAGGGCAAAGGGGAGGGGCGGAAAGGGAGGGGGCATAGGGGTAGAAAAGATGGTGGAATGAGATGGACATCATTACCCTAAGTACATGTATGAAAACACGAATTGTGTGACTCTGTGTACAACCAGAAACATGAAAAATTGTGCTCTATATGTGTACTATGAATTGAAATGTATTCTGTTGTCATGTACAAAAACTAGAATAATTAAATAAATATATAAAAAGTAATAAAGGAAGGCGAGATTTCTTTCAAGGCAGGTTTGCCTGGATTTTACAGACAAAATGGCCCAAATGATTTGAGAAGCAATGTACCTCAGAGAGGATACTCTATTAAAGATCTAAGAGATAAAGAAAGGAAATTAATTACTTTTAAAAGTTCTCTCATTTTTTTGTTAACTTCAGTCCCTATTCAAGTCCAGAGTATAGATGACAATAACTAAACAAAGTATAACAAGGTAGGTAGTTTACTATTGAGCTTCAATCAGGTAAATTTTGAGCTTCAAAACTTAATTAAAGGACCCACCTAAAGCAAACTTCTTATTCACCTGCTAGAAAGAGACCCATATAGAGCAGCAACCTTACTAAAACTGCTATGATTTACTAATGAGTCATCTGCTTAATTAAGTTACTAAATAAAGTCTTTTAGTGAAAGATGTATTTTTATTAAAATTGTCTTATTCAATATGTGATTATCTGAATAAATGTATGGGTGTATTTGGTTGTATATTTAAGTCTGCCTATATGCATATTTGTTACTGCATTGTGAAACACCTTGACAGAAGTTAGTAGTAACCCTCACAAAAGTTATATAAAGATTGCAAAATTACCATAGAAATGGCACAGATACCAGAGTGTTGATTCATGTTGTATTTGAACTTTTAATGTACAGACAATTCTCATGTTCTATTAACTATTCCAGAACAAGAAAAATATGAAATTATTACATTTTTCATACAACACTAATACTTGAAACAGAAATTAGAAATCAGCTCCAGTTGGGACACTCATTAAGCTATTGTTTCTCAACTCCACAGTACCTTTGATACTTTTCTGTTTTGGGAGCTGGGCCTCTGAAAATTACATTTCTCCATTGTCAACTGTTGTTCTTTCATTTCTTTAAACAATGAAAGGAGTAAAGTGGTATTGAATGACAGGAGGGAGAATGAACATCTTTACTGTGTTTTTCTTGTTATTCTTGTCTGCATTATCTTGGCAATAGTGTTTCTCCTCACCAGAAAATTCATTCAAATTTCAATATGTATAGTTGATATTTTTCCAGTATTTTAGAACCAGTTCAATTGTGTCTCTTCTTATGTACCAAGAACTGATGGCCAGCCACCCCTCCTCAGAATTCCAGTCTTCAGGGAGCCTTTTCTGGGCTCCTAAGATAGAAGCAGAGGACTCCTCAGAGGTCCAAGTCCAATCTTTGTGGGGTCCCTCTTCTGTCCTGGAAGTGGTGACTTTTTTCTTAGCTGATATCTCTGTTATACCTACTATCTCTGTTATACCTGCTCCCATTTGTGTGTGTGTGTGTGTGTGTGTATTTTGCTTTCTAGTTACAATTTTACCAATTCCCTATATACAATGACCTTTTTAAAAATATCTTGTACGGTTTCTACTTTTCAGACTAGACTTTAACTGGTTCACTTATACAAATGAAATTAACTTATAGAATGGGAAATGAAAGAGCAAGAAATAAAGGAGGAAATATAAATGGAAGAGGAAAAGGAGCTAAGAAAGAGAAGACAAAGAAAGTTTAGCAAAGATATGTCTTTAAGGAATGCTAGGAGGGGCAAATTTAAAAATTGTTTATGTAATTAAACATATTAAAATGCAATGAAAATAATATGTGACTATTTAAGTAGAGTCTTTTGGCAAAATCCGTATTCACTCTCAATGAAAATTCCAACTAAACCAGGAACAAGTTTTCATTATTGATCTAAAGTTTTCTCATGCCAATAATCAACAAGGAAAGCTATGTGCCATTCCCATAAGTTCAAGAGGATGGTAATGGTACGTTCTTCTCTCATTACTATTTATTATACTAAATTTAATCAGTAAAATAGAAATAGAAAATTTTAATTATTGGGAAAGAAAAATAATTCATTATTTGATAAAGTTATGAGTATTTGCCAGGAAAATGAAAAAGAATCAGATTAAACTTATAGACATGTTACATTCCTGGGTAGAAGAATAAATTTTGCAAATGCATTAATTCTCCTTCAGAATCATTTATGAGTACAAAGTCATTCAAATGCAACATCAGTGATATTTTATGTCAGTTAGCCAAGTAATTCTTAAAATAATAAAATAATTCTAAATTAGATTTTGGAGAACAAATGGACAAAAATTATAATTCAAAAGAATGGCAGTAATAGAAGTACCTATACTGACCATAAAACATATTTGAGAGAAGGAAAGACCATTGGAACATTTTAGAAAATTATTTTTTAATGACAAAAGTGACATTTCAAATTAATTACAAAGTGAGAACTTTTTTAACTATATAGGAAACTAAATAATTTTTGAAATCTATATTACACAGCAATCTCATGACATTAATATATACTAGTTTGTCAGTATTAAAAAAGTTATTAACATTAATTTATTTAAATGATTCACAAAATCCAACATTTACATCTTCAAAATAATATCTATAACAATGTGTCTTTCTGCAAATTAAAACAACACAGTCTTTTTAAAACAAAATTAATTTAGATAATAAATGAAATTAGTTTATAATATATATGACAAAAATAAATATCTGTAACAAATCAGTTATGAAAAGACAAATTTTTGGAGAGGTATTGGAGATTGAACTCAGGGCCCCTTGACCACTGAGCCACATCCTCAGCCCTATTTTGTATTTATTTAGAGATAGAGTCTCACTGACTTGCTTAGTGCCTCACTTTTGCTGAGGCTGGCTTTGAAGTTGTGATCCTCCTGCCTCAGCCTCCCCAGCTTCTAGGATTTCATGCTTGCACCACCATGCCCGGACCTATTTTAATTCTTAATGTGGAAAAGACAGAGACAATTTCCATCAGAATCTGAGCAAAATTCATGTAGTGTAGAGAGAGTACTCATAACATTATAGCACAAATATCTCCAAAATTGCAAATATCCAAGCAGTAAGGTTTTCTTGCTTATATTACACAAAATAATGTCAAGCATAAAAAGGGCTTTATTTCCTTCTTAAATTAAAGATCAGTTACATTCTGCCATTTGGTGTACCAACTCTTAAGCCTTCCACCAAGCAGGGACCTCATGTCTGCTGTCATCTCATTGGTCAAAGCAAGACATATAGCTAATTATATATGTTTACATGTTTTTCTATTGCCTAGTTTTGAGTAAATGGAACAATATTTAGAACTACACTACATTTCTTATTAGTTAACTTGATTAAAATCACGTTAATGTAAGAAAGAGATAATGTAGTTTTATTTTTCCTTTTATTTTGATAATTATAGAAATATTAGCAAAAGTGAGAAAAAGAAGATATTTCACAAAGATCTGAAGTAGATGAAAATAATTTAACTAATGAGTCAGAAATTATTAACCAATATAAGAAGCTGCCATGAAATAAAAGGTGACAGAGAAAAGCATGAAAATTTTATACATATCTGATTTGTTAAATTTGAATATTTAAATTAATGTTTTAGTATTCCTTTAGAAATTGTGTAAAATCTATTTGCAAAATCATAAATATTAGGACAAAAATTTCTCTTTGATTAAAAATGAGATTTTTTATCACATTGTTCATAAATAATTATAATAATTAATAAAATAATTATTGTAATATCTAACAATTTTTACATTTTCAAAGGAACAAGAGTCTGTATCTTTTGTGTCTCCTCTCTAAAATATGGATACATTCAGGAGACAACCTTCATCTATCAAAGACCTCTGTCTCTAACACCCACATAATTTTCTGACAGTTTCCCTACTTTAGGGCTTACTCCAAATAGGTTAATTACATTATAGTACAAAACAACTGCAAAACCTCAGTAGCTCTTCATCATTTACTGGGTATTTTACCTACATGTCAACAGGTAACTCCCTGTCTATGCATCAGAAAAGCAATTTGCAACAGAAGAAAAATGAACTGAAAGGTTGATCTTTAATAATTAAATATTTCCATCTAAAATTGATATGAGATATAATTTTAGCTCAAATATCATTGGCCACATCAGGTTATGAGACTCATCTCTTTTGATAGGGAAGTATACAATTTACCTACTTGCCCAGAGGTAAAGTAGGTAGGGAAGTATACAATTTACCTACTTGCCCAGAAGAAGAAAATCTAGGATCAGTGAGTAGTTATAAAGATTTACCAAATGAATGTTTTGAAAATATTTCAATATAAATAATCTAACAGAAAATCACTAACAGTGTCCATAACAATCAGCATACTTCTTTCTCTTCTCTCTCTCTCTCTCTCTCTCTCTCTCTCTCTCTCTCTCTCACACACACACACACACACACACACACACACAGAGAGAGTATCCATAAATCACCAAGAAGATGGCAAGTGCTTAGGCATAAATAACAAAGCAGCAAAATGCACAAGTGTCCTTTTTTTTAACCAGATTTTTTAAAATAAGCCACAGAAAATATCTCTCATGCTAAATTAGTCTCATCTGAACAAAGGGAACTGAGAAGTTTGTTTATTTAAGTGGATTATCCACTAACATGACAGATCATATTCCAGTTGTATCTGAAAACACAGGCTTCTCACTTTCATTTCCAAAATCATTAATGTAACCAACTGAGAAGAAAAAAAAAAATCTCTATGCAAGGGAACTGTAAATAGGACAGTTTCATGATTTTCTTCCAGAGCATTCTTTAATACACTAAGCCTTTCGATCATCTGTTCTCCAACCCATGACTACCTCCAAGTTTATCAGCAGTAGCAGTTTGGAGAACTTTGTACCTTCAACTCACCTCCACAGTTCTCCGCAGTTTGTTCAATCAACAAACACCAGTCACCACAAATCTTGTTTCTTTTGGTTTCTAATTCCTCATTGTTTCTACTTTCTGTTTATCTACAAATTCTTCTGACCATTGCTTTATTTTATTAATAGCTTCTGCTCATTCACCAACTCCTTTGTTTCAATGTCTCTGTGAGTCTTCTCTGTTGATATTCCTACAATCAAATGCTGAGTTTTATTTTTCTGTATTGTGCAATAAAATTTTCACAAAAATTCCTGATTTACACAACTAACTATATTATGCCTATTTGAGTAGAACCCTAATTTAAGCCTTTTCACACAAAATAACCTGTATATTGTCTTCCCTGGAATCAATTTCTCACATTAGGCCCATCAGATATTTCTGGGAAGAGCGATCACATAAACAAACAGAATCCTCTGCACTTAAGGAATACTTTATATTCACTACCAAGAGCAGAAATCATAATCAGGGATCATCTCAAACCACATTTTACTCATAGCTGGTTTTATAAACTTACTTAATTTGATCAAAGTAACATCTATTAGACATTACAATAAATTATATATAAATTATGTATAAT
Source organism: Marmota flaviventris (assembly GCF_047511675.1). Classification (NCBI taxonomy): domain Eukaryota; kingdom Metazoa; phylum Chordata; class Mammalia; order Rodentia; family Sciuridae; genus Marmota; species Marmota flaviventris. Next base: position 109,422,304 of record NC_092501.1, on the reverse strand, counting down.
GTAAATAGAGGAATATAAGGAGAGTTCACAAGATAAACATATGCTTTTACCAATCATTTGATGTATAATATTCTTAGAAAAAATGAATAACTAATGTCAAAATTTATATATGATATTTGTCATATTTGCATTTCTTTCTAACCTTTTTTAAAGTTATCATTGGTTGCTCTAAACATCCACCTCATTGGGCATATGGCCTCACACTTTTCAATTGACAACTACTTTTCTTATACTCTTATAACCTGAAGAGATCCTCAGAGGCCACAGATTATGTTGAATCCAGGAACAAAATCCCACTGGGTAATGCATGTTTATAAGTTCTAAAGTATACTTTATTAGCATATAAATTGAAAATAGCAACTTTGATCAGGTTGTTTAATGAAAAACACCTCTTAGTACAAGTGAAAAACTATTTTCTTAATCCAGGTTGCTTAAAAACAACAACAACAGAAACTACTTATGTGATTACTGCAAAAGGCGACAGTAGACAGGAAATCAAAGTGATGACTAAACTGATCAACCTTTGAAAAAGTCCCATGTTAACCCTGGGTAGGTAAATAGCTGGATAGGTACATCGAAAAAAAACCTCCAACAATGCTCCTGATGTCAAGGTCTCTTGGGCAATAAGACTTTCCTGTGATGAAGTCCATTAGGCAGCAAGCTTATTAAATGCAGCATACACAATTAGCTCAGGGTGACTGTGTCCAGTTTTCACTTCAGTTACAGTGCCACAAATCTTCATTTTTCTAATAGGGAATATGTGGCTTTGATCAAACCTTCTAACTGCACTGAACCTAGATTCAATATATTCCTAGGAATCATATTTTTAGAGCTAATCTATAGACATCTTCTTATTTTTCTTTCCATATATGACCTTTTTAGTCTGCTTCCAAAAACCATAAGCAAAGATTGAATTACTTCATTAATGATTGTTGCAGAGTGCTGCAATTTTTAAAAAGTATTATATCACAAGTACTGTGCTAAATTTTGATAAAAGTTTTAAATAAATTTACTTCACCATGTCCATGTCCATTTTTATTTATTCATTTTTTAAAAATGCATTACTTGAAACATTATATTTCAGTGTAAGTGCAGCTTACACTTCCACTTGTTGGCAACTCAAAGTCTAATAAAAAAGAGAATAAACATGTTGCTGAGTATGAAAAGATGAAGAACCAAAGGGCGTTGGTTTATATATGAGTTTTTTCTAAAGCAACACAACAACCGCATAAAAATCTACCAGAAAAATAAAGTCATGCTACATAGTAACCTACAGAAGTTTTATGCCTAAAATACAATGTGTACCTGGAGAGAAAATCATCTACAATTATTTAGATATTAGGGTCTCCCATTAATTCTACCTGATATTAGGTATCAGTTTTTCTTAAGCATGTAGTCATAATACTACCTGCACATAAGAATTATGTAGAAAGAAGATATGGCTGCCTTCTTTAACACATTTAGTTTAGAAATCTAAATAAAAAGAAAAGATTACAGCAGAAGTAGTCAATAATACTCTACCAGTTTCCTATAATGGTTGTAACAAATTGTGACCAACAATCAATTAAAACAACAAAAACTTATTATTTTATAGTCATGCAGGTCGAAAATTCTCAGGAATTCTTCAGATATAGATATCACTCACTAAAATGCAAGTGTCAGCTCCTTCCATTGCTTGGTGGAAGTTCTAGGGCAGAATCTATTTTCATGCATTGTTTTCAGCTTCTACCAGCGGTCCCCTTCCCTGGCATGTGGCTCCTGTGTTATACTGGCAACATTACCCTAAAATATTAAGACTCTGTCATAGTCTATGATAAGGAATTACAGTTACATCAATTCAATTTTGATTCAATTCAGGTCACATAAGAGTATTTATTCTAAAAGAGATTCTTATAATCCTGTGACCCACATTAAGGTGGTTGTTGAGATTTATAATTTTTTAAAAATTATGACACAGATATTATGCTAAAATGCTTAACAAATTGGTATCACTGTTTATTATATTTTTTAGTAATTTTGAAAATACTTTATTACATCTCAGTGTTAAGTGCAAAGAATATCTTGGTCTTACTGGCAATTCAAAGTCTAAGGAGAAATAGAAGAAATATACCCTCAAAGGACTTACTGGGAATTTTCATATTCAATGAATAACATTGGTTAGTCTCTTCAAGGCTCATGATAAGCTTTTTTTTTCCTGATTCTTGACTTTCATACTTAAAAATAATATTTTACATAATGTTACAAGATACTTCTACATTAAATCCATGAGATAGAACATAATTGATGTTACTATATTTTAAGTTCTATCAAAATTCAAATGAAGAAGAAAATATTAGAGCTATAGCTTTTAATCATGTTTACAAAGTTATGTTTTAATAGTTTTCTTTACATTTTGTTTAAAAGTCACTAAATTAAGATGCCTATGATATCTTTGATTGCTTTGAAAGTGTTGCCAAAGGCTCTAAATATATTTCAAAAACTAGCAACATTTAAGCCTTGGGCTTAAAGTTGTTTTGTTTACTTATTGAATTAATATACAACTAATATATATTAAATACATTAATATATAATTAATATATTATATAATGCTTAATATGATCAATTATATGTAATGTCCTATATATCCAATATGAATATATAATTTTTACATAGTATTTTATATGTTTTTATCTGAAGCAAATGCATTCAGAGACACCAGAGTTGTACCTGTAGAGGGCCATGACACCTTGCTGTCTCAAAGCAAGATGCATTAAGCATTTGGGTTATCTGATTGACTCTTCCAGTCAATAGTTTGTCCTTTAACTTTTATTTATTTCAGTAGACAGGAAATCCTGCTTTGGAGCTACTAAGACACAGTCTTTGCTAAACTGTCAAATTTTTCCTTCATCATTATCTTTAAAAGGCTTGCATTCTTAAATTTCTTTGAAGCAATCATGTCTAAATATATTTTATTTTTATCCACAGTATTTAAATATATTAGGAATATCATAAAGCATACTCCAAACAAACATACAGTATGAATGAATTATAAATAGTTAGAAGTGTTAAAATTTTTAGTGCACTACACTATGAAGATTGTTATTCCAGATATGATTAAAATTGTAATTCTTTAACATAATAACTGCTAAGGAGAATGGAAGTAGAAAGCAATCCACAAAAAGACACTTTTTGACTTGATGTTCGCAGGTTGGTCTTTTTCCTCTCATCATTTTCTCATGTATTTAATTTATTTTGATCTTCCATTTTATATGCCTTTTCATATACATTAAAAAACTAAAGTATAAAATAACCATGCAATTTATTTGATAAAGTATCAATATAGTACAAAGTTAATTAGATGAAAAACACTATAATTATGCAGACAAGTAAAATAATGCTCATGAAATTTAAGTTATTTTCTCAAGTTAATTTATCAAATTCACATCAAACTTAGTAGGATACATTTGAATTCAACTACACTCTTCAATTTGATTGGTTGACATTTTTTGAATACATTAGTATTAGCACATATTAATTGTGCAAATTAATAGGATTTGATGGAAGATACATGCATACACTAAGCATTGATCCCATTCATCCAATCTACCCTCACCTCTTCCACCCACCTGATTTCCTTCTTAGTCCATAGTAATACCTTTTCTACTGTCTGTTTGACTTTTTTTTTCTTTTTTTATGCTTCCACATATAAAAGAGAACATTAAATTCTTGTTTTTTTCTTTTGTTTGTCTGACTTATTTCACTAAACATGAATCCTCCAGTTCCATCTATTTTGGTATAAATGAGAGGATTACATTCTTCCTTATGGTTTCCATGCTCACAAAATATGTATATACAGATGTTATATTAAATTAAATTAATATAAATATTAAATTATTGAAGAAAATATGACATATTTTTTAATCTATCCATTTGTTTATTAATGGGCACTAGGCTGATTCCATGTATTGTGAACTATACCACAGTAAACTTGGGCACGCAGGTATCTCTTTTATATGCTGGCTTAATTTTAGATAAATACTTAAGAGTGTTATAGCTGTATCATATAGTAGTTCTATTTTAAGTTTCTGAGGAACCTCCATATTGTTTTCCATAGTGGCTCTTTTAATTTACATTCCCACCAGTGTATAGGGGCTTCTGTTTTTCTACACCCTTACCACACTCTTTTTTAAATTTATTTTTTGATAATAGCTATTCTAACAGGGGTTGAGTTTTTAAAAATAATTAATTTATTTTAGACTCAAATTTGAAAACACTGCATCTCTTCCAAAATCTAATGGAAGTTTTGAAAGTATTTCACTGATGACATACTGATGCACTCTGCTTATAGTTTTCCCAGGGCAGGCTACACTCTATTATGATCAAGCAATTATGCAATTTAACAATTCTTCACCAGGATTAATATGCAAGAACCATCAGCTTGAAATATTTGTCAAACCAAAAATGACAAAGATTCTTCCAGGATCTGTTTTATGTTTTGTAGGCTGTTGACATGCACAAAGGAAAAAGAGAAAAATAAAGGAAAGGAGGGGAAGGCAAAGCACCGCAAGGCCTTCAGCGCACTGTGTGGGCCTTGTGACTTATAAATCAATTGAATCCAAAGCACCTGATGTGATGACTGAAAAGGTCAAATTCAAAGCCTTATTCTTAATTAAAACACTATGAAAGTTGTTCAGTTTAAACATGTTGTCTTCACTTAGAAAAGCCCCCTTTTTACATCCAGTTGTTTCTGAACACTTAAGTGCCTTTGATTTGATTGTATTATATCAAATCCTCAATTGAATAATAAATTAGAAGTCAAATATATCAACCATAATCACTTTAATTGAGCCAAGATTATACGAAATCTAAAATGTGACAGTAATACTAGATTAAGGTCTGATAAAACTCTAATGTGTGTATAATCCCTTTTGGGCTTATTTTCATTTCTAAACCAAAATGATAAGTTTGCTTATTTTTATGAAGACTTGGAACTTGGGTTAAGGACTCATCTAATGTGCCCCATGTGATCCTAATACCTAAACAACTTAATTGGTGTGATTCACAAAATGAGATAGAAATGAAAATTAATAACAATAAAAGTTTGTACAGCTCTATTCATTTTCTAATCATTGTCAAAATAATAATGTATAACCACACATACATGGATGAACAAGTAGGGATATATAAATTAACAAATTTGGATTATAATGCCATTGCAAAAATTACTAAAATGATGAAAATTCATTTTCTTTGTTTGGACAAATCTGGTAGTTATATTAAAATATGCACTAGGGAACATTTTCAAAGCTTTATGGTATCTTTTATGCTGCTTCATATTGTGGATTTGAGAGAGGAAATTGCCCTGGAGGAAAAATCCTTCAGAAAGAAGAAGAGAGGGAACACAAGGACTCTGAAAAAAAAAAGTTTGCAACTGCAGAGAATGATTAGTACAAGGAAAAGGAGGAGGAGACATCTGTTGGTGAAATGATTTTTAGAGATAATTAAGTGCATTCATCCAGAAATAACACATATTATACATCGTTTGCAGGCACACATGGCTTTACTAAAAACAAGAGAGACTTTGAAAGGCCCACAAAAATAATCAGCAGCTTTGATCCGATGTCACCAGAATGTCAGCCCTCCCTGTGTGTTCCACCTCAGCTTTCCAAAACCCCCTTCACATTTCATAAGAATTTTTTCTTTTTTCTTTTTCTTTCTTTCTTTTTTTCTACATATGTATGTTATTTACAGAGGTAAACATAGTGAAAAAGTACGTTTCTGATAGGCATGAAAAAAAGACGGCACCTTTGAAAAGTCAGAAGGATGAAAAAAGACATGACTCTTTGGTATGTTCTGTTTTAGAGAGAGGACAGTTTTACCAGACATGTCTGTCAGAGTCATATTGTATTTCCAAAAATCATATCACATGACCATTCATATGACTATGTCATAAAACAGTGAAAAGAATTACTATAAGCACTTGGCCTTTGTGCTGGTGGTACCACTGGGTACACCACAATGTCTAACACAAACACTTAAATTTTTATAGCACATTTATTGCAATGATCATCCTTTCCTTTTTGTAACAGCCTTATATTTATTTATAGAATATGAATAACTTCCAAGAAGAGACCACATAGGAAAACTTTTGTATGAATTCCAATTTTGCTTGGCATTTATTGCAGTGGTTTATTTGTAATAGGTATTCAGTAGAACTTTTTTCAATGAATGAGTAAATTTGTAAGATATTTGTCTGGCATACAGTTTCATTTACACACATTATTCTTAGCATTGACTAAATATGTTTCTCTAGATGTGATAAAATGCATACTTAACTACATTTTTGGAATGCTAGTTCCTGACAAGAAAAATTTTAGGGGTAGGAAAAGGAGTGCAATTACAATTTATTTACTATAAAATTCAAAAAAGCATTTAAAAAATACTTTAACAAAATAAAGTACGATAATACAAACAAAAATGGGACTTGGTAAATTTTAATGGAATGATCTCTAAAAACAGTAATTCTGCAAAGATTTTAAATTAACTGCTTTGATGCAATTTGGTGCAAATCTTTCCAGAGATGATATAAACACCAAATGTTAGAAGATGACTTTTGAGTTTCGTCATTTGCCATTGATAATTGCTTGGAATAAAAATGAATTGTATACTTTGTACCAATTCTATTACAAAAATAATTGAATGTAGATTAAAAAACTCCAGCACCTGCTTTTCATTGCAACTTCTATCATTCCAGTCTAGGATGTAATTTCTCTAACCTGGACTTTACTACATTTGCTTGCACTCATATGCACTTCAAACTTACTTACAAAAGTGTACTGATTTTTCTATAACACACATGTCATCTTAACTTCTGGCATGGTCTGTGTTGAATATAAGTTGTCCAGAGAATTGAATAGAAACTCAGCAGTCTGGTAATTAAGCCTCTTCATAAAATAGATATGCTGTACTCTTTCACCTTTCTTCTTTTAGTTATTCATACACAACTTATTCTCCAGTCTATTTGTATTATTCATTGTTTCCCAAACAAAAGTTTTACTTTCTCACAACTATGAATATTAGTTTTTTTTCAATAGATGAGTAAGTAGTTTTACTCATTTTGAATCTTTTCATTGTACCTCAATATATTTATAAAGTAATTGTCATGCAACCTTTCCACTTGATGAATATACTTCTATTAATAATTCCTATAAACCACTGTTATAGTTGAATATCCCCCAAAAGATGTGTCTGTATCCAGACCCTAGTACCTCAGAAGGTGACCCTATCTTGAAATAGGATCTTAAAAGATGTAGATAAATTAAAATCAGGTGATACAGAAGTAAGATTAGGTGCTACCTGGTAGGTCTTTCAGTAGGTCTTGTATCAATATGAAGAAAGACAGACAGGGGGAATGATAAGATAAGACAAAGGCTGGAACTGGAGTTACTGGATTGCAAACAAAGGAATACTAAAGATTATTAGCAAGCCTTCAGTAACTAGGGTGAAGGGGTAGGAAGAATTCCTCTACAGGTTTTAATGTGACCCTAACAACTCCTTCATTTTAGAGCTTTTTAGACTCCAAAACTGGAAAAAAAAATCAGTTGTTTGAAGAGACCCAGTATATTCTACTTTGTTAAGGAAGCTCGTGGAAACCAATGAAACCCTGAGACAGCAGATTCCCTGTTAATTGATAAGAATTCATAAAATCCCTTCCCCTTTTCTTCTCTCCCTCTCCATATTTCTATTTCAACTCAGTAATATTATATTTGCTTTTCTCCTATTATAAACCATGGGAAGGTAAGAGTTTTATCTTATCCTTAAATGTTTGAATCATTTTTGAAACCCTTTCAGCAGTTTAACAATAACTGTTGCCCAATAAAATAAATTTAAAATAATGTGAGACAACATTATGATTTAACACAACTCTTAAGGTTTGGAAATGCTTCAGGCTTACACCAAATGATAATAATAATAATAATAATAATATTAATAATAATAATAATAATAATAATAAAGTAATTCTGATTTCTTAAATTTCTTCTACACACCATCTGGCATAGAAAATCACATGCATCCTGACAAGTGGTGGGTTTCAAAGCCTACCTAATATAAAACATAAAAATTGAAACACAAATATCCACTCAATTGCATAGATAGATGTAAATATGTAGTAATATTAAAAGACCTCTATTTAACATTTAGAATATGTGGAACATAGCTAGTGAAAAACCGAGTAGCAAATAAATTATAGTGTGCAATGATAATGAACAATTATACATATATATATATATATATATGTATATATATATATACACACATATGTACATATACACTTTATGTGCATAGAAAGTAGAGAAAATAAAATATTAACACTTCACATATATATTATTAAAATTTCAGAAATTACAATCTTATGATAAATCTTTTCCATGTATATCCCCATAATATCTTTTACACCTTAGTGGATTATAAAACCTTAATTTTATTTTTTTCAATATCTCTTACAACTTAGTGGATTATAAAACCTTAATTTTATTTTTTTCATTTTCTCTCATGAGTCCCTCATCCTATCCCTGGGATTTTCTCTACCTACTAGATACATAGATAACATTTATGACAGGTTATTTTAGGAAATATATATAAGAATGTTTCTGGTTAATGTATTCTAGAAGTCTATGTGAGAACTAACAGGTAAGATGTGAAAGGCAATTATTAGAGAAATTTTTAATGTCAACTGAACTCAGAGGGTCCTGTTGTAAAAGCATAGTAAAAGAAGGGGTGTTGGGTTTACATTTAGTTGTAATTATACAAAAAAGCATGTGTAGAGTGCATAAAAAGCACACTTCTGTAAAATAAAAAAAATGAAAATCGTTAAAAAACTATCTAGTGCCAGGTGCAGCAAACCGGCATCAGAAAAATAAATATAGAAGTTCAAGAATGACATGGGTATGAACATGGAGTGCTGCCAAATGCTATAGGAGAGGATAAATGTGACAGGATGGCATTTTGAGTATTTGTCTTACCAATGTCAATAGAGGCTTTTAAATAAAGCAAATTAATGCAGTGCAAATAAAAGGACCTCTCAAGAGTTAGGTAATTCAGGCACTGTGGAAGAGCTGACTGATATGGAAAGGAAGTACTCTAATTCTTCACTTCCATTTCATTCATTTTTTTTTCTTAGTATACAGACAGCCTGCTAAATTCAGACCTTGTAACAAATAATTTAAAACAAACACATTTTTAATTAAAAATCATTTAATTTTGTTTTTAAAAATGTCTTGGCTCTATGGTATATACTCATATGGGGGAAAACAGATTTTTAAATAAGCAATCGAAGAAAAGAGTCATAAAGACAAGTGATCAAAATAAAGTGAGCCATTCCTATATCTGGAAGAAATGTTTTCTAGAAATAGGGACAAGTAAATACCAGGCCCCTAAGTCACAGTATGACTGAGGATGGAGTACAGGAATGGAGAAGAGAACAGAGGGTTGAGTTTGCAGACCTGGACAGCGTAAATTGGATAAGATCAAGTGAACCATGAAAGGAGTTTCATTGTGTTCCAAATGTTGGGGAAACCATTTGAGGATTTGGAACAAGGTAATGACACGAACTGACATTAACTTTTTTTTTTCTCCAAAATTATCTATTTTTATTGGTACATTTCAATTATACAGAATGATGGGTTTCATTATGACCTAATACACATATGTAAAAATAAAGTTTGATCAATTCCACTCCCCAACATACATTTATATATTTTTTTATATTTGAAACATGATATTTATTCCCTATTTTCAGATTGTAATCACAAATAGAAAAAAAAATTGATTCACTGGGGTTATAAAATTCACTTGAATTTTATATGAAATCACTGACATTAGTAATCTGTGAATGATGTGACACAATTTTCATTTATATGAACACTACATTTCCATTCTGTAACATGAGGAGGTTCTTCCAACATTTATGCTGTCCAATGTGCACCTCCCGATGGATGGATACATTGAATTTTGATTTGTATTTAATTTCCCTGTATGAAAGAAGAATGTTTGAACATCTGACATTTCCAATGTCAACACTGACTATATCAATTAGAAAGAAGAAAATCATGGCAAATTGCATGAGCAAGGATGATGTAAAATATGATACTCCTTTTATTCAAAATTAAATTAGGCTACAAACTCTACAGCAACTATGACTGGATTTTAAAGTTTTGGCCCTCTCTAGGCTACTTTAAAAAATACTTCCTCTATACATTTAGAGATAGATTAAGTGTACCTTCCCAACTACATTTTAATTTTTAGTGTAAACAGGTAACATAAAGTATTTATAAGCATAAAAATGCAGTGCACTTTAAAAATATCAAAATTAACTTAGAAAGATGGTATATACATGAGTAGATTTCTAATATCTTTGTTTTTTACACAGTAGATTATGTTTTTACCTATCAGCAACCCATGCACTATCATTGAAAATATCTAAATAAAATCATTATTTTATCCTTGGTTTTACCATTGATAAAATATCAATTCCAATACTCACGCATTCTAAATAAACGCTCCTTTAAAATCATGTATGAAAGCACTCTGAGAATTAGTAAGCTTTACATAAATGTCATTATTTATTTGCCATATCTATTATTTTTTTAATTTTTATTGTTGGTTGTTCAAAACATTACATAGTTATTGATATATCATATTTCACAATTTGATTCAAGTGGGTTATGAACTCCCATTTTTACCCTGTATACAAATTGCAGAATCACAGCAGTTACACATCCATTGATTTACATATTGCCATACTAGTGTCTGTTGTATTCTGCTGCCTTTCCTATCCTCTACTATCCCCACTCCCCTCCCCTCCCCTCCCCTCTTCTCTCTCTACCCCCTCTACTGTAATTTATTTCTTCCCCTTGTATTTTTTCCCTTTTCCCTCACTTCCTCTTGTATGTAATTTTGTATAACCCTGAGGGTCTCCTTCCATTTCCATGCAATTTCACTTCTCTTTCCCTTTCCCTCCCACCTCTCATCCCTGTTAAATGTTAATCTCATTCTCATGCTCTTCGTCCCTACTCTGTTCTTAGTTACTCTCCTTATATCAAAGAAGACATTTGGCATTTGTTTTTTAGGGATTGGCTAGCTTCACTTAGCATAATCTGCTCTAATGCCATCCATTTCCCTGCAAATTCTATGATTTTGTCATTTTTTAATGCAGAGTAATACTCCATTGTGTATAAATGCCACTTTTTTTTTATCCATTCGTCTATTGAAGGGCATCTAGGTTGGTTCCACAGTCTCGCTATTTTGAATTGTGCTGCTATGAACATCAATGTAGCAGTGTCCCTGTAGCATGCTCTTTTTAGGTCTTTAGGGAATAGACAGAGAAGGGGAATAGCTGGGTCAAATGGTGGCTCCATTCCCAGCTTTCCAAGAAATCTCCATACTGCTTTCCAAATTGGCTGCACCAATTTGCAGTCCCACCAGCAATGTACAAGTGTACCCTTTTCCCCACATCCTCGCAAGCACTTGTTGTTTGACTTCATAATGGCTGCCAATCTAACTGGAGTGAGATGGTATCTTAGGGTGGTTTTGATTTGCATTTCTCTGACTGCTAGAGATGGTGAGCATTTTTTCATGTACTTGTTGATTGATTGTATGTCCTCCTGTGAGAAGTGTCTGTTCAGGTCCTTGGCCCATTTGTTGATTGGGTTATTTGTTATCTTATTGTCTAATTTTTTGAGTTTTTGTATACTCTGGATATTAGGGCTCTATCTGAAGTGTGAGGAATAAAGATTTGGTCCCAGGATGTAGGCTCCCTATTTACCTCTCTTATTGTTTCTTTTGCTGAGAAAATACTTTTTAGTTTGAGTAAGTCCCATTTGTTGGTTCTAGTTATTAACTCTTGTGCTATGGGTGTCCTATTGAGGAATTTGGAGCCCAGCTCCACAGTATGTAGATCGTAGCCAACTTTTTCTTCTATCAGACGGCATGTCTCTGATTTGATATCAAGCTCCTTGATCCATTTTGAGTTAACTTTTGTGCATGGCGAGAGAAAGGGATTCAGTTTCATTTTGTTGCATATGGATTTCCAGTTTTCCCAGCACCATTTGTTGAAGATGCTATCCTTCCTCCATTGCATGCTTTTAGCCCCTTTATCAAATATAAGATAGTTGTAGTTTTGTGGATTGGTTTCTGTGTCCTCTATTCTGTACCATTGGTCGACCCGCCTGTTTTGGTACCAGTACCATGCTGTTTTTGTTACTATTGCTCTGTAATATAGTTTGAAGTCTGGTATCTCTATACCGCCTGATTCACACTTCCTGCTTAGCATTGTTTTTGCTATTCTGGGTCTTTTATTTTTCCATATGAATTTCATGATTGCTTTCTCTATTTCTACAAGAAATGTCGTTGGGATTTTGATTGGCATTGCATTAAACCTATAGAGAACTTTTGGTAATATCGCCATTTTGATGATGTTAGTTCTGCCTATCCATGAACAGGGTATATTTTTCCATCTTCTAAGATCTTCTTCTATTTCTCTCTTTAGGGTTCTGTAGTTTTCATTGTATAAGTCTTTCACCTCTTTTGTTAGGTTGATTCCCAAGTATTTTATTATTTTGAAGATATTTTGAATGGAGTGGTTGTCCTCATTTCCATTTCAGAGGATTTGTCACTGATATACAGGAATGCCTTTGATTTATGCGTGTTGATTTAATATCCTGCCACTTTGCTGAATTCATTTATTAGCTCTAATAGTTTCTTTGTAGACCCTTTTGGGTCTGCTAGGTATAAAATCATGTCACCTGCAAATAGTGATAATTTAAGTTCTTCTTTTCCTATTCTTATGCCTTTAATTTCTTTCGTCTGTCTAATTGCTCTGGCCAGTGTTTCGAGAAGTATGTTGAACAGAAGTGGTGAGAGAGGGCATCCCTGTCTTGTTCCAGATTTTAGAGGGAATGCCTTCAATTTTTCTCCATTCAGAATGATGCTAGCCTGACGCTTAGCATAGATAGCTTTTACAATATTGAATTCCTGTTATCCCTAGTTTTTCTAATGTTTTGAACAGAAAGTGATGCTGTACTTTGTCGAATGCTTTTTCTGCGTCTATCGAGATGATCATATGTTTCTTATTTTTAAGTCTGTTGACGTGGTGAATAACATTTATTGATTTCCGTATATTGAACCAGCCTTGCATCCCAGGGATGAATCCTACTTGATCATGGTGCACAAATTTTTTGATATGTTTTTGTATCCGATTCGCCAGAATTTTATTGAGGATTTTTGCATCTAGGTCCATTAGAGATATTGGTCTGTAGTTTTCTTTCTTTGAAGTGTCTTTGTCTGGTTTAGGAATCAGGGTGATGTTGGCCTCGTAGAATGAATTTGGAAGTTCTCCCTCTTTTTCTATTTCCTGAAGTAGCTTGAAAAGTATTGGTATTAGTTCCTCTTTAAAGGTTTTGTAAAACGCTGCTGTATACCCATCCGGTCCTGGGCTTTTCTTAGTTGGTAGTCTTTTTGATGGTTTCTTCTATTTCCTCAATTGATATTGGTCTGTTTAGGTTGTCTATATCCTTCTGACTCAATCTGGGCAGATCATATGAATTAAGATATTTATCGATGCCTTCACTATCTTCTAATTTATTGGAGTGTAAGGATTCAAAATAATTTTTGATTATCTTCTGTATTTCTGAAGTGTCTGTTGTGATATTGCCTTTTTCATCCCGTATGCTAGTAATTTGAGTTCTCTCTCTTCTTCTCTTCGTTAGCATGGCTAAGGGTCTGTCGATTTTATTTATTTTTTCAAAGAACCAACTTTTAGTTTTGTCAATTTTTTTAATTGTTTCTATTTCATTAATTTCAGCTCTGATTTTAATTACTTCTTGCCTTCTACTTCTTTTGCTGTTGTTTTGCTCTTCTTTTTCTAGGACTTTGAGATGAAGTATGAGATCATTTATTTGTTGTTTTTTTCTTTTTTTAAGGAATGAACTCCAAGCAATGAATTTTCCTCTTAGAACTGCTTTCAATGTGTCCCATAGATTCCGATATGTTGTGTCTGTGTTTTCATTAATCTCTAAGAATTTTTTAATTTCCTCCTTGATGTCTTCTGTAACCCATTGATCATTCAGTAACCTATTGTTCATTCTCCAAGTGATGCATGATTTTTCCTTCCTTTTTTTATCGTTGATTTTCAGTTTCATTCCATTATGATAAGATAAGATGCATGATATTATCTCTACTCCTTTATAATGTCTAAGAGTTGCCCTGTGACATAATATATGATCTATTTTTGAGAAGGAACCATGTGCTGCTGATTAAAAAGTGTAACTGCTTGATGTTGGGTGGTATATTCTATATAAGTCAATTAAGTCTAGGTTATTAATTGTGTTATTGAGTTCTATAGTTTCCTTATTCAACTTTTGTTTGGAAGATCTGTCCATTGGTGAGAGAGGTGTGTTGAAGTCTCCCATGATTATTGTATGGTGGTCTATTAGACTCTTGAACTTGAGAAGAGTTTGTTTGATGAACATAGCTGCACCATTGTTTGGGGCATATATATTTATGATTGTTATGTCTTGTTGGTGTATGGTTCCCTTGAGCAGTATGTAGTGTCCCTCTTTATCCCTTTTGATTAACTTTGGCTTGAAATCTATTTTATTTGATATGAGTATGGACACTCCTGCTTGTTTCCGAAGTCCATATGAGTGATATGATTTTTCCCAACCTTTTACCTTCAGCCTATGTATGTTTTTCCTATCAAATGCGTCTCCTGTAGGCAGCATATTGTTGGGTCTTGTTTTGTGATCCATTCTACTAGCCTGTGTCTCTTAATTGGTGAGTTTAAGCCATTAACATTTAGGGTTATTATTGAGATATGGGTTGTTCTTCCAGCCATATTTGTTTATTTATGTTACTAAACATGGTTTGTTTTCCTCTTTGATTATTTTCCCCCTCTTTACTGTACTACCTCCCACTGTTGGTTTTCATTGTTATTTTCCATTTCCTCTTCCTGTAATGTTTTGCCGAGGATGTTGTGAAGAGATGGTTTTCTAGCTGCAAATTCTTTTAACTTTTGTTTATCGTGGAAGGTTTTAATTTCATCTTCCATCCTGAAGTTTAATTTCGCTGGATACACAATTCTTGGTTGGAACCCATTTTCTTTCAGTGTTTGAAATATGTTATTCCAGGATCTTCTAGCTTTCAGAGTCTGTGTTGAAAGATCAGCTGTTATCCTGATTGTTTTACCCCCAAATGTAATCTGCTTCCTTTCTCTTGTAGCTTTTAAAATCCTCTCCTTATTCTGTATGTTGGGCATCTTCATTATAATGTGTCTAGGTGTGGATCTCTTATGATTTTGCACATTCGGCATCCTTTAGGCTTCTAGGATTTGGGATTCTGTCTCATTCTTCAAGTCTGGGAAGTTTTCTCCTATTATTTCATTGAATAGATGCTCATTCCTTTGATTTGGACCTCTATACCTTCCTGTATCCCAATGACTCTTAAGTTTGGTCTCTTTATGTTATCCCATATTTCTTGGATGTTCCTCTCATGGTTTCTTAACAGTCTTGCTGAGCTGTCTATGTTCTTTTCAAGTTGAAATACTTTGTCTTCATTGTCTGATGTTGTATCTTCTAAGTGTTCTACTCTGCTGGTAGTATTCTCCATTGAGTTTTTAAGTTGGTTTTTTGCTTCCTGCATTTCTAGGATTTCTGTTTGTTTGTTTTTTATAACCTCTATCTCCCTATATATTTGATCTTTTGCTTCTTGGATTTGTTTATGTAATTCATTGTCGAAGTGATCTTTCATTGTCTGATTTTGCTGTCTAATGTCTTCCTTGAGACTCCAGATCATCTGAAGCATGTATATCCTGAATTCTTTATCTGACATTCCATCTGCTGCAGCTATTACCTCTTCTAAAGTTGAGTTGAGCTGCATTGCTTGTGGTCCTTTCTTTCCTTGTCTTTTCATACTGCTCGCGTTTCTTTCTGCTTGGTGAAACTGTTGTATTATTGAAATTTTCCCCCTATATATTTATATTGGTCTTGTATAGTTGAAAAGTCTCCCTTGCAGGGGCAGGCGGCGGCTGTGCTCCTCCTCCAATTGGGGTCATCTGTCTACCACGCCCGCGGACCGCTGGGCCTGTTCTGATGGATCAGTAGCAGGTCTGCCTACCTTGGAGGCGCGGGCAGCGGCTCTGCTCTGCCCTTACTCCAATTGGGGTGAAGTATCTACCACGCCAGCGGGTAGCTGGGCCTGTTCCGGGTGCGGGAGGCGGCTCTGCTCTGCCCCTACTCCAATTGGGGTGACGTGACTCCTGACATTAACTTTTATAAGATCACTAGGGCAACTAACTGCCTAAGGAACTGACTTTAGGGAGGTGAAAGACTGGAAGGAAGAAAACAAGGCAGACTAATACACCAATTCAGACAAATAAAGGGCAGTTTTAGGCTGAGAGACATATGTAAATTGATGAATTCTAGGTATATTTTGAAGGAAATGTAAACAGAGATTCCTGATGAATGTGGATGGGTTTGAGGAAGAGATAAGTCAAGGTCAACAACTGGGATTTAATCCTAAGCAGCTGAGTAAAAGTGGTATTTTTACTACAATGGGGAATTTTGGGGCACAAAAAATAATTATTAGGTCATCTGAATATTGAGAATCCAAGCCAACGAATTATCACAAACTGTTAGTAATGGGGGGATGAAACTCAGGAGAGAAATTGGAGTTCAAGGTAAAATCTTAGACTCATGGGCATGCTGAGTGTATTTTAAAGCTAATCCATAATCCCTAATGTTATATGCTGGTTTGTGTTTCTTATCATGGCACCATTGATTAAATAATGCCAAGAAAATAGTTACCAAATTTCTTCTGGTTGAAAAATACACTAATATTATTTTGCTTTTCAAAACATTTGTTCCCTGAAAGTTAAACATTGACAATCTTGTTGTTTAAAGAATAATTGTTTGAAAGTTGTGGACTCCTTTTTGCATCTCTTTGAAAATAAAAACAAATTCACAGTCTAATAAGGAAAAAAACAAACACATGTTTTAAGAAGGAGTGTCATTCTTCACATAAATGATATTTGTAAACATTTTTTCATAGTAAATTAAATATTTAAGCAAAAGATAAGCATTATTATTTGAAAGAAATATTAGCAAATTTAGACAACTAAATGAATCTAGCTAAAATATGTTCAATGCCATTCCCTAAATATGCAAGTATTTTGATCCAGTAATTGTTTTGGGTTTTAAACATCAGAATCACTTGGAGAACTGTTTCAAAACCCCTAGACCAGGTCTCACTTCCCAAAACTGTGACTGTGTGTAGGACTCTGGCACGTGTATTGGAACAGACTGGTATCAGCACAACCGCTCAAAACTAGTGATATACACCAAAGGACATGAATCGGCACTACTGAATTTAATTTCAGATTCACTTTTCTCCTTTTCCTGTTCTAAACAAAATGCTATCTAAAGTTTAAATATCATAAAGAAAAATTATCTCACCCATTAAGTTGCTTTGCCCTATTTTAGACAGTCTTTTTGAAGTGATTTTTGGTAACTTTGATTGCACCATTATATACGTAATGTAGATTAATTTATAAGGAGTAATTTCCTTGTATTTTAACTAGTTTTTATTAATCCTTGTGTACACTTGTTTATCTTTTTACAAATCTAAAGGTGTTTTTTTTGTTTTTCCTAAATGATAAAAAATGTTTGTGAGTCTTGATTCCATCATTCAGACATTTATTAAATTGATGAATTAGTTTTCTTTTTTTTAAAATAAATCTGCCCTTAAGGATCCTGATCTATATCAGTTAATTGTTTTCTAAAATTCTGCCACTTTGCTGTTTGTAACTTCATCTAAATACTTCAATGTCATTGAAAAAGCATAATTTTATTTTATTTTATTTTTTGAAATAAATTCAGACTATGCAAGTGTATACCATGAGGTTAATTCAACTCTAGATCTATAGTGTCATTTTCTTGGCAACTGCAACATTTCTCAATGCCAAATCTATAAACAAGTTAATTTGTCCAAGTTTTGGAACATAAATACATTGCTAATGAAGGCCTACCATTATTAAAATTCTTTTCCATATCCAAATGTCAATTTTCAGCCCTCTGGAAACAGAGAGACAAACTATTAATAAGAAAACTTTAAAAATATTTTGGAAAGTAAGTGGTCACCTATTAAGTAAGTTCATGTTGAAAATAGGAATGGTTTTTGTTAGAGGAAATTTTGTAGGAAAGAGCAAATCAAAACCAATTGGAATTCTGGCTCTTGCCCATTTTCAGACATATCACATGGTCACAGCTACAAATACTAGCCCTGTATGCAGGAATCTTCTTACACTAAGCAAACTTCTGGAGCAGGTCTGATGTTTATTATTTTATTTTTTTGTAAATTAGCTAGTTCAAGTAATAGAATTAATCAGTCACATGAATCAATGTTCTAATTGCATGCCAAATCAATGGTAGATTTAAATCATTGATGTAGCAGAAATTTCTCAACTAATTGTTATTTAAAAAAAAAAAAACCCTCAGTAATCTACATTGAAACCTTGTTGCTGTACTAGTTGGAGTTTTAGGCTGCAAACAATAAGCAACATTTTTACTTGACAAAATAAGAAAGGGAATTAACTAGATTGGTGTTTAAAAGATTATATGCTGAGTAGAAACCTTAAAAACCAAGCTATGGCATAAACTTTGCCACAGGAATAGTCTCTAAGATCTATGAATAATTTTTTTCCATCACTTTTTATCTTAACTTTACAACATCTCTTGGGAATTTATAGATATTCTTTTCCAGTGGTTATTTAGCCTGGATAACTATATCCACAACATATATTACCTAACATAAATTGCATATTGTAAATGTGTAGTGAATTACAGAACTGTCAAAATGCTCCTGAAATATCAAAT
This sequence comes from Marmota flaviventris, assembly GCF_047511675.1. Lineage (NCBI taxonomy): Eukaryota > Metazoa > Chordata > Mammalia > Rodentia > Sciuridae > Marmota > Marmota flaviventris. Next base: position 109,403,399 of record NC_092501.1, on the reverse strand, counting down.
ATATTTATATCTGAGCATAAAATAATAATCAAATGTATGAATTAGTGTTTTGTCAAGAGAAAGCAAATATACACCAATTATCTGAATAAGACAAATTTAGTATAAAATGATTACTAGTAAAGTAAGTGACCAGTTATGAAAATATGGGAAAGGGGAGCTCTGAGGATACATGAACAGTATGTGCATAAAGGAGTACTATTTCTAAATATGAGAATGTCAAAAGTAAACAGCCTTAGAATATCTCCTCCCTATCACAGCTGAGACACAGAGCTCAGGCAGAGGGTATAGCTATGGCCTCCTGGTAATTAGAGAGGTTAGTGTGTTACTATAGTCCTAATATGCCACTGTGCTGCTGCTGAGCTCACTGGAAGGACTGGAAGAGTGCCACAATTTTGTTTGTGGTATGCTGATTCACTTGAACACCTAGAGCAAGGAACATATGTGCAGGAGTGCTGGCACAATTCATTGGAGGGCCAAAGCCATCATATCTGAAATTCACTTCTCCCACAGAAGCCAGTTGCTGAGATGCCAGCTAAAACACACCAGGAAGACTTTTGCTGCAGCATCAGTGCAATTCACTGGAGCATGAACACCACTGTGTCTCTCACATCCTGCTGGCAAGGCAGTCGCTCATTCAGAAACTGGGAACACTTTGTAAGGTGATGATCACAGGATCTTCTTCTTACTAATGGAAGAATTCTAAGAACACTCTAGTGTGGGAGGCCATCCTCACACGTGATTTGAGTTACCTCCCTGGGTGGGTAGACACAGCTGTGTCAGAGCTTTCCCCACCCTTCTCCAGGTCCGAGGGCTTGTCCATGCAGAGGCGTGTCTGGCCACTGTCCCGAATACCCAATTGTCGCCCCTGACCTTGAGATGCTGCCCCCCTTAACCTTCATTGGATGGGATTTTCCCTGGAATTTTTTGTTCCCCAATAAAAGTCCACTCCCTGGCGTGTTCTCTCTCTCTCTCTCTCTCTCTCTCTCTCTCTCTCTCTCTCTCTCTCTCTCTCTCTCTCGCCTCTTCAGTAAACCTGGCTACCACATTAGATGGCTGGAGGCTGGAGCTAGGAGAAGCCGTCCTGGAGCTGGTTTTAAAGGTAATTAGAATCTTGTCTCTTTAATTTAAATCTCCCTAGTGTTTTGCTCACGATTTGAACCTTCTTTAATGAAGCCCGCGCTGGTCGCTTGGCAGACTCTAGCTATGGGTCTAATAGAAGAAAAGGGTTTTTGTGATGGGTTTATAGGAGAAAACACATCACCTTTCAAAATCAAGTGAGGATGTCAAGTGTTTGCAAATAAAGGATAGCTACTCTTAGACACAAGAGAAAAGCCTTCTTCCACTGGGAAAGGAAGCTCCTATTGACTTTGGAGTTCAACATGTCTGTTTCATGGAGTCCAATCTTCAAAGTTCCACTCTTCTCCAATCAATGAAATGTTCCTATGAAAAACACAATGACACAAATAGTTCAATCAGCATTACTTAGCAGTCCATGCATTTATTTTGTTTGATTTTTTTAAGCAGCATCAACTCAGTGGCTAAAATCGTAGTAGATATTTTGAAGGCTACTGTGGAAGTTCTCTGGTTTTCAGATAATTATTTGAATGTAGGGTTAAAGAACTGAGCTTATCATTTTTTTTCTTTTTATTTGTTCTAGTGTACTCAACAGACTCCTCTCACATCACAATCCTTATAAGTATCATCATTGCTATAATGGTCAAGTGCTACTGCCACTTAAGCTCCCAAAGCATGTGCTTCAATTGGCACTTCATCAAAATCAAACACAGGTGGTAGCTTGATTAATTGTGATGCCACTGCATGCCTTGCATTATCAGTTCCTGTCTCTTGATGGCCAGAATATCAGCAGTGTGCTCAAGCTCATGGATATGGCCAAATTAATCCCCAACATTTATCTTTGCAGCTTTACTTCCTACAGTGACCTATAATACCAATTCTGTATCAGCCAGGTTCTAGTTAGGAAATAGAAACTGTGCCAGCACTTGGAATAGAAAAATTTTTTAAAAAAAAATCTCTTACTGAAAATGATTAACCACTAAACAGAAGATAACTCAAAAGACACAGAAATAGCACATGTAGGGAGGAACTACTACATCTATACCCAAGGGAGAATATAAAAAGAAGAAAACTTGGAAAAAATCACTTCATACCCTAATCTTGATTGGAACCTCGACTCTGCTGGAGAAGCTGGACTACTGGATAGTAACATTTGGACAGGTACTGAAGTCCCAGAGCAGCTGAGCAGGGAGCTGCCAGTCAGCCTGTGTGTTATCCAGGCCTGACCAAAAGAAAACCACACATAGACACAGGATTGCCCAGAACATTTTGAATGTCCAATAAAAAAGGAAAAAGTTTAGTAAGTCAGAAAGTCAATATGAAATTCAAATTTAAATGAGTGTATTAAATCTTTGCTGCTAAATACAACTATATTAAATCTCTGCTGCTAAATACAACTATCCTACTGTGCAGTGATATAAAACTTGCTGGAAGGTGTGTGGAACTGGTTCTCCATTGTCCTTCACAGTGCCAGCAAGGAAGCGGCCATTGGGATGCTGATGAGTTTTATTGAAAGCCTAAAGGGAGTTAATAGGTTTTTTTTCAAACTGATGTCCAGCAGACATTCAACCTTCCAGGTTCCTTTCAATGACATCTAGTGATAAATATTGCACTAATTATCAAAGGAAAAAATGTCTTGAAGTAAGTCAGCTCTAATAGCATAAGAGAGCAAGAATGGGTTGATTTAGAACTAAAAATTAATAAATTAATAACTGGCATGATAAGTATTCACTGCAGATATATATATATATGCATATATATATGCATATATGGATACATATTGTTTGATACTTCATTTGAACTAAATTATATAAGTACTTTTAAAGAAATTGATTAAATGTTCAATTCTATATTTATAAATTTAATTTTTAGCCAGTTAGCATTTTTATTCTCAAAAACTTTTATACAATTACTATTTGTCTATAACTTTATTTTAAATATATATTTTTAAATGGTGGCTGCAATCATTAGTGACAGTGAGTGCATCTGAGTCCTAGGAACTCATTTCTTTGTCACTACGTAATTCATTGCTGTAGTTATAGTTAAAATCTATCAAATTGGGGGGTTGCTAAGCTGGAGAAATGAGCTAAACATAGTTTTTCTCTGATTATATGAGTGTACTTTTTTTTTTCCTATACTAGTGACATTTTGCAATGATGGCGTCTCAGTAAACTGCTATTAGGTGCATTTTTTTTTTTTTCTGGAGCAGAAAAATAGCAACTGCTAATTTTGGTTGGGTGTAAAGGCCTACAATTATGTTCCCTTCTACTAGCAAAGCTGTTGAAGATTTCCATGTTGTACAATGGTTTATAGTAGCTTGCTTTTTACAGATCTGCATGTCAAACTCACTGTGTAGTCCTGTTATGCAGAAAGATATGATTAAAATATTTTGTTTTTCCCCATAGGATGAAAAGTAAAGCATTTGAGGATGTTATTTTATTTAACTTGAAATAAATGAATATGGATTTTGTTTTTAAAATTTAGGTAAACAAAATTTCCTGAATATTCTTCTCTATACATGTTGACAATAGGTTATTAAGGAAATCATAGCTGAGGATATCTGTTATCAAAAGAACAAAGATAGCATGTGGAGAAATGGTGCAAACATTATGTAAAATAATACTGAGTTTCCTCAAAAATGAAAAATAGAACCAGTATATGATGCAGAAATAACCACTTTTGGATACATATGCAAAGGAAATAAAGTCCATATGGTGAGGATATATCTGTAGTTCATGTTTATTACAGTAGTGGCTAAGATATAGAATAGACCTAAGTGTTCATTAGTGACTGAATAGATAAAGAAAATGTGATATACATGCACCATGGAATACAGTTCAGCCCTAAAATTGAAGATAATACCAACATTTACAACAATATAGATAAACATGTAGGTCATTATGTAAATTATAATAAGCCAGGCATTTTTTTAAAAGTAAATACTACAAAATCTCATTCATGTATCGAATATAGAAGAGTTGATCTCATAGAAGCAGAGAGTAGAATGATGGATATCAGGGGTTGGTATGTTTGCACCACTAGGGGTGGATGTGGAAAGATGTTTCTCAAAGGATACAAAATTTCAGTTAAGAGGAATAATTTCAAGATGTCTATTGTAAAATATTGTAACTATAATTAATAATATATTGTTATCTGAAACTAAGTGGATGTAGTGTTCGCACTACAAAAATTATATGAGACGATGCATGTGTTAATCAGATAAATTTAACTGCTCTACAATGGCATCATGTTCTACATGATAAGTATATACAATTTATCTGTCAATTTAAATAAATGAATAAATTTTTAAAAAGAAAAGAACTACCAAATAACCCAGCAATTCCTTTTTAGGGAATAATAAAATGAATGAATAAAATTAAATATAATGTAAATTAATAAACTAATTAAGTTAAATAACAAATTTAATTAAATAAAAAATATATTTAATTAATTAAAATAATAAAATAAAGAAATTCTGCATTTTGATATCATTGCCACATTATTCATGATAGCCATTGATGGATGAACAGGTAAAGAAATTGTTATATACATACATATATGTATATAACTATATAATGGAATATAATTGGGAAATGTTGCTAGATTGATCAAGATTCTTCTTTGTTTCTTTTCCCCCCTCTATAATATTAAATTCTAAATTACCATCCCATCTGAGAGACACAATCTCTGTTTTCTCTTGCAAGTATAGTTTTCATTTTTCTTTTTGTGTTTTACCTATCACGATTTGATTCCAACATATTCAGCTATGTCTATTTTATATACTTAAAGTCTCCAACACAATATTTTAATACACTCAGAGAAAGTAGAATCTATAGTACAGTAAAAAAATAACATTCCTCATCTTATATGTTTATTCTCCTCATTTATAAGTTAATACAACCTAAAATTTACTCTCTTAGCAAAATTCCACTTCCTAATACAATAGAACTCGACTGATTCATCCTATGTAGCTGAGACTTTGTCTTTGACCATCTCTGCTAATTTTCTCACCCCATAACCACTGTTCTATAATCCCTATTTGTATTCATTCAACATTTTACAGTTTCCACATTTAAGAAAGATCACACAATATTTTCTTTCTGTATATAGATTATTTATTTTAGCAGGATGTCCTACAGATTCATTCATGTATTTGCAAATGATAAGTTGTCTCTTTTATTGTAGATGAAAAATATTCCGATATAAATAATTAAATATTATTATATATGTGTATATATAAAACACATGTGTATTTATATATTTTATGTATAATTTTATAATGTATATATATTTATAATGTGTATATATTTGTAATTAAATTATATTTATTTATGTATGTACACATAAAATGGAATATCATCTATATATTTTTTATACCTCACAATTTCTTTAATATCCCACATTTCTTTAACCATTTATCCAGAAATAGGTCCTTAGGTTGTTTCCATGTCTTGATTATAGTGAATAATGTCTATTCAAAGTACTAATTGCATTTTCTTTGAGTGTATACCCAGAAAAAGGACTGTTGGATCATGTGGTAGTTCTATTTTTAATTTTTTGAATAATCTCCACATTATGTCCTTTTAATGCATTCTTTTTCATTCAGAAATTTTCTTCCCAATAATATCCCAACTTCTTCCATGTCAAAAGTCTTTAATGTATTATCTTCTGCATTATATTTATCTAGACAGAAATAAAAGGACTAGGCATTAAGCTTCCTTATAAGACCTACAAACTTATAATTAAACAATCTTCTAATTTATAAATATATTTTAATTAGCATATTAGAAAACATTAAGCAAGATCCTCTGAGTTTGACTGAAATATTGGAATGCTACAAACAAAAATACAAAAATTGATAGGTTTCATATATTTGTAATTAAACACTTAAAAATTAAGTGTTTAGTTACAAATAACTGTAACTAAACTTGGTTTGGCCATCTCTTCTCATTGAATAAAAAGAAGGTCTAAAATCTTGATATAGCTGGAATACCAGCCATTCCACATCTGTTAGAGAGTGCATTGTTCAGACCCAGAATAGTTCACCTAGCAGGGCTTTAGACCTGATCCTTCACTGACAGCATCGGTTAGACCAAAACTTTTTTCTTATTGTATCTCATTTGCTGTAGTTGACACTTCCACTGAAAAGGTATTACTACTTGTGAGAATTGTATTAGTAAAGGATACAAAAATAGGAATATTAGCAGCAGCTTGATGGCTACCAAGTTAAAATGAGAATTAAAATTTTGCAGTAGCCTGCAGAAGAAATGAAAAAGTAAAAAATATACTGAGGTTCCATCTCCAGTCAGAATGGCAATTGTTGAGAAAACATGTAACAATAAATGTTGGCAAGGATATAGGGAAACAGGTACACTCATTTATTTCTGCAAATTGGTACAACCACTTTTGAAAGCAGTATGGAGATTGCTAAGAAAACTTGAAATGGAACCACTATTTGACCCAGTTATCCCACTCCTTTTTTAAAATTAGCATACTACATTGAAACAGTCATATCAATGTTTATGATAACTCAATTCACAATAGGGTTACCATAAATAAACTATAGAATTAACATAGGTGCCCTTAAATGGATGAATGGATAAATAAAAATTGTACACACACACACACACACACACACACACACACACACTGGAATATTACTCAACCATAAAGAAGAATGAAATTATCACATTTGCTGGTGAATGGATAGAACTGGAGACTATCATGCTAAGTGAAATAAACCAATCCCCAAAGACCAAAGACCAAATATACTCTCTGATATGTGAATGTTAACATGCAATGGGGGCCAAGGTGGGGAGAATAGAAGTTGAGTAGATTAGATAGAGCAGAAAAAAAAGAGAAGGGAGAGGGGATGGGAATAGGAAAGACAGTAGAATGAATCCTGCATAACTTTTCTATGTTCATATAGGAATACACGACCAGTGAAACTCCACATTACGTACAACCACAAGACTGAGATTGTAATTAGAATAAATTATAATTCATGTGTGTACAAAATGCCAAAATGTACTATATTTTTATATATATTTTAAAATAACAAGTACAAAAATTAAGAATTCAAAAAAAGTGAGTTTGTCAATTCTTCTTTCTCTCCTCCATTTATTTATACATGTATGTTTGAATGCAATTTTTTAAAGGTTTGTAAATATATTTTATGTATTCTGTATGAATGAGTGTATGCTTAGTATGTAACTGTATTTATCATTGTTGTATCAGTTCTCTATTGTATTATAACAAAGCATACTCAAATCCTGGGTCTTCGTTTTATAAGAAAATTTTTTCAGAGACAGAGACAAAAGCTTATTTATGAAAGCAGAGGTACAGTCAAGGGAGAATGTAGGCTATATGAGAGAGAGAGAGAGAGAGAGAGAGAGAGAGAGAGAGAGAGAGCAAGCTTATACCATTTGGGGTAGAGCAAAAAAAATACACACTCATGGGAAAATGTGGGCTACCTAGAGAGTGAGAAGCAGCCTATCATAGAAAACTTTTGTTCCTAGATTGTGGATCAGTCAGGCAAATCTGCTATTATAATCCAGGATTTGCTGATGTTGTGTGGTTTCATTTATGTTTGTACCAGGAACTGGTAGCTCATTTGGGGGCCTCACTGATCTGGTGATTAACTAGATGTTGGCTGGTGTAACTGGCATAGTTCACATGTATCTAATAATTAAATAGTTTATATTATGTCTAATCACATGGTGCTACCAGGGTTCTGAAAAAGAGAGGAAGACCTCAAGGGCAATAGAGACCTAGATTCCTAACAAGTACCATGTCACTCACCAGATATGCTTTTGGAAAATGCAGGTACCTAGGATATCCCAAAAGGGTAAAGAGATTTTTCTCTTGGTGAGAAGAACAAAAGTCACACTGAATGCTTCACATTGGATGCAGTCATGTTGGATGCATGAAATTAAATAATTGTGCCATTTTTTGTAATCAAGCTACTGCAGTATGTATTACAGACTCAATTTTCATAGTTATGTGTATTATAATGCATTGTTTTGAAGAGAATATTATGGCGAATTGTATACAACTTTTTGCATATGAGCGTTTAAAAATTATGTATACCATGAAAGTAGATAGGGTTAACAGACTTTGAAGAGTATCATGAAAAACATATGGTTTCCTATATCTGTATTTAAACTTCAGAATTTGTGAATATACCCCTTTTATATTATAATGAGAATCATTATTTTATATTTTAATGATTCATTTATCCATTCATTCATCTAATAAGGAATTGCTTGGGGTTTACTGTGTTCTAAGGACAGCATTACTTGCAGGCAACAATCAAAGAAAAGGAGATGAAAGTAAAAATAATTGAAGTAAAACATGACAATTACTAGAATATTATAATTTGGATTTTGATGGAACACAAAGAAGCCAGTGACTCAATCTCTTTAAAGCTTTATAAAACATTTTATTTGGGATATGACCTGATACTCTTAAGTAAGACTTCAGAGAAAGGGAAACTATAAAGAATGAATTTATATCTCAGATATAAATTGTAATGTGTCTACTTTTAAAATCAAATTTTTGTATGTATTTTTAAATTGCATTCTACTCTCCATGTATGGTCTCAAACTGCATATAGTTGTGTACACACCTACAGTTTTGTAGATGTTAGAGGAAAAAAGAATCGTACTACTACAATTATCAAAACATGTTTTAGAAAATATAGTTTTGGACAACATGTTATGCTGAAGATTTCATGTAGATTATCTCATTTATTCCTTAATGCTATGGAGTTGGTACTATTATAATACATATTTTTTAATATTTTATATTGTTTATTGATTTTTTAAAATTTTGTATTCTAATTTGTTATATATAACAGCAGAATGCATTACAAAGTTTGTATTACACATATAGAGCACAATTTTTGACATCTCTGGTTGTATACAATGTATATTCACATCATTATGTCTTTATACATGTACTTAGGGTAATGATGTCCATTTTATTTTACCATTTTTCCTACCCCTCCCTTTCCCTCCCACCCCTTTACTCTATTTCCCATCTCTTTGCCTTATCTAGAGTTTGTCCAATCCTCCCTTGCTCCCCCTCCCAATCCCACTATGAATCAGCATCCTTATATCAGAGAAAACACTTGACATTTGGTTTTTGGGGATTAGATAATTTCACTTAGCATGATATTCTCCAACTATGTCCATTTTCCTGCAAATTCCATGATTTTATTCTCTTTTAATGTTGAATAATATTCCATTGTGTATAGATACCACAGCTTCTTTATTTGTTCATCTATTGATGGGCATCTAGGTTAGTGCCACAGTTTAACTACTGTGAATTTGTTCTGCTATAAACATTGATGTCACTGTGTCACTGTGGTACACTGTTTTTAAGTCCTTTAGGACTTAAAACGAAAGAGTGAGATAGCTGGGTCAAATGGTGGTTCCATTCCAACTTATCCAAGGAATCTCCATAACTGGATTCTGGATTAATTGTTCCAATTTGAAGCCCCACCAGCAATGTATGAGTGTGCCTTTTTCCCCACATCCTTTCCAGAACTTTTTGTCTTTCATATTCTAAATAGCTGCCATTCTTACTAGCATGAGATGAAACATTAGACTGGTTTTGATTTGCATTCATCTAATTGCTGGAGATGTTGAACATTTTTTGATATATTTGTTGATTGTATATCATCTTCTGAGAGTTGTTTGTTCATTTCCATGGCCCATTTATTTATTGGGTGATTTATTTATTTATTTGGTATTTAGCTTTTTGAGTTCTTTATATTCCCTACAGATTAGGGATCTATCTCATGTGCAAGTGGTAAAAATTTGCTCCTAAGCTCTAGGCTCTCTATTCACTTCACTGATTATTTCTTTTGGTGAGAAGAAACTTTTTAGTTTGAATATATCCCACTTATTAATTCTTTTTTTCTTTGGCTTGTACTACAACCTTTATTTAAGGGATCCACACAAAAGATATACTTTACTTCCAAAGTTTCTTGATGGACATGCTTTTCTCACTATCCTTCTGCATGACCTTGGCTACTGCCATCTCAAAGTCCTCCTGGGTGATGTGGACTCTCTGTTCCCTTAGTGCATATATGCCAACCTCTATGCATACACCCTTCACTTCAGCCCCTGATGTTTCTGGCATCAGCTTGGCAATTTTTCTCAGGTTGATCCCTCGGGTCTGATTCATTTTCCGAGAGTGAATCTTCAAAATGTTCAGTCGGGCCTCCTCATTGGAAGGTGGGAATTCAATTTTTCTGTCAATGCACCCAGGGCAAAGCAGTGCAGAATGCAGGATATCAATCCAATTAGTAGCCATGATAACCTTAATATTCTTGGTGGCCTCAAAGCCATCCAGTTGGTTGAGCAGCTCTAGCATTGTGCGCTGCATTTCACTGTCCCCTCCAGAGCCCCCTTCCAGCCGTGAAGAGCCAACGGAGTCAATTTCATCCATGAAGATAATAGATGGAGCGTGTTCTCGTGCCATGACAAACAGCTCCCTCCCCATTCTTGCCTCTTTCCCAATGAACTTCTGTACTAATTCAGAGCCAGAGACACGAATAAAGGTACAGTCTATAGGATGAGCCACAGCCTGGGCCAACAGTGTCTTCCCTGTCCCTGGGGGTCCAAACAGCAGCACTCCCTTGGGTTGTGTAATGCCCAGTGCTTCAAAGAGCTCTGGGTGCTTCACTGGCAGTTCAATCCCTTCTTTGATCTCCTTGATTTGTTTGTCCAGCCCACCAATCATTTGTAAGTTGAATCTGGCACCTTCTCCACCAACATCAGTGACACCAGAAGGTCCACCTTGTTAGGTAGGATCTTGTGCAGAGTGTAGCTGTCATTTCTTAGAGCCACTCGACAATTGGGTGTCACATCATGATGTTGATGTTCTTGTCCACATCTACAACAAACTTGCCCTGGGGGTGTTCCTTGACCAACATTTTCTTCTTATCCATGGCCCAAACTACTTCTCCCACATAGGAGCCCTGTTCTTGCAGCAGCTGTAGCTCCTCTGCAATAGGTGAACTTTTGCATTTAGTTCATTCCTCTGTGCCTGCAGCCTCTGGAGGTTTTGGCTTTTATCATTCACAATCAGCTGGAGTTCTTCAATCTTGGACAGATAATATTGATGGAGTCCGCTGCTGCTTGCTTTTCCCTCTTCCAGTTCCATCTGCTCCGGCCTATCAAGCGCCATCTTCTTTCTTCAATGGAGACCGCTGGCATCCTCACTTATTAATTCTTTTTTTTTTTTTTTAATTTTAAAAGTCATGTATAATTGCATTTTTTTTTATTTTTTAATTTTTTATTGTGGGTTGTTCAAAACATTACAAATTTCTTGACATATCATATTCCACACTTTGATTCAAGTGGGTTATGAACTCCCACCTTTACCTCATACACAGATTGCAGAATCACATCAGTTACACATCCATTGATTTACAAATTGCCATAATAGTGTCTGTTGTGCTCCGCTGCCTTTCCCATCCTCCACCCTCCCCCCTCCCCACCTCTCCCCTCCCCTCCCCTCCTCTCTCTCTACCCCCTCCACTGTATAACCCTGAGGGTCTCCTTCCATTACCATGCAATTTCCCTTCTCTCTCCCTTTCCCTCCCACCTCTCATCCCTGTTAAATGTTAATCTTCTTCTCCTGCTCTTCGTCCCTACTCTGTTCTTAGGTACTCTCCTTATATCAAAGAAGACATTTGGCATTTGTTTTTTAGGGATTGGCTAGCTTCACTTAGCATAATCTGCTCTAATGCCATCCATTTCCCTGCAAATTCTATGATTTTGTCATTTTTTAATGCAGAGTAATACTCCATTGTGTATAAATGCCACTTTTTTTTTATCCATTCATCTATTGAAGGGCATCTAGGTTGGTTCCACAGTCTTGCTATTGTGAACTATGCTGCTATGAACATCGATGTAGCAGTGTCCCTGTAGCATGCTCTTTTTAGGTCTTTAGGGAATAGACCAAGAAGGGGAATAGCTGGGTCAAATGGTGGCTCCATTCCCAACTTTCCAAGAAATCTCCATACTGCTTTCCAAATTGGCTGCACCAATCTGCAGTCCGACCAGCAATGTACAAGTGTACCCTTTTCCCCACATCCTCGCCAGCACTTGTTGTTGTTTGACTTCCTAATGGCTGCCAATCTTACTGGAGTGAGATGGTATCTTAGGGTGGTTTTGATTTGCATTTCTCTGACAGCTAGAGATGTTGAGCATTTTTTCATGTACTTGTTGATTGACTGTATGTCCTCCTCTGAGAAGTGTCTGTTCAGGTCCTTGGCCCATTTGTTGATTGGGTTGTTTGTTCTCTTATTGTCTAATTTTTTGAGTTCTTTGTATACTCTGGATATTAGGGCTCTATCTGAAGTGTGAGGAGTAAAGATTTGTTCCCAGGGTGTAGGCTCCCTATTTACCTCTCTTATTGTTTCTTTTGCTGAGAAAAAACTTTTTAGTTTGAGTAAGTCCCATTTGTTGATTCTAGTTATTAACTTTTGTGCTATGGGTGTCCTATTGAGGAATTTGGAGCCCGACCCCACCGACTGTAGATCGTAGCCAACTTTTTCTTCTATCAGACGGCGCGTCTCTGATTTGATATCAAGCTCCTTGATCCATTTTGAATTCACTTTTGTGCATGGCGAGAGAAAGGGATTCAGTTTCATTTTGTTGCATATGGATTTCCAGTTTTCCCAGCACCATTTGTTGAAGATGCTATCCTTCCTCCATTGCATGCTTTTAGACCCTTTATCAAATATAAGATAGTTGTAGTTTTGTGGATTGGTTTCTGTGTCCTCTATTCTGTACCATTGGTCGACCCGCCTGTTTTGGTACCAGTACCATGCTGTTTTTGTTACTATTGCTCTGTAGTATAGTTTGAAGTCTGGTATCGCTATACCGCCTGATTCACACTTCCTGCTTAGCATTGTTTTTGCTATTCTGGGTCTTTTATTTTTCCATATGAATTTCATGATTGCTTTCTCTATTTCTACAAGAAATGCTGTTGGGATTTTGATTGGCATTGCATTAAACCTATAGAGAACTTTTGGTAATATCGCCATTTTGATGATGTTAGTTCTGCCTATCCATGAACAGGGTATATTTTTCCATCTTCTAAGATCTTCTATTTCTCTCTTTAGGGTTCTGTAGTTTTCATTGTATAAGTCTTTCACCTCTTTTGTTAGGTTGATTCCCAAGTATTTTATTTTTTTTGAGGATATGTTGAATGGAGTGGTTGTCCTCATTTCCATTTCAGAGGATTTGTCGCTGATATACAGGAATGCCTTTGATTTATGCGTGTTGATTTTATATCCTGCCACTTTGCTGAATTCATTTATTAGCTCTAATAGTTTCTTTGTAGAGCCTCTTGGGTTTGCTAGGTATAGAATCATATCATCTGCAAATAGTGATAATTTAAGTTCTTCTTTTCCTATTTTTATGCCTTTAATTTCTTTCATCTGTCTAATTGCTCTGGCCAGTGTTTCGAGAACTATGTTGAACAGAAGTGGAGAGAGAGGGCATCCCTGTCTTGTTCCAGATTTTAGAGGGAATGCCTTCAGTTTTTCTCCATTCAGAATGATGCTAGCCTGAGGCTTAGCATAGATTGTTTTTACAATATTGAGGTATGTTCCTGTTATCCCTAGTTTTTCTAGAGTTTTGAACATAAAGGGATGCTGTACTTTGTCGAATGCTTTTTCCGCATCTATCGAGATGATCATATGGTTCTTATTTTTAAGTCTATTGATGTGGTGAATAACATTTATTGATTTCCGTATATTGAACCAGCCTTGCATCCCAGGGATGAATCCTACTTGATCATGGTGCACAATTTTTTTGATATGTTTTTGTATCCGATTCGCCAGAATTTTATTGAGGATTTTTGCATCTAGGTTCATTAGAGATATTGGTCTGTAGTTTTCTTTCTTTGAAGTGTCTTTGTCTGGTTTAGGTATCAGGGTGATGTTGGCCTCATAGAATGAATTTGGAAGTTCTCCCTCCTTTTCTATTTCCTGAAATAGCTTGAAAAGTATTGGTATTAGTTCTTCTTTAAAGGTTTTGTAAAATTCTGCTGTAAACCCATCCGGACCTGGGCTTTTCTTAGTTGGTAGTCTTTTATGGTTTCTTCTATTTCCTCAATTGATATTGGTCTGTTTAGGTTTTCTATATCCTCCTGACTCAATCTGGGCAGATCATATGACTTAAGAAATTTATCTATGCCTTCACTATCTTCTAATTTATTGGAGTATAAGGATTCAAAATAGTTTTTGATTATCTTCTGTATTTCTGAAGTGTCTGTTGTGATATTGCCTTTTTCATCCCATATGCTAGTAATTTGAGTTCTCTCTCTTCTTCTCTTCGCTAGCATCGCTAAGGGTCTGTCTATTTTGTTTATTTTTTCAAAGAACCAACTTTTAGTTTTGTCAATTTTTTCAATTGTTTCTTTTGTTTCGATTTCATTAATTTCAGCTCTGATTTTAATTATTTCTTGCCTTCTACTTCTTTTGCTGTTGTTTTGCTCTTCTTTTTCTAGGATTTTCAGATGAAGTATGAGATCATTTATTTGTTGTTTTTTTCTTTTTTAAGGAATGAACTCCAAGCAATGAATTTTCCTCTTAGAACTGCTTTCAATGTGTCCCATAGATTCCGATATGTTGTGTCTGTGTTTTCATTTATCTCTAAGAATTTTTTAATTTCCTTCTTGATGTCTTCTATAACCCATTGATCATTCAAAACCTATTGTTCATTCTCCAAGTGATGTATGCTTTTTTCCTTCCTTCTTTTATCGTTGATTTTCAGTTTCATTCCATTATGATCAGATAAGATGCATGGTGTTATCTCTACTCCTTTATATTGTCTAAGAGTTGCCCTGTGACATAATATATGATCTATTTTTGAGAAGGATCCATGTGCTGCTGAGAAAAAAGTGTATCTGCTTGATGTTCAGTGGTATACTCTATATATGTCAATTAGGTCTAGGTTATTAATAGTGTTATAGAGTTCTATAATTTCCTTATTCAACTTTTGTTTGGAAGATCTGTCCATTGGTGAGAGAGGTGTGTTGAAGTCTCCCATGATTATGGTATGGTGGTCTATTAGACTCTTGAACTTGAGAAGAGTTTGTTTGACGAACATAGCTGCACCATTGTTTGGGGCATAAATATTTATGATTGTTATGTCTTGTTGGTGTATGGTTCCCTTAAGCAGTATGTAGTGTCCCTCTTTATCTCTTTTGATTAACTTTGGCTTGAAATCTATTTTATTTGATATGAGTATGGACACTCCTGCTTGTTTCCGAAGTCCATATGAGTGATATGATTTTTCCCAACCTTTCACCTTCAGCCTATGTATGTCTTTTCCTATCAAATGCGTCTCCTGTAGGCAGCATATTGTTGGGTCTTGTTTTGTGATCCATTCTACTAGCCTGTGTCTCTTAATTGGTGAGTTTAAGCCATTAACATTTAGGGTTATTATTGAGATATGGGTTGTTCTTCCAGCCATATTTGTTTATTTTTGTTACTAAACATGGTTTGTTTTACTCTTTGATTATTCCCCCCCACTTTACTGTCCTACCTCCCACTGTTGGTTTTCATTGTTATTTTCCATTTCCTCTTCCTGTAATGCTTTGGCGAGGATGTTTTGAAGAGATGGTTTTCTAGCTGAGAATTCTTTAAACTTTTGTTTATTGTGGAAGGTTTTAATTTCATCCTCCATCCTGAAGCTTAATTTAGCTGGATACACAATTCTTGGTTGGAACCCATTTTCTTTCAGTGTTTGAAATATGTTATTCCAGGATCTTCTAGCTTTCAGAGTCTGTGTTGAACGATCAGCTGTTATCCTGATTGGCTTACCCCTAAATATAATCTGCTTCCTTTCTCTTGTAGCTTTTAAAATTCTCTCCTTATTATGTATGTTGGGCATCTTCATTATGATGTGTCTAGGTGTGGATCTCTTATGATTTTGCACATTCGGCGTCCTGTAGGCTTCTAGGATTTGGGGTTCTGTCTCATTCTTCAAGTCTGGGAAGTTTTCTTGTATTATTTCATTGAATAGACTTCTCATTCCTTTGGTTTGGAGCTCTGTACCTTCCTGTATCCCAATGACTCTTAAGTTTGGTCTCTTAATGTTATCCCATATTTCTTGGATGTTCTGCTCATGGTTTCTTAACAGTCTTGCTGAGCTGTCTATGTTCTTTTCCAGTTGAAATACTTTGTCTTCATTGTCTGATGTTCTATCTTCTAAGTGTTCTACTCTGCTGGTAGTATTCTCCATTGAGTTTTTAAGTTGGTTTATTGCTTCCTGCATTTCTAGGATTTCTGATTGTTTGTTTTTTATAACCTCTATCTCCCTGTATAGTTGATCCTTTGCTTCCTGGATTTGTTTGCGTAATTCATTGTCGAGGTGATCTTTCATTGTCTGATTTTGCTGTTTAATGTCTTCCTTGATACTCCAGATCATCTGAACCATGTATATCCTGAATTCTTTATCTGACATTCCATCTGCTGCAGCTGTTACCTCTTCTAAAGTTGCGTTGACCTGCATTGCTTGTGGTCCTTTCTTTCCTTGTCTTTTCATACTGCTTGCGTATCTTTCCCGCAGGTGCGGGCGGCGGCTCTGCTCTCTCCTTATTCCAATTGGGGTGTCGTGGCTACCACGCTGGCAGGTCACTGGGCCTGTTCTGGGAGCTGGCTGCGGCTCTGTTCTGCCCCTTCTCCAATTGGGGTGACGAGTGTACCACGCCAGCAGGCCACCGGGCCTGATCCGCCTGTCGGTTGCAGGTTTGCCTACCCTGCAGGTGCGGGCGGCGGCTCTACTCTGCCCCTACTCCAAATGGGGTGACGTGTCTGTCGTACCGGCAGGCCACTGGGCCTGTCCCGCTGGTTGGTCGCAGATCTGCCCACCTTTCGGGCACGGGTGGAGGCTCTGCTCTGCCCCTACTCCAATTGGGGTGTCGTAACTACCCCGCCTGCAGGACGCTGGGCCTGTTCCTGGCACGGGCGGCGACTCTGCTCTGCCACTACTCCAATTAGGGTGGTGTTTGTACCACGCCGGCAGGCTCCTGGGCCTGATCCGCCGGTCTGTTGTAGGTCTGCCTACCTTTGAGGCGCGGGCGGCGGATCTGCCCTGCCCCTCCTACCACGCCTGCGGACCCCTGGGCCTGATCTGCAGGTTGATCACTGGTCTGCTCACCCTGCGGGCACGGGTGGCGGTTCCGCTCCTCCCCCACTCCAGTTGGGGTCACGTGACCACCACACCGGCAGGGCCTGATCCGGGCGTGGGAGAAGAATCTGCTCTGCCCCTACTCCAGTTGGGGTGACGTGTGTACCACACTGGCAGGCCACTGGGCCTGACCCGCCAGGCTGTCACAGGTCTGTTTACCTTGCAAGCGCGAACGGTGACTCTGCCCTGCCCCTCCTACCACGCCCATGTACCACTGGGTCGCGGGTCTGCCCACCTTGCGGGTGCGGGTGGCGGCTCCGCTCCGCCCCCTCTCCAATTGGGGTCACGCGGTCACCACGCTGGCGAGCCGCTGGGCCTGCTCCGGGCGATGGCGGCGGCCAGGCTCCTCCCCTCTGGCTTGAGGACAAATTGAGGAGACTCGGGTGACTGTGCCTCACCCCCCCTACCAGGAGACCAACTGCTTATGTCACCGCTGGTATTGATGAAGTTCTCTCCTCCGTCGCTTTCTGCTGACATCAGATCTCTGCCATGTTGGTATCCTATGCGAATGGCAGCATTTCGTTCCCCTTGCCGGGCAACCAAAGCAATGGGTGAGTCCTGACCGGCCCTCAGCAGGACCCGGACCGAGAAGCAGTTTCCGCGGGCTCCTAGCCCCGGGCCAGGGAAGTTCCGGGAGCCGGAACTCGGCTGCTTAGTGCTTGGTGTATGCTCTGATAGGAGCAGGGTCCAAGAAGCAGCCTCCGCAGGCTCCGCATCCCTGGGCCAGGGCGGTTCCGGGACGGTTCCGGGAGCCGGAACTCGGCTGCCCCACGCTCGGTGTTCGCTCCGATAAGATCAGGTTCTAAGAAGCACCCAGGTGCTGAACCCTAGCAATCTGTCTGCAAGCCGCAGGCGAATTGCAGCCTGAAATTGCCTGTTCTATGGCTGAATGAGCTGCGGTCAGTCGAAAACAGGGATGGTGACGTCAGTTTACCAACATGGTGGCTGCTGGCCTCCTCTGTGGTCTGACCGGTGTGGAGAACCGAGATGGACCGCTTCCTTCCCCCGTCTCAAACCCAGAATTCAGCCCTGAGTACGGTGCTTGCGCGGCTGGCAGAAACTGCAGCGCTGTAACCCTGCGTCTCTATCCCAGCGCGCGCTGCAGACTCTAGCCATGGGGCGATTTGCTGAATAAGCAGTGTTACCCTCCATGCGACAAACCTCTCGCGTTTGAGTCCCCGTAGCCGATCCTCGTGCGATGGAAATCCTTCCTCCAGGTTCCGGAGCACCCCACTATTGCTGGAAATTCCTAACAAGATAGCCTTTAGCCGTCCTGACTTGTCATACTCCCACACAGTGAAGAAGCACACGGGGGCAATGCACTCCCCTCGCCGCCATGACTTATTAATTCTTAATTTTAATTCTTGTGCTATAGGAGTCTTATTAAGAAGTAGGTGCCTAATCACACATGATGGATATTTGGGCCTACTTTTTCTTCTATTAGATGCAGGATCTCGAATTTAATTCCTAGGCCTTTGATTCACTTTGAGTTGATTTTTGTGCATGGTGAGAGATAGGAGTTTAATTTCATTTTTTGGCATATGGATTTCCAGTTTTCCTAGCAACATTTGTTGAAGAGGCTATCTTTTCTCTAACATATGTTTTTGGTGACTTTGTCTAATATAAGATAACTGTAATTATGTAGGTTAATCTCTGTGTGCTCTATTCTGTACCATTAGTCTACCAGTCTATTTTGGTGCCTACATCATACTGTTTTTGTTACAATTGCTCTGCAGTGTTGTTTAAGGCCTGGTATAGTGATGCCACGTGCTTCACTCTTCTTGCTAAGGATTACTTTAGCTATTCTGGGTCTCTTATTCATCCAGACAAATTTCATGACTGCTTTTTCTATTTCTATGAGGAATATCATGGGGATTTTGATTGGAATTTCATTAAATCTGTATAATGCTTTTGGTAGTATGGTCATTTTTGAGAATATTAATTCTGCATATCCAAGAACAAGAGAAATCTTTTCATTTTCTAAGGTCTTCTTTAATTTCTTTCTTGTCATTCTGTAGTTTTCATTGTACAGGTCTTTCACCTCTTTTGTTAGGTTGATTCATAAATATCATTTTAGGGTATTATAAATGGGATAGTTTTCCTCATTTCCCTTTCAGAGGATTTGTCACTGATATACAGAAACCCCTTTAATTTGGGGGTGTTGGTTATAATCTGTTACTTTGCTGAATTTATTTGATAATTCTAGGAGTTTTCTGGTGGAATTTTTTGGGTCTTCCAGGTATAGAATCATATCATCACCAAATACTGCTAATTTGAGTTGTTGTCATCCTATCTGTATACATTTAATTTCTTTTGTCTAATTGCTCTGGCCACTGTTTCAAGAACTATATTAAATAGAAGTGGTGAAAGAGGGCATCCCTGTCTTATTTCAGTTTTTAGAGGGAATGCTTTCAATTTTTCTACATTTCAAGTGATGTTGGCCTGGTGCTTACCATAGATAGCTTTTACAATTTTGAGATATGTTCCTGTTATCCCTAGTTTTTCTAGTGTTTTGAACATGAAGGGGTGATGTATTTTGTCAAATGCTTTTTCTGTATCTAGTGAGATGATCATATGCTTCTCATCTTTAAGTCTATTGACATGATGAATTACATTTGTTGATTTCTGTATGTTGAACCTACCTTGCATCACTTGAATGAACCCAACTTGATGGTGGTGCACTATCTTTTTGATATGTTTTTTTTATTCCAATTGCCTGAATTTTATTGAGAAATTTTTGCACCTTTGTTCATTAGAGATATTGGTCTAAAGTTTCCTTTCTTTGATGTGTCTTTGACTGGTTTTGAAATCAGGATGATATTGACCTCATTGAATCAGTTTGAAAGTTCTTCCTATTTTTCAATTTCCTGAAATAAATTGAAGACTATTGGTATTAATTATTATCTAAAGGTCTTGTAAAACTTAGCTGTGTATTGGTATTAATTATTCTTTAAAGGTTTTATGAAACTTAGCTGGGGTTTTTTTTTGTTGGTAGTCTTCTGATGACGTCTTCTTAATTCATCGCTTGAAATTGATCTGTTTAAATTGTGTATATGAACCTGATTCAATTTGGGCAAATTTTATGACCCTAGAAATTTGTCAATGCCTTCAGTATTTTCTATTTTATTGTTGTACAAGTTTTTTAAATAATTTCTTATTATTTTCTTTGTTTCTATAGTATCGGTTGTGATATTTCGTTTTTCATTACATTTGTAATTTGAATCTTCTCTCTACTCTTTGCAAAGATTTTGTCAATTTTATTTATTTTTTCAAATAACTAACTTTATTTTGTCAATTTTTTCAATTTTTTATTTTGTTTTGATTTCATTGATTTCAGCCCTGATTTTAATTATTTCCTGTCTTCTACTGCTTTTGGTGTTGATATGTTCTTTTTCAAGAACAATGTAATGTTAATGTCTAGATGTAATGTTAAGTCATTTATTTGTTGACTTTTTCTTCTTTTAAGGAATGAACTACATGCAATGAACTTTCCTCTTAGTACTGCCTTTATAGTGTCCCAGAGATTTCAATACATTGTATCTGTATTCTCATTCACTGCTAAGAATTTTTTAATCTTCTCCTTGATGTGTTTTGCAACCCATTGTTCATTAAGTAACATATTATTTAATCTCCAGGTACTGGAGTAGCTTTTATTTCTCATTTTATCACTGATTTCTAATTTTATTCCATTACAATCTGATAGAATGCAAGGTATTTTTTGTATTTGCTAAGAGTTGCTTTGTGGCATAATATATGATCTATTTTACAGAAGGATCCATGTACTGCTGAGAAGAAAGTGTATTCATTCATTGAACAATGAAATATTCTACATATGTCAGTTAAGTCTAAATTATTGATAGTATTATGGAGTTCTATAGTTTGTGTGTTCAACTTTTGTTTTGAAGCTCTATCCAGTGTTGAAAGAGGTGTGTTAAAGTCACCGAGAATTATTGTTTTGTGGTCTATTTGACTCTTGAACTTGAGAAGAGTTTTTTTTTGATAAACATAGATGCTCCATTGTTTTGGGAATATGAATTTATTATTGCTATTTCTTCTTGATGAATGGTTCCTTTAAACAGTATGAAATATCCTTCTTTATCCCTTTTTATTAACCTTGGGTTGAAGTCTAATTTATTTGATATGAGGATGGAAATTTCTGATTGCTTAAGCAGTCCATGTGAGTGGTATAATTTTTCCCAACCTTTCACCTTCAGTCTGTGGATATCCTTTATTATGAGATGAGTTTCTTGGAGGTAACACATTGTTGGGTCTTTTTACTTAATCCAATCTGTAGGTCTATGTCTTTTGACTGGTGAGTTCAGGCCATTTTAACATTCAGGGTTATTATTGAGACATGATTTGTATTCCCATTCTTTTATTTGTTTTTAGTATTTATCTTGACCTGTTTTCTTCTTTGATTAGTTTTTCCTGTGGTGTAATACCTACCTTTGCTGATTTTCGTTGTTGTTTTTCAATTTCTCTTCATGGGATATTTTGTCAAGTATATTCTGTAGTGCATGCTTTCAAGTTGTAAATTCTTTTAACTTTTGTTTATCATGGAAGGTTTTTATTTCATTATTAAATTTAAAGCTTAATTTTTCTGGATACAAGATTCTTGGGTGGCATCTATTTCTTTCAGAGATTGATATGTGTTTTTCTAGGATCTTCTAGATTTCAGTGTCTGAGTTGAAAAATCTGCACATAATCTAATTTATTTACCCCTAATACTTAATCTGATGCCTTTATCTTGTGGCTTTTAATATTTTCTCCTTATTCTGTATGTTATGCATTTTCATTATAACACTACTTGGTGTGGATCTGTTGTGATTTTGTACACTTGGCATCCTGTTAGCCTCCTGAATTTGGTTTTCCAATTTATTCTTTATGTTCAAAAAATTTTCTGATATTGTTTCATTGAATGATTGTCCATTCCTTTGGTTGGGATCTCTAGGCCTGCCTTTATTACAATAACTCTTAGATTTGGTCTTTTCATACTATCCCATATTTCTTGAATATTCAGCTCATGGTTTCTTACCATTTTCACTGTGTGGTCTACATTCTTTTCAAGATTATATACTTTGTCTTCATTGTCTGAGGTCCTGTCTTCCAAGTGGTCTAATCTATTGGTGATGCTTTCGATTAAAGTTTTAATTTGGTTTATTGTTTCTTTCATTTCGAGGAATTCTGGTGTGTTTTTTGTTTGTTTTGTTTTTGTTTTTAGAACCTCTACCTCCCTATTGAATTAATCTTTTGCTTCCTGTATTGGTTTATATAGCTCATTATCAAAACAATCTTTAGCTGCCTGTATTTACTTTCTTATATAATTATTTAATTCATAGAATATATAAATTATGTACATCCTGAACTCCTTTTTGGTCATTTCTTCTGCTGTGCTGGCCATGGATTCTAGTAAAGTGGTATCTTGATATGTACAGGGCACTTTCTTCCCTTGTCTTTTTATATTGCTTGTGTGTCTTCCCTTCTAGCACTGTGAATAAGAGGCATTACCTTTTTTTAACTTATAGGCTTACAGTGCCCTGTAGGGACCCAATACCTCTCCTTCAAGGGGAACGACAATGTTATCAAATCCAAATATACACAATATACACCCTAAAAACAAATGTTTGTTATTAAGCGTTTATAGTTTGGTCACAATGTACAAAAATGATGAATTCAATTATTATTTTCAATATACTCAGTAGGTTTGTAAAAAGGGTTAACAGTTTTTGATGGTGGACAAAGAACCGGGGGTGAGGAGTAGGATGATATGCTGAGGAGGTAGGAGGTGAGGATATAGATTTATTATATCTTAGGAAGTGTGAAAGAGAAATCTAAAGAGGAAGATTAGTAGCAGGAGATGGGAGAGGAAGTAATTTTTTGTAGACAAGTAACTGGAAGGACAATAGAGTACATAAAAAAAGCACAGATATATTAAGAAAAAAATTTTAAAAAATGTTAAATAGTAGAAATTGGTGGGAAAAAATAGAAAAAAGAAAAAAATATACAACACAACTGTAATTAGAAGTCCCAGTTAACAGAATCCTAATTTGTGCAAAGTACTTGGTTTCACGTATGTTGGGGATGTGAGGGCAGGAGAATAGAGAGGAAAAGGGAAAAAAAAATATTAAAGGAAGAAACAGAAATTGTTTTGGTTGGGGATCATTGTCTTTCTTGCTTCCCTTTTCATCCAATAGGTGGGGTTGTCTGTTGTTAGCTGGTATCTCTGCCCTCAGGATGGTGAAGGTAACCAGGGTGTCACTATGCCATATAGTGGCTGCTGGGAAGAGAGGGCAGTTAGAAACAGGGTACCTGGGCAGCCAGAGGTTTGAACTGGAAGTTGCCCTCACTAAAGATGGTGATAAAGGTGGCCCAAGATGGAGGCACCTGCTTTCAGTAGTATGGTGTTGGGTCCAATGAGGGGAGCTGAGTGATGGTGTTTGACAATAAGTTCAGAGACGAGCTCTGTGGCATTCAGTGTGTGGCTATCAGCTAACTTTAGAGCCTGTGTGAAATTCCCAGGTGCAGACAGGCTACTGCGCATAGGGAACTGCCCCTGCTGTTCCAGAGTCCCATGATGGCAGCAGTCTTGGGAGCCCCATGTTGGTAGATTGGGGTCCACAGAGGGGCAGCAGCTGGAGTTCCTGAGTGTAGAAATCTGCTGGATGTCCTGCATGGGAGCGGTGTCCGTGATTTCTGCTTAGGTTCTTGGCTGAAAGTGGGTGGCCAAAAGTTCTTACAGTATTTTCACTACTTGAATCCCAGGTCATGAAGAGACACAGAATTCTTCCTCCCTCTGGCCTGCCATCTGGCTGCCTCCCTTTGGCCCATCACTCTATTATAGTACCTATGTTAACAGATAAAAACACTGGGAATTAGCAAAGTGCAGAAATTTGTCAAAAATTGTCAGCCGATAAAGTAGTAGAGCAAGAATTCAAACTAAGGCTCTCAACTTCTGAAATCTTAGGTCTTTTACCACACAGATTTCCTGACTCTTGGTTTCTGAACTGATTACTGTACATTCATAGGAGATGTTGTGAATGAGACTTTCAGGGAGGTGAATTGCATATGTTCACAAGGTAAAATATCTATGGGGTTTGAGTAATAAATTATGCTTAGGCTAAATCATGTCAAAGGACAGATATTGAAATTAGAAATATACCAGTATTTTATAATTCAGCTTCCTATTTCCTTCATAGCTCTTATTTTAATATATTATATTAGATTTATTAGATTATCAGTGTGACCTACCCACTAGGCCAACTAGATTCTAATTTCCTGAACCTAAGGCCTTTCCTCCAATCCATCCTTTTGTTATGGGCCACCAGTCAGCCCTTGACACTAATTTCTTGCTTGAAAATCTGTGTCCAGGCAACTCCGTGCAGTGATACAGGGATCCAGAGTCAAAGCTGGAAAAACAAATACAGAATCAAATGAGATTCTTCCAAGAGACCAAAGAACAGTGCAAAGACAGAAGGAAGTATAAGCTGTCCAATGGTCCCCTGAGGCCCTCCACTGTCTTGAAAGAGGACACAGTAAAAACTGATATTTCATATGCCTTTAAATTTCCTATTCTCAGTTCCCCCTAGATACTGATAATACTTCAAATTTCCCTCTAGATACTGAGAGTATTTTTTTTCTTTCTTTCTATTTTTTATTCTATGTACTCCAGAAAAAAAGGAGATTCAAAAGGGACTATGAAGTCTGGGGATGGAATTGTTCATAGTATTACCTCAGGAACCTCAATGAAGCTAGAATTCTGCAGTAGCTCTCCCTCTCTCTTTCGTTGGTCTCCTGATTATACCCAAAAACTTTAGCCATGGAACTTCCAACACCAGTCATCTCTACATATTTTCCAGTTTGGAAAAAAAAAATTATATGTGTGTGTGTGTGTATATATATATATATATATATATATATATATGTATAACTACATGTGTGACATTATTTTCATTGTACGGGTATATAGGTATTTATGTCTATGTATGTGTATATGTATAATTGTGTGCACATCCATATGTATACATGCCTATAAATTATTTTACCATAAAATGTTCTGAATTCATTTTCACTATTCATTGCTAAGAGTGTTTACCTACCTGAATAGCTTTTGGATATTTGCCTCCTGAACCAAATTTAATACCTGCTATGGATTTATTAGGACATAGAGCAAAAGATTTAATATGACAATGTAAACACAAATACTTTTAAGGTTTTACAGACATTTAACATTTTAACCATAAATTAAACACTGTGCTTATATGTGAGGTATAAAGTTAAAACATCTTCAGCATGTGTCACAATGGATATTTCACAAAGAAATAGCTACTCACAGAAAATGATCACTTATTTGTAAATTTTTATTTTGCTGTTGTTGAGAGGATTATAAAAGTGAGGGAGAGAACCATTTATCAAGACCTCTTATATGCCACATATTTTGGTTGCCACTTTAGGAGTGTTATTTCAGTTAATATTAATAGTAATCCCATTATGCTAAATTAAGAAACTGTTTATAAGAGCTAGAGTATGAAACATGTTCCTGGTCACAAGGTTAATAAGAAGCAAAGCCACAATTTAAATGTTGAATATTTTTCCTGACTCCAATATCTGGACACTTTTAATTTCATTGTGATTCTTCCTGAATTTTATTCCCAAAGTTTTTATTCTAAAATTACTATCTACATAGTCATATTCTAAAGAGAGATTTATAACCTATTTTTTCAAAGAAGCTGATTTTCCTTGAGAAGCCACAGATGTGTATATTGAAGGGGAGGGATGAGAATCAAACATCAAGTTATTCATGCGTTTCTATGTGAAGGAATGAGGAGCATATTAATTCTATCACAACAACTCTGTCAACTTAATCCTTACAGATGTTAAATAACTCAAACTGAATAAATCTCTCCTTCCGTGTGAATTGTCTCAGAAAATGGATGAAAGTACTAAAAGCAAGATAATTGTAAGTATAAATATCTCATTGAAATCAAAAGGTTTAAAACTATAAAACCATTTTCACTCAAATAAAGATTATATATATAACTGATATAATTCTATCCTCTAAAATATATGAAAAGAAAAAACAGAGGTTCTGTAACAGGATGGAAGTATGACAAAGAAAAGACTGATTTAGAAAAAAAGGAGCACAATAAATAGGCTTGCCCACAAAGAAAAAATGGGAAATAATCAAGTTAAATGATTAGGAATCCTTCCAATATCATTGTTCCACATTCACGGTCAATACATTGGCTATTCTATATTTTTATGAGATTTCTCCACCCCCCTATTTTCCTCTTGCACCCTGAGATACGAATATTTTAGTAGAAATCCATAGGAAGAGGAAATAGATCCTAAGAACATGGGCAGCTAGTACCCAGGGACCAGGACATGGAGCAGAGGAGCAATTAAAGCACAAAAAGAGAGAAAAACAAAGGAAATGATTTGTAAGAAGGCTTCAGATGTTTGAAAGCTTGCCAGGAGTTATAAATGGCATCACACTAGGAAGGATACAAAGTTCAAGATGAAGAAAGGATAAGTGATGAAGCAAGGATAAGTGATGAAGCTAAAGAGGCAAACATTTGACTTTACCATATAAGTTAAACATTTAAAAGTTGTATATCAAGCAAATTAAGTAAAATATAGACTAGCCTCCTACTTTGACAAATCTACATTCATAATTTCTTGAAAGTAAACTTTGCATTTCTTGGACATCTTGTTTTTTTTTTTTTTTTTTTTTTTTTGTCATAATAGGAAGGCTATAACAAATACATGGGGTAGGATGAAACTTAGAGGACAAAAGATTTTGGATGATTACTTCAGAAGATTCATTCTGGTCATCTGATTCCAATACTTTTGGCCTGAGGTGAGGGAGAACAACATAGTAAAAGGGCACGTGGAAGAAAGTTGCTTAGCTTGTGGCATCCAGGAAGTAGAGAAAAAAAGGTATACCCTTCTAAGGAACAACTCTAGTGACCTATTTCCTTAAATTATGCATTCTCACTTTGAGTTTCTACCACATTCTAGAAGTCCATTCAGCTATTAATGGATTAATCCTTTGATGAGGTCAGAGGCGTTGTTACCCAATCTCTACCCCAAATTCCCACTTCTAAACATTGCTGCCATGGATACAGAGCCATCAACACATGAGCCTTTGGGAGACATTACAGATTCAAATGATAACCATAAGATTCTAAAATACCTCTTTCAGATCATCCCTTCTGCACCTGTTACTACTACTTTTCTTAATTTATTTTTCTACATATCCCATGAATGTGGAAATTCTCAGTCCATATTCCTTTCATGCAGTAGACTCTTTCTGGACAAAAACATGAGCATCCATTTGCTACATCCCAATTGTGACACTAAAGTTTACAATTGGCCTCCAAATAAAACAAAAACAAAACAAAATTTTTTTTTTGTTTTTTAAAAATTCACTATACCATCCTCTAATTTAGCTCAGAAATTACTATTACTACCCATGTGGTAGCAAATTCCCATTCTTCAATTATGTACTTCTGTTCTTAACTATTTCAATCTAGCTTTAGCACTGAGTCTTGTATTTTTTTTTATTTCTTCTCTTTGGTCTCTGTTGCCCTAAAATTTCTGTTAATTTTGGAGGAGATAACCTGACTTTAGAACCATTCCCCAGCTCATTTCCCAATATCACTAGATGATATATCAGCGGTTCCAAAAATTTAAAGGCTGAGACTCACCTGAATAATTTGTTTAAACTAAGAATGATGTCCTCACTCTTAAGATTTCTGATTCAATAGGTTTGAGAAGGGATGTGAGATTTTAAATTTCTGGTATTAGGTAATGCTGATGTTACTTTTCTGGAATCATGGGAACAATTCTGATCTATTCCATATTCTACTTGTTATTATTTTATTGCAAACCCTTCTATCATGAGCTTCTCCTGAGTATGATAGAAATCTGTGCTTTTATTCTAACCAATATAATGTAGAAAATGTGATGGGATGTCATTACCATAATTTTAGTATGATATATGAGACTTCGTTTTAGCAGAAAGGAAACAGATTTCCCTTCTGAATTTAAAGAAATAAGCAGTCATTGTTTTAGTCAGCTTTTTTGTTGTTGCTGTTGCTGTGACCAAGACCTGATAAGAAGTATTACAGGAGGAAAAGTTTATTTGGGGGCTCAGAGCTTCAGGGGTCTCATTCCATAGATGGCCAGCTGCATTCCTTAGGGCTCTAAGTGAGGCGGGACATCATGGCAGAAGAGTATGGTGAAAGAAAGCAGCTCAGGACATTACACCATGAAACAGAGTTCTCACCATGGACAAATACATACCCCAAAGTCATGCCTCCCAATAACTCATCTCCTTCAGCCACACCTTACCTGTTTATAGTCACCATTCAGTTATTCCTAGCAGGAGAGCAACACATTGATTGGATTAAGACTCTCATAAGCTAATAATTTCATCCCTAAACCTTCTTGCCTTTTCTCACACATGAGCTTTTGAGGGACTACTTACATCCAGACCACAACAGCCATGACGTGAACTGCTGTGAAAGACTACATTCCAGAATTTGAGGGTGGCCTCTGAAACCTGAGGGAATCCTCCAATAGCAGCTAGTAAGAATCTGAGATCTTAAGTAACAGCATTGCAAGGAAATGAACCAACAAACTGAATGATCTTAAAAGTGGATTTTTCCCCATTCGAGCATTCAGATGCTATCACCCAAGATGGCACCCTTCTTACCATCTTGGGACATTGAAAGAAGAGGCTCCAGACATAAGCCATGCCAGGCCTCCTGACCCATGGAAAACATGTGATATCAAATGTATATTTCTTGAAACTGCTAAACTTCTGGTGGCTATATTTAATACAAATAACTTCTGAAGCTATTATCCTCAGGATCAACCTCTCCAAACTTCTATTTATGATAGATAAAACTTAAACACCTTATTAGGTCATATAAGGCTCTTTATGATAGGAACCAGGATTCCTTCCATAGTCTCACTCTCCAATTTGTAGCCCCTTCTGGTTGATACCATGCTATTTCAATTTTCCTATTCAAACTTGGAACACACTCTAAAAAAAATACATAAGAATCTTCAAACACTTTTCCCCAGAGAATTCCTCATTTTCTACGAAATATGTCCCCTTCAAAATTTATTTCCAATGATCCTTATTCTGTGAAACTTTCTGGACACCACCCATCAAACTAAGTACTCTACCTAAATTAATATCTATATTCTTTGGCTGTAAACAACAAGGACTTATCTCTTATTTTATAGTTAAAATATGGTCCTTCAAAGTTAGTTTGCCATTGTCTCTGTAAGTCTTGAGAATTAGAAGGCAAGAAGTTTCCCTTTGATTTGTATTCCAGATACCTATCATATGGTATATATTCATGATTTGACTGAGGGTATTAATTTACAGGAGAAACACATGTATTTTTTAGAAGATTATTTATTGAAATGCTGTTGTTTCAAAAAACAACAACTCTTAGTAGAGGGAAAAATATATAAAAAAGAGTAAATGGTATTTGAAACCACATATTTGTAGCAATCCCTGAGCAGCTATCATAATTTTTTTTTTAAAAAAAGGTCTTTGTTTAATCATGCTAGGTAGGTTGAACACTGAGTTACAGTCGTATTGTCCCTGTACTCCATGATGTTACATTATAATATGCTGTCATATGCTAATACCACTTTGAGTTATATACAGTTCTATGTGGATATACTTCTTGAATGAATCAACTGTTGTTTTCACTTTTGATGGGAGATGTTTAATTCAATTACTAAGTAAATAGATAATCATAAATTTAATAATAACCCAGTTTAAATTGTGCTATTGAGTGAACACATTATAAGGGTTTTGAAAAATCAGTCATCTATTACATTTTCTGTTTCATTAAAAAGAAATTGCATCCTTTTACAGATTTTTCCTTACTTTTCTGAGAAATTACTTTTAACCAATTTGATAGCATCAGGATTTATATTTAGAGACCTCACATGAAGAAAGTTTTTCATTTCTGTTCTCTGCTCCCTTGTGATAAGTATTCTCCTTAAAGGTTTCACTCAATGTAGTAATCACATTAAATTCTTTCTTCCTTTCCCATCTATTATGTTGGAGCATAATAAAAAGCTAATCTTATGTGACAATTCTAATAGACATAGTTTGAAATGCATAAACAATTACGCAGAAATTAAAAGAAATAGGCACATTTATATAAAAGTAGGTAACAATTATAATTTAAACAAGACCCATTACCTTAATAATTTAAACCTATGTATGTTTGGGATAAGAAAACCACAATGATTCAATTGGGGAAACCATAGCTCCCCCAAATCTTCTTCCTTATAAAAAGAATTTACATAGCAAACATAAAGCATAGATTGCATGGCATGTGCTGATCTACTGACACTGACTTTTACACACTGAATGTCTCCCTCAAAAATCCACATTTTAAAAAGTAATTCATGCTTGTGTTGAAAAGTAATTCACTTTTGAAGCCTTAGCTCTCTGTATCTCAGAAT
This sequence comes from Marmota flaviventris, assembly GCF_047511675.1. Classification (NCBI taxonomy): domain Eukaryota; kingdom Metazoa; phylum Chordata; class Mammalia; order Rodentia; family Sciuridae; genus Marmota; species Marmota flaviventris. The sequence continues at coordinate 109,372,605 of NC_092501.1, read as the reverse complement.
GTCAATATTGCAAGGCGTTGTGGCCCACTCCTGTAATCCCAGTGATTTGGGATGCTGAGGCCAAAGGATCAATAATTCAAAGCTAGCCTTAAAAACTTAGAGAGACCCTCTCTCAAAATAAGAAATTAAAAAGGCTGGGAAAGTTGGGATATTGCTCAGTAGTTAAACACTGCTGGGTTCAATCCCCTGTAAAACAACAACCAAAAAGCAGTGCCTTAAAGAGGTAATTAAGTTAAAATGAGGTCATTAGGGTGGGCCCTAAACCAATTTGACTGAGGTAATATAAAGAAATTAAGACAGGCAAAAAAAAAAAAAAAAAAACAGTGGGGATGTTCCCAGTTCCCACACAGGGAAAAGGCCTTATGAAGACATAGTGAAATCTACAAGTCAAAGCGAGTTGGCTCAAAGGAAACCAAACTTACTTTTACCCTACTCTTGGACTTCTGGCCTCCAAAAGTGTGAGAAAATAAATGTCTATTAGAGTCACCCCATCTGTGGTATTTTATTATGACTATCAGAGAAAACTAATATACTGCCCAATTCTCCCTTAGTACTAATAATGGCACTACAACACTGACAAAATAGAAAATAACAAAATTCTTACCCATTGAAAATGAGAGAAAAAAGTCACTCCTGATGTATAAATAGTTTGAAGAAGCAGCTTTATTACTCTTGCACAAAGTCTATTCTTATTATATTGGAGCTATTTGTTTTTCTTTCCTCTGTGTTTGTTTGTTTGTTTTTGCCATTAAAACAAATCTACTTTGTCCGAGGTCTTGCAAAAATAAAGAAAACTAATCTGAATATATTTCACTAACGGGGGGGGGGGTGGGAGTGATAACTATATTTAATACATCTCTAAAGTGTTTACTTTGCCAATAAAATATCACATTGATGAAAGGAGATGTACTCATCTTAAAACCTATGGCAGAATATTACAAAACATACACTGTATAACAGGCAGGAGTATAAAAATTTGCTTTGTTAAATAGTGCTGTAAGACAGCTTGACATTTGGTCTTTATAATTAAAATCATAAACAACAGGTTAAGACACTTTAAAGTGCCTTCTGTTTTATAAACAAGTATGAAATTTAACAGCTGAAAGTTTTCTTTATCTTGGCAACCTGTATTATGCCTTCCATGATTTAATTAATGCAAAATGAAAAATACATGATTCCAGGTATTATTACTGAATAGGTTAGGTCTTCCTAAGCTTATTTTTAAACTCATAAAATATATAATTATTATTCAGATAAAGAAAATGAATATATTGTTATCTATTACTGCACCACAACCTAAAGCCCTTTGTTATATTTTGTTCCTCTCTGAATAAAAAAAGTGATTTTTTATTATATTCTTAATATAAAAGAACAGTATTTTATGATCATTATTATATAAGAAGACACCTGTCCTATACAAAATCTAATTCTACTAGTCAGAGATCATTTTTAAGGTACTTAGGCTACTGTGGTAGCAGATATTATATCTCGAAGTCATTGAACACATACCAGATGACAAGCTAACAGAAAATTGAAAGACAATTTTCAATACTATGCTCCAACTAAATGCCAATTTAGAAACTAAATATAACTCCTGGATTCTGTTTGCACTTTGAAAATTGCATTACGAAGTTTAATAGTAGAATGAAATTTTCTGTAAGTTCTACATGCTCAAGCCTTGAGGCTTAAGCAAAGTATGTTCCAAAAGAAAAGGCACTGTTATTTAAGATGCAAAAAAAAAAAAGAATTCTAAAGTTATACATAGCTGTAACACTTCTTGTGTAAGGAAAAAATAATAATTTTTAAATACTGAACTCCTAAGTAATCAAAGAAACTGGAAATATTGGATTACAGAATTATGGCTACTACTTCTAGAAAGAAATGCCCTGGTGCTTGCCACAGAAGCTTAGGTGATTCATTCACAAACATCTGGGGATTATCAGGACATAGTCACCAATTTCTAAGCACTTACAAACTGTTTGGAAGGCTGGAGAAAACAGCTACAGGAAAAGAATTAATGACAGATAAGCTCTGTGGTTATGAATGGGGGAAGGTGTTGGGGTTTTATTTCAGGAAGTGATGTACAAAAGGAGTTTCAGATAATGAATAGAAAGTTGGCTAGATGTGGTATCATTTACAAAGGCACAGAAACCGTTATAACTTGAAATTAGTGAATAGCATGGCAACAGGAACAAGTCAAGTTATCAACAGAAGAAATTGTAAAGGGATTTATTTGTAAACTATATGAAATCAAGGAAAAGGTAATGTTGGATAGCCTGTGTTCAAGATACTTTGAATTTCAATACTAATTGGAAATGTTTTTTTTTTCTTTTCCTTAAGCATGGTCTCCAATGAAATGTAACAGTAATATCTATTTCATAGTTGTTGTAATGAGCAAATTAAATTAATTGCTATTGGTAAAGATCAGTAGACTGAGGTTGGCATTGCAAGTTTGCAATGAATTCAGTCATTACCTAAGAAACTATCCAATTTGTTCTGTCAAGAGATTACCCTAAAAACAAAATGGAGAATGATTCAGAAAGGAACAAAATAAGAGGTGGTAAGTATTCTAGGGGCTGACACTCAGATGATGAGATGTCAACTCAAATGTCTAAATCTAGGCCTCCATAGGAAGACGAAGTGGCTTAAGAAACACTTTTTATACTTCAGAAGGGAGGTGGTTAGTCTCAGAACTGTTTGCTAGCATGGTGAGATACTTGGTGAGGCCAGATTCTTGGATGTCCTCACATAAATTTTCTTTTGTCTATGCACACGGGAAAAGACATCTCTTGTCTTCTTTTTCTAAGTGAATTAATACCATCATGGGAACTTTACCTCATGATTTCATCTAGGTTGTATTACCTCCCAAAATCCCTGATTCAAAACAGTATCACATTGACAATTAAAGGGCTGAACATTTGAATATGAAGGTGTGACTAAAGCATTCAGTCCACAGTACTGAAATGTAAAGTTATGAGTGAGAGGTTGGGGAGGGGTTATGAGTTGAAGGGAGATTTGAAAACTATTAATGCAAAGTACCTGTGTGGCCAGATCACCTAATATAGGAGACAAGAAGAAAATATGAGGGATGATTTTCAGACATGTACAGATGTTATTTATTAAGAAGACATTTTGGAAAAAAATGAGTTATTATGGGTTCAGTTTGGGAAGTTTATTTTTTACTTAATATACAGGCTTATAAGGAACATATAGGCTGGGATAAAAATTAGAATAACAACAAAATTTTTCCAGACTTCTTGAATTAACGTGTGTGTGTGTGTGTGTGTGTGTGTGTTTGTGTGTATGGACCCATCTAAAATTTGCTTTGGCTTCCACATGGTTATTTTCACTTTTATGTTTTCCTTGAAATTTTGATTCCAAATGCAATATTGATATGTATTTTGCTTTCAGTTGTGGCTATCCTTCTTTTGTCATTTGGTCACTTACGGATGTCATGTTGTTGTTGTTATGAATGTTACCTTACATGGCAGAGGAGATTTTGCTGATATGATTAAATTAAGGATTTTGAGATAGAAAGATCATTTGGAATAATTGAGATGGATTCAATTTAACAGCAAAGATCTATCTTCAAAAGAGGGATCAGGAAAGTCAAGTGTCAGTGAAGGCAGCATGTTGACAAAAGCAGAGGTCAGAATATCAAGGCTAGACAGCCTCTAGGAGCTGTAGGGGGAGTAAAACTACCCTCACCACAACCATAAGAAGACAGGAGTTTTACTTGATTTTGGACCTATTTTGAACTGCTGAATTTCAAAACTGTAAGACAGTACATTTTTGTTGCTTTAAGTTGTTAACTTGATGATAATTTGTTACAGCACTAATAAAAAGAGTATCAAAGAATCTGTAGGCACGTTTTAAGACAATCCTATCCATCGATCATTTTCTTTGACTTGTTGAGAGACTCAAATGAGTTCATTAAAAACCCTGTATTATGTAGCTACCACGTGCTAGCATTGGGTTATATGCTATGGATATAAAGATGAATTAAACATGATTCCTTTCCCAAATATGCTCACAGACAGTATTCAGAGAGGGACTTTGTGAAACTCTAAAGGGCAATATGAATATAATATGTTGTGAGTCACTTCTGAAGTTTAATATGCAACCCAACCATTCCTTAATTTACTAAATCATAAATCAGAATCAATATTTCAACAGATTGGAATTATGCATACATCATGAGTAAATTGCAAACAAATACAGAAGATAATTTAGAAATTAAATGTCAATAGGATTTGCAATAGACATTTACCGCATCTCAAAGCAAGAAAACCTGTTAGAACAAGTATACTGTAGGCAATCTCAGTGCACAGAGTGTGTTAATGAGCTTCTAGTGCACTAAAGGATCGCCTCTAGGGATGAAAGTCCTGGATGGTTCATTCTTCCACTGAACTCTTAACTGAGGCAGCTAACAAGATGCCCAACTGTGATTTAGACACATATCCAGTAGAAACTAGATAGAGATTGTTAATTTATTTTGTACAGGTCAGTGAACTGATTCCATTAGGTGACAACTTACAGTCAATCGTGATAGGAGCATGAAAACAAACTTGTGGCCGAGAAAGAGAGAGAGAGAATATCTTAAACTTTCCCACTTACTAGAAAAAGCAATGAGAAATAAGAACTCAACTAACCTATCTATGTTTGTTATAATATTTAGGTCTTGGGACAACTTTGTATACTTGCAAATTCCAAATAAAATGCTAAGGTGTGACTAGAATACATAAACAAGGCCATTAGAATATAGTTGATATGAAACAAACACTTCTTTGTAGAACTGTATCTATTTTAATTCTTGAAGAAAGTTGACAGTTCAAATGACAACTAAATGCTTAGATGTTAAAAAATAGACGTCATCCAGAAAACTGAAAGGAATAATATTTAGTGGCCTGCTGCGGGTACTGGGGGAACCCTTTTTCCACAGGCACAGCTGTTGGCAGCTGGCCAGCATCTCAGGCAGGCAGCTGGCAGGGGAGGAATGGGCTCTGCCAGCTGGTGCTAAAAAATTAAAATTAAGGGAAAAAAAAACCTGAGGCACACATGCATAACAATCAAGCCTTCAGTTTCTGGTGTTCTCTCTTATTCTTCCGTCCTTAGGGAAGTGTAACATGAGGCAGCTTCTCCCTCTCATCCCACCATGCTGAGATGTTCTTCTCTAAGTTTCATTCCCCTTTTGGAACTTTTCTGTGTTCATTCATCCAACATACACTTCTTGAATCACAGTGTGAGCCAAGCAATGTGTTGAGGGTTGAGGATGAAGATATAAATACTAGATACACTACAAACACACAAATTAGGAAGTTCTGATGCAAAATGTCTATAAATCACCCAATAAAGTGACTTAACTAGACTGTTTCTCATGAAACAGAAAAAAGCCCAGAGTACATGATAGAAGTCATGATGAAAGGAGAGGGGAATAATAGGATCCCCCAGCCTGACAAAGGGGGAACATCTCTTTCAAAAGAGGACCTAACCATGAAGAAATGGATGCAGATACAAAATAAAAGCTGATTTAACAAATATTAGTATAATGTTAGGGTATAATCTAAGCTGGTATAACAGTGAGACCAATATTTATAGAAGTTTTAAAATGTCACCTACGTCTCTTTTTGGTATGTAGGCTGTGGCTAGTAGGGCAGCTTTACCATTCCCAATATGCAGCTTCTAACTTCTAGATTTCAGGAAGTTTTTCCTGCTCATGATATCATGTATGTATCTCTGCAGAATGAGGAAAGGGAAAAATTCCCTTTCAAAGGAATAACTTTGAAGTTGTTTGTATCGTCTCCACTCACAGAGAGCTTCAAATAGGAAATACAATAATTTATTGGGTAGCTGTGTGCCTAGCTAAAATTTAGGCTTTATATTAAAAATCTTAAAAGGGATAATAATATTGGTAAGAATTTAGCTTCAGTCAGGAATAAAAAGTAAACTTATAAAAGTATAATTCTAATTGTTAGTGCATAAATTTTGCAACTTTCTAGGGAAATTCCCTCTTCAAAATTTACATATGGTAGAATATTAGCAGGACTGGAAAGTGAATCATTCAATAAAGAATGTCTATTAGAAGTAAGTTAGCAACAAAACACTGTGGGAAAAATGGTAGTGATAAAAAATGTGTTGAAGTAACAAATTATAAACATATAATTTTAAATTAATAGTTTTTTCATGGCAAATGGAAAGAGATTAACATGTTATTAGATCCTGTAGTATCATGGGTTGGTCATCAGCCTTCTTCACTCATACAAGATACTCACTATAAATAGACAAAATAGACATAAAACCCTTATTCTGCCAAGTCAAAAAATCTCAACTGAAAAAAATTTTTGCTCAACCTGCATTTTATCCTATCTCTCAATCTAGCCATCAGAGTTTGATCTATGTGAGCCTCAAGGTAATACATTATTGCTCCTACAGTCACGGTATGTTCCATATAGTCACATTTCATGCATAATGAAGATGGCAGTGAACTACAAAGGTTTTTATCAACTCAAACAGGAATACAAATGCTGTCTAAGGGCAATTTATGGTGTGTATTTTAAAAGAGTAAAAAAAAATGGCTGAAGTTGTAGCTTAGTGCTAGAGCTTGCCTAGCATATATGAGGCTCTGGGTTCAGTCCTCAGCAACACATACAAATAAATAAAATAAATAAAAGTATTTTGTCCATCTGTAACTAAGAGAGAGAGAGAGAGAATTTTGTCCATCTACAACTAAAGAAAGAGAGAGAAAAAAAGAAAGAGAAGTTGTTTTAGGTCAATTCAGTTGACTGAAGGGAAAATTATGTAACTTGAAGACATAGAAAAAAGAAAATTTTCACTTTAAAGTATTTTAAGATTTTCCTGTATACATTTATTTATCCAACATTCATATATATTGAATAGTAGTATTAAAGAATCAAAGATAAATATGAAAAGGTTTTGCTATGATAAAATATAATTGTGAGCTGGTTTCAATGATGAATTTACAAAATATTTTCTAGACAAATATTATCATTTTCAATCATATGTTTTATAAAAAATTTTAACATAAACTACCTGATTCTATATTCACAATATAAGCCTATAACACGAGGAGAGTTAGCATTCAGAATACTTACTGATACAGTATATACATGAACCAATCAGAACGACTACCCACAATATCAGAAAAAAAATTCACAAGCAACCAGGATAATGGGCCAACACCTACTGTTTGAACAATGCCCTGGGTCCAGATATCCTTTATTTTGTACCCATTTCATGGATTGAGGAAGACAAAGAAATTCAAGAGATGTTACATAGTGCCTTCTAACTGGAAGATGGGTTTTCTAACTCCAGAATTCATGCAATTTACTTAATTTACTTCTTTCTTTATCATTTTACCTGTTTGAACACATGCTCAAAGATATATATGTGACTTTTCTAACTAGTAGTTATTTTTATTTTCTATGGTTTCTGCTGTACTATGTAAAATTTTATCTCCGTCATATTTCCTGTGAAATTACTTTCTATTGCCTTCTTTCCTATTATGGTTTAGATATTAGGTATCCCCCAAAAGCTCATGTGTGAGACAATGAAAGAACATTCAAAGTTGAAATGATTGTGTTATAAGAACCTTAACCCAATTACTGAATTAGTCCCTATAAAGGGACTAACTGAGTAGTACCTGAAGGCAGGTAGGGTATGACTGGAGGAAGCTGGTCACTGGGGATGTGCCTTTGGGGTATATAATTTGTACCTGGTGAGTTAGGTCTGTCTTTGCTTACTTGTAATGTTCTGAGCTACTTTCCTCCACTATGCTCTTCTGCCAAGATGTTATGCCTCATCTGAAGCCCAGAGCTATGGAGTTGTCTGTCTGTGGACTGAGACCTTTGAAACAGTCAGCACCCAGATATACTTTTCCTTCTTTAAAATTGTTCTTGTCATGTCTTTTGGTCACAGCAATAAAATGATGAATAAACATTTTCCTTTTCTAAAGAGGATATTATTTGAAGGCAAATAGTTCATGTTAATTCTTCATGTCTATACCACCGATAGCTGGCATTATTCGGTAAACATTTTTAAAAATTTTCTGAAAGGTGGAGAAATTATTATGTATGTGCATTCATGGACTTAAATAAGGAAAGTAGAGTGGAGGGATGATAAGCATGGACTTAGAACCCAAACTCTTCTCTACCACTTCCCTGTCTTATGATCTTGGAGGGAAAATAGGGAGGATAAACTTCTATTTACTTCAAAAGTTGTGAAATTTAAATACACGTAAAGGGTTTAGCAGGGTACATATAAGTTCACAACCATTCTTGGTTGTGAAATAGTCTATAATTGGACTCATCTGTCTATGACACAGAAGAGATATGTATTGCCTAGAGAGATAAGAGTCTAAAAAGATGGTGGTAAATGTAGCAAATGTTTCAAAATTTTCACAAGTAATTTTCAAAATTACTCTTATAAGTCTCTTTCTCATTCATCAGGTACAATCAATTTGTTTATGTCCATATAACTCTAAATAGATCTAAATATGTTTAAATGTGCAATGTACTTGCTAATACATATTATGTAGCACCCCTAGAAAGACCATATTTAAAAATTAAATTATACAAGTTTACTATTGCTGGAATTCTTCAATGACACATCTAAGTTTTCACTCTTTTTCTGTTTCTTGTTCCACATTTGTCTCCCATCTACAACAAACTTTATATTAGGTGGTGTTTTCTTTGGCCCTTAATTAGTTTTTCAATATCTTCCTCCAGGAAGTCTAGGAAACCTAAAGCCACCTGCTTCCAGTTGGTCCTTCTGAACATTCTCAGCCTCCTTCTAACACATGTCTTTGAATTGAAATAACTGAAAAACATGTGTCTGTGCTAGTACTGTCTAATTTACTTTAAAAGTCATTGTAGTAGGGGTGTTTGTCATAAATCATAGAAGTTGTGGTACTTGATTATGTATTTATAAATAGCAGCTAACCTCAAGTGTTAAAACTTTCTCAGGGTCATGGAATTATATATATATATATATATATATATATATATATATATATATATATATAGACTCTTTTGGTCCTGGTCCTCTTCCTTTACCCTACTGATTTACCTTCTATTTTCATGAGATTCCCCCCCCCACAACCTTTGTTGTTGTTTTATTTTGTTTGTTTGTTTCATTTTTTTCTCTCTAGTTTCCACACATGAGAGAAAGCATATAACCCTTAACTTTGTGAGTCTGGGGTATTTCAGTAAACTTGATGTTTTCTAGATCCATCCATTTTCCTGCAAATGGTACATTTTTTTTCCTTGTGGCTGAAGAAAACTCCATTGTGTATACATATGCGTATTTCTATGGTATGCTGACTTCAATTATTTTGGATAAATAACAAGGAGTTGTGTAGCTGAATTATAAACCTTATAAACCTTAGACACTTTCAAATCTTATCACCAAAGAGTTCTCCATATTTTGCAATTGTCCTCCATCTCTATTGTAATGCCTTTCCCTATCCTCTTAAAATCATCCTTGTAACAAATTCTTTCCTTGGTAAATCAAGATTTGTGTTTACCTGACACTTTGTTATATATTTTAAATAAGCTAGTTAGACTTTCATCAAGATTAGAAAATCTTTAATCTATATACAAAAATTTTACAGAATGTTGAGACTAGATATATTTTTGAAAGTTGGTGAAAGATTTTTTTCAGTTCATTAATGTGATGCCTTAGCAATCTTAGATAGTTCTGTCAGCCAAAGTATTATTGCTTTTTTCTTTTCTTTATGTAACTAATCACTCACTAATATGTGGCAAAAATGATTAATCTCTAAAGAGCCAGACTAGGGAAGTCACTTATTACATGATAGCAGGTCTGCTCTAGCTTTTGGGGGAGGTCAAACCAAATCCTACAAAGGAGGAAGTATGAATGTCAATGGTAGTGATTGTTAAACAGACTGTGGAAAATGGAGAAAATATTAAGCCAAGTTTAGATGACCTCCATGTGTATTTAAGTCATAATGGTCCTTGGCTGCTCAGAGCCACATTCTTCTTCACAGAGCACTAAGCCAGGCAGCAATTTAACATCAAGGCTGATTTTCTTCTTTGAAATAGTTCTCATTTTAGGCTAGATTTGTTAAAAGGCTAAGTAGTCAACTAATAGTTACCACCTGTGACATTTGAAGTTTTTACTAGTTTGGAAACCTACTATTTTGACTGAACAACAAAAAAAGAAAAGTAAAATTAAAGTAAAGAAATAATGAAAATTTGTTTATATGTAAACCAATATTTAATTGTGTACTCTAGTAATAAAAATAATATTTGATTCTACATTTGATTTTCTAATCAACCTGAACTGTGCCTCACATATGATCCCTTATTCAGTCAAAATTTAGAACTGAAATATGCATAAGTCTTTTTCCTAAATATGCCTCATATAAGCCCTGACCTAAGTTCTTCACTAGTGCTGCAGATCCCTGCTATGGAACAATGGCTGTTTGCCAGGAGGGGAAGTGGGAGTATAACAAAGTAGTAGGGCTGCAGCTAGCTAGCAGAGGTTGACAACTGTGATCACTGTCAGAAGAAAGATAAATGAAAGACAAACTTCATTTTCTAATTAATAAAATGATAATGCATTTGAAGGCTCAAGGTTTCATTTTCTGATTTTAATTTTTAAAAATAGAAATAATAACTTCTTTCTTTTATTTTAAAGACAATCGGAATTATTCCCTTATATTTCTGAATGCCAGATGTTCAATATCAAGGTGTTGGCAAGGTTGGTTCCTTCTGGAAGCTCTGAGAGAAAAATCTGTTCCATGGTTGAGTATTATACCTTCATGTAAGGGATATGTGCTTCTTCCTGAGCAAACAATTACATATTCTAAGTATTGATTTATAACTTTTATTGCAAAAACATAGGACTAAATTTACCTGAACTAAAAATGATTTAATCATTAATTTATTATTTAATTTATGGTTTTATATTAAAACAATCTAGTATGATTCTTAAAACATAATTTAATTCTTACTTAATATTATTTTATTTAGATACTATACATTTTATCCTATTTTATTTAAATACTATACACTTTGAGGAAGAAACATTCAAAGACACAAATTTTAAAATATTTTCCAGTATTTGTATTTGGTTCTAGAATGTGTTTTGTATTGCAATTCTTTTTAATATATCTCACTTTATCAAATGACAAAAATGTCATTTCAATTACATGATCAATACTGTGTTTCTTTTTTACTTTTTAATATAAAACTAGAAATCAGTAGCTTTTATCGAAATTTCTTTGTTTCTGAATGAGAAAAGAATAAAGAGAGAGAAATGAAGAAGAGAAAAATTAATGAAATTATATAAATATTGTTTGTGAATTGGTTAAAACTAGATTATTGAGGCATCATGTTCTCCTCACCCATGCCCACCTCAATACTTTTCTCCTGCGAGCATACCATATCACAGAGAAGGTTAGTGAGAGTTTAAGACAGATGATAAAATGAACATAATTATCTTCATTTTCTTCTAATATTGAAGGTGGATAAGGTCAGGGATTCAGACGTATACTAGGCAGAGGTGTCATTAACTACCTAGAAATGGTGACTTGAGTGTTTTTATAGTACCTTTGCCCTAGGTAATTCCAGAGAGATGAAATAGCATGCCTTTCTTTCAATACAAAACAGAATCAAGATACTCATTAGTGGAATAGAACGGTATGTTTCTTGGAGATGTCAGTCATCTCATAGGCTGTCTACATTAAATGATCCATTTTAAGGAAATATAATGCAGAATCAACTTATTTTAAGTTTTTCCATTATTAATATTGCTGTGGCTTTTCAGTCTTCAATCATCACTTATTCAGTTTATTTTGGATTACTCAAAAGTTTTACCATCACCACTTTGGTTTGCACTTCATTTCATACTTTAATTTGCCTATCTTTTTCAATCTTACATGCCTGTGTGTGCTAACACCTGCGGTGTTAACATTAGCCTTGACTCAGTAATATCAGTGTGCCATGATGGTGCTAAGATATATCAGTGTGCCATGTCCAAATTTCTAATCTTTGGTAATAGGTGTGAATATTCCATGACATATCTAGTATATCTCATATAAGTCTTATATATTTTTTAAAACTTAGCTCAGGTTTTCTAGTCACCACTATTGACATTAGACATAACTTAACATAAACTTAATCATTTTCATGGTTCTCTCTCTTTTGCTTAAATTTTCCAGAAAGCTGTATCTGTACTAGTTCAGGAGAAATAGAATCTCCTTGACCAAAAAATAAGTGAGTGCAAATGACTCTCCCTCAGTGAGGTGAAGTCTATCCAGCCTCTGCTCAAAGCCCAGCCACATGAACCATAATCAAAATCCAAAGGTTTCCATTCTTGGGTGTGTGGGCTCTCTCTTGTCCAGCAAGGAGGTCCATGGAACAGGGTAGAGGAGAGTGTGGCTGCAGAGTTGCTAATCAAGACCTCTGGAGACCAAGCAGGAAGCAGGTCTGATTTTATTGCACAGTTACCATGTACATATACTCAGGCAGTAGCTAAGCAGATTACAGGCAGCCACCAATGCAATTGCTGTCCAACTTCCCCTGCAGCAACCAATTGAGGAGTGGGGCCATGGAGCAAGTGCAGGGACTGCAACACGTGGCCTCACACCCAGGACTGTGCTTACAGGGTAAGTGGTTTGCCACTCATACACCTACCATGGAGGAGTGGTTTGTCACTCAGATGCCCTTAACATATGCCATGTATGCAGTACTCCATGAACTTGTCCTCACACTTGGGGTCTACATCATCGTAGCTTCTCCCATCTAGTCCCATGAAGCTTCTCAGCTTTTAATTAACTGTTGGCAAGTCTGGTGTCATTTTGCCACTTTGAGAAACTGGCATTATTTTTCCTCCAGTGTGAATAATCATTCTGTTTCAAAACTACCAGTTTTCAATACCTTCTATTCAAGAGGAAATTTCCAACTCATTTTCATGATGAACTTGGACAGGGGTTCCAGAATCATAGGCTAAGGGGCCAAAATAAACTCATAAACTCATAGAAGTGTTTTGGTATGGTCTAAGCCCACATTTTGAAAGTTAGATAATTTCATATCAAAGTCTACATTTCATGTCAATCTTGACACGCAAAGGATGTAAATGATAAATATGGCTAATAAATTTAAAGTTAAAAAACAATATATTTGACTGAAAACAAATAAAAATATAGATATAGGATAATATAGTCAATAATTTGATTCATAACAGAAGTTTTTCTCCTTATGTGGGAGAACCTCATTGATTTACATGGTATATATTTCCATAAGATAACATCATCCCAATTTCTTGGTACCCTCCCTGTATCATTCTCTCTCTGGTGCTTTTGATGTAATTAAAATATATTCACTAACTGTGGAGATGGGCATTTGACCTAGACATGGTCAGTCAGAGCCAAAGATGCTAAATGGAAAGAGAACTATTATTGCTGCTGTTGTTCTTGAGATTGTGAGGATGTATTTCTGGCACTGTTGAGCAACTACAACTAGACAGCAAGAAGAAAGCTTGTTTAGAAACTAGGAAGAATGAGAACGGATGATACTTTTTGAGCCCTGTTTTCAATCATAAATGAAGCTGATCTATCCTGGAGCATTATTGTAAGGGATCTAATTCAGATCCATTAGGCAGCATCTCCTTTCCTCTCAGGGATTTGGGTTTCATGTTCCCATCCCCTAAAACCAAAAGTCCTGACATACATACATACTTTCCCACCTGTGAATTCTCTTGCTATTAACTCCTTTATTTTTCTAAAACATTTCAAAAACCTTTCTAACATATTCCTTTCTATCTCCTACCCCTTCCAGTTGATTAGAGCTGTCAACATATTTAGAAAAAAAATATTGCATGTCACAGCTTGGAATCCTAAACATCTGCAGGAACCTGAGGTGAAATTGCAGCTCTGAACAGTTAACATGAGGAAGAAAAAACTTTCTTGTTTTTAAACCACTGAAGTTTGAGGAACAAGTGAGCTTACCATCACTAGTTTGTCAACACGTTTTAAAATTCAAATTTAAATGGTGTCCACGTTATGACTCACAGGGAGGATGAAAATTCATAGGAAACAGTTATAATTTTGATGATAAGTATCTCTCCAATTATTTAAAATATGCATTACATTTGAAGTCTCCATTAAATGCTATTTGTGCAGTACAGTTTGCTTTTTAACAGTCTAAATATATAAAAATAGGAATACTAGAGTAGGGAAGATAAAATATATGGTAAATTAGTTTGTATTTCAATTTTAGTTCAATGCACTATAAATTCTTTCATTTACAATTGTAGTAAGAGCACTAAAAACTGAAATCAGTTGTGTTTTTGTGTATTAAGAAGAAATTATACAACAAACAAAATGAAAAAAATAGAGGCGAGCAAGGTCACATATTAAAGCAAAATCATCCTTCTTTTTCTAATAATTCAAATTTTCGCTCCTGTGGCATTTGACCAGTATTCATAAAATCTACCCCAGGACTAAAATTATTAGTGAATGATTGGAAACTGAGGTGAGCAGGCATTTAGCAATTGTTCAGTGGTCTGTAAAATGAATTTCTGATCTCAGTCCAGTCATAAAACCTATCATCACAATTGATGCGAGTCAATGCCTTTTCTATCAGTCTCATCAGGGAAGCTTGGGGCTGCCTGAACACAGGCACAGGAAAGTCTCCTACAGAGCCAGAATCTCTAAGTCAAAATTAAGGATCACTCGTAAGGGAGTTACTATCTCTGCTTGAATCATTCTGTAGCTCAGTGCAAGGATTTAAAGACGATTCTAGTTCCTTTAGGAAGATTTACATTCTCTCTAAAGATAGAGTGAAATAGACACCATGAAAATGCTACATCCTGTAGAAGAGAAATTGAACATAAGGTACTGCCTCATTCTGTGAGGCAAGGAGGTAGAAGATTGTCCATGGTCCTAGTCAATGTAACAAATGTTCTTAGAAGTGGTCCAATAGATGCCCTGTAGGTCAAAGTGGACCAGTGGAATTCAGAGTGCTTTAGAGCATTGACATTCCACATATATTTAAATTAGATGGCTTTATGTCTTTTTCAAATGAGTTGGCAATATCACATTTGCAAAATTATAAGCATTCCTTAGGGCATTTACATGAGGCTTTGAAATGAATTTTCTCTATATTCATTGTCTTTGTTGTTGATTTGTTTTCTGTTGGTTTGTTAAGAATTCTTAACTTCTAGATGGTTTCATAAAGTTATACTATTTCTTCTGTCAGGCAAGCACTCAAAAATATTTAAAATGAGCTCTACTTGATATTCAGTGGAAAATTCTGTAGTTCAAGAACTGCCCATTGTTCCCCTCTTTGAATCCCTAAAAAACTCTGCTCCTTTGACATCTGAATGCTCTTCTCTTATCAATTTTTGTGATTGCACAATTAGGTAAAGCTGTGAGATCTTTGGATGTTTATGATCTCTGCAATGGTCTGATCACAGAAATGAGGAAAATGACATTTTGGTATCAAGATTCATCTAATTTCCCAGACGAGAAATAGGTGCAATAGTTGCAAGATTCCAAGAATTTACAAGATTTAGATCAGGTCACCAAATGAGAACAAATATAAGGTTAACTTGAGTACACATGCCTCCAAATTAAATATGAAACTGTCAAGTTTGAAACCTTTTAATTTTATTTTCTCTTCATAAAACCTCTGAATTTTATACATTGCCATTTAAAAGTGAAGATAGTGTTAACCTGGGAGGAACTTTTGTAACTAATAAGCAAGTATAATCTACACAGACATTAGTCAATATTTATGTCTTATATCCAGGCCAGGTGTGATAAACAGCTTAATGGCAGTAGCTATCATAAATATCTAAATTGGGTCCTTAAGCTCTAGCATGGAAATATGACTGGTCTCTTTCTTCTCTACTTTTTATTTTTTGTGTCCTGCATAGATAGGTTGAGAAGAAGGATCTGAAGTATTAAGTATTTCAATTAGAAAATGGTTACCTTTAAAATGTCTAAACTGCATATAGCAAACTGTCTTGACTTAGGTGATGTTAATCAGGCAAAGGATGAGAAATATTTTCCCAGAAATCTATCCCCTATAAGACTTTAAGTTACAACTTGCCAAAATAGTAATCATTAGGGATTTGGGAGGTGAAAGGGAACAGAAAGCCATTTTCTTCTAGTGTCATTGAGATCAGATACAGTAAAACAAACAAACAAACAATTCTAGAGTGTCTCCACTGCCTTTTGCTTTCCTCTGCTCCTCTTCACAAATGCAGGTCCTGCTCATGAAAGCAATCTCAGGTTTACCACCAGGCACTTGAGAGTAGCCACACAAAGAAAGTACCTTTGTCTAGAATCTGCAGTTAACATACATTTTTCTAGGAGTTTTCTCTTTACATTCTAACTTTGGTTCTCAGATATGTTTAGCTTTTCAAAGTTCCTGACACTCACTGATCCTGCACACTGGATTATATCCATAATCTCTTGTGTTTCTGTTTCTCTGTATCTTAGGAATTCACTCAGAGGGAAATAATAGTATAGGAAAAGAGAGTTGGTTTCTCAATTATTAAACTTCTTTTGTATGGAATATTATACATATTTTTTGGTTTTCTTGATGACTAGCAATTTGTCACATAATCTAGAAGTGAGGCATGTTCATGTCCTCAACTTGCAGTTTCCACCATTCCAGTAGAATTTAATTCTGAAGGTTAAAGTAACAAAATTCTTCAATAAATAAGGAGGTAACAGAGAAATAAATTGTGTTGATTATATTGTTTCAGCATATACTAAATCTGTTGTGAGAAATCCTGTGCTCCCAGAAAAGCCTCCTAAGAGAAATCCCTAATTGCAGTTCTTCTTTGCCTATGTCAGCAACTTTATTCCATGCCTTATGAGTCCCTACCTGATCTCATTTCAGGGTAGTTTTAATTGGGCCAAGGCATGTATAGACATTGAGGATCTGACTCCTTTTCCAGTTGCAAACTTTTTCCAGGTAGAAGACTCAAATACTTACTTTGTTTATAGCTATTGTTTTGTTCTTCCTGAAATAGTTTAGGTCAAGAAAACAAACCTGATAATCTAAATCCAGTAGTAGAACTAGCATCTTCCAAATACCTACTTCATTACACCAAACTTGGTCCCTAAAAACAATAATCAGTGTTTATGTGACTGCTCAGATTAAAGAAGCACAGACATATAACCAAAATCTAAATGGGTGGAATATAAAATGTTGCCTGATTATATTGTATTCATCATAGGACCAAAAATATATTGGTGCATATGGTCATTAAAAATCTTAATATGTTAAAGCTATGAGGATCCTTAGCGCTCCTTTTAGTATTCTTCCTTTAATAAATGGTACCAAGAAAATCCCAGTGACAATAACAGAATTACTTAACATGAAAGAGTTGCTCAGATTCAGAGAAGAGATTGGAACACTGAACACTAACAGCAAAAAACTTGTTGATAATAATTACAATTTTCTGGGATATATATTCTGATATGATTATTATTATCTACAAAACAGTCTAGCACATAACAGTCACTGATTTGATTGTATAACACACAGACATACACACACACAGAGGGAAGAAAGGAGGGAGGGAGGAAGGGGAGGAGAGAGAGAGAGAGAGAATCTATGCATTTCAGCATATAGTTTGGAAGCAGTCTAATTTCATTGAGTTCTAGCATCAGACCACCTGGGTTTGATTCCAGGCTCTATGTATCTAGGTATTTAGCCACACTATTCCTTAGTTTCCTCATCTATAATAATAGTAGAAACAATCTTATAGGTTCTCTCAAGGATAAAATGAGATGGTATATAAAGGGCCAGGTACAGTCACTGGCCAATAACTCTTCAGTACTGCTTTTTGCAGTGTGGGTAAGGAGATAATGTAGTTCTTTTCTGGAGATGTTTATTGTCTTCTTATTATGTGGGTAAGTTGTGAGCTGAGAGTGTGGTGGGGAAAAGATAGGAATATTGAACAAAAAAAGGAGAAACTATGAACAGTTTTTCTAGAGAGTGGGAAAATGTGCAGAATGTTAGAGCAATTGATAAACTCTTTGAAGTCCCAGGTAATGGATTTACAGAGAAACCAGGCCATGTGGCAAAGTTTTTCTCCAACAATAGTCAGTTGTTTGGATATAGTTGTTGAGAAAGCAAAATATGTGTCAAGCAGAATTGGGATTTGTAAAGAAAGTATGTAGAGACAGAATTACAAGAGTTAAAGTTTTTGCATGAAAATTATAATCATGATGGGCTTTGGAAACTGATCAGAATTAGGAGAAAATTTTGTATGATTTTTCTAACACAATGAAGTAATTTCTTTAAAAATCTACCATTTGTAAAGGTATAATAATTTTGGAGAATGCCAAAGTCTCGAATAGTGAAAGAGATTAAAAAGAGTGAAGATAAAAGTCATTGAAATTGAGTTTGGACAATGGTGCTGTTGAATAGCGTGTTTGACTGTCAAGTGAAGACAGAGGTTGGATTTTAAAGGATTAGAAGAATAAGGAACAGTGACAGAGAAGGAAAAGATAACAGTAATGATGAGGAGAAGGGCTGATTGAATAGCCTAATGTCATGTCTCAAAAGACCAATGCCTTTTTTCTGAGCTTGAAAGAACAGTTTTCTAAAAATTGTATCTTAGAGCAAAAAGGAGTTGAACTAATTGTCAAGATCCAAAGTGTACCAAGTAGAGAAGAACTAGGTGGAGGGAAAAGGTATCTTTGTTTCAAGGATCAGAGGTACTCTTAAGTTATAAATGCTGGGAAAAGCATTCCATCATCACCATCATTGTTGTTATTTTATTAGTAAATTACAATAACTAGTCTGACTGGGGCCCAGTGGAAAAGGCTGAGAGAGAGAGAACAGGAATGGGGAGTCCAGAAGAGAACAGCCAAACACTGAAGGGATGAGAGCAGGCAGGGAATGGGTGTTCTCTGGAGGTGTTCACCTGCTTTTCGGTGATAATAATAATAATAAAAAAAAAGACAGACATATGTAATTGTCTCAGTGTTTCTCAGTAGTAGCCCAGGTAGTGTTTTGAGGGGATTATATTTTAAAGTAGTATTTTTAACATTTAACAAGCATATACACTAACTGATGATATTGTTCAAATACTGATTCTGATTTAGTAGGTCCTGGTGGAGCCAGAGCTATGACTGTGTGACAAGCTCCCTCATGCTGCCCTCTTGGCATTCAATCAATGCTCTTCAGGTATAGAAGCAACAGAAACCAGTGACAGAATTAAATGAAGAAAATAGTCACGCTTCACCCTACTACACACACACACACACACACATTAAATGGTTTAGAAAAAAATTATTCCATTTGAACACTATATATTTGTTATGTGTTTTATTTCAATAACATCATATCTCAAATAGCTATTAGAAAATGTGTTTTCAATAATTTCGTTAAATGATATTCTTCAAACATCTCAGTTGTTAAGAAGGGCTTAATTTTAGAGCAGAAAGAGAAAAAGTAATGTTGGAAGGTGGAAGAAACACATCATTTACCAAGAGAAACAGCATTCATAAAGCTAAGTAACTGGTAATTCAAAAAAGTTACACACCATACATATAAACACATTTTATTTGTCAAAGAAAAAATAGGAAAGATTGAACTGGAATAGATATTATGAAAAAAAAACATGTTTTTTAAAGTTGAGGTGATATGACTAAATTTGAGGGACAGCAGTAATCCCTACTTCTTATAAAAATATCTGATCATATTGGTATATTTTAAAATACCTTTTACAAATTAACTTATGAAGAAATTAAATATAGATATTAAATTTAAGCATTTTCTTAGGTTATTAAGCAAAATATCTGTGATACTAGAGAACATGTTTACATTTTAAAGATAATTTCTAGTGAATGTTATCAACCATAAGTCAGGCAAGAAAAAAAAATCCTTAAATTCTCTGACTCAAGAGGTCTGAAGCTACAGAGAGATTAGCAAATCTTCAAAATGTGGCAGATGCAGATGTAATATGTATTCTGGCTTAGATTGATAGTTTTAAATGTCCAAGAGAAAACAGAAGAAATGTGATTCATTTAGTTGCTTAACTTCTCTTTGTATTTTCTCATGTCATTTTTTAAAATATTTTTTTTAGTTGTAGATGGACACAATATCATTATTTTATTTTACTTATTTTTATGTGGTACTGAGGATCGAACCCAGTGCCTCACACATATGAGGCAAGCACTCTACCATTGAGCTAAAATCCTAGCCCCTCTCATGTCATTGTTATCAGCACCATCTCCTCTCTATGTCTCTACCACTAGGTGTTCTAAAATGCTTCAATATGATCCCCCAAACAAGCAGATGCACTTAATATTTTATGGTTGTACATAGGTGTCTAGGAACTGTAAATGATCTAGGTTCTTGGAAAATTTGACTCGGCAGGGGAAGTTTGGTTTGGAGACTCAAAGCTGTGGTGGTACTCTCATGCTTGCAATCCCAGAAGAGTAGAAGGTTGGGACTTATGGACCCAATCCCTAAATGGTCAGAGGTTAGATTCTGAGTGTCCAGCAATAGCAATTTGGAGAGCATGGACAGACAGGACTGTGGGGAAGCTCCTGGCTTCCAAGTGTCTCTAAAATCCCTAAACCAGTGGTCAGAAACGTAATAGACTATCAACTGAACCACACTCTGGTGTGCAGTAGACATCTGAACCTCAGATATGTTGGTCTGATGGTATACAGTGTCATAGCACAGGGCCTAAGAATAAAAGTGTGAATGGAGTGGTGACTGTACTCAAAAACCTTAAATTCATTATTCTTAGTAGTGACAAGCAGAGGCTAAATTGTAATCCTGTCATTTCTTTCACTGTATGAGGTTCTTATTTTTCTGTAACAAATATGAAAATTTATTATCTTACAGTTCTACAGAAGTCTGACATGGATCTCACTGGGCAAAAGTCACAGTGTCATCAGGACTGGGTTCCTTTTTTGGAGACTGAAGAGTGGAATGTGTTCCTTTGTTTTAACAGCTTCCAGAGAGCACTTCTATTTATTATGCCTGGCCCCCTTTCAACATCTTTGAAAACAGAAATGTTGTTTCTTTCTGCCCTTTCTTCTATATTCACAGCTCCATCTGACTGACAATGGTTGAGGACATTTTTCCACTTTTTAAGGGCCTGTGTGGTTAGATTAGGCCCACAGGGATGATTCAGGCTAATTTCATCATCTCTAAATTCTTAGCTTAATCACATCTACAAAGCCTTCACAAATTCCGAGGATTAAGACCAAAATATCTGTGTGGGGCTATTATTATGCCTACCACACCCATTTTATAATTTTCATGTCCTTCTAAAACTTGATAAGGATCATTTAGAGATTTCTTTGAAATCTCTCTTCTTAATCAACTCAGAGGCCCTCATCTCTAATGAATAGTTACAAGCCTCAGCAAAACTGCCAATTCGATTATTATGGTAGGGCTTCATTACAGCCCTGTTATAAACATATCACACAGTATTTATCTATCCACCTATAAAAGTGAGCATTAAAAAGTAGGATAATTCTATCATTTCTCTTTAGTATGCATCTTTGTTTTATCAGACCTCTAAGAGATTCTAAAATGGAAAAAAAAATGGAAAGGACACTATCAGCATTATATAAAAAGACATTGAGCATAAAAGATAAAGAGATTCAGGATTAACCAAGGAGATGAAGACTGTCCCAAATAATTCGAGGCCTATATATGCTTTGCTTGTTTACTGACCAGGTGAGGAGTTTTAATTTTGTGTTATTGCCATGTGATCTGATGGCTGTTGTAAGTAAATGATTCTGTCTGTTGTACATAGAATAGGGTTAGAGGGAGAAGAGAAAAAGTGGAGAAACTAGAGCATAGATCACTTGGTATGACAGGTATAGATGGACAGTTTTGATTTATATTTCTGAATTATTATAGAGAAAGAATATCTAATGTCTTAAGTAGGATTGACTTTGCTTGAGTATCGTGTAGATGATGGGTGAGTTTGGGGCTCATTTAAATTACAGTGATCAAAAAGAGGAGACAGGATAAGCAAAAGAGATGGCCAAATGGCCAGTATAGAAAAATGCCAAGAGCAAAAGTCTTCAGGTAGGAGGAAGGCATCCACAGCAAGTATACTGCTGAGACCAGGGACGCACATTGAGAACCAGTCACCACATTTGGCAATTTGAGGACCTCACTGTGTGACAACAGCTGCTTTGGTGGAATCTGTAAAACCAAATTCCAACTGAAACTTGAAGAAAAGAGAATGCAAGATAATTATGTGGCCATGGTGATAATGAATCATACAAAAACACTTCCAGAGTATTCTTTTGAAAAATGCAAACAGCGGCGGATATAAGACCACTATTTTACTTTTCTTTCTCAGTCTTTTCCTTAGAAGTCTGTCAGTCTGCTCTCCTCTCACCTTTCACACCAAGGTGAGATGATAGCCTTGAAGTGTAACCTCAGATGAGTTATTAACGTCTCCACCTTTACAGTCCCCATCTTTGAAATGGGGAATAAAAAGAGTTACTAATATAATGTTGTTGAGATGAAATTGAAGAATATGTTATAAAATTCTTGGAACAGAACCTCATATCATTAATGCTTTATTTTTTCTATAATTATTAGTATTATCACCATTCAAAATACTACAAACATGTACTTCTCCTGTTTCCAGGGTAAGGGAGATCCCATTCTAGGAACATAGTCAAAAGTATATCCTTACTCTTCCTTGTAGAGGAAAAAAAAATGTTTTGTTTTTTTTTTTTTTTTCTAAAACAGGAAGAAAAAAAAACTAAATATTACTGAATTTTTTGCCCCAGTTCATAAAATTTCATATGTATCTATGATTTTTAAAAAATAAAGCTAGCTGCTTCAATATATGTATTTTAAGCTCACTTCTAAACTTTTGTACATGATCAAGCTTGTTTCTACCAGGTAATTTAACAACAAGAGTAGCTGCTGTTCACTGAGAGCCCACTTTGTGTCAAAAGCTGGTTAGGCAGCTTACATATATTGCTTTCTTTAATATCCACTCCACTTTTTCTAAATAATTCCATTTGTTCAGATGAAGAAACTGAAGTTTAGGGTAGTTTATTAATTTTTCTAAGGCCACTAGAAGAGTACAGAATAAAACAAGGTTTAATGGACCCTATAGTTCTCTTTTTTTACACTGCACCAAAATGGCTCACCTGTGAAATGCATAGCTCTAAAATGTCTATTGGACTCCTTTTATGTACAATGACCTTCAATTACAGTAAGCTTGTTGGGGCTTGAAACATAATCCCTATTATACAAATTGGGATACAAAAACTCTGATAGATCATGGTCTTTTGTTCAAGGATACATTATTTGAAGGGTTTGAAGCAGGATTTTAAGTTAGGTTTTCAGACTGCAGGTCAGATCTCTTCCTGCTTTATCAGCAAGCCTCCTAGAAGAGGGTTTGGTTGTATTCATGTTAAAAATGAAAGACTGACTATAGAATCAAACCAATTATTTTCATTTTAATTTCAGCATTATTATTTCTTTATTAAAGTAACTCATTATAAAGCTGAAATTTGAAATAAAAGAAATTTAAATTACAAATTTCAATTTCAGGGTTAATTATACATTATGTTAGCCCGTGATACTCGAAACTTTCAATCCAACTATTTCTATTTGACTTCTGTTTAAAATATGATCCTTGTATCCTGTTATATCCTCTTGGCAAAATAATGAATCCATTTTAAAGTACCTTTTCCCTTGACTTTTGTATGCAAAGGTCAAACCTAATTACCTCTCATATTTGTGATTCCAAGGAATCAGTCACTGGACCACTCCAGAGACTCATTTCAATGAACAGTATTTTTATTTGATATGTATTCTGAAATAATATTGTTCCTCTCCTATTTTCCTTCTGTTATATCAGAGTCTTCACTAACCTCATATATTTTAACATTAATCATACTCATCCTTTCTTATAACTGGAATCTAGATGCAAATCTTATTCCACATTCAAGACAGCTCACACTCAAAGAGTTTCAGCATAACACAGATTAGATTCTTGATATTCATAGCACTGTCTTTGCTATTCTGAAATCTCAAAGAAATGAAAATTTCTTAGAAAGAGTCTTTACAAGTAAACTCCTGGGGATTTTTTAAGAGACCTCAGAGGTTGCAATTATTACTTCATAAAAATTACATATATCTATAACTTACTTGTCCTCTTCAAAGCAAATTTTGTACTAGTCTCTATGCAAAATGGCAGTGACATCGCACAATCCAAAGCAGTCTGTCTTCCTTCAACATCTTTCTAAAATATGTGACATATTTTGCCTTTTAATGTCCTTGGAAGACAATGGCAATTGAGGACAGTATTTCATAACCTGTAATAAAATCACCTAATATTATTGAATAGTTATTACATGTCAGACATTTTGTGAGTTTTTTAAACTGAGTTATTTAATGATTATGGCAACATTATTTCTTAGGTATTATATTCCCTCCATTTTTGCAGATGGATTAACTGAGGCACTAGAGGCCAAGAAGCTTCCCCAAAGTTCTTAAGCAGTTGAATTGAGTATGAATGTCAAGTCAATCCAGTGAACAAGAAATTAACAAGTACTTTATGTTTCCTCAAATGGGCAATGATCAGATCATAAAGCAATCAGAATTTTAAGTTTCTGAAATCTATGGCAGAGTGATCATTGGGTAAGACCTTACTATTACTTCTTTGGCAAGAGTGTTTTGAGGCTCAAATAAAATTTACTTGAAAGTAAATTTTAAAACAGAACACAGTTTTTAATGCCAGCCAAACTTAAAATAATAGATTCTTTCATCAAAGCCATTCTTTATTTTTTGAAATGTCATTATCAAGTTCAGTGTTTTTATTCCACTTGTTTTTAATCCAAGCTGATTTTGAACATTTTGAACAAAAAATTGCTTGAAGGTTTATACTGTGCTTTCAAAATAGAGTTAGTTATTTCCCTATGAATATCTGCATTTAAAAAAAAAATAGATTGTTGAATGAAAGGGTTATTAAAGTAGATAAAGAAAAATCAAAGCAATACAAAAAGAAATCAAAAGATGTCTATGAAAAGAATATAGTTACAATTATTAATTAGTTGTAAATTCCAAGCTTTTGGGCAATACAGAGTAATATAATTTATTTTGTGTGGTAGAGGAAAGTACACCATTTTTAAGGGCAAAAACAGTTTTAAAGCAATAAATTCCAAAATGAATTTGTCATATGGCATCTACCTTATGAATAATGAGTTGCAAAATAAATATCTTTCATTTTTACTTTGAAGGGTATTGTGTATAGAGAGTCACTGCTCAAATTCTAGACTGTACTTTTGTGGACTGTTATGAGGCATAGATTCAGTGGAAGTGGGGGTTCAATAGTCTCATTTCTTGTGATCTGATTGAGACAAAGCTAAGCTTTAACAATCTAGTGACACTGTGTAGTATGTCCATTATTTGAAAAACACTAAGTTATAAACTTCTGTATATACTTCTTTAACACAACAAACTTAAAAAAGTATGATTTATCTCTTGTAGAGAATGCAAAAATATTAGGTGGCACATTCAGGTTAAGTTATGAATTGATCCAGGGAGGGCTGTCTTCAAAACCATTATCTTTCTACAACATTGTTTTACCCTTTCTGAAAAGACAAAAAAGTTAAAATTCAAGAGATGCTAGAACCAAGTTTGGAAGCATTAATGGAACTCAACTTGGTGGAAAGAGAGGGAAAGTACACTCCAGACAAAGAAAAGAAATCACAAAACTTCAAGACATGAGAGACTGACTCTCACTCATGGACCTATACATTATATTAGTGGAACATGATTTGACTTTCATCCTGGAATCAGATCAGGCATGAAGTTAATCATCCTCAAGAAAAAAAAAAAAAAACTTGATTGTATTTTACAAGTTATGGGGGAGGATGATAAATTTTGTGAATTGTATGAGAAGTAAGAAAGAAATGGAGTTAGAGATAGAAAGGCAAAGAGGGATGGGGAGAAAGGGAGAGGAAGAAAGAAAGGAGAAGAAGAGAAAGAAATACTGGTAGGATTAATAACCTAGCCAAGTCATCATCCTCTTTTAATATTTAATGATGTCAATCCTACTCCCCATTTTTAAAATTTATTTATTTAATTTATTTTGAATACTGGAGATTTAACCTAGAAGTACTTTACCATTGAGCTACATCCCCAGTCTTTTTTGGTTTTAATCTTAAGACAGAGTCGCACTATTATGTTTATGACCTCACTAAATTGCTGAGGCTGGCTTTGAACATGTGATCCTCCTGTCTCAATCTCTGGAGGTACAAGTGTTACAAGTATGCACCAGCACACCTGGCTACCTACTTTCCGCCTAAGTGCCACAGTGGAGATATCAGCTTGTACAATTGCAGAGGACATTTGTAAGATGAATACCATAGTTGAATAAGGTATTCAAATAATTTTAGAATAAAAGCAATAAAAAAGGTAAAACTGAGTTCAAAACATAAAAGAAAAGAATGAGAAATCAGGCAGTGGATGATGCACTGAATTCATGGTAGTAAGGTATGAGTGGGGTCAGAGTTCCTGACCAGACAGGTAAACCTTGAATACACCACTGAGAACACTGTGTTTAGGACAAACAAATTCTAAACGGAAGCTCCAGCATCCCTTCCCCAAACTTTGCTCCCAAGTGTACCATCACCTTGGAATGTCTTGGAATGTAAGCAAATCTTCACTGGGGAGGGGAGGAAGAGGACCAAATGCTCTCAAAAAAGGAGAAATTCTTATTTTGATGGAATCTAAGGGATAGAGTTACCAAACATGTTTTCTATTCAAAAATTGTTGACAAGGAAAGGCAAAATTATAGGTATAAGTATCCTCCAATATTTTCAGAGTATTACCTCCTAATAATCACACAAATGCGCACCAAAAAAAAAATTCTGTGTAATAAATTCTGAGTTGTGTTCATGGAAATCAGTTGCTAATTGATATTAGTATTACCCATAATAACAATATAAGTTTGGACAAAGAAGTAGATTGTTAAAAAAGCATCCAAGTCCTTTATTGATTTATAGATAGGAAAATTCCACAATTCAAATTTGATAAATTTGAAGGGAAATGATAAAATCCAAGAACAAAGAGTTCTAATTCTTTTAATTTTTTTAAGAAAAAAAAGAAGAAACAGAAAGAATAAACTAAATAATAACCATAAAATAAGATTTAAATTGCACACACACAAAAAACAGAAAGTTGAATTTTAAGCATCCCCACCTCCAAAAATATACATATTTACTTTAGTGTTTATTGTATCAGGCTGAAGTATTTAAGGAAAGTTATAATATGTAATTTATGAAAAAAATGAGATTTGGGATTAATAGAATTAATTAAAAAATTAATTAAATTAAAAAAAAATTTGGTGCGCATTTGTGTGATTATTAGGAGGTAACCATGTCACTACATAGTGAAGCAAATATTGTAAAATAGTGCTAGGAATATCAAGGTTAGTTACATAAGCTTTAGCTAATACTTCTTTCAACATATAGATGGTTGCAAAATTGCTTATGTCATGTTGGAAAAAAAAATAAGTAAACAAAACTGTCAAGTGGTGATGACAACATCTGTCACCCTGTTTGCTGCCCTACAGTCGTTCTGAGGCATTGTCTACTCATGGAATGAGGATATTGGGGCCTATACTTCTGCCAAAGTCCACCTGTTATGTCAGTGCTCTGTCTATTTTGTTTGCTTCAGATTAGTTTCTTTGACCATGAGAA
The DNA here is from genome assembly GCF_047511675.1 of Marmota flaviventris. NCBI lineage: Eukaryota > Metazoa > Chordata > Mammalia > Rodentia > Sciuridae > Marmota > Marmota flaviventris. The sequence goes on along the minus strand of NC_092501.1, from coordinate 109,344,887 downwards.
TTGCATACTCAGTGTAGTATTCATTACATATCACAGCTATGATGACACCTTAAGGAGAAACTATGGACTTTGACAATGGCAATGATTGTAGATATACTAGTAGAAAACCAGAATCTGAGAGGAGCCATATGAGGATCCAAGAGATTAGCCTCAAAAGCATTCTTGTTACACACTTTTGAAGACTCTCAGGTTATGTTTTGCTTTGTTTTGAGAAATCAGATGGTATCCAGAATTCCTGAAAAGTAAAGCAAATAGTCATAAAATGACTGTTTATGATTGTAAATATGTCTCCTTGCCACAGCTTATTTCTATAAAAAAAACTTACTTAAAATAACTGTGGAGTTGGAAGAGTGCGTGCAGTTCTGTTTTTTAAGAGTCTGCAGTAGGCAGTGAGATAATGCACTACAGATAAGAGATGACATTGGATTCAGCTACTTTCAAACTGAGGCTAAAGTGAGTAACAGGCAATGTAATGGAAAAAGTAAGAAATTTTAACTGAGTGAGCTGGGTATTAGATGCCACAGTGCACAGAACTGGAAAGGAAATCAGATGGGAAACTCTATATAAGAAGAATAATCACCCAGAGTAGACTTGGGCTAGAAATATTGACAGAATATGACATATTTATACATGTTTTCCTCTTGGATATGTATTAGAGTAGACATTGTAGAAAACAGTATGAAGTCTCCAGAAAAAAAAAAAAAAAGAGTCACCATATGATCTATCAGCAGCCCTTCTGGACATACATCAAATGGAAATGGAATCTATATGCTGAAGAGACATCTGCACTCCCACATTCATAGCCACACTATTCACAGTAGTCGAGCAATAGACACAACCAAAATGCACACTAACTTAGCAGAATGGATATAGAAAATGTAGCACATGGAAAACTATTCACTGATAAACAGGGTAGGACCCTGTCACCTGCAACAACATGGATGGAACTGGAGATCATTATGTGAAATAAGCCAGGAACAGAAAGGTAAATACCACATGCTTTCACTCTTGTGGGATATAAAAGTGTGTCTTTTAAAAGTCGAGAGTAGAATGGTGATTACCAGGAGCTATAGTCCACAGGGAGACAGACAGATGACACAAAAGTTATATAGAGAAGGAAGTTCTAGTGTGCTCTTGCATAATAGAGTGCTGATTATGATAAGGTACTGTGTATTTACAAAAAAAAAAAAAGAAGAAGCAGTATTTTGAATATTTTCACCATAAAAAATGACAAATATTTGAGAAGATATATATGTTGTCCCAGATTTGAATATATACATGTGCCAAAATATTACATGGTACATATAAATAAGTTTTCATGTTCTTTTGTTTGAGCTTAATGTTTTAAATAAAAATTAAAAAATAAACATTTCCATTAAAGCATAAGCTTCACGAATGTTTTTCTACTGTATCTTCTTCTCTGTATTTCTAGAACTAGTCACACTGCTTAAAATTTGTGGTAGATTTGCAATCAAAATAGTGAATCCTTAACACTTCAGGGCTCTTTCTCATACAAGTCATTTCTAAGGCCTTGGGAGGGGTCCCACACAGTGTGTTCACAGCCCATATGTTTTGGTTAAGCATTAGTCAGATTTTTAATTGTTTCATTTGTAGTATTGTATTAAATACAGCCTTAAAAAATTATATGAGGTCAAGCTCCTACACATATGGATCACTGCCTAAGTTATAGTAGATAATTAATATTTGTGAGACCAAATAATGAACAAAATAGGGATTAGTAAGATTTATTAGCAACTTTAGAACTATTTCTAATACTTGAGGCATGCAAATGTTGTATACATAAATGTCTTTAAAAAGGATATATATATATATATATATATATATATATATATATATATATATATATATATATACCTTAAAATATATGTAAAAGTAAAAAAATATACATTAATGTTTGGAGAAAGTTTGCAAGGGAAGTGAGAAACAAACAAAAAAGAGAAATAAATGCTTTAACCACCTCACTCCAAAAACAATTTTTACATGAAAGCCCATATTTTTAAATAAATAAACGAGTCTGAAAATATTGAGCTTTTTTTTAAAGCGAAATATGCAATGGGACATACATATTTTATTTTCTCTAATAGCTATCAAGAACAGCCTTAGGCAACTAGTTTTAATTCCTAAACAGATTTGAGAGGAAAGTGGGTGGCCACGAGAGAAATAAAATACTGATACATAAGAATTTCAAAATATTTCTATAAAACCAAAGAGGCTATGATAATTGAGTAAGCCAGTAAAATAATTAGGATGCCTTTGGAAAGGTTTTTGAACAAATTAGTAGGCATTCCATAAATGTTTGTCAGTAATGAGATGAAGAAACAGAGGAAACATGTTTGAAAATCTCCATTAAATGTTAATTTTTATTTTTAAATAAAGAGAAAAGAAGGATAAGATAAAGTTGTATTCTTAATCCTATTTGTAATGGTCATGTTAAGAGAAGCAGCATTAGGCATATTAATGTGTTTGCTTCTCCTCTAATTTACCATTCCCTTCCTTCTTTAATGAGATCTGCTCTACAGCCCATAAAATAATTGTTATGGTAAACTGACTTTTTAAAATTAGCTACACACCAGTTGGTCCAGAAACCTATTCCTCTAGACCATTCATGCACAAAATACCTTTGTGTGAAACTCTTTCCAAATGTGTAATGATTGGAGTTAGTCCAGAAGTTTGCCTGCAGAGTCTCTCTGCTTGACTGTCAGTGGGTGCAGCCTTACAATTTCCTTTCCTCAGAAGCATTACCATGAGACTCTGTCATGAAAGCATGCTCAGGCCACTTTCAGGCACTGAAAACAGTCAATCGGATTACTTTCCAAAGAACTTGTTTTCTCTAACCTGCAGAGGTGCTACCTTGACCCAGCTTCAGCGTATTCCACAGTGTTAGAGAATGAAGCTGCTCAAAGACTCTCAGGGGAGCTGGAGCGAAATTTACATGGCAACATGCAGACTGTTCTTAGACCCATCAGCTCATTGTGTCATAATCTTGCCAAATGTTTTCCCTACATTACTTCTCACACTGTGATTGTTATTCCACCACAGTGGCTCCTGATGGAAGAAGGCAGGCTGAGTCAGGAGTGCTTGGCCCCATCCTTTCCTCAAGAGTATCAGGTAGACAGGTCTGTAAAATACCCCAGCTCACAAGCAGGTGGACATAGTGTAGCACTAATAGTTATCCAAAGAAACTGTTTCAAAGTAATGTGGAGAATGAAGGTTGAGATGGATCATGTAGGCTCATCACTCCTTGCTAGCACTCCCCTAAAACAAAGAGGCTAGCAGAGATGAATATGCTCTAAAAAAGTTAATGATTAACACAAATATTTTTGAAGTGTTCCCATTTGTGTTCATGAAAGTATCGTGCATATGTGGAAGAAAAATTAAGCCTTGCTTTAGAACAATTAATAACAATATCTTTTGTAATACTCAAAAACTCTAAGGAAAAATAACTGAAATTATCAAAGGAGGTTTTAGCATTACTTAGCATATTTCATTATTCTACTGAATCATATTTACCCCTCTCCTTTTTTCTTTTCTTGAGAAAATGATACTTTATTGTGCAAAAGAAGATTATGAGTTCCTCTAATAACACTGACAAATAAATCATCTTTAAGTTTATTTTATTTTTGTCATTTGAATTGAGAGCATTAATTAATTTTAAATATGTATTAAAAACCTTCTAAATACAGGCTTTGTATTGGATGCTAGAAACTTAATAGTGACCAAACTTGGTATACATTCTAAGTTCTCACATGCATATGCTACTTATTTAAATGAATTCTCCATATAGACAGAACTGAGGAACTATTAACTTTGTCATTATTTTGTATGGATCAAATGTTTAATAAACAATTAAGATATTTTTCTGGGATCAATAAACATTTGTGTTTAAATGTATCACCTCAGGGAAAGATTTGATATTATCACCTAAAACACTATAAATATCAATTCAAGAAGACAATCTGAAGTGTTTGGGAGATCAAAGCATAGAACTGCAAAAAAAATTTTGAGGGGCAAAACATAATTTTCTGCTATATTTTCCAGTATACAACAGAGAAGACAATGAGCTAAGATGTGTGTGTGTGTGTGTGTGTGTGTGTGTGTGTGGCCAGGTGGGGTGGGGAGAAGATATAGAGGAGAAAGTGAGATAAAGTATAAAGTATAAGTCAGATCAACACTTGTATATTTTTAAAGAGTAAGGAAGGGTACAAGCAAGGAAGTAAGAAATGGTTGAAGCAAGGTGTAACTTTTATAGGTATACCAGGCATTTTCTATTGACTTTGTCCAGTGGTCTAGAACAGGGAACCAACATTGTAATGCAGAGCCTTCTGTTGCAAAATAGTAACTACAGAGGTGAATAGAGTCAGATGCAAATGCTAAAATTCATGACTAACTAGCAGTATTTTGAAGATTGAGATAGATAACAATTTATAATTTCCAAGTATTCAAAATTTTGTAAAGTAGGTCATCTGAAAATACAACTTTTGAACAATCCGAAATTGTAATTACAGCTTTCTGAGCAATAAAAATGATTATCAATGGCACATGCTAGGCCTAAAGGGATGTAGAAAAGACAATCTCCCCTTTATCAATGGATCATAGAGTTGCACATACCTGAATGAAAAAAATTCATAAGGCCTCACTCAATTTTTCAGATTTTTCACTAACGCAAAAAAAAAAAAAAAAGACAGGATTCAAGTTTAATGAGAGAAGGGAGGGCGGATTACAAAGATGTAAATAAGATCACATATTTTAACACAGAGCCTGGCCTCCTGCCTTGATTTAATCACAGGAGAGCCCATCCTCACCAACTAGAATCTCAGAATATTTATTCACCCAAAACACAGCTGTGTCCTCCTCCAGCCTTTTAGGGTTAGGATCCTAATAATTCCATGCTTCCAGTGGTGTATCTTAAATCACTGACATCATAATCTGATGCTTAACCTGATTTCAGAAATCCCTCTTAGATATCTTTTAGAGATCTGTTTTTCAGATACTGTTATGGTTGGGTCTTAAATGTCTCCCCAAATCTCATGTATTTAAAGACTAGGTCTTCAGTATAGCATTGTTCATAATTTGGGCCATTAAAAGGTAATTGGCTCATAAATGCTGTGACTTCTTGAATGGATTAATTCACCAATGGATTCATAGCTTGCTGGGTTTGGTATTGGGAGTTTGGTACATAAGCAAGCTCTTTGCTTCCCAGTTGCCATGAGGCGAGTAGCTTTGCTCTACCATATACTCCCTGCCATGGTATTCTGCCTTACAACAAGACCAGAGAGATGGAGCAGAGCAATTATGGGCTGAAAGCTATGAAACCATGAGTCAAAACAAATCTTTCCTCCTTTTGTTTCTCTCAGGTATTTTGTCACAACGATGGAAAACTGACTAACACAGCACCCAAACTTATAGAACTTCCTAGAAGAGACTTCTTCAGGAAGAAATTGCTATTTAGGGTCATATTTCTTTTTATTTATTTATTTTTATTTGTTGTTTTTAGATATACATGACAGAATGGTATATTTTGACATATTATACATACATGGGTTATAACCCATTACAATTTTGATCCTATTCTTGTAGTCGAACATGATGTGGAGTTACACTGGTCATGTGTTCATATGAGTGTATGATTCATTCTACTGACTTTCCTACTCCCATTCCTCCTTCATCCCCCTTTTTCTAATCCAATGAACTTCTATACTTTCTGTTTCTACTCTTCCTTGTTATGGATTACCATTCACATTTCATAGATCTTTGTTTTATTGAGGGACAGGGGGTCTGGATTATTTCACTTAGCATGATATTCTTTATCTGTTGAAGGGCATCTAGATTTGTTCCACAGTTTGGCTATTGTGAATTGAGCTGCTATATACATTGATGTGGCTGTGTCACTGCAGTATGAAAGTAATAATATATGTTGGTGAGGATGTTGGGGAAAAGTCACACTCATACATTGCTGGTGGGACTGCAAATTGGTCTAACTACTTTGGAAAGCAATGTATAAATTCCTTAGAAAACTTGGAATGGAACTACCATGTGGCTCATTTATCCCACTCCTAGGCTTACACCAAAAGGACTTAAAATCAGCATCTACAGTGACACAGCCATATCATTGTATGTAGAGTAATATTTCTGACCAAGGTATTTGACTTCATATACTCTGAGCTAAAGCATAGCTAGTTTTCAACTAAGGTGTGGTTCCTTATAGTCAGTAGAGCCCTTCTGGGCACATGCTTCTGAAACTAAGGAACAATGGCATCATAGGATGGCAAAGGTCTGCCCTTAATTGACAAAGCAATATTCAGGGAAAGAAGAACAGTGATATCTGAGTATATATCTGCAGAACCTGATGAGTTAGAACCCAACCTTCTGAAGAAAATTCACTTCACTGCAGACTTTCATCCATGGTCCCATGGCTGTTGCGGCAGTCCTGGAAGGACTCCAGGCAAAAGCCAACAGCCTTCTCTGTTTGTTTTACCCATGGGACTCCATCTCTACTGAGTGTAAGCTCAACTTCTCTCATTTCTGCATCCAACATCCCTGAGTATATCTAAAGGATGAGGTCTTTTGTCCTTTGTGTCATAGAAAAGGCCAAAATCACTTTAGTAGCAATGTCCAACTAGAAAAGATGACTGAAATTGGCAAGCAATCTCAATTCACTAGCAGCCAAAAGAAAGGTAGAAACACATGTGTGTGCAACAGTCACAACAAAATTTTGAGGACCTAGAGGTATGCCCCACATATACTCAATAATTACCACATGAGGTCGATGGAGGAGGCCAACTCTCATCATAGGAAATAGCATATGTGCAAAAGCCAGTACATACTCAACACAGAAAATCATAAGTGAAAAAAAGTGTAAAAACTAAAGATGGAAATCATCCTCTGAACTTGAGTGAGTTTGTATAGCATGAGCAAACAGCAGGTCTCTCAAAGTAAGCAGTTGTAGGGAAAGTCATTCAATAAGAGCTCAATGCAAACACACCTGGATTTTCAAATTGCATTTTCATAATCAAAGGAGGTGAAAAGAAGAATGTGTTGTCAGAAGTGAAATTTCTGATGGATCTCAAGAACATCAATGACACATGTCAAAGCCTGAAGACAACATTTCTCTACCCATCCAAGTTAAGGAGAGAAGTGTGCTGTCTTTCTCCATAGTGCTTGGCTCTGCAGAAAATGATACACAAATGAAAACATGTTACTCTAGATGCAGAGACAGCACATATTAATATGCTTGTCTTTAAGTATTAAAAAGAAATCTGTGATGTATGTGAATAAAATCCAAGAGTTCATTAGAATTAAAATAGATGTAGGATGTATCCAGTTTTCTGAATTCTGATGAATTTGATACCAGCTGACATTACTGAGAAATACAAGTGGATGATGAGCCTGAAGGAACTCTGAGATTTATAAAGGTCTCCTTTCTATGAAGGCAAAATAACCCTGTCAGGATCGAGCAGACACTCATAATTCAGATGTGGAATGATGACTATGTTGCCTAACAAGTTGTTCTGGTCTTTATCTGCTAAAGAAGACCAGTGACATTGATATGTACCTGGACTATGAATTGGGTGGGGTTTCCTTTTATACTCTGAATGACAGTTCCACATATATTCTACACTGACAAGTTTTCTGAAGCCTTAATTCTGTATTGAAATCAAAACAGTGATGTAGTTTTATTTTGTTCCTTGTGATTTTTTATGTACATATAGAATATTAAACAATCATCAATTCATTTAGAAAAAAAATTAAATTCTACAAATTAGAGCCATAAGAATTATTTATTTATTTTTTTCTTCTCTTTTTGTTGTTGTTGTTGTTGCTTTCATTCTGTTCCACTAGCAGTGGAGATGTAGAAACTAAGAGATGTGTTGATTAGAAACTGTCTGGAATTCTAAGATTAAAGTATAAAGAAGTTATTTCACAATATCAATAAAGACATTGTGTGGGCATTTTACATCATTATCAACAACAAAACCTTCAAAAACTTAAGCAGTAAATAATGAAGTTCAATTAGTAGTAAGGACCAGTATTTTGTTTTAAGCAAAATGGAGTATGGGAAATATCATAGGAAAAAAATGTAGCAAATAGAGTGTACCAAAAGTAGCATTTGATAAAATTTAATTTGTATATCCCAATATATGTGGTAAATTACAACATAATATATATGGCTTATTGTGGGCTGGATTCAAATGAGGTGGAGATTAATTGGTAAAGAAATGAAAGTGGAGAAATTGGGACTATGCCCTACCATATATTCTCTTTCAGGCTACATCTTAAGATATTTTTCTTTATCCAGTGTTTCATTAAAGTTGCTTTTATCTGATTTCACCTACATAAAACATTGGAAGAGAAATATGGAAAACTGTTTTTAAAATATATGACTCTCAAGGGATAATACTGCCAAATAAACTAGATCCGTTTCAATTTTTAGTTTCTAAAACTCCATATTAGAGGAAATGTTAAAAAAAAATTAAAACCCGATGAAAATGTCGCTGTTTCAACAGCATTCATATTATTGGGTTTCAGCTAATCATGTTACTAAACCTTTAAACTCCTGACATATAAACACTCCATGATTAAAAATTTAAAATAGCTTTTAAAAGTAGAACTCAAATGAGTCAGACTGTTTTTTACTTTATCAGCTTCAGGCAATGAAAGAATTTGCTGTGTCTCAATGAGACATTTGAAATTTTCCTTATTTAAATTGTCCCAACTTCAAAGCATTCAAAATACAAATCCATCTTCTTTTGGCAGTCTCAATGTCAAAAAGTTATCAAGGGAACAAAGCCCACCTTCAGCTTAATAAAATGATACTTTTTACAAAAGACATTTCCATTATCTTCAGCGGAACTAAACTCTATAAACAATCACCACAATACTGAATTCAAATCACTCTATTTATAAAAATTGTCAAAAATAAGGAATATTAAAACCTCCAAAGAGACATAAAATCAGAATACTCAACTCATTCTTAACAATGCATCCACAAAAATTCAAGATAAAACCACAAAAACTAAGGAAATAATAGAAAGAGATTGACAATTCTGTCTTTTATTTCCTCCCCTTCCTCACATAATAAAGTATCATCACACATACTTTTCTCAGCTTGAATCTTGATTTCATGCTTAGAAAAAGGAACTTTGAAAACTTACATGTAATTTACTTGCAATGTGGGTAGTGGGGTCAAAGAGATTAAAACAAATATTTATTTTTAGATTAAATATTATTATTAGCTAATAGTAAATGAGTTTATTTTCTTGATCCAAGATGTTAATTTAGTTTAAACTAGATAGTTTTCCGATGTTGGACAAATTATTTAAATTCTCTGAACCTGTTTTTACCTCTGTGATATGGGATAATAGTACCAAAACACAAGGTAGTTGTAAAGATTCAATAGATCAGTATATATAAACAACTTAGTATAGTAGCTGGCATATAGGAAGAGCTCAACAAATTTTCTATGATTTACAATGATTATTATTTTCTTAATTTTGCCATCTTCACATCCTGATGACTTCCCAGTGAAATGGTAAGGATTAATGAGGTAAGATTCAAGCAGTCTCCTTAGAAAAAAGTTAGGTAAAACAGTAGATCCATGAGAGCCTTGAGCCCACTTTGGTACACTGGTCAACTGTCTTATAGAAGATATTAATGAGAAAGATGGCATGTGTTAATCAAAAAAAAATTGAGCTTATTCATCTATGTTTATAGAAACTGAGAGGGATAAAATACACCACAAACAAAAAAAATAAAACAAAAATGTTCCTTTGTATTCTCTTTGTTTCTGTTTCTTATGAATTTTCCTTTTAAAAAAACAAACAAACAAACACAACTATAAAGGCTCTTCTGAGCAAAAGTACTATTTTCCCCCTTTGATATAATAGATGAAAAACAAATTTACAGTACCAGTTTGCTATGACAAGAGAAAACCCTTCAATTCTATCAGTATCAACCACTCAACCACCACTTGTCTCTCTTGTCTGTTTTGTCTTATTCTAAGGTTTTTAATTGACTGACAGAAACTCAAGGGTTCCAATAGAAAAAGAAGGCAATGTGGAGTGGTTCAGGCATAATAATCATTGAGGTAGAGAGAAACAAAGGAAGAGATCATGCTACAAAGAAAAGAGTAAAAGCCACATGACAGAAATCAAACACTGTGGGACACTATGAAGGCAGTTGTAAGAGGAAAGTTCATTACATTGAGCTCATTCACTAAAAGAATAGAAAATAGCCAAATAAATAAGCTAATATTACATCTCAAAGCCCTAAAAAAAAAAGAACAAATCAACACCAAAAGCAGTAGAAGACAGGAAATAATTGAAATCAATGAAACTGAAACAAAATAATTCAAAAAATTGACCAAAAATAAGTTGATTTTTGAAAATATAAATAAAATTAAAAAAAAACTTTAGCCATGCTAATGAAGAGAAAGAGAAAACTCAAATTACTAAAATTTATGATGAAAAAGTAAGTATCACAACAGACACTTCTGAAATACACACAATAATCAGAAACTATTTTGAAAATTTATACTCTAATGAAATTGAAAATCTCGAAGACATCACAAATAGATAGTGCACGATTAAGTGGGGTTTATCCCAGGGATTCAAGATTGATTCAACATATGGAAATCAATAAAGGTAACTCATCACATAAATAGACTTAAAGACAAGAATCAAATTAATTTCTCAATAGATGCAGAAAAACATTTCAAAAAATACAATACCCATTGAAGTTCAAAACACTAGAAAATCTACAGACAGTAGGAACATACCTCAACCTTATAAAAGCTATATATGCTATACCTAAAACTAACATTATTCAAAATGGAAACAAAATGAACACTCCCTTAAAAACTGGAAAAAGTTTGCCCTCTTTCACCACTTCTATTCAACATAATCCTTGAAACTAGCCAGAGCAATTAGACAAAAGAAAGTTATTAATACAAATAGGAAAAGAAACCATATAGAAGCTGGGTAAGGGCTTTGACTGAAAGGTACAAAGAGATTCTCTAAAGTCTTCTAATCTTAAATCTTGTATTTAGGTGAAATAGTTACAGATCTGAGTCTTAATATGTGTTTCTGTGATTGTATGAAGTGTGCAATATCTTCATCGCATAATTTCTCATTTAATATTGTTACTGTTTATATATGAGGTATCCCCATGTAAGCTCAAGCTCACGTGATAGAAAATTCAAGAATGCTTAAAGGTGAAATGATTAGATTTTGAGAGCTATAACGTGATCACTTGATTAATCCATTGATGAATTGATAATGTGAATGGTTTACTGGGTGGTAACTATAGGCAATTTGGGGTTTGTGGCTAGAAAAAGTAGGTCACAGGGTGCATGCCCTTGGAGAATAGATATCTTGTCCCTGGCTTCTCTCTTTCATTATCTTTGCTTCATGACTCTCATGAGCTAAGTAGCTTTCCTCATTCATGCCCTTCTGCCACATCATTTTGCCTTACCTTGGACCCAGAGCAAAGGAGTCAGCTGACCATGGATGAGATCTCTGAAACCATGAAGCCATATAAACTTTTTCTCCTCTAATCTGTTCTTGTCAGATATTTTGATCATAGTGACACAAGCCAACTATGGTAATTACAGTAGAAACCTCAAAAGATTGATACATTGATCATCTCTACTATAGAGGCATATAATTTGAGGTCTCAAAGATTGATTTGCTATTCATAATTCATTCAGAGTCTGAATGCATTTTTTAAAAATTCAGACATCTACTATGTCATACTACCTTCTATATATGCTCATCTATTGAGTGTAAATAGTATTATTTTTCATGTGATATCCCTTGTAGTTTTACACATGAAGATTTAATTTTGCATAAAATTGAGAACTAAATAAATTATGACTTTTACTAGTATTTTCTGAATGACTGCATGGTGGAAAACAAACTAGACAAACATGGTATTCAAGTTGATGATCAAGGAGGAGACACAAAATATAAGTATAAAAATTTTTCTAATTTTTGATTTTTTGTCTTCTTTGTGAGCTATTAGGATTTAAGTGTTACTGTGTACCAAGCTAGATGACTTTATGTATTGTTTTACTTAATCCCAATATGAAAATTAAGTATCCTGTTCCTTATTTTACAGATGAGGAAATGAGCATCATTATTGTATCCTTGTGCCAATTTATTCTCCTTCCTGCAATGAATAAAAATGACCTATTTCAACACATCCTCTCCAGTACTAAGCACTTGTCTTTTAATATGTGCTAATTTGATAGCTTAAAAATTGTCTCTCATTGTTTTTGTTAAGGCTTTTATTCTCTAATGAGAATGAAAATGTGTTGGTAAATCAGCAAAGATTTATAGGCACAGCTATTATTTATTTGTTATTATGCATAGCATAGAGGATTAAAAAAAAGACAAAGCTACTGTTTCCAAAATAATAGAGATGAAAGGGAAAAGTTTATGAGCATCACAGGTGAGGGGAGATAGAAACATCTTCCTTATGGTATAGTCTCCTCTAATTTGGACAGGGGGGGGTATGGTTTTTGAATGTCAACAGGGAGAGGAAAGGACATTATGAATTGCTATACGATTGCTTCTTTTTAAAATAAGGATTCTAGCTTAAATAAAATAAACTTATTTTACTCTTTGTATACACCTTTCTGTTCAGCTGTTTACAGCTTTCATAACTCAAAGACTAAAATTTAAGATAAACTTTGAGGTCTCAAAGATTCTAATTTTAAGAGCAAACAATGGTTTTCACAGTGAGGCAAGTATTGATCCTATTATATCTATATTTTTAAATTTATTTTTTATTTATATATGACAGCAACATGCATTACAATTCTTATTACACATATAGAGCACAATTATTCATATCTCTGGTTGTATATATAGCATAGTCACAATAATTCGTATCTTTTCTTTTTTCTTTTTCTTTTTCTTTTTTTTTTTTTTTTTTGGTGGTGGTGCTGGGGATTGAACCCAGGGCCTTGTGCATGCTAGGCAAGAACTCTACCAACTGAGCTATATCCCCAATCCCCAATTTGTATCTTCATACCTGTACTTTGGATAATAATGATCATCACATTCCACCATCATGAATAACCCCATGCCCCCTTCCTTCCCCTCCAACCTCTCTGCTCTATCTAGAGTTTGTCTATTCTTCCCATGCTCCCTCTTGCTTGTCTTGCATGCACAAGGTCCTGGGTTCAATCTCCAGCACCACAAAAAAACAATATCTATATTTAAACTGAACAAAGAATTGCTAATCTGAGCATAGTTTCTTTTAATGCACTTCCAAAATATATGTATATATACCACATTTCTAATGTCTTAACTTCATTCTGTCTTTTCCAGCTTTGCAGCCTCTCTAAAGCAAGTGAAATGTCATGAGCTAAGATTAATATGAAAATCAAATATAATGATAAAGACACCTAATATTCATTACACACATATAGCATATTTGTTTTTCATGAGTTTTTTCTTTGGCATGCAAAAAAGAAAAATCAACTAACTTATCCTAGCTCTTTGATTTTGCTTGCCTCTTTTTAATCTCCACAGTTGTTGAGAATTTGAGCTTTAGTTGGCCATGAGAGTGCCTCCTATCTTTCATAACCAAAGATCTGGATGATGTTGACTTAAACCATTGATTGTTAGAGAAAAAAATAAAATTGGTGTTTGCTGGGGTGGAACATAAGCTCAATATGCTTAGGACTGTGGGTAAGCACCTTACTGCTTCTCTTGTCGTCATTGAAACAAAACAGCTACATGCAATCAAGATAGCCTCCTATTAAAGAAGAAAACAAAAATAAGTTCAAGATGACCCTAAAAGCCTTGCTTTTTCATGTCTTTGGCTAGAACTTCAATACATTCCCACTCTGGTGAAATTAAAGAATATCTATTTATTTCTTAACATAATCAGATGCATAGCAAAAGGCAAAAATATATAATGTAGTTTTTGTATCAAAATCCAAGGCATCTGGGGAAAATGTATGTTAAAAAAATCACAGTAACTGATCAAATATAATCAGTTATTAAATTATATTATAAAGGAATGTGGAAAACAAATTTCATTGCAATTAAGATTGGACCAGGGTAAAATACTATAAATTTCCATATGTAAGACTATTACAAACATCATATGTTAGACACATAAACTGAAACCAAAGAAAGTTTTTCTTATTCAACTTTTTTTCATAAGTGCCCCCAATTTAATTTAATTAATATTTTAAGAAATCATGGCTTGATTCTATTATGCAGTGAAGAATTCAAAATTTATTGACCTAGTTTAGCTTCAGTAATAAAATGGACCATATGTGCCGTCAATTGAACAAAAATATTATGAGAACATATTTCTGTAACAAAGGAGGTGTTTTCTGTGCTCAACATTTTCAAAACACTTAGTATGTTTGAATTTATGACAATAAGACTTTTAGATTCTTGAGAGAAAGTTCACCCTTTGAAAATTGAACATATGGCAGAATGAAGCATATTATACTCAGAACAAAAATAATAGAAAGTTTGTCTATATTTTGAAAATCATAATTACCTGCTCTTTATATCAACATACTATAGATAAAAGAGCAAAATAATTTAAAACAAAAATGAACCTAAAACTAAAAAGGAACTTAGAAATTTTATTGAGTTTTTTAATAAAATGTTTCAAATGTCAATATATAAAATTAATGTCAAAGCATATTTATTTCTGTAGGATATATTTCTTAATTATAATTAAATGAATATGTTGTAGGAACTCTACTATCATGCAGAAATAGCTTCGGCTGTGTGTATACTACATAGGATTAAGAAAGCAGCACTAACCTTCATTTTCTATTACTGAGCATTTACTTTTAAATAAGATAACCTTTACATGATTGCCTCCTATTTTATTTTGCTTTGCTTTTGGAAATTTAAAACCCAAGGTCGTTAGTAATAAAAGAAGATATTTTAAATATTTCATACAGCTATACATAAAAGATAATATATTTTAACAGAATGGGTATGATACATTTGTAGAAATGTTAACTGTTGTGAACATTTAAATAATCAATATCAGAGAAATAGGATTTTTCAAAGAAAATAAATTGTATGTGTTGAGTTAATGAATATTATTTTTTTGGTGGCATGCCAAGTAAGATTTCCAATTTTAAAAAATGTAAGTTACATTTGAAAAGAAATGTGGTTAATCAATTAAAATTGTTGGAGAAAGCTTTGCACTTTAGCCTGTAGAAAACTAACAATATTCCAACAAACATGTCTTGGTGAAAGATAAAAGCTAACTATTGTAAAAAAAAAAATGGTGAATATATCAAGATGTGGTCCAAAAACTGTTTCTTAGAATTTCCAAGATGCCATCAGGGCATCTCAGTATTTCCTTTCATGAATACCTTCTTGTTCCTGCCATAACTGCATCTTTCACTGTGTCTCAGGGAAAGTCCCAAAAGTAACCTTTTATTAGACTCTGTAGTGATACTGGCTTTGGTACATTCAGCCTAACAAGACATCCCTAAAACCCTGTTTCTTCAATGTTCAAAGTGGCAATTCAACATCATATTATATTTTTCTGAAAAAAATGAGTTTAAAAATAAAAAGCAAGAGAAGGAGAAGGAAGGGATAAAAGATCCATGTCATTGATGGGAATGAATCACAGGAAGAGCATTTTCCTATTCTGCCAATAAACACTTTGAATTCGAATCGAAGTTGAATTGCAATCAAGACTTTGTCTTTATGCATATTGAGTCAATAATCTTTATATGGAAGCATGGAATTATGAAGGAAGAAAGAGTAATGTGATGCCTGAGCATAGAGGACTAGCAAAGAAATCAGCAAAGTAGAGGCTCTAGAGGCATCTAACACCCTATATAACAAACTTCCCTTTAACTCTTTCCTTGTGAAAAATTACCTGGTTTTCTAACATTCCATATATAAGCAAACTTTTCTAATAAATCTATTTAAAAGTACACATATGCTTATAAATATAAATACATAGAATCAATGCCACACATAAATCCAGTACTTACATTTCCAAGTTCTTTAGCAGTATTTTCATTTTCTTTAATATCAAAATAACATACTTCAAGTCCCCATTCTGTTTTTTTTTTTTTTTTTACAGAAAATGTGTCTTTTATAGTTTTATCTTCCTTAATGTTTCTAAGGATTCCCAGGGATTGCTTCTCTAGTCCAACAAACTGATCCTGGTTTTCTCTTCCCATGTCGTGAGTCTCTTTGTTATTTCTTGTGACAATTTCTCCCATTTCTGCCATTTACCAGAAAAGAAAGTGAGTGATTCTACATGAATTCCTGCAGAACACAATTAATGCAAGGCTGTAGTAGGTAATACAGCTTTGCTAATGTTTGACTATAGCTTCATAAGACTAATGTAAGAAATAAAACTTCAAATTTTTATTTGTTGTTTTCAGATATACATGACAGGAGGGTGTATTTGACATATTATACATACATGGAGTGTAACCATTACAATTTTGATCTCATTCTTGTAGGAAACCTTCATTAAAGGGCACATGGAGGGGAAAAAAAAAGAAAGAAAGAAACCTTAAAAACAAGGACCAGATAATACAGTCTTTGTTTTAGTCAGCTTTTTCACTGTTGTGACTAAAGGATCTTACCAGAACAATTCTAGAGGACGAGAAGTTTATTTGAAGGCTCATGGTTTCAGAGGTCTTAGTCCAGAGAAGGCTTTTAGCTTCATTCCTCAGGGTGTGAGGTGAGACTGAACATCATGGTGGACGAGTGTGGCAGAGGGAAGCAGCTCATATCACTGTGATCATGAAGCAAGAGAGACTCTAGCTCCAGATACAAAATATATACCCATAGCCAGGCACCAAATTAACCACTTCCTCAACCCATACCCTACCTGCTTCTAATTCCCATCCAGTTAATCCCATCATGGATTAGTCAACTGATTGTCTTAAAACTCTCATAATCCAATCATTTCCTCTCTGGACCTTCTTGCATTTTCTCACAATTGAGTTTTTGGGATACAGCTCATATCCAAACCATAACAATCTTAGAATCAAGCAGTCTTTTCTTCCAGGAACGATCCTTTGCTTTAATCATTGTGCCTGGGGTCAATTTCTGTCCACATTCTTGTAGTCAAATTCCCATTGCTTCTCTTTTGGGGGTAGCATGACAATTGTTTTAATTAACTTTTTTATTGCTGCAACCTAAAAACCTGACAAGAACAATTAGAAATGTTTATATGCGTCTCACAGTTTCAGAGGTCTCGGTCCATAGATGACTGACTTCATTTCTCTGGGAAGCAGAACATCATGGAAGAGTGTGGTAGAGGAAAGCAACTCATTATATGGCACCAGAAAGTAGAGAAAGAAAAAAATATAAACCCCAAAGGCACATCTCCAATGATTCATCTCCTCCAGCCACACCCTACCTGACTATAGTTACTACACAGTCAATTCCTATTAAGCTATCAATTCACTAATTAGATGAAGACTCTCATATCCCAATCATTTCACCTTTAAATATTCTTGCATTATCTTACACATGAACTTTGAGTAATACCTCATATCTAAGTCATAACAGGAATAAATAATGATAATCATAATCTCTCTTGCTCTGAGTCTTAAAAACATCATAATTACCTCCATATGAAGGTCTCCATAAGACTTTACCACTGATTATAGAGTTTTTCACATCCACATCGGTCAATGTTGCACTGGGGACAACCTCCCAAGAAAAAAGTGATCGTGTTTTCAAAACACAAATTCAAAATCAAACCTGAAATTCAGAATTTACTTACAAATTCTATTTTTGCCCTTTTGATAGCTTCAATAATTCTAAAATCCTAGTGTACTTTGAGAAGTAGGCGAAATTCTTGATAAATTTAAAATTGCAGTTTATCCCCGCTAATAAGTGTTACTGCTTCTATATATTAGAACATTATATAAGTGCAAATTACTGTCTCTTATGGAATATGCTTTAGTATTTCAAACAAATGGCACCTTTTTAACAATGTATGATAACTCATAATTCAATATTTGATGCATAAAACTTTGAACAAGTATTTGGAATTTTTTTCTCACATTTACAGCTCGAGTATTTTGTATTATGGTGCTGTTTAATAACTGCTGCATAATTTTTGAGTAGTTCATACTTAAACTTGAAAATTTGAAATATTTTTGAATTATTTATACTGTATAATGTTGAAGAAGGAGTGATCAAGAAAAAAAAAACTTAAAACAAGAGGGTTTTAAACTTCAGGTTGAATAAGCTGTGTTCACTGTTTGCTTTATTATCATGTTAATTTTCTTAAAAAGCCATCCAACTGAAGTATCTCATTTATAAGAAACAGACTAAACTTTAATAGAACTAATGGGGTCTCTATTTTGTGTTTTGTTGGTTTGCTTGTTTTATTTTCAAATCATTTGTTATCCTACATATGTCTTTCCATATGTAAGTCCTGCTTATGCTTATGATACACTGTTTTTGAACATTAAGTTGGAATAAAGAATACCTAAAGATTACTTAACCAAACCCATATCTGACATGTATCTCTCTTTAAAATTGTAATTGAATTGTGTATTTATGGAAAGATTTTTATACTTCTGGCTGCAGAAGCATTTTAGTAAATATCTCACAGTATACCTTTATTAATGCCTGACATAGTACAAATCTACAGCTCAACCATTTTTTAATGATGCTGTTATTATTCCACAGATATACAGTTTCTACCTCCAGATAGTTCCCAGCTAGGGGGTGGGTAGCCAACAAATAAATAGAAAATTAAATTTTAATGTGATAACAATTTGCAATGCAGTAAAAGAGTGCAAAGGAGGGGGACTTGGGTAGGGGAACACATCCATTTTCCCATAAGAATCAGACTTCCAAAGCAGGGATCACCCCTACTCCTGCCTTTTTGTGTCAGCTCCAGCCTGGCAAAAGGAATAGATTTTATCTAGGCTTCTAACAAAAAGTGTACATCTACTGTTTCTCCAAACATTAAGAAAAGTGTGTGTATATGTATGTGTGTATGTGAGGGGGGACCTACAGCACATAGGATGTCAGAGAAGAACACATAACAGTCCTCCTAAATTGTCTTAAGAATGCCTTTAATATTTTTAAAATGCTTTGTAATACTCTATAACAAGCACTCAGGTTGTCTTCTAAGTACTCTTAATAATACCAATGTGCACTTACAAGAACTCAAACACTTCACTTTGTATAGGACTCCACAATTAGATTTCAGTCATGAATTGATTCCACAAACATTTATTGATTCCACAAACATTTATTGAACCTCTAGTATGTCAAAAGCTCAATGAACTCAACGGTGAAATAACAGACGTAATACTTGTTCTCAAGGAGTATACAGTCCACTACAAGATACTGGCAAGCAACAGACAATTAAATACACTGTAAGTGCTATGAAAAGGCCACCGTCTCATTACTTGGGAACAGTCAGAAAAGCTTTCCTAATGGAAATCATAGTTTAACTCTCACCTTAAGAGTGCAAAGGTG
Source organism: Marmota flaviventris (assembly GCF_047511675.1). NCBI lineage: Eukaryota > Metazoa > Chordata > Mammalia > Rodentia > Sciuridae > Marmota > Marmota flaviventris. The sequence goes on along the minus strand of NC_092501.1, from coordinate 109,325,397 downwards.
TTAACTAAGAACTCAGAGAATGAAAAGAAAGAATATATTGGTTGAAGAAACACACATACACACACACACACACACACACACACACACACACACACAAAGGCCAAAAAGAAAAGAGCATGGTGGTTTTGAAGAGAAGGAGATGGATATGTGGCGATCATGGAGTGATCTGGGTTTGGGGAAAACTTGAGAGAGGCTCAAGTACAGCAGGCTGAGCATGCCAGAGTCTGCAAGGCATTTTAGGACAGATGGATTTTTTAGATTGAAAGTAATAGGAAGCGTTGAACAGCGTTAACCCAGACAGATATGATCCGATTTCATTTTCAGTAAACTACCAGGGCTACTTGTGTAGAATGCATTATAACTTCAAGATAAATATATATTAGAACTTACTACCTGGTTATGGCCCCTGTATCAGATACAATGTAAGCAATTCCCCATATTTGTTCAGTGCCAGTCAACTCCCAGGCCCTCAGTGGCTTTGGTGGTTTATGCCACAGAAAGTTTTGTCTTACTACCCCTCATTTCTTAGCATAATCAGCTACCTGGCCACCCACTGTTGGGGTCATTCTAGTGTACCTCATCCCAGCAACTACAACAGCATGCACAGCATCTCTGGTGCCCAGGTATCACCTACCCAGACACACAGAAACTCTGGTCCCCACTCTACTTCTGGAGTTATTCATATTTTGAAAACATAAGATTTAACTTTCATGAAAACTTTGTAGAGGAGCTGGATGAATTGGAGTTTGAAATATTTCTGGGGCATTTACTTGGCAAATCATTTACACTGATCTGGTGTATAGGAGAAATAACTGGGCTATTTGTAGACATGGGATACTCATAAGTGACCCATAGCATGAATGCTATCTCCTACAGTAGGCAGAAGGAAGAAGACTGAACTTTGAGGATAATTAATATTTAAATCGTGGAAAAAAAGAAGTTCTGCAAAAAAATTATCAAGAAGACTCACACCGAGATAATGCTAAGAGAAAGCCCAACAGAATTATTTTTTGTTTGTGTGTTTTCAGGCCTGGAGATCAAATCCAGAGCCTTGTACACACCAGTCAAGTGGTCTTCTACTGACCTAGACATCCAGCCTTCAGCAAAGTTTCTTATTTTGAAAATAAAGGTGTAAAATACTTTGATTTATCAAGGGCTGATAAGAAGTTGAGGTAAGTAAAATCTTAAGAAAGGCCCTTGTATTTAGGAATAAATTTGGGCAAAAGAATTTTAAGAATTTTTCAACAAAAATTTTGTCATATATTCAGAGGTTGAAATAAAATTGTTGTAGGTTGATAGATCGATGCAGTCATTTCAAAAAGACTGTAACAAGGCAAGGCACTAAGCAATGCAATGAGACCCTGTCTCTAAATAAAATATAAAAAAAGGATTGAGGGTATGGTTCAGTGGTTAAGTGCTCCTGGGTTCAATCCCTGGTACTAAAAAAAAAAAGGAAAAGGAGAAGAAAATTGTAATGTGCATGAAACAGAGGATGTCGTTGAGCAAGTGAGAGGAAGAAAGGCTTTATATTTATTATTTATTGTTTGTTTTAAGCTACACAGACTTGAGAAACCTTAAATGCATATGAAATGGAGCAAGGAAAATGTAGAGAACTATGATTTGTCTGTGGATTCATTTGTTAATTTAAGTCCCTGATGTATTCTAAAGACAGAGACTTCATACGACATTTAGAATGTAGGGTTCACTTGAAAATATGGAACATCTGGCATCAGATAGGCTCACTATATCTGTGGTGTCCAAATAGTCAGATATTTATCTAACAAGATATTTATCTACAGGTTCCTACACAATTTGTGTATCTATCCTAAATTGGCCTGTATAAGTATTTGAATTTGGGGAGGCTGAAATACAGAATAGTGATATAATAATTATAGAATGTGCTGGAAAAAGCTCAAAGATATGGATTCAGAAAATGGAAGAATTTCAACAGAACTGAAAACAACGAACCAAGGGCTTTCAGCCAATTTTCTATGTGCTTTGGTAAGAAGTTGAAAGACTTCTACTCAAATGGTATCTGTGTTCTCTAAAGTTGGGGAAAAATTTTCTTAGAGTAGAGAAGTTTCATTACTAAAACTTACTGAAGTTCATTACTGAAAATCTTGATGATAACAATATGGAGACTAAAAATAATGTATTTGTGACAATCTGTATAACTATCATATTTTAATCAATTTGTAATTGGAAGAAGTTCAGTGCTCCTACTACTAGTGCTCCTAATACTAAATGGAGCACTTAGGACTTCCCAGGTACCATTCTAAGCCATTTAATCTTCACAATAAGCCCATGAGTTCAATATTATTACTCTCCCCATTTTACTTCATTACAAGATAATTGTGTCAATTATATAAAATACCAGGTTTTACACTGAATATGGAAATTTCTATGTTTGATGAGATTCAGGACCATTATGTCCTTTAAATTTTTCTACCAAAGTAGGATTTGTAAGCTAAATCTCCTTTTCCTATTTTCATCATTAATTTTAATAAATATTGAAATATTATAAGGAACTCTACTACCAATAAATATTCCTGGAGGCATCAACCATGAACTAAATAGTTAAGCATTTCACTTTGTACCATCTAAGTTTAAATTAATTCATGAGCCCCTAGAATGCATAACCAAAGCAATCTCTTTTCTAGTGATATTACATCTGTACTAGGTACTTTAAATGTCATTCCACTGGGAAATGGATATTTGTGTTTGATTATCTTCTTCGCTTAGAATTCTAAAATTATTTAAGCCACACTGATTTAAAACAAAAATAATTACATAAGTTCCTAGGAGTAAATACTAAAAACATACAAGTGTATGTGTGTATAAAGTCTATATATGTATAAGTGTATATAATGCATATGTAGATACATCTTTATATAGATCGGTAGATACAGATATAGATAAATAAATAAAATAGGTAAACACTTCGAGATTAATATTTTCAAAGGAAATATTAATTTATGTTTTCTTTCTCAAGAAGTTTAATATTAGCTATTTTTGTTATACTGATAACTGTGTGCAAATAAATAAATATGTATTTTCTATGCATTTGACATGCAATCATTAGCAACAATTATGTTGGGGCAAAAAACAAAGTATCAAAATATAATAAGTAGATGAAAATCTACTATTTCCAAATGGCTTAGTAGAGCAATCGCTTATCAAATGATATTATTAACCTAATAGTAACTGAATTTCTATATCTAATACTCTATGTCATTTGTTATCACATTGTGTTATATGTCTGGGATATAGATTGTGAACTACAGAGAGCTGACATTTAGAATATATGGTCAGCCTTTCCTGGGAGAAGGGGAAGACTGATGAAGTACTACTGCATGATATGACCTTGGCATTATAAGTAATTTGTTTCATACGTGTACTCTGAGATTCTTGTTTTCAAATTAAGAGGTATTTCTACATTTGAACGATAAGCCAAACTGTAGATGTAAGAACAGTTGATTAAAACTGGTGATGCAGTGAGAGAGGGCATTTATGCTTTGAAGCTTAACATATAGCTTTCTCCACGTTGCTTGGGGAATCCATTCTCCTCTCCATGTGAGCACGTTGCTCCCCTTGATGTCAATGGGAACTGCATTTCCGTGACGAGAAGAAAATGGGCTTGCTAAAGTTAATTATCAGACTGATTTTGGTCTCATTTTAATGCCCTGTTTATTGGCAGTGGAAGTCAGATGTGTGGCTCACTTTGTTCCTCACCTGCTTTTCCCAAGTAGGGAACAGAAGACAAGTGTAAAAAGGTGGGAGCCACGAATAGACACACCTAGGGCACATAAAAGGAAGTGAACATTTTACTAAGCATCAGGGATGCTTAGTAAAGTAAATCTTTGTATAAGATTTCTCAGAAACACAGTTTAGGCCATCTTCACTCCAAACTTAGCTTTATGTTGTCTGAAGTCTAAATAGCACAAGTGTTACATAATTAATTAATTAAACACTTAAACTGCTGTATAAGTGCATCACCCATTATATGAACCAAACTCCAACTGGAAGAGGGGATATTAATTTCAGAGCTGGTTAATAAATTATTTTATTTCTTTTGTATAAATAGTAATTTATCATTCAGTCCCAGTATCAAAAAGTGTTTTCATCTTTTGTAAGGAAGGGTTATTACACAGTATTAATGCCTACAGTGAGCCCAGGCTGGCACTGCTAAAAACTAACTTTAGAATCTGGAGTAGACTCACTTAATCTCCTGGAATCTCGTTCTTCTTAATTGTAAAATGGTGATATCACTTGTACATATCTATTTGAAAATATAAGTACATGGAAAAAATAAATGTTAATATATTTAAATCCTTAGAACTATGCTAAACAAAAAAAAGGTTTTGTGTTAGTTTTTTTTTTTTTTTTAATTTGATAAACAAGGAAAAGTACATTGAACTATATTTATATGTCTTTGGAAAAATATGAATTTCAGGCTAAAATTGTGCATCTAGATATATATGCCCAAGAAATCATGCTCTGTTGCTTAATGTATATCAGGTCACTCTGAAGGTCTGTGGCCCTTATGAGACCCTCACTATTTCCATTGCCCCACCAAAGGAAAATGAAACCCTAATTAAAAAAAATACTGTATATCGGGTATCATTTTGTGAAAATAAACTAAAGGTTATTTAATATACATGTGCTGGACAGTAAAGATTTCCACTATATCTTGAAATTACTCCCATATGGGGAAGCAGTGATTCTTAGAACCTAAGTAGAATTTCATTAGCAATACTTTAAATATGGTAGAGAGTCTGACAACACATTGCTGAGACTGAATCCATATGTTTTGTTTCATAGGTATTTAATCCTCCTGGCTATACAAGCCACAAAACATTTTCCCTCCCTTCAGACTGCAGGACTGGGTAAGGGATACAGTACTTTGCATAGGCCAGAGAGGAGAACTGGAGGGTGATGAGGAGTTAAGTGGTAAGATTTGAGGATCCATGGAGATGGCATTATTATAATGCTTAAAAGCGTGGATCTTGTAAGCAAGATTATTTAGATGATATGTAATTTAACATTTAAAAACATTGTTATTATAAAATAAAAATTTAAGTAGAATTTTACACAACATATAGAGAGATTTGTGATTCATATAAACCATTACGACAATGCTAAAATTTGAAAATATGAGTTCATTACATATAGTAAGTTACTAATGAGACATTTGTTATCAGACTTTGGTGGTAATTATAAAGAGGACATGTGACCCACTGAAGATCAAAATCATATTTTATTTATTTTACTGGTAAATGGAGTGATTTTAATTATGTTTTAGTTTATTTTCTTCATTTCCAATAGCCTCAGAGTCAAATAAATGGTCCATTTCTGGAAAGTATATAGAATCAGTGATATGAGTATATACACATCTTGTATACACACACAAATACACAGATTCTCTTCTGTTGCTTTCATTTTTTTCTGTAATCTATTTTTTAAAGAGTAATTTGCAACTATTTATGGGAGAAATGAGATACTGGTACCAAAACAGGCGGGTGGACCAATGGTACAGAATAGAGGACACAGAAACCAATCCACAAAACTACAACTATCTTATATTTGATAAAGGGGCTAAAAGCATGCAATGGAGGAAGGATAGCATCTTCAACAAATGGTGCTGGGAAAACTGGAAATCCATATGCAACAAAATGAAACTGAATCCCTTTCTCTCGCCATGCACAAAAGTTAATTCAAAATGGATCAAGGAGCTTGATATCAAATCAGAGACACGCCGTCTGATAGAAGAAAAAGTTGGCTATGATCTACATATGGTGGGGTCGGGCTCAAAATTCCTCAATAGGACACCCATAGCACAAAAGTTAATAACTAGAATCAACAAATGGGACTTACTCAAACTAAAAAGTTTTTTCTCAGCAAAAGAAACAATAAGAGAGGTAAATAGGGAGCCTACATCCTGGGAACAAATCTTTACTCCTCACACTTCAGATAGAGCCCTAATATCCAGAGTATACAAAGAACTCCAAAAATTAGACAATAAGAGAACAAACAACCCAATCAACAAATGGGCCAAGGACCTGAACAGACACTTCTCAGAGGAGGACATACAATCAATCAACAAGTACATGAAAAAATGCTCACCATCTCTAGATCTCAGAGAAATGCAAATCAAAACCACCCTAAGATACCATCTCACTCCAGTAAGATTGGCAGCCATTATGAAGTCAAACAACAACAAGTGCTGGCGAGGATGTGGGGAAAAGGGTACACTTGTACATTGCTGGTGGGACTGCAAATTGGTGCAGCCAATTTGGAAAGCAGTATGGAGATTTCTTGGAAAGCTGGGAATGGAGCCACCATTTGACCCAGCTATTCCCCTTCTCGGTCTATTCCCTAAAGACCTAAAAAGAGCATGCTACAGGGACACCGCTACATCGATGTTCATAGCAGCACAATTCACAATAGCAAGACTGTGGAACCAACCTAGATGCCCTTCAATAGACGAATGGATAAAAAAAAAAAAGTGGCATTTATACACAATGGAGTATTACTCTGCATTAAAAAATGACAAAATCATAGAATTTGCAGGGAAATGGATGGCATTAGAGCAGATTATGCTAAGTGAAGCTAGCCAATCCCTAAAAAACAAATACCAAATGTCTTCTTTGATATAAGGAGAGTAACTAAGAACAGAGTAGGGACAAAGAGCATTTGTCTGAAGAAGATTAACATTAAACAGGGATGAGATGTGGGAGGGAAAGGGAGAGAGAAGGGAAATTGCATGGAAATGGAAGGAGACCCTCAGGGTTATACAAAAATACATACAAGAGGAAGTGAGGGGAAAGGGAAAAATAATACAAGGGGGAGAAATGAATGACAGTAGAGGGGGTAGAGAGAGAAGAGGGGGGGAGGGGAGGGGGGATAGTAGAGGGGACTGCAAATTGGTGCAGCAGAACACAACAGACACTAGTATGGCAATATGTAAATCAATGGATGTGTAACTGATGTGATTCTGCAATCTGTATATGGGGTAAAAATGGGAGTTCATAACCCACTTGAATCAAAGTGTGAAATATGACATATCAAGAAATTTGTAATGTTTTGAACAACCAACAATAAAAATTAAAAAAAAGAGAGAGATCTGGTTTTAAGATGGTAGCTGCTAGCTATCACTGTTAGCCTTTTCTTTAAGGCTGAGAGCCACAAAGTGCATCTCCATGGGGAAGGTGAAAGGCATAATGTGCTTGTTTGCAGCAGTGAGGGAGATTCATGTGATCTCCTCAATTCCTGAAGTGTCAAGAAAAAAACAACTTTTGTTAATTTAGAAGCAGTCACAAGACACAATGAAGTAGGGTTATTGAGGGGAACATGAATTCCATTAACAAAAAGTACAAGATAAAAATGAAAAGTGTTTCATCAGCACTTTCTTCAAAAGCAGCAAATTCCTAGAAATAACAATAATTTTATCCTCAAGTTATTGAAAAATATTCTGTAGTTCTCTTGGGGGAAAAATGGCATGTTCCAAATGGGAAGCTGAAAGGAATAGAAGGGGATAAATGTGAAGAAAGAAGTATTTCAGTTCACAATTTTGTTACAATTTTCCCATCTCTGTAACCTTAAAAGGATACTACTTTATACTTATTATTATAAGAAACTTGTTACATATGGGGAAACTGAGCTGTTGTTCAAGTAACATCAACTTGTTCCTATTCCATGTATTCAGTTTTTAGAAATGAAAAGTATGGGTGATGGAGTGGTAATTCTTTCATTCATTCCTTCATCAAATATATGTTGAACATCTACTTGATGCCAGGCATGATTCAAGATTGGGAATTTAATGGTGAACAAGAATTCAAAACCTTTTTTCCTTTTTGAATTCACCTTCTAGTCCTTTCTAGTGGGGGAAGTCAGACAACAGGCAATAAACATTTTAAATAAGTTAATTATTTTAGAAGGTGGTCAGTGTGGTGCAAAAAAAATGTGAAGCAGGTTGTCAATGAGTTTAAAAAGTCAGAGGAGGAATTGCAGGTTTAAAATGCAGCAGTCAGGCATGTTAAGTCTTCAAATCAGGATCAATATGTGTGTGTGTGTGTGTGTGTGTGTGTATATATATATATATATATATATATATATATATATATATATATATATATAATCTTTTCTGATCACAATAGAATGAAACAAGAAATCAGTGACAGACAAGGGGACTGGAGATGTGGCTCAGTGGTACAGTGCTTGACTAGCATACACGAGGTCCTAGGTTCAATCCCTAGCATCAGCAGCTGCAGCATCATTATAGAAGGAAAAATGTAAAAGTTATAAATATGTATAAACAAAGAAGCAAACTCTTAAAAAAAAACAATGTTTGAAAGAAGAAATTACACATGCACAAACAAAACAGAAAATACTTAGGGATGAATGAAAATGAACACAACATTCCAAATTTATGGGATGAATGTAAGGCTATGCTCAGAATATTTAAATTTAAAAAATGTCTCAAATCAATAACTTAATTTTACACCTTGAGGGAGTAGAAAAGAAAAAGAGAATTTAAATCTGAAGGTAGCAGAAGGGAAAAATAATAAAGATTAGGGAGGAAATGAATGAAACAGAAAACAGAAAAACTATAGGGAAGGATCAACAAGACCTAAATTGTTTCTCTGAATAAGTCAATAAAGTTGACAAATTCTAGATAGATGGACAAAGAAAAAAGACAGATAAAAGAAAACTTACAATAATTAAATTGAGAAATTAAAGTAGGAGCATTGCCACTTTCCTTACAGAAATGATTATAGGCAAATAATATGAACTGGATACCAAGAAATTAGATAACCTAGATGTAATGAAAAAAATTTATGGGAGCACATGAATGAACATATGCAAGAAGAAATAGATAAATCTCAAAAGATCTGTCACAGGAAATTGAGTCATTAATCCCAACATTCCCCCAAAAGAAGTCTAGGAACCAATGGCTTCACTGGTAAATTTTTCAAAACATTTAAAGAAGAATAGAAATCAATATTTGTTAATCTGCTCTAAAAAAGAAATGAAAGAGAACAGATTCTATCTCATATTATGATACCAATAGTACCATAATACAAAACTAGGCAAAAATACCATAAGAAAATTTTAAGCAAATATTCCATAGAATAAAGAAGCAGAAACTCTAAGCAAGATACTAACAAACCAAATCCACGTCATATTAAATTTGTACATTAGAACATGAACAAGAGGATTTATTCCAAGAATGCAGGTGTGTTTCAACATAAGAAAATCAATCCATGCCATACACCTCATTAGTAGAACAAGTTTTTCTTTGTTGAGATAATGATCATCTCAACACAGAAAAGACACTTTACAAAATTCACATGCAGATGAATGAACATGGACCCCTACCTTTCACATATATGCAAATTTTAACACAGTGGGGATCAACCTGAATTTAAGAGCCAAAAACATTTAGAAGAAACATAGAAATAAATCTTAATGGTCCTGGATATGGCAACAAATTCTTCCATATGACATAAAAAAACACAAGCAACAAAAAAATTTCAAAAAAGACAAATTAGAATTTATCAAAATTTTAATTATGTTTATCAATAAACATTGTCAAGGAACTGAAAAATATTACCTACAAAACAAGGAAAAATATTTGTATACCACATATGTGGTATGGGCTTAAATTCTCAGACTACATAAAGAATTCCTAAAACTCAATAACAGACAAAACAATTTAAAAAAAGAGCAAAAGACTTGAAATGAAAGTTCTGCAAAGATACACAAATGCCTAATAAGTACATAAAATGGTGTTCAAGATCCTTAGTATTTAGGGAAATGGAAATCAAAACTAAAATGAGATGCCACTTCATGCCTACTAGAATGGTTATTATAAATAATATGGAAATTAAATGTTGGTTAGGATATGGAGAAACTGGACTCCCAATACATTGCTGGTGATCATGTAAAAAAGCACAGATGCTGTTGAAATCAATTTGTCAGTCACTCAAAAAGCTGAATTTAGGATTATTATATGACCCAGATAATCTACTCCTAAATATGTACTTCAAAGACTGAGAACAGTAAGTCAAGCACACCTGTACACTAATGTTCATTGCATCATTATTCCTAATAATTTAAAGGCAGCAAGTACCCAAGATTCCATTAACAGATGATTGGATAAACATATATCATAAATGCAATGTATGTGTGTGTGTGTGTGTTATATATTTCAATTACAAATGGTATAGATTTCTAACATATGTTATGACATGGATGAACCTTGAAAACATTATGCTAAGTCAATTAGCCACACAAAACATAATAATAACATAATAATAATGAATTTTTCTAGTGACATGACATATTGAGAATATGCACATTAATAGAAAGTAAATTTGAGATTACCAGGAGATGGATATTGGAAGGAATGGAATTGTGCTGCTTAGTGGTTGCAGACTCTGTTTGGAGTGATAAAAATAAATGTTTTGGAAACATAACAAATGTTGCATAACATCAAACATGTAATTAATGCCACAATATGGTACACTAATGATTAAGATGTTTAAAATGACCATGTGTCTGTACCTATGGCTATGCTTACTTTTATCTATATAAAACAAATTAGGTGTCAGTGTGGGCCTGATGATGAAGATTATCCTTAAGCTAAGATCTGAGGGAGAGGAGCAGCGTTTTGCAGGGATTTTTCCCCAGAAAAATATTTCTGGCAGAAAAAAAATTTAGCACAGATAAACTGAGCCAGGCACATACCTGAGTGTCTGACAAGCAGTGAGGGGATAGTGGGCCAGAATATTGTGAGCAGGGTGTGTTGTGGGAAATGAGATTAGAGAAGAAGTATTCAGATTTGGCCGGTCTTGTAGGATATCTTAAGGATTTTGACTTTTATTTGGAAATGAATTTGGGTCAAAAGATAAAGATGTCCCTCAAATCTGAAAGAGAAAAGAAAAAGACAACTCTAAATGTTCTGGTCTGAATAAACAGATAGAGACATCATAAACTGAGAAATTAGAAGACTGGGTGCAGTTGTGTGTGTGTGTGTGTGTGTGTGTGTGTGTGTGTGTGTGTGTGTGTGTGTGATAGAGAGAGAGAGAGAGAGAGAGAGAGAGAGAGAGAGAGGGGAAGATATTATCAGGAAGAGATTGCAAATTCTGTTGAACAGGTTAATTTAGATTAATTTCTGAAATATCCAAGTGTAGATGACTAAAAGGGTCTTGTATTAAATATTCTGGCATTTAAGGGAGAGATTCAGACTGGAATTTTAACTTGAGTGAATAAAGAAGGTATTTCAAATTGTGATCTCAGATGAGCTTTCTTAAAGAATAAGCAGAGAGAAGAAAAGGAGTCTGGGAATTGAACCTGAGCCTTATAAAGTCACAAATAAGGCACAAGCAAAGGGGAAGCTAGCAATAAATTCTGAGAAGAAATGGGTGGTGAGGTAAGAGGAAATGGAAAACATTGCAATTTCTAGGAATCCAAAAGAAGAAAAGGCTTACAGGAGGAGGGAAGTTCAATTATGTGTCTTCAATTTAGTGGTCGGTCTGATGCCTCATCATCAAGGCAGAAGTGTCACATTGTCACTAAGTATGCTTATGGTTTGATGAATTTAAGAGTGAATGTAAGTTTAACTCATTTTGTTGTTGTTTTCTATAATAAGGTCAAGTTACTTCATTGATAAACTACTGTGTACCAAAATTGATTATGTAAACAATTAAAAACAGATATAGTGTTCTTAAATATAAAAATAGTGTAATTTTACTTAGAATCACCTAACAGTATACTGTAAGAGCCTCTGACTATTGTCAAGCTCCATAGCTAAGACTATTTGTGTTATTTTTGGTTTGGGATTCATTATTCAAGATTTTGTCAATGATACCTAAATTTATGGTGGACTTGAAGATGAAAAGCAAACAAATGAACAAACAACTGAAATTAGAAAAGAAAGAATTGCAAAGATCCCCCAAATCCAGGGTTTTAATATAAATAGCACTATAATATTATTCAAAAAATCCACTACATATCAGCATATTTCAAATATGTGGACTTTAAATATGTGGCACTGAGTGAGTTTAATAATAATTGTGATATATGTATACTAATGGAAAACAATCATGGGGCATTTAAAAAGAAAAAAAAAATGAGAGTAAAAACGAAATACCTTATTTATGAAGATAATTTTACCATAAGGCTTCAAAAACAATGCTATACCCTAAGATAAAACTAAAACAGGGGCAGAACTCATTTCAATATGACATATCTTTTAAGACTTCTACGCAGTAAAGATAAAAATTGCACATTTAGAAGCCCAAATCACAGTCCTTATTTAATGTTTAACATAGATGGTGATGGCATTAGGAAAATAGAAAATTGATATCTTTGGAATATTTGTTAACATATTTTGGTGAACTGAATATGAATGAATTAGTGTATGATAACCATATTTTAGGGGAGTGTATACCTATAAAGTTACTTTACTTTAAAGGATCAAATGATATTTTTTGGAATGATGAAAAGTGTGGTTGATACCTATTAAAATTTAGATTAATATTGTGTGAAAGAGGAAGAATGATGTTTAGAGAATTCATTATGTAATTACTGTGCCTTTTAGAATACTGGAAGAGTTTTAAAGCACTTTCTCTGAAAGAACCAATGAAGGAGATTCCTTTAGGGAGGGAAGATCAGCTCTATTTAAAACAAAGCAGAACAACAGGGAATTTTTAGACTCATGACACCAGTTCTCCTTTTCATAGTTTGGTTTGCCCTCATACAAAGTGCCATGCTGGCATCCACATTAGAATTGAGATTGACAAGGCATTCCTTTCATCCCTCACTGCCAAAACTCCTCACTAATAATAATTAAGTATTCCTGGCTTCTCTCCAACTGTTTAATAAATACTGGGATGGCTCTGGGCCTCAGCTGCATTTTTAGCTTTAGCTAGGCAAAGATGGGATTCTGAATAAGATTTGCTGAATAGCATCAGTACAGCAAAATGACTACTCAACTGTGTATTAATGAATGACCATTATCTGTGCATATTTTATGTTAGAGTATGTATAGATGTGCTTATTCAATAGATACATTCAGTTTTGTAAAGTTCGTCTCTATAAGTGCCTCAGAAACCTGTTAGTATATACCATTATGATATTTGATAATCACTCTAACAATCATTATTTTTATATATTTCAGATAGACATGCTCTCCTAGGTAATATAAATGGTTCTTATTTCTAGGTAAATGATGATTCTTAATATTCATTGTCTACAAAATAAAGGATCATGAATGATGTTTATGAAATTGTTATTATGGATGTATTATTTACTTGAATATATTCTTCAATTTGTGACATTTTGCTCACAAAATTTCACAGAATACCTTAATAAGAATGGGTCTTGTAGTATTTATTGGAAAAAATAAAGTGGGCATGAGGGAGAATAGTTCCTTTTCTAAAGTTTCCAGTCATGGGGGTGGGGGCATCTCAATCTGCTCTTAACACAAAAGAAAACATGGAAAGGAAAAAATAGTTTAAATTATCTTACTCTTCAAGGTGGAATAGAATGACTTATCTGATTAAGAACCACAATGAGGGAGGGACTGGTAGAAATGCTGAGATCTTTTTTTTTCCCCAGAATGGCTTCTTTTCAAGATTTGTTTACTTGATATCCCTATGAGCGGAAAGGGGGTGCTAGGTATGCCTGGGATCAATGGAGATGCTGGTTTCTCCAGGGTGAGGTAAAGCTGTCAAATCCAGTCAGTGATCCAAGCAAGAACACTTTCTCCTGTGCCTCTGACTACTGGTTCTTATTTTATACCTCTTCAGAAAGCTCTTGGAGGAACACCTATTTGTTCAGCCTAAAACTCCCACAAGAGTCCACTGATCGCTTACTGTGTGGCAAATACAAACACATGGCATGTTCGAGAATCTCATTATTCTTCATACCTTTCTGTGCCCATTTTCCTAATTTGAAAAAATGCAGGTGAAATTGTGTCCCTGTGTTTAGGGCCATAATACCAGAATGTCTTCTGCCTTGGCCAACAATGAAACAGGTGAGGATTTGTTTCTTGAAATCTGATTCAAGAAACAAAGAATCAAGAAGTTAACCTCACTGACTGATCAGGGCTCCCTGCCCAGTCTGTGGCGTGGGATTTCACTTTAATGAAATTTACATGACTCTTGACTAGAATGTGAATAAACATTAACTACAAATTTCACCAGAAAACAATTTTATAGACCATTAGATAAATTTAAGTTTTAACTTGGAGCCATGTTTTCAGAAATGCATCTCAAACCCCAACAAATTGTCCTTGATTTATAAATAAAAGTGAAGTTTTATCAGCATGTGTTTATCCAACAATTAGAGCATTATTAATCACTTTGGATGTTGACCAAGAATTAACACACTACAATCAGGAATTCAGAACATTTATTGCAAGAGCTGAATAATTGTAAATAACGTAGAACTGGCAAAGCAGTAACAAGGATAATTGTTTAGATATTTATTCTGTCAAAGTCATCAAACACCCCTCACAAACCGACAAAAATGTACTTCAGTAAGCAATGCACCCCTACCCATTATTTTCCATTATATGTGGAAAAATGTGAACTGCTATTTACAAAGTAATTGTATTTTTGGTAAGAACAAATTAACTATCAGATTAGCAAACCTTTTTTTTTAAAGTTTTTTGTTTTATTTATTTTTTTTACTTTTAAACTGATGGTGAACCGTGGCATTAAGATAACTTTCACTTCTTTCAATAAAGACATTTTGTTGCATGCTATTTATTTGTTTAAATCATCTGTCATGCCTTAACAAAAACCTCCTAAGAATGTTCAAATTTGGATTTGTTTGCACGTGCAACTGAGATCTTATTAACATTAATTGTCACTGTGTTGGTTTGACCTAAGTGACAAAATGCTGGTACCTGCCAGGCATTGACCAACTATGATAACAAACAGTTAAACAGCAATAATTAGAGATTTATCCCTTTATTTCCCCCAACTACCCTACCTGGAGAATGTTCTGTTACATCATGAAGGCACAACACATTAAATATTTTGTGGCTATGGTCTAATAACACTTGTGTTACAACAACAGTATTGTATATGAGGATCAACACAAACTCTGTCATTTCAACAAAGTTGTAGACACACATTTGCCAAATTGAAACTATTTTTGAATAGTGATTTTTCTTCAATATATGCTAATTTTGATACATTAGTTTTGAATGAGTGACAAGTACAGAATATTATATCACTTTTGACGGATAACACTTTCCCATTACTTTCTCACTTAATAGTACTAATAAAGTGGTTTTTGCTTTTGCCTACTTTGAAAATAAGGATATAAAAAAAAAGGTTCTGAATTTCCAAGCTTTTGCAGAACTCCTCTTTTTTTTTGTATAAAGTTCTTAGTTTTTCCTTTCATCTTTATTCTTTTACAGAATTCTGACATTATAAGCTACCATTGAAGAAATCAGATTTCAGAACCTTTTCTTAAACACAAGTGTTTAAGATTCTTTGAACGATGTGTGTCAAGACAGACTACTAACGCAGAAACACCTCACTAAAAGAAACAACAAAAATAACAATAAAGAGGTAAATTGAATAAAAAGGGAAAGAAGCAACCATAAACACAGAATTATGCTACAACATTTTTAGGTGAACGCTATAAGTACACAAAAGTTGTTAATAATAACTTGCTTCTATTTACAAATACTTTAACACTGATTGACTTACAAGTGTTCACTAACGTTGTTAACAGCACAATAGGTTTAATGCTTATCTTTTTAAGTTTTGTTTGAAGTATAATGTCAAGTATAGCGGTCCCAGCATAAATCAATGACAAAAAAAAGCACAATTTTCTAAAGATATGTTTGTCAGTCACTCTAATCCATGGAACTTTCTTACTCTCCAAATGCATATTCTATTGTTCATAGCAGCAGTCCAGGGTCAAAATAAAATGCAATAATAAAAATAAATTGCACAATGGAGAGATCTCTGGAGAGTTTAATCAATTCTAGTAAACAAGATCACATGGCTAGTAGAACTATCTTCTCTCTTAAGTTGTAAAACATTTTCTCCTCCATGGTGCTAACACAAAGTTATGGATATCCCTGCTATAAGGGGCATAGTTGTAGAGATCTATTGAATACATAAAGCTCTGACACACACGGTATTAGCATGTCTATTTAGATTAAGGTTATTAGGTCCCATATATCCTTATCTTAGAGTTGGTGCTCCTTAGGACTCTCAATCGCACCTCCTGCTTGCTTGTAAGACTTCAGATTTGCCAGAGGAATGTCTGTCATGTGGCTTCCATTGTTGAAATGGCCTTCGTTGGAGCCAAACTGCTTACGGTCATTGAACTGGTTCCTGTTGCTATCTTCTTTCCAGGCTCTGGTCAGAGTGTGCCCATTCACAAGCTTGTCTTTCTTGACCCATTCTTTCTGGGGTGCAAAGGTTGAGAGAGGAGATTTCGGGTGTTGATATGGACCCAAGCCAGGAGGCATCCAGCAGTTATCAGAATGACCCAAAACCAAGCATTCTTGAGTGCACATCTCTGTTGCCTCAGCTAATCCCCGGGGACCCAGAGGCCCATCTGTAGAAGACAAGATACAGAGAATGTTAAGAAAGGAGGTGGATAGAATCCTCATTTAAAATGATCTCTTTAGAGAGAAAGTACAATAGGGTTATCACATTTTTTTTCATGAAATTATATCAAGTGATCCAGCCTTGGCAACTTATTGAGAACCTGTTTCAAAAAAAGAAAGAAAGAAAGGAAGGAAGGAAGGAAGGAAAGAAAGAAAAAGAAAAAGAAAGGAAAGAAAAGAATAAAAGGGCTAGCACTGTATCTTAGTGGTAGCATGGACCTGGATTCAATCCCTAGCACCACATACATAGTACCACATATGCAAAGATTAATGGAGAAGCAATCAAATTCGTCCAATGGAGTAAAGACTTATTTTTTTCTTCCTTTAGCCTTTGTTTATAGATAGAAACAAAACTAGTTATCTCAATAGACAAACAGACCAAAAGATACATTTGGTTAAATAAGAATAACCATTTTCAATTAATCCTTCCATGGCATAGGAATGATCACTGATCTATCTTAAAAGAGCTCTCAGAGAAAAAATTTAAATCTTAAAAAATTATAAAAAGTAGAAAAAATTATTTGCAAAACTGAATATGCAAATTCTATAACTGCACAAATACAAGAAGCAAACCCTAGTACTTGAAACAACATTAAAAATGAATATTCTAAACATCTATATAAAATATTGTTTTTTTCTGTGTAGGCACTTATTTTATTCTAGTTGAAATCAAATGAAACTATTTTTACAACTATTTTTAAAAACTAAATATTTATTTTTAAGGAATATTCTAATTAAATTATCATACTAAAAGTCACACCAGGTCTACTGAAGCATTCTGAAAACAGATTAAATTAAGAAACCTTTTGCACCCAAAGACAATATTTGGGTCCTCTAATTTCTGTATTCCTAAAGTACAAAACTGAAGGTAAATTATTAATTGAATTACATGGAATCTAACGTTCATGGGGAAAAATCATGATAGGATTTTTCTTTTGTTTCATTATTTTCACTAGCTGGTAATCCAGAATAACTTTAAAATCAGAATTTCAAAGACAAACTCTTTCAAATGTGAAAAGAGGAAATAAGCCCTTCACTGAAAATAACAGTCAAATGTTTAAAGAATACATTGGGTTTTTTTTTTTTTTGTGTGTGTGTGTGTGTGTGTTTTTTTTCCCCCTTGATTAAACAGTCAAGTGATAAGTGATAGCTTGGAAATTAGGAATTGATTTTATGAATAAGGTTAAGTGAGTAGGCAAGAAAGCCTCAGCTATAAAGCATTTTCGAAAGCAGAGTCATCAGAAAAAAGGAAAAAAAAGATGTAGACAAAAACACACCTGCAAGTTTCCCTACATGAAAATTAAAATAATGGAAAAATAATTGGAATGAAAGTCTCTGCTAAAATCTACATTATCACAACTAATACTTCTAAATGTCCAATAATTGTGAGCTTTTTATGTTTACATCAATTTGCCTTAACAAAATCCTAATTATTTCTTACATATGAAGAAAGATCTGCTGAGATAGGCAATAGCTGAGACAACAAACTAGTCAGTATCAGAACAGACATCAGATGCAAGAGTAATGTGGCTAAAATGCACTATTTCATACAATTTCAAATTTGAGGCAGTTCTTTGGATCTAAAAGACTGTTCTTGAGGATAACTGTAAAATTCCTTCCCATATGACCTGTATTCCCAGTCCCTCAAAAGCAAACAGTTTTATTTTATTTAAACACACATTCATTACTCTAAACCATTTGTCTCCAAAACCTCCAATGATGACCTATTTCCTTGGATATTTAATTTAAATTTCTCTATGAGCCTTTTTTGCCCTTTATTAATCTGACCACACTTTAAAAGTTCAAACTAATTCCTTACTGGTTGGTTGGTGTTGGTGTACCTAGTAACTCTCATCCACAAAGCTAACACATTTCTCTCAAACCAATTCATACTCCTTGCTTTAGGATCTCAGGTTTAGGAGAAGCTTTTTGCCTGGCCTGTTGTCTTTTAATTACTGACTCCTTCAAGGGTCAGCCTCTGTCCCACATACCACAAGCAAGCTCTCATAACTGTCTGATCCATGTGTCATAGATACTTTAAACATTTGCACAGCTCTTTCCTTTATTGAGGAATAATAAATTTCCTCATGGACCTCCTTCAATTCTTGCTGCAATGCCATTTTTGTCTTTGGGGAAAGATTCTGAACAATTACAAGTTTTTAATTTAGTTTTCTCCCAACTAGATTGAAAATTCATTGATGGAAAAGAAACTGACCTATCAGTCTTCTGATTCCCTCATACTGCTGAGCAATAGTGATGATCTATGAACAATGCTAATTGTTAATTAAAATTTTATGAGGTTGAAAATGTTCTGAGAATTAATAAAGATATCCCCCCGCTTAAAGGCAGAGCTTAAGTAATTATAATAGAAGATGCTGATTTCACAAAGCTCACACCAAAAGCTCTTCAACAGCAAAATCTTTTGGTTATCAGTACTTTGTGACAGTTAATAAATGAATTATTTAACTTCTGTTAGATGTATTTACTCCTTTCAGATTTCAACAGAGATGAAGTAGTTAATCATCAATTTGATGTACAACAAGTTTTAAAGACTTTATAAAGCAAATCTTTATTTTTCCAATGTCATTAATGTTCATCTTATTTATCTCCAAAGGTGGGTTGGGAATTTTCAGCAACCTCAGAAATATCAAAAGAATCATTTTTTTTAAATTAAACTCAGGGGAAAAAAAGAAAGAAAATATGTACAGTTATTTTTAAATTAACTTTATTCAATATACACAATCATCTTATTAAATTAAGACATATTACCCAAGAATTGAAAATGAGATCTTTGAGCATCTGTATTTGCAGACCTTAAGTTGACACATTGAGAGACACATTTTGATAGAGTATATATATTTTTTTCTCTCAAAAAAAGCAACATTAATTATTCCACAAAAATCTACTGTACATGCTCTGTAGACTAGCATTGGAAAGAGGACCAGGAATATAGCAGATAACAGAAGTCTACACTGTTCATGGAACTGCAATATAACCTTGGGAACAATTGGCTTAAGAGCCATAAAAAGAGAGGGAAGCACAAGGCATCATCGATTCAGGCAGACTCTTATTTCTACAAGGTAAAAGACCAATACATATTGTACCAAGTTATATCATTTCTTCCATTTCCTTAAAGAGCTTCTTGAAGATAATTGATAAATGAAGACATTTATAATTAAAGTTTTGTGTGGGGTGCAAAATCATTAACTGGCAAAAAAATGAGTTTCTGCCATTAAATAGCATTTATTGCTCTTTGAGAAATATGTTTTTCATGATTCACTCTTATAAATGAATCTGAAGGAATTTGATAATGTCTGTAAATAAGATTATAGAAGTTTAGTATATTGTTTGGTAAATCTTTAAAATAGCTAACACTTGTATGTAAAATTTAGATTCATCCATAGGCCAGACACGCAATTGTACTTCATAGATGAAAGTAAAAAAAATTATGTTACAGTTCCAAACTGGAGAAGCCTTCCAGGAAGAGCCACACAAGTGTTGCACCTGGAAACAAAGTACTAAGCTGGAAATCTCAGGGACAACTTATTAATGAATCGCAAGCAGAGTGGAGTTAGCTAGGATTCAGGGCTCTCTTTGCATACACTAATTTGAATAATTTCTCAGGTACCAGGTAAATAAGCTATCTCAAATTATCCAGTACCTGTCCCTTGGCTGGTTAGGGTGGATGCTTAATGACCCATTAACATGAAAGATCTAGAAGGGAAGTGCTGGTTTCCAATTAATTTCTCTCATGTTTAGAACGAAGGAAAATTTTTAATATATTTTTTAAATATTTATTTATTTTTTTCTTAGTTGTTGTTGACACAATATCTACATTTTATTTATTTATTTTTATGTGGTGCTGAGGATTGAACCCAGGGCCTTGCATGCACTGGGTGAGCACTCTACTGCTGAGCCACAAACCAAGTCCAAAACCATGGAAATTTCTTGTGCTCCCAGAAACAAAAGAAGCATTCTGTTATGGATTATTAACATTTTGTTATGGATTATTAACATTTCTCAGTTTATGAATAAAAATAAACTGTGATTCTCCACCATATATATAACATTAAACTATTAGGGAATTTTTGCTAGTATTATAGTATACATTAAACTAAAATTCTTTATCTTTTACACATTTTTGTTATAACTATAAATAATTGTCCTAAATGAGGAGCAATTATAGGAGTTTTTATTCATACATTCTCTCAACAAATATTCATTGAAATCTGACATATATATATATTATATATATAATATATATATTACACTGCTGGATTAATAGGTGTCTTGAGGTTTTACACATCTGCATAGGAGTGTTTGTATATGTGTACATGAATATATGTGTTTTCTATATTGTTTCTCTAGTTTCTCTTAAACTTTATGAAGTCCTGGTTATGTTACATTATGCAATAGTGTTTATAATTCTGGTTATGATTCCAAATGGCTTACACTTACTATAATTTAATCATTATTCTAAATTCTTTCCTTAAAAATAAAATAATTGAATACTCCCAGCATGATGTTTTTTAACACTAAAATATTACTTTTTAAAAAGTGAAATTATTTGTTTCTCTTCACATCTTCAGTTTGAGTTTATTTCTTTGTTTTGAAACATTCGTATAAAGATGTAAGTGCTGATAAAACTAGGTAAGACATTTCTTTCTGCCTTTAAAATTTGAAAACAAAAATAAAGTATATGATAAAAAGATCTTGAAGTTCTCTTGGCATTTTATATTTACATCAGGTGTCAAATACTCCTCACTCCATCTTTGCACAAGTCACCTTCTCACTCAAAAACAAAAAAAAAATATTTTCCAAAAGTTTAGCAATTAACCACTGTCAGAAAACTGCCTTCATTACTGGATTCTACAGCTACAGGCTTAAAATGTGAAACAACCCAAGTTAGTGGAAGTCCAGCCAGACTTTAGTGGAAAAACAAGTCAGTGGTCCTTGGTCTCATTTTATTATACCCGGAAGCAGAACTATTACTCCATTGATTAACTCACTGCTGTAATTAACAAGTAGCTTCTGGCTTGTTGACCAGCAGTTTTTCAGTCTGATTATTTGAAACCTTTTAACTCTAAAACTTTAAACTGGTATAAAATAAAATCCTATGACTGTTTTATATTCCTGATTAGTTTTTATATAATAAAAAGTTTTTGCCTCTTAATAAATTTTCTTTCATTTTTGTCTTTTCTGGGGATCAAACTCAGGGCTTCCCACATAATAGGCAAGTTCTCTACTACTAATCTATATCCACAAACCAATGAATTAGAATTTTTACTGTTTTTGAGAATTTACTATTAGGTAAAATACACTTTAATCAGATTATTACAATGAAATTGTGAAATAGATAAGTCATTTTCATATCATTTTAAATCTAATTCATCACATGTCAATGGATTTTTTCAAGTTTTTAATAAGAGAAAAATTCCTCTTTAATGATGATCTTTTTAAAAATTCATTTTCATTATGAATATTAACTCATATTAATTGTATGAATTAATGGGTTTCACTGTGACATTTTCATTCATGTGTGTATGTGCTCGATGACACCCATCCTCTCTACTACCCTCAATTGCTCTTCTCTCTATTCTTTCTCACCCTGCCCCAGTCTCTTTCCTAATAGTCCCTCTTCTACTTTTAGGTCTCCCTTCCCAGTTTTCATATATGAAAGAGAATATGTGATACTTGTCTTTCTCTATCTGGCTTATTTCACTTAACATGATGCAACCAGTTCCATCTATTTTTCTGCATGTGACACAGTTTTATTCTTCTTTATAAATGAATAATATTCCATGATGTATATCGACTTGACTTTATCTTCTTCATCCATTCATATTCTGACAGCCACCTAGGCTGATTCTGTAACTTGGCTATTGTGAATAGTAAGTACCACAATAAAGATAGGAACACAGATATCTCTTTTGTATACTGACTTTACTTCTTTAGGTATACACACTGAAATGTTATATCTGAATCACATGGTACCTCTATTGTTAGTTTTTTGAGGAAACTCCACATGATTGTCCATAGTAGTTGTACTAGTTTGTACCCCTACCAACAATTCCACATTCTCTCCAGCATTTGTTGTTTGTTTACATTTGATGGTAGCTAGTCTGACTGGGGTAGCATATAAAGTCAGTGTTGTTTTGATTTGCTTTTCCTTGATTGCTGAAGATGTTGTTATTGTTTTGGTGTTTTATATATTTATGTATTTTTTTTAATTTTTTGGTACCAGAGATTGAACCCAGGGACAATTAACTACTAAGTCACATCCCCAGCCCTTAGGGCATCTCTCAGTTACTGAGGCTGACTCTGAACTTGCAATCTTCCTGCCTCAGCCTCCTTAGCCTCTGGGATTACAGGCATGTACCACTGTGCCTGGCTGATATTTTTTAAATATATTTATTGATCCTTTATACTTTTTTTCTATTTAGAAGTGTCTACTTAGATCATTTGCCCATTTATTGATTGGATTGCCTGGTCTTTTTTTGAGAAATTTTATGAGTTCTTTATATATTCTAGATAGTAATCCTTGTTTGGATGAACAGCTTGCAAAGATTTTCTTCTGTTTTTAGATTGTTTCCTCTGCTTTGCAGCTTTTAAATTTGATGTAATTCCATTTGTCAGTTCTTTCTTTTATTTCCTGAGCTACTGAAGTTCTATTTAAGAAACTTTTGCTTGTGCCTATACTTGAAGTGTTTTCCCTTAAGCAGGTTCAAAGTTTCAGATTTTACTTTAAGATCTTTGATCCTTGGGCTGGGGATGTGGCTCAAGCTGTAGCGCGCTCGCTCGCCTGGCATGCATGCAGCCCGGGTTCGATCTTCAGCACCACATACAAACAAAGATGTGTGTTCCCCGAAAACTAAAAAAAAATAAATAAATATTAAAAAAAATTATCTCTCTCTCTCTCTCTTAAAAAAAAAGATCTTTGATCCATTTTCAGTTGATTTTTGTTCAGGATGAGAGATATGGATCTACTTTCAATCTTCTGCATATGAATATCCAGTTTTCCCAAAATCATTTGTTGAAGATGTTATCATTTTTTTTCATTTTTTAAATTTATATATGACAGTGGAATGCATTACAATTCTTATTACACATATAAAGCACAATTTTTTATATCTCTGGTTGTATACAAAGTATATTCACACTAATTCATGTCTTCATACAAGTATTTTGCATAATAATGATCATCATGTTTCACCATCATTTCTAACACCATGCCCCCTCCCTTCCCCTCCAACCCTTCTACCCTATCTAGAGTTCATCTTTTCCTCCCATGCTCCCTCTCCCTATCCCGCTATGAATCAGCCTCCTTATATCAAAGAAAATATTCAGCATTTGGTTATTTGGGATTTGCTAACTTCACCTAGCATTATCTTCTATAACTCCATCCATTTACCTGCAAATGCCATGATTTTATTCTCTTTTATTCCATTGTGTATATATGCCACATTTTTAATCCATTCATCTATTGAAGGGCATCTAGGTTGGTTCCACAGTTTGGCTATTGTGAATTGTGCTGCTATGAACATTGATTGATGTGGCTGTGTCCCTGTAGTATGCTGTTTTTAAGTCCTTTTGGTATAGACCAAGGAGAGGGATAGCTGGATCAAATGGTGGCTCCGTTCTGTGAGGTGAATACAGAGCCTACATCTTAGGAGCAAATTTTTTACCCCTCACACATCAGATAGAGCGCAAATATCTAGAGTGTATAAAGAACTCAAAAAGTTAAACACACACACACACACAAAAAAAAAAAAAAAAAAAAAAAAAAAAAAACAAATAACCCAATCAATACATGGGCTAAGGACCTGAACACACACTTCTCAGATGATGATATATAATCAATCAACAAAAATATGAAAAAAATGTTCATCATCACTAGCAATTAGAGAAATGCAAATCAAAACTACTCTAAGATTTCATCTCATTCCAGTCAGAATGGCAGCTATCATGAAGACAAACAACAATAAGTGTTGGCGAGGGTGTGGGGAAAAAGGTACACTCATATACTGCTAGTGAGGCTGCAAACTGGTGCAGCCAATATGGAAAGCAATATGGAGAATTCTTGGAAAGATGTTAAATTTTCTCTGATGTATTTTATAGTACTTTAGTTTAAGAATTATCAGGTTGAAGATACCTGGTTTTATTTCTGGGTCTTTTATTTTATTTCATTGTTTTGCCTGGTCTGTTTTATGCCAATACCACGATGTTTGTGTTACTATCACTTTGTAGTATGTTTTGAAATCACGTTTATGATGCCTCCAGACTTGCTCTTTTTGCTCAGAATTGCTTTGACTATTCAGAGTCTTTTCTGATTCCATATGAATTTTAGGACTCTTTTCATGTTCAATGAGGAATGTCACAAGTTCTTCGATGGGATCTCCTTGGATCTGCAGATCATTTTCTATAATATATTCATTTTCACAATACTAATTTTCCCAATTCATTAAAGATAGAATTCCATCTTCTAGGATCCTATTTTATTTTTGAGGCTTTTAGGAATAAAATTGTTTTCCTTATTTCTTTCTCCATGAATTAATTATTACTTAAAAAGCTGATTGCTATATTTTGACTTTGTATTCTGCTACTTTGCTGAATTTATCAGTTATAAAAGTCTTTCTGTGAAGTCTCTGTGGATGTCTAAATGTGGAATCATATCATTTGCAAAAAGATATAATTTGCCTTCTTTTAGACTTATATACTTTTACTTATTTCTCTTATTGCCATGTCTAAAATTTCAGTTACTGTATTGAATAAGATTGGTTAGAGTTGACACCCTTGTCTTGTTCCTGATTTAAAAGAAATATGTCTCCCATTCAGTATAATTTTGGTTAAGGCCTGTTGTATCTAATTTTTACTATGCTGAGGTATGGTCTTTCTATACCTAATATATTTGGGCCCTTTATCATGAAAGAATATTGAATTTTATCAATGGTATGTTCTACATGTATTGAGAGAATCATGTATTTGTTCTTAATTTTATTTATGTTTTTCATTACATTAATTGTTAATGCAATGCATATCTGAGTGTCATGCTATAATGCATTTTGTGGTAAGAGCATATATAGCTATTTTTATGAAAAACATTTTTCTCCTAAGTTCTAATTTTCATGTATTTCCCTAAGGCTTTACATGAGCACAAGCGTGTAGAATGCTAAGAGTTGTGCATCACTAAATACCTTATAATAGAAGATACACATACTGATTAGAGTTTGATAAAGTTATTTCCCTGACATCCTACATTTTTTTCTCTATACTTGCTGTTATGAGCATGCTGAGAAAAATTTTAATTTTTACACTTGTTGTTTACCCTGATCATTCTTTCTACAACAAAATGTAAGGAAACAAATTTTAATTTTAATTTTTTTAAAGACTGATACAACAAAAAGTCTTTTTTTACTAGCTCATTTTCAACCTCAGTTTCATCTGTCTTTCTTTCTTTCTTACTTCCTTTTTAAAACAAGATGTAGCAAAATTATTAATTATATTTTTGGAGTATTAAACAGGAAAGCTAAAGGTAATGGATTGGTAAGCCTAGAAGGACCTAAAGGACAAGTCAGAAACAAATTTATTTCATAGACATCCCAAAATCCACTATTTCATCAACATGTTCTTTATTTATTGAGTTGCTTAAAAATTAAATCAGTTGATTTGTTTTGAAATGAATACATGAAATGATGTACATAGGTTATAGACAGATACTAATCATTTTACATAAGGAACATGTGCATGTGTGGATTTGGCATGGGTGACTGGTTCCTGAAAGCATTTCTCTGCAGATACTAAGGATCAAATGTAATTTTGAGAATAATATTTCCCATTCATTCATTTTTTTAAAAAAAGTTCAGCTCTTGTTAGGTTTGAAAAATTATTGCATAAAATATCTAAAATCAGAACAAATTCAGAAATCTCAATGTGATCATCACAAGTAGAGCAAAAGGAGAAATCCCTAGCACAACAATGAATTAGTATGGATTTTTAGAAAGTAATATCAGATTTCCTAACTCCAAGTCTCTTATCTACAAATTAAGAGAAAAAAGATCAGATTTTGATGTGTGAGTTCTACAAATTCTTTTATTCTTTAACTATCACTGTAGTTTGTCATCCATGTAATCTAATAATCAAACTCTTCAAGGTTATTTTTATTTAATTAATGAGAAGTAGAAGTCTATTGTTCTGATAGACTACTCCATCACTGAAGTTGAATTACGGTTTTGGATTGTGAAATTATATTTAAGATAAATATACATATTTTTAATCTAAGTAAAAACTTGATGGTTTTATCAGAGTTTTATCTTGTAGCTCAGATTTAAGAACATTGTGAATGCATCTACAGTCACCTTGAAAAACAAATAAACACAAAGCCCACAACAGTAGGATTTAACAAAACCTTTGGTTAACAAGTAAACAAGGATTAAATGTTTTACACGTTCCTCATACATATTTTTTTTCCTTGGTCACAGATGAAAAGTCAACATTTGCAGATGGAGAAAGTCCAAATACAATAACACATGGCCACCCCAAGCAGCAGACTCTCTGCCAGAGAGGATATTGCTATTTGGATAGACTTTATAGTTCAAAAAGAATGGAGAGTACTCCTTTATACATCCTCTGCCTTCTTCTGCATCACATGAATATTAGCAGATGATTTCGTCATCTGCTGAAGCTAAGTGCCAAAAAGAAAATTATCTCTGATAATTTTATGAATTCACCAGTAGTATTTTATATTGCTATCACTTGAAGGACAATAGTCTAATGAGATAAACTTTCAGTGATTAAATAAATTTTGACTAAATTTCTTGATGTGGAACATATTACTTATATTACTGAGGATCATATTTACTTCCCTCTATAGTTCATAATTTCTTTTAACAAGATTTGATGTCTTTCATTAAAAAATACTCAAAATTCATATGCTGATGTCTTCTGAATTACTCTTCATTTCATCCAAATTGAGTTGTTTCTAAGAAAAAAATAGGTAAATCTCATTGATCTGAAACACCTTTTTTATAAAGCAGGTCAAAGGTTTGAAGCAGTAAAATAATTTTATAGAGGTTAGTTTCTGGTGGAAAACTAAGATTAAAATGAAGAATCAACTTCCATAATCTTCTGTCCCCTTAAAAAACTTGTAGTTCAAATCTAGGTTGGTATTACATAATGTTGTGAAATAATTCCCTTTTACACAATGTCCTCTGTTTCCCATGTTCCGGGACTATTAATCAGAATGGGCAGGGGGACTTGTAAAGTTCATTTTCATATCCAGGGGCCTACAAATGTCCTCACCCATCACTGCTGTATGGATTCTCTCCCGGACTCTGGGCTGGAGGTTCAACTGTTCAGTCTTCAGTGGTAAGAGACCCACGTGATTTTGACCATCAGGCAAATTAGACGAAATACTTCATAAATTATCAATGATTTAAAGACACAATACTTTATATATTTGATGTATTATATTTAAATGGAATAAAATATTAATTTATGGTCCATGCGTCCGATAGGTGTATGTGTGTATATGTTTATACTTGGAATCTCTAACTATCACTTCGAATTAAAATATCATAGCTGAGCAATTCTCTAATGTTAATATGTATATGAATCACTTAGGGAAATTATTTAAATGCATATTATGAGTCAGTAAGAGTGGGTGGGTCCTAAGTTCCTGAATTTCTCAAAATTCCTCAAATAAAGTTGCTTATATTCATGAACTACATTTTTGAGATTCAAAGATGTGGAGGACTTAGTTCTCTCCATCCTGTCTTTTCTCAGGGCTAAACCACTAAAGTTTTCAGACTTCATTAGCTACCAGAATTAATTTGAGGGCTTTTAAACATAGAGTTCTTGATCCTATCAAGAAATTCTCATAGGTTTGAGGTGGAACCCAATAACTTTCCATCTCAACTGTTGCCACACTGATTCTTCCAGTCTGTCAATAGCTTCACTGTAAGCATGGGTTTCCCTGGATGGCAAAGAACCCTTCTTGAGACCAGTAGTTGTTGAAATGCTCAGACTCATTATCTATATTCACCCTAAGTGAGCTCTTATAGTTATATGGACTTATATATGCTGATGATTCCCCCATATATCTGCCTAGCCCTTTATCTTTCTTCTAGGGGCCATATTAGTTTATCTGACTCCCTACTCAGTGAGCATCATTTGATTTCTTACAGGCATTTCCAAATTATATTCTGTATTTTTTTTTCAATTCTCTAAACCTACAATTGGCTCTGAATTTCTCATTGCTGCATATGACATACCCATTGCCATGATGCTGAATACAAAAACCAAAATGATTAGAGTCATCCTTGACACCTATTAGGCAGAAATTTAAATTCTTCCTCCTCTCAGTATTTCCTACCATAATCTCTGAGACTGTGAATCACACCAGTGATGATTGAATTATATGACAAATATGTCACACCAGTAATTATGTTGAATTATATGGCAAAAGGGGATTTACAGGAATAATAATTGTGCTAATCAGTTGATCTTTAGTTAATGAAAAAGATTGTGGGTAGGCACAACATAGCTATGAAGATAAAAGAACCAAACAGAAAGGTTGTAAGAACAGCTAAGAACTGAGAGCACCACTCACTAGATGGCCGGCACAACAGAGATTTCAGTCTTATACCCACAAGGAACAGTATTATGCCAACAGACCCAATGACCTGGCAGCCTATTCTTCCTCTGAGCCTCCAGATCAGAATCCTGCCCAGCTGAGTCCTTGATTTCAGTTTTGGGAAACTCAAACCATGTCAAGTCGACCTAGATTCCTGAGATTACAAAATGGATGACAACTGATACTATAAATCTATGCTTCTATAAACTGCTAAATTTGTTAAAATTTGTTCCTAAGCAATAGATAATTTATACAACAATTTTCTTTTATTCCAATCACACAATCAGTAAGTCATTTAGTTCATCAACTTGGCTGCAAATTCAGTAGCTCAAGCAACCGTCATTTCCTATCTGGACTCATTATTCCATACTTTTTTTATTCTAGTTTCCGATCTATAACTAGAGGCAGCACACATGTATCAACTTCCTGAGGGTTATAACAAACTGCCAAGAAACTAGTGGCTTAAAACAACACACATTCACACTCCTACATTTCTAGAAGTCAAAAGTGTGAAATCAATTTCACTGGGGTAATTCAAGGTGTTGGGCTGGTTTCTTCTGGAAGTTCTGAAAGAAGAATCCATTCTCTTTTCTCTCTTCCAACTTCTTGAGGCCATCTGTGTTCCTTGCAATGAGATTTCCTCCTCTGTTTTTCCAAGTACTACTTTAATGGTCACATCACCTTCTCCTCTGACTCCTCCTGCATTCCTCTTATAAAGACATCTATGATTACCATAGATCACCTAGGATGACCTCATCTCAAAGTGAGATCCTTAACTTAATCACATCTGCAAAGTTCTTCTTGTTCACATAAGATACTACTGATGCATTATGGGTGCTGAGGTATAGTCTGTTTGTGGGAATTATTATTCAGCCTAACACAATATGTAAAACAGAATGACTCACTCACCTACTTTCAATCATTCATATCAGGGAAAAAGCCACACTCCTCCTCAAGGCCCAGAGAACTTCCTATGACCCATTCCCACCCAGCTTCCTAATCTCATACCACACCTCCATCTCTACACTCTTCGTTGATTCTTGCTATGCCTTTAAGTATATTAAGTTCAGTTTGGTCTCAGGGTCTTTGGTTTTGATATTAATTATGCCTAGAATAATCTTATTGTCTGTAGAATTACTACTCCTTCACTTCATTTATGTGTTTCAGTTCATTAGAGCGTTTCCTGACCACTGTAAAAAATAATAATCTTCTCTACTTTGTCATTCTCTATCCCCTTACCCATCCTTATTTCTCTTTATATTTTACTACCTTCACTTCATATCTATTTGTTAATAATCAATCTTTCTCACTTTAGTAAGTGCCACAAAGTTAAGTAGTTTGCTTTTGTGATAACTGTATTCTCAACATCTAGTACTCTAGTCTGGTACATTGTAGAGAATTATTACATATATATATTTAAAAGAGAAAAACATGTATAAGATTTGTACTAGATATGAAATCATTAAACTATCATAAAAACTATATATACCATTATGAGACAAATGTTTTCCATCAAAGAAATAGTTAATAGTGCTATTTCTAACCTATACACTACAGATATTGGTAAGAATACTTAGCGTAACAGCTCTCCAAGAGAATCTTTACAATATCTAAACAGTATTAACAAGGGCTAAATAGATGCTTTCCAAAGCACTTATATTTTGCCTTAGTTTGGAGTTGAAACAAATGGGACTACCCCAAAGTAAAACATAATTAGGCTGCTTCCTAAATCCCCTCTCACCACTTACTTAATCACACCAAACCATTCATAATTCCTTTAGCCACAGAGCTCTTTAGATGTTTTCAAAAATCCAGATTCACAGAATATATAACAAAGCAATTCTTTAAAGCCTGAAGACATCAAAGTAATTATTAGCAATTATTCTAGGGCAGAGATCTAATAAGGTGCAGATTACTGTGCAGGATTTAATCTTTGGTACAGGTACTTTCAAGTAAATGAGAAGATATTTAGAAAACATTAAGTTGATTAGCAAATGTATTGAAAATATAAAAGTAGTTTAGGCTCTCTACAAATATATTATTTTTACCATGATAAAGGATGCAATTACTTTTCACGAAGATTAGAGTGGTGGGGGGGTGGAAATGGGGGGATAAGATTTTAAAAAGAAGCTAATATGTTATATTAGAGGGCTATAGGATACCATTGTGAAATCCATTGCTTAAACTCAGTTTTACATAAAGAAAAACTACTCTAAAGATGGGAAAATGTTGTATTTTGAAAGAATGTCTAAGGGAACAGTTGAAAAATGCTATTACTCCATTATTGAAAATGGTCTATATAAAAGAGTATTGTAGAGAGAAATTTTGCTTTCTCAGAGTGATGCATAGGATTATCTATTACAATCTAAAATATAAGTTTATATTTTAAAAGACCTTGCAAATCCAGAGAAATTACTTCATTAATTCAGTTCCTTGAAAGACAAACTTATTTCCTAAAATGACAAATATCGAATGCGAATTTTGTAACATCTATATAAAGTTGGCTGAAATTTTCTGCAGTATTTTCTGCTTTGTTTTCCAGTCATAAATACAATTTTTTAATTGAAAGACAGAAGTCACACATTTTTAAAATACTAGGCTACTGTTTTATTGGTAGTTTGACCATTACTTCCTAATATTCAATAGACATAATATTGTTATATTTATCATAGAAAAATCATTGTCATTACATTTTATAAGACATAGTATCTTTTTCTAAAATGAAAAAGAAATTTCTGGCAGTTTCAGTGTAGTCTAACATTTAGTTGAAAATATTTAAAGAGCTGTCAAGATGAAGACAAACTTTTCATATAAAACTTTAGGAATCCTAGCATTGCCCTCAGAACAGTGCCTTAGTAAGTGTAAGAAAACAAATGGGAAGAGAACTGCCTTCGAGTTCTCTATCTAGGAGGAAAGCATTTGGTAAGTAAAATTTAATCTTGTCTTCAGAGGGATTGGTTGTCTTTGGATTCTGGGTTATGACAGTCACATTGGCTTCTTATTTAGACCTTTTCTCCCTTTATAATTAAATATGTTTTTATTATTTTTCATTTCCTTTTATTAAAATGACCCATGTTTGAACATGATTGGTCTTTGACTATTCTGGTAAGCTCATTAATATTACCATGTCATTGACCAAATGTTAATTGTTATTCTTTAGAAGGATATGAAAGCATCAGGGACAGCTTTATAGAGCTACTTCAATCCAAATGCAGGGATGCTTGAGGCAGATGGCAGATGAATGCAATTTTGAGATAGTTTCATTGAGGCATCTCTGGACTCATACTGTGAAACCTTGACTCCCCATGAGCCAGCACAGCTTAGGCAATTTTAAGTGTCTTGACAGGAAAGAGAACATGCTAAAGGAGATTAACAGAAGAATTTAATGAACAGACTCTTCATAAAGTACAGGCTTGGGAAAATATACTACCGGGGTGCTGGGAGAGGCAAGGACCTGGAAAAGTTGGAAATTATCACAACCTTAGGCCGAAAAGTTCAAGATGAGGCAGAAATGTGCCTAGAATCTTGCGAGAAGAATACCTGGAATAAAATAAATAATGGCTTTTCTTGGTGCTGGATATATAACCCAGAACCTCACACATGTTTAGCATGTTCTACACTGAGCTATGCCCCCCAATTCTCATTAGTGACTTTTAAAATAACCTAATTTACATTCAAGCTTTGATTTTTTAACTGATCTAAACACCATTTCAAAATCCTCTGTAGTCACCCGTGAATAATCCAGCCAGACTTAATCAGTTTAGAAACAATACTACCTCCTAACTATACTGATATGTAAGCCAGTTATTAGAATAATAAATTAGAGTAAAATTATTTATGATTTCAGGGCAACCTTTAGAGACAATAGAAACTGTTAGGGTCTGTAAACAAGTCTGGATGGTGCCTGGCATTTTGCCAGAGGGAGTGGTTTGTGAAGTAACACCAGCGAGCCATTAAGTGTGGAGATTCCTTATTGGTTGACTGCTGTATCTAGTTTATGTTAATTAAGATAAGCTGTGTGGAATGTATATATACCTCTCCTGTCCTACAATAAATGGCTCCCACTCCTGCTGTATCAATGTACACAAGTTCCTCGTCACCCCCTGGTTATTTTGCTGCAGCCGGACTGCAGCAAGAAACTATGTTAGTAACAAAGAATAAAGTGTTCAATGTGTTTTTAAATATATGAGACAATTCTTGAAATGTTGTGTGTATACATTTAACAAATTTCATATATCATTTATGCAAAACATTACAACCTAACTCAACCAGGCTTATATGTATTAGAAATATGTTTATTAGAAAATGTATGAGTCAGAGTTTCTGTATCCATTCAACTTCATGCTGTAAAATATAATGGAAGCACTTGATTCCATTTTTGAGTTCCGACATTATCCTCTGTGCCTCAGTCTACCACATCAATAAAATCACAGGACAGCTAAGCCTTGCAAAACACTATCAATACTATTTAGGGCGTCAGTTCATTTCTCTCTAATAGAAATGAACTGCACAGTGAACCTTTATTTTTTAATCTAGATCACAGTCAAAGGTTACGAGATCTGTGAACCTTTGACAAGATTTATAAACTTAAGTTGTTGTCTATAACAATTGGTATGGCTTTGGTTCAAAATCAATCACTAAGAGTATTTTTTCACTTGGTGAAATACTCTAAAATGCAAAATGTTCTGTCAGTATGGAGAGAAAATAGAACTCTGACAGCACATTTCACAACCATGGTATTACTGATAGACTTCCTGGAACTATATTCCTTGGTGGAATGCGTGCGCGAGCACACACACACACACATGCGCGTGCACACACACACACACACACACACACACACCTATCCAAAATCTAAGTATCTTAGGGCCACCTTGTTGACAACAGTATTATTTTAGTCTAATTAACTATATACTGTAGAACTTGATTATATTTTACAAGCTTCATTGTAACAAAATACGGCCCAGTTGATAGAAGATGAACTGATGCTGTTGAATTAAATAGATGATATAAGATTAACACATTGTAGCTTAAGTATTCTCCCTTTAAGCAAGGCCACTGAACTGAGTGTCTTTCCCTGTCAGAGTGTTGTTCACTAAATCAAACGCATGGCTTCTTAGTAATTACTGCTACATTCACCAAAATGTATTCTCCTCTTAATTGAATATGCTGCACACACCCTAGGCAAAGCATAAGATATATACCTGGCATTGCTTTACAATCTTGCTTGATTGGACTCCTGAAGCAAACTATAAATATATATGACATTAAGTTGAAGAATGTCAAAGTCATGCACCAGGAAGCATACCAAAGGTTTCCTTCAAAAGCTGGGTAATCATTTGCCATGAGATTGTTCTACTTGTTATAAAATAAATATTTAATTTTTGAACCCACTTTTTTGCAGAGTTGAGGGGTGATGTTCTAACTTATTTTTTTAAATGAACTGGAAATGACAGTTCCTTATATACAGATTACATTTCTATGGGTAAAGGTGAATAAGCACGGATAAAGATCAATGTAACACTGGGCAATTTTGTAATTATACAAATAGATTATTGGTTCATTCTCATCATTTCTCTTAGGCGCTGGTCCTGTTTGAAAGTGTGGTGTTTGGCTGGCTACCTGTTTTTAAATCCTTAGGGTCATCACTCAGTACATGAAATTCTAAACTGTCTTTATTTGTTTGTTTGATTAAAATGGTCATTGTAGATGCATGGGTTATGTTTGTGAGAACATTTGTTTAAAAAACAAACAAGCAAACAAGCAAATTTTAGAAACCTATTCTTTATAGTGGTTCATGCTGAAAGATGAACAAGCCTTATCTGTATTTTCTGAACTGTGATGAGATTTGAAATTATTTTTAGTGTTTTCCCTTTCTAGCCCACTTAAGCTCCACACCCCTGGAGCTCACTAAGGAGCAGAAGTTTGCTTGCTTGTGACTCATTTCTTATTTCCTCACTTGCTCAGTAGCACAGGGCCTCTTGTACCTAGCTCCAGTGCCAATGATTAAGAAATATTCTAGGCCTGTGAGGTGACTGTGTCACCAACTTTATTAAATGTAAATCATGATCCAAATTGATAACATGATCTGAATTATATTAACAGGACCACATAGCATCCATTAGGGAGCATACAAAGTGTGATAATGATGATGATGATTTGGAATAGATAGCAAATTTGTGTCACATTATTTTGGCTGTTCTCCTGTAGGACATGCTGATTTTTGCTTTATTTTTAAATTTCATTCTATGAGGAAAACATTCTGGGGTCAGGGTATTCAAGTCCCTAACAAAATGTACCAACTGAATGGCAAGGAGCCAAGACATCCCATTCTGTCTGGTTATCCCAATGACAGATGCAAATTGACTTAGGATCATTTTGGCTGGGATGATCAATATTGATTGTGAAAATGTCCTCAGCTTAGTTTGTCACACACAGACACTGCATAAGTGTTTAAACACATTAATCAAGAGACTGATGCAGTGAAGTTCAACTTGAGTGGCAGCACTAAGAGAGCTTAGGGACTGGAACGCAGGATGGATTTGAGGTAAGCTGGCAATCTATCCCTGTTTATGATTTTACCACCTTGCTCTGACACATCTTTTCTCAAGCCATCTGTTTCCTTCATATCATTAGAGAGCAAGGCACAGGCCACATTTCCTTTTTTTTTTTTTTTTTCAGCATTATTTGTTGGTGTGTGCTTGATAGAGTCTTTATTAATTCAAGATCTTGTATTTTCAAGCAGGAAAAGCAGCTACATGAACATTAGAAATTGTATGTTCTAAGAACCAATAATGTGATATATTCTGAAATAGACTTAATGATTTTACAATTATCTCTTAGTGGACATCTTAGTTTTATTGGTATATGCTCATATATTTATTCTATGCATTGCCAAAAAAAACTTGACATATGAAAAACTCCTTCTATATTTTATACCTGGAAAGATTGCAAAAATCTATGTGCTAGTAAAGCTTTCTTGCTCATTTTTTCTTAGTTCTTCTGGTCATACTTAAAAGGAAAATTCCTTCATTGTGTATAGTGATACATTATAAGTTTCCGCTTTTAAAAGCCAAAAATATAGTTTTAACTGAACTATTAAGATCAGGAAAAAAAGGATTACTGCATTCTCAGGCGTTAACATATTCAGTGTTTCCCTTTCTTGACAAGAATAGTAGTGTAGATGTTAATTATGGTACACAGAATGACTCCTCAGAACACCTAAAATCCTTGGTCTTTTGTGCCTTCTGGTCCTCTACTGTGTTTTATGGCTGGCTTATGCAGGAGCATGAGGAAATAGATCCATAACAACCATTTTAAGTGAGTATTTTCATACCTCTTAAATACCTTCCCCCAAAATTTGGCTTTACATCAAAAATTAACTTTAGGAAAGGAACTATTATAACAATCTTTTTAAGAGAGTTTGCAGTTGCACTTCATCCAGATACTTCCACTTTCACATGGTGAACTGAATTATTAAGAAACAATTCCAAAACTGTGAGTCATTTGTATGTAATAGCAGGCAACTGAAATATGTGTGTGTGTATGTGTGTGTGTGTGCACTGTGTACACGCCTGCTCATACATGCATCCCCCCTCCAATTACACTATTAATAATATAAAAATAATCATCATGTTACTGAAAAAGCAGAATGTTGCTTGGCTTCTTTCTAAGGAGTTGAAGAGATTTGTTTCTAAAGCACAGATTTCATCGACAGTGTAGAGGATTCTTTCATGATAAACTGATTTTTATTCTGTCTTTCTATTGGTTTTGTTTTGCTTTGGAATTTATTCTTTTAAACCTGCAGTGGTACCGCATCTTGAATCGGTTTTAAAGTGAATGCTTAAGGCAAAACTCAGGTATAGTCAAAACTGCCCTTGAAACTCACTCAGCATGTCAAGATGCTCACATTTGAAAAGGTATGAGGAACTGAGAGAAGATGTGTTCATGTTGCCCACAGCAGTTTACTCAGGGGCATTGCTCATTATCCCTGGAAGGGACCACCTGGCTGTTTTAACTGTCTCACAACCTTGGTCCAGAAAATACAGTTGAGGTTACATCATTGAAAGGCACATATACACCTCTGATATGTCCTCGCTCTATGAAATAGGAGTTACTTTGTGGCCATCATTCTGCCCTAGCTTGCCCTCCTTTCTTTTTATTGTTTTCTAAAGAATAATAGTAAAGGAGGAAGAATAGACACAGTTGAGCACAGTACTGTAAAATAGATGGTAAACTTCGAAAGCCCGTGGGAAATCTGGGAGTCTTTGTGGTCATTTTGGCATCTAAAAGAATAGCACTGGGACTCTGACCCCACTCCACTACTCCGTCACATTTTCGCCTTTAAAAGGTGGAAAAAGGTAGATGTAATGGTGACTATTGAAGACTAGATGTGTCAGAAGTGTCTCAGGGAGACACTAAGGAGCCAGTTCCTCAGCTCTAACCTTTTCACCACGGAAGTTGGTTCAGAGATACAAAGTGACTTGTAAAAGATTGTACACCTATTTAGAACTTAGACCAGGATGTAGAGCTTCCAATTCCAAAACACAGCATTGTGTTACTGCATCTCTGTTGTTGAGAGAGGACATTAATTTTAGATTCATAATAGGAGCTAAAATAAACATTACCAGTATTATGTAAAACTCTCTGTGTCAATTATTTCTCCATAGCCTCAAGTGCAGATGCGGTCATTGGTCATTCTATGCAATAAAAACTCTTGAAAAGATGGAATGATAGGCAGTGTAAAGGTGACTGAGAAAAGTTGATTGCAAAGCAAAGTATTACAGGAAGTTAAATTTTCTAAGCAAACAGTATAATCAATATGATAGAAATTTGATGTCTACAAAATAGAATTAGTTTAAACACTTAAATTAATGTAATTCATCAAATGCCTGAAAAAGAGGCATGGATATGACAGTGAAGCCCTGTCACCAATATTTTACCTTAAAAATATCTTCATGTTGAAAATTGGGACACCTGAACATATATACAAACACAGAGTATCTATGATGTCTCACTCCCATTCTGGGATCCCCAATTTGATAAAGTTTTAAGTATTGTGGGTTTTTTTTTTTTATAATTCATAGGAATATCACGTATTGATAAGATAGAAACAAAAAAACAGAATCACATAGGATCTTTATAATATAAATTTGATGTGTATTATTACAATAAATTCTCTAGCTACTTTTATTTTACATAAAAATATTTGTCATTACAGCATCTTGGCCTTTGCTGAGGGAAATCAGTTATTCTGAAAGCTATTCTATGTTGATGAGAAGGATGAGCTGTGATGAGGTTGTGACAGCTTACTTACCAGTTCCATAGGTTAAGGTTAAAATGTCCTTATAATATCCTATGATGTCTCTGGGACTTATGGTGAGTTGTTTTTAGCTTATGGGATAGAAATAGAAAGGTTTCCAGAAGCTGACATTATTTTAAGGACAGATCACATTTGTGTTGAGTTAAACTATGTCAGTCTATTCCACAATTAGAGATGACAAGGTTAAATTTCTGATTTTCTTCTTTTCAGTAAGCCAGGCTTCAGAGAGAAAAAAAGGATGTCTCACTTTTTATTATTCCAAAATTTACTTAGAAAAATGGTACCTAAGAATGATCTTCGTGCACGTGCATTTCCATCAAGTCTGAATTTTCTATAGGGTCACTGTCCCTATGGTATGGATAATATTCAAGAATGCATTGGTGGGAGGTCACTGTTATTTAATTCACAATCATTAAACCTAATGTGTCTGGTTGCTTTTAATGAGTAGAGTAATTTTAATAGATACAGAGATAAAAAGTCACAGAATAAGATTTACTCTGTGATCTTGTTTACATGAGTTTGACTGAATTACAATGAAATAGTATTGAAGTAGAGGTTTATTGCAATCATAATGAAGCAAAATTGGCAGACCATCCTCACCTCCTATTCAGACAACTGACAGGAACCATTGCTTATTTCTTCCTTTAATACATCTCAGGTATATTATTCCTCTCATTACTCTATCAAACCTCTGTCCAGTTTCTGCCTGTTTTACATCCAGAAAACTAATAGTCTGTTTTCACCAGCTCCTGCTTTTCACATTTTTCAGCTAGTCTGTTCTAAATACCATGACAACAAAATTATCTTCCTCCCATACCACCTTGATTACATTTTCATATGGTTGAAACCAGGGTGTGGACTGATAAAACTTAAGCATGGATTCTTTCCCACTTACACACATGTAACCCCATGTTGTGTTATAAATACAAATGGATAAAAGGACATTTTCACAGATGCACAATGCATTTTAACTTGTGATAATTATACTCCCATATGTGAAATTAATGACAAAAGCACCATAAAATGTATTCAATTTTAAACCCTATAGAACAAAAATAAATATGTTGAACCTAATTAAAATAATAAGCTATTAAAATTATAAATTATAAAATAAAATGCCTCCCCTCCTGAGCATCTGAGTTCCATTCCTCAGTTTCAGAGAGGCCATTTTAACTAGACAACCACAGTACCTTACACTGGACTCCCTGATGTCACAAATATGCCTTTATTTTCTTTTTCTCTTCACCTGCCGCCTCCCCGCCAATAGTCTGAATTACCTTCCTAAATGCAATTATCTTTCTAATGATCAGGATACTCTTCTATATAAAACATATTAGAGATAGCTTTAACAATCCCCCTACCAAGCTCTGGAAAAAATCAAACTAAATCATAATTCTAGGAGTGCAATGTGTTAGTTTACTTTGGATGCCAAGAAAATCATGCCAACAATGACCTTGTTGCCAGATTGGTAGGTGTTAAATCTTTGGTGTCAGGGATTCTTTTGGTGTATTAACTATTATAAATCCCTTATGCCATAACTTAAAGCCACAATATTGTGTTATATATTTGGGGAAAAGCAGGTAAGAGGTTGTTACTATCTCTAAATTTGCATTAATTTGCTTTGACGTGGGGAAGCCCACCTTTATGAATAGAATATATCAACACTTGGAACAAATTTTGGAAAAGCAAAATAAATTATTTTGTTCTGAAATACATCCTTTACAACTTTTCCCTTTTTCTTGTATGTATCATATTAGTCACTCTTTAAAAAATATTAGCCTAGTTGAATCAAAAAATTGAACTATGTATATATGTAAGACATATTCTTATGAGAGGCAGTTCTGTGTGAGTTAAAGGGCCATGGACTTGATTGTCAGCACTGAAGGTCAAATACTTGAGTCATCATAAGCAGTGGATACTCAGGACCTCATCTAACTTCCAAACGTCTTAGATTCTTTCTTTGTCTTTGAAGGTGTGAAATAAATTATCCGATTTGTTATTGTGAGCATCAAAGCCAACAAGATTAATGTGTTTGGGTGAAAATTGTGTATGTTCACTATTTAAAAAAAAAGATGCATAGCCATTGCTTTCAAATTTTTATACTGTTTTTCCTCATTCTGAAATCTGGAATAAACTTAATATGTTTATTTCTGGGTATGTCTTTAATTTCACTAAAACTGTTGATATTTTTCCACAATAATTAGAACTAGTTTGGCATCATCTGACATCTAATTAATAAGCTTTTAGTTACTTATTAAAGATCAATGTTGAAAACATAAATAAAATATCACTGATCTTTCAAAGATCCCATCAGGTATCAAAAATAGATGTAGGATGCTTTATAATTAGTTGTTGCATAAAATTCATCAGTCAGTTTTTAATCTTCTTAAGTTTGTTCTCCTCAAAGCCAGAAATATTTTATCATTCAAAAATTATTTTTGAAAAGTTCAATAAAATGCTTTACCAAATTATTTTCATTTACTATATTTATTCTCTTTTTTTCTTTAAATTATAGAAATCATGCCAAGAATAATTCTGTCTTTGGTCTACAATTCAAAGAGCTCATATGATTTAAACTTGTAAGCACCTTGTCAATATCAGAAGAAAAATATTTTGAAAGTAATAAGTGCCTTAAAAGTATGATATTGTCATTTATAGAAAATAAAACAATAGTTAAGATAGAAAATTAACTTATTTTTCAATTACTTACTTTTATTTTTTATATAAAACCCAGAAAATGTACAATGTAATATTTTGCTGTAACATCATTATGTCTCAGAATCAACCTGGGTTGCTCTCATTTCTACTGAGCAATCACAAAACCTGTGTGAGAGTTGACATCTTGTGTCGTAAGGCAAGTGAAGTGGTTTATATTCTTTCCAATTGATCCATGTTAACTGAGAAAGGGTTTTCTGCCTGGATTGAGGACAGTCACCAAGTGTGACGCGTGTGACTGACAGCAGCAGCAAGAGTAAGCACTTTGGTGTTTCAATATGATTTCTACCATCAAGATGTGATTTTTTCCCCCTTTAGACAAAGATATTGAATTGAGCTTCAAAGAAATATCAAAGCACATTTTCTTGGAGACTGGTCCTAAGTTTAACGTTCTTTTTAAAACTGGGACGTATCTTAAAAAATAATTCTTAAACCTTGCTTTTGTCCCTGAACTAGTGTTATATATATATTTTAATCTGCTTTCAGTTAACCATTTCAAGATGTCATCTCTAATGGCAGTAATCTTACTATTTTCTTTTGTCATTTTCAAGAAAATACATTTTTAAATTATTCTTTTCTAGAGAAAAGTCTGTATTTTCACTTTAGGTTAAGTACAGGGAGTCAGGAATTTGCAAAGTTATAATGAAAGAAGAGAAACTAGTAAGTCATATTATAAGGCATACATCATTAAACCACGATAGGTTCCACTACAAATGAAACCTGTATAATTCTTTTACTTTTATAATTGTAACTTGAGCCAAAGTCCTCAGCCATCGTTGCCAATGTGACTGCATGATTGGCAGACTCTGAATGCTTAACAATTATTCTGATTTTTACTGAGATGTAGAGAAACTTGATTAAAGAGTTTGAAAAAAAAATAGCTACTGTCTACTGATTCTGGGAGCTGTTCAGTCACTAGAGGTGCAGATTCAATTCAAGAATATAATTTCAACTAATTATGCCACCTTCTCTTACCATCCCTCATTTCCCAGCCCAGCTATCCTGAGGAATCTATGTTTAGTGTTTTTCAGGCTCCTTATTTCTAGAGAAAGTGTGGCACACTGAAGAGAATGTCCCCAGATGATGAAGGACACCATGATTCATGATGTCTCTAACGTCTTTCCCTGTGGCTAATACAAGAGATGGGTTCTTAATAAGATGTTCAGGGATCACTTTTTAACCCTTGTCATCCCAAGTAAGCCTTTGTTTCTCAGCTCTTTGTAGTAATAGATGTCTGTGTTTTTTGGAATCTGTGTGTAAATATAAGTACACACTAGTGAGCTGAATGGCCAGAATGAAAACAGATCCTTCTGAAATCAAAGGAAATGCCAAAGACACAAATTTTCTTTTCAGAACTTGATCACGTTCTACTGAAGCAAAAAGGTATTTCATATATATATGAAAGTACTGCATTTCTAGAAAAAAAATGCATAACTTTGCAACATCTACAGAGAAAAGCATCTGGTAGCTGTTCTGAATATAAATGCTTTATTAAACACTTAAACTGCATCTTTTCAGTGCTAATTAAGTGAATTGAACCCAATTAGAGAATTAAAAACACTTTGTAAGTGCTCGATAGCAGGACTGTCTGAGAAACATTGCACTCCAGCCTTCCCTTCCCTCACACATCACTTGCACACGATATGAATCATACAGAAGTCAGCTCAGTATTTATTTTGATAGTTTCCTCCTGTTTTGCTTTGCTCTTTAAAATCCACTAGTCCAATGGCTTGGCACTTGATGTTTATTCAGGGTGCCTGCTAATTCACCAAGTAATTGCTCATAGAGTTCCATTTCCCGAATTGAAAAATAGAAGTGGGGGGATCTTCTGTTTCCTGCTGATACAGTGACATATTTAGAAGCAGTTGTCTATACAAGTGTCTGCCTCAGCATGTCCTGAAGCAATATTCAGCACCCACCAGAAGCTCCTGCTCAGGCTGCATATTTACCAGGTTTCATCCATTCTGCCAGCACCTACTGGGCTTCAGCTATACCCCACTGGACAGCCCATGCTTCCTTTGTTTATCCATCCCACCCTCTACTAAGGCAGAAAAAGGAAAATGTGATTGGGAAGTAGGGGAAAGTCCTGCCTTAATACTTAAAGAAAAGATGAAAGACAAAAATAACCTCCAGAAAATAAAATTCTTCAAAATTATTCTTGTATAGTAGTATTAAAGTATAGATCTCAAAGACTTTCAAGGCTTATTTATTTATTTTTTTACATAGGGGATAAAAACCTGCGCATAATAACAATTCTGTGTAAAACAAATGCCTGCAGTATGTTATGTGTTCAAGTACAAAAGGCCTATATTCATCAAATCCAGCCCTTAGCATAAGATTGTTCCTGAACTGACTACAATATTTTAAGCAAAGAGGATACATTTTTTAAAAAAAATGAGCACACATCTGAAGACTATGAATTTTCTTGAGAATAAATGAGCATTCTGGGGTATTTTATTTATGTCTGAGATAATGTCTCAGAAATGTATTTCTCCATTTTAAGAGAAAATTATAGTTGGAAGGATCCTGATTAGGAGTTGGTTGAATCAGTCTCAGTAAATAATTATAGACACAAATTTTAAACTCTACTGAGAAGAGAAAGTTTGCGTGCATGCCTGTGTGTATTTACTAAAACATAGCTATTGAAAACAAGATTTGATCCTGATGCAGAATATAGGGTAAATAAGACCTCAGGATTTCCACACAACTTGAGAGTCCTTTCAAATTAAAGTGAAGTCATATCTGATTGTCACTGGGTAAAGTCCAGCCTTGGCAAATTCATACATGAAAGGGATGAAGCTTGGTCAACACATATTGAAATACTATTATGGGAGTGCTCTGGCCCCAAACTACATGAGTG
This sequence comes from Marmota flaviventris, assembly GCF_047511675.1. Taxonomy (NCBI): domain Eukaryota; kingdom Metazoa; phylum Chordata; class Mammalia; order Rodentia; family Sciuridae; genus Marmota; species Marmota flaviventris. The sequence goes on along the minus strand of NC_092501.1, from coordinate 109,281,224 downwards.
CCAGAGGAAAAGTAAATGATTACAATAAGTCTCTTTATTTGGTTTAATGCTTTCTGGAATTTCTCACTGGACCTAGCTTTCTGCACTAAGAAACTATCATATAAGTGAGTTTCAACATCTCTGAGGATTTGCTGAAATAAATTTTGGAAGTAGCATAACATGGTTTAAAATGTTTTATGATTTAATGAAAAACTTATTTAGACTGGTGATCAACCCAAATGAGTTGGCAGAAGGCTTATTATTCAGCAAATCCTTATTGATCCCCTAGTTGTTTCAGACAGTCTGCTAGGTACAGGGGATACAGCCTTGAACAATGCAGCTTATCCCATGAGGGTTATAGTTTAGTGGCAATAAATGAGTACACAGGCTAGGCTTTCTCTATACAGGAACTTAGGAAGAGTAAGTTCCTTGGCCAGAAAGCTGAGGGACTTCAACTGAAGCACAATATATTTATTTAATTTCTATGTTCCATTTGGGGGCTAAGATTTTAATGGTTTAATGAAAATGGAGAGAGGGTATCAGAGGGAGGGTTCTAAATTGCCTCTTTGGCACTAAAGCAAAATAACCTAACACTTAAAGTAATTGCAGATTGTGATAAATGCTATAAAGGAAAGGAAGAGTGTGCAGTGAGTGAGAATAATAGAGAATCAAAGTTGCCAGCGGGTGTTTTCTAAAAAGCAAAGAGAAGGCTGCGCTCAGTGGCTCCACTAAGAAGAGGATTCAAAGGCTCTCCATGCTCCTTGGCTCACCTAGAAAAGAAGTACCTTCCGAATGTCTGAGGCATTTAGAAGTGCTAAGTAACTTTCCCCTGTGAAGTGATGCTGCTGTGTTCATTCAAGGGAGATGGAGTCCAGAAATAAAAAGAAGTACGATGTCTGAGAGGGAGAGTGCACCGTGTCAGAAAGAGACCTTCAATCAACTCTTCACAAGTCACTGCAGTGGCTTGTCCATGGCGATCTGATCTTCACTTTGTCAAAAGAGAATGTTGCCATATTTAATACATTTTGATGAGTGGTTATTATTATTGATTCAACAGAGCTCACCCATTGTTTACTTGTCATTTGTGTTAATTCAGTTGTTCAACAAATACTAATTTTACAGACCCCAGTGCAAGGCTCTGCCAGAAGACAGAAGTTTCATAGGTTAGGCATACAATTCATCAGGCAAGATGACAGAAGTTACTAGTATAATATAAAGCAGAGGGCTGGCCTCTCAGGCCAGCAGTGGTTAGAGAAGACTTCCTAGGAGATATGGCTCCTTCCTGGTAAAGACAGTTCTCACTACCTTGGAAAGAATACCTTTGAGCAAGAGGAGCCAGAGGTGAGGGGGACAGAGCAGCATGTATTAGAAAATTATATCTTCTTTACCATGTTGTTAAAGTAAGATATATATATATATATATATATATCTATGAAAATATCTGTACTTATTAGCTCTGCTCTTTTACAGAGCTAAGCAGGGATGCATTTGTCACTGTTCATTGCAATGACAAGCTCATTTCAATGCAGTTCAAGTTTTACTCTCTTAGCATTTATGGCATTATTCGATCTCCTACATTGATGCTGACAGATGCGTGGTTTATATTTAACCTAAAGGTAGCATTTACAACCGCAAAGACTCTTAATTATGATAGAATTGAAAACATAAAGGATTCCTACTACAGCAAAGATTTTCTTACTTGCACATGCTTCTATATAAAACACCAAATGCACAGAAAAAATTTAAAAGGCAAGAATTGGTAAGAAAAAAAGTGTGTGTTTGTGTGTGTGTGTGTGTGTGTAGATTTAATATAGTGTGTGTAGATTTTTGAGAACAAGATTAGTGTTATAGTTTCAAAATAGTTGTCAAAGGAAAAGATGGAAATTTTATTTTTAACCTGGTCCCAGACACTAACTGCAGGAGGCATCAGAATTCTGAAATTCCTTTTGCTACACCAATGCAGCGCTGAGATAGAAATGATGGACTAGGCACCCTCAGAGAAGTCCAAACCAGCAGGGGCACCACATTCTGCACAGCACAGTCACAAGCAGCTTGTCCCTTTGCAATGCTCTTTCTACTCTTGCTTGAAGTAAACAGTGGGGTCCCCATGGACCAACTACTTCTGTGAAGGAGAAAAATTACTCTGGATAGAGTTTTAAAATGGAATGACCAAAGAACAATGCCTGTCTTTTCTGATTCTGTTTCTTTTTTCCTTTTTGCATCAAAGTTGAAGCTTTTAAGGTGGAAAGAGAAAATATTAACAAGATAGACATTTTTTTTATTAAAATATTTTAATATTTATTTATTTCAATGCTGGGAATTAAACTTAGGTTCCTGGGCCATGCTAGGCAAGCTCTCTACCAATGAGCTATACCCACCGTCACATTAAAATTTTTTAAGAGTTATTTTTGTTGACCCTAATAAGCATCAAAGAAAAGTTTGTTGAAGCGTATTTGCCAGGGAACATGGACTATACATTAGTAACAGAATGGTTCATTAATAATAGGATGATTTAAGTTCAATTCTGAAAAAAAAATGCATTCAGTCCTGGGATAGCCAATTTTATACATCAGCTTGACCAGACCATGGTTCAGTGCACTAATGTAATTGTCATTATGAAGGTAATTTTTAGATAAGATTTACATTTAAATGAGTGGACTTTGAATAAATAATATTACCTCAATAATGTAAGTGGGTCATGTGTAATCAGTTGATGTCCTTTAGAGAGAGAGAAAAAAAAAAGTGAGTCCTTAATGGACCAGCCATTCTTCCTCCAGAGTGAAACATCAGCAAGTACCTCTGTCCTGCTCTCCTACCATGAACAGATCAGACTTGCCAGCCTTCACAACGGAGTGAACCAGTTCCCTAATACGAATCTCTTTTACTCCTTGAATATATATATATATATATATATATATATATATATATATATATATAATTTTTATATTATTATCCTATTTTTCTGAAGTACCTAATAAGGACCATCATAATTCACTTTAAAATAATTTCCTAATCAGATCATACTATACAACTCACTTTTCTTCATGACTTACTTCTTTTGTCCACTTAGTGAGTTAACTGTGATTGGGGACACAAACTCTTGTCAGTTTTCAAACAAACATTTTGGCATGTCTCTTCATATTTGAACCTGCAGTTATATGCTATAAGGATAACCCTACCATCTGTGCAACTACCCTAAATAGCAATTTAATATTCAACAATTAAAATTATATTAATAGTCATTAATTTCATATTATTGAGTTTCTTCCTTCAAAATAAACATGTGTACACCTGTCTGCTAAACAATTGAAAGTTTGATAAAAAAGTCTTCTCCACAACTTCATAAAGCATCACATGCATAGTTAAGACTAAAAACTATTCAAGCTTGTGTGTGTGTGTGTGTGGGGGGGGGTTCTTTGCTGTTTGTTTTGCTTTGTTTTGTTTTTATCACATCACAGTAACCTAAGTTGAGAGCAGGCACCATGGAAACCCTTCCTATTTACTTCAGGCTGCTCCTATGTGTTAGTCCACCAGGACATATAAAAGAAAGCATTAGGCAATCTCTCTAAATCCAAGGAGTAAATTCATTTCTACCTACTTTAAAGTACCAAATTTCTGAATTTTAATTATTTTCTCATTTGGTATTTGAGAACTTTATCTTCTCCTACTTATCTCTTTTTAAAACAGAGCTTGCACTGACCTTTTGTATAAGCTTGATGCACTTAATATATATGTTTTCTGACTTGTTAGCTTGTTTAGATAACAACATTAGCTTCTATAATAATGAAAATCAACATAAGAAAAATAAATGAATGACAAATGCTTACATTTTTTGACAAGCCACCATTCCAGGTATCTGGTATGCATTCTCATTTAAATCTTAATCATCATGTGAGGTGGAACATTTTATACTTGTTTTAGTAACAGATATTCTGAGATATTAATTTGAAAAATAATCTGAGCTAATAAGTGCTCATGCCAGTATTTAAACCCAGGAACATCTGATTCTAAAGCTAAGACTTTTAGCCCCAGTGGTAGGCAGGATGAAATATTCTCTAACTGTGAAATGTGGTTTGACCTACAACCCATCTTCCAGCCAGTTCTATTTTTTTATGGTTTTTAACAATAAAGAAGAATTTTACTCTTCATAGGGCAATAAAATATTAGTACAAATTACAAGGGGCTTCTATCTATTTGAAAGCATGGTTTTTGGAGGTCTGTGCTCTAAATTTTGCTACACAAGAGCAAGGCAGCAATGACCTAGTTTTTGGCAGAGCACACACTTGAAAATCCTATGAGAATAGATAGTCCAGTTCCATCCCCCAGAATCCTGTCTATGTAGGTCCCTTCTAAAGATAGGCATGCATGTGTAGAAATGGGTGCATAATAGAAAGAACACTTCTGAACCAACACAGATATGAGAGACGCCAGCTACAGTCTTTACAGGAGTCCACTCCCACACACAGAGGAGAGAGAACAAGTCATGAGATATCATTAAGTTTGTCACTTTAAAGTATTGTTTAAAGATAGATCCATACCATATTCCAGGACCCCCTCAAAGACTTCAAGTTTCAGAGTGACTTTTGTTTACAAAATTCAGAGTACAATACCAAATTAGAATACACATTGGACCATCAGAAGTTGGAATTTGGTGCTAGATGCAAAATCACCTTATGTGGCCTATATTACCTACTTTAGAGCTGGCCAGATTTGAGTTGAGAGGTGATGTAACACTCTGAAAAGTGAAAAGCTATCTGAATTACTTTAATAACAGAGATCAGGAAGTAAAAATAGTCTATTATATATTTATGGATGAAGAGGAACATGTTAATAAAAAATAGTTTATAGATGCTTTTTAAAATGCCAAACAATTTCTAGTGAGCCCCAAGAGGGAAAAACAGTTTAATATTCCTGTAGCTTTATGAAGAGGAAAATAAGTTAGCTTTGTTATTTGAACACCACTAGGCTGAAGTTAAATTTAAAATTTTGTTTATTTTCCAAATTTTAAATGATAAAATGCCTGTTGGTGATGTATAATGTTTATAGCATTTCAGCACAGATTGTGTTTTTTAGTTAATGTATCAATCTTAGGCCCAAATACTGCCTTTTGTCTCATAAGAATTGTGGTCATCATAATTCCAAATATTCCAGATCACTTAGCAACTAAGTAGTCTGCCTAACTATGCTTGATTAAGCTACATAAAAATAAAAATATTAAACAAAATAAATAAGGAAATTATAGTTATGGAAATACTGTACAAGAATTGAATAATTTTTTCTCATTAAATTTCCCACCCCTTAGGGAATACCCCTTTCTCTTAACAGAAAGCTTGAAGATAACTTGTAAATAAGGCAGCATTAAATACAAAGGTGTAATGTTTATGTATAAGAAACATCATAAGAATGTAATGATAATAAATAAGCCATCCCCAAAACCAAACACTGAATGTTTTCTTCAATATGTGGATGCTAATTCACAATAAGATAGGAGGTGCTAGGGAAAAAATCAAGGTACTTTGGATTAGATAGAGGGGAGTAAAGGGATGGGAGGGGTTTGGGAGTAGGAAGCATAGTAGAATGAATCAGACATTATTACCCTGTGTACATATATGATTACATGACTGGTGTGATTCTACATCATGTACAACCAGAAGAATAATAAGTTAAAAAAGAAAAGAAAAGAAATATTGGAATATTTCCAATATCAAATATAAAGACATTTAATTAAAACATACTCAAAATGACATGATGTCAAAATTAGGCACAATCATAATTAGGGATTTTCATTCAACTTACATATGTTCAAAAACTTATGATTGCCCTGAAATTTATTTTCTGATATTTAATTTAGTATTTGCAGAGAATTTCAAACACCAAAAAAGATAACTATTCTTGAGAAAATTAGAGGATTTTATTAATTCCCCAGGTATGATTGACCTGTAGTTCATTCATCTTTAGAGCTGAATAATACTCCTTTGTCTGTATATATCACATTTTCTTTATTCATTCGTCTGTTGACTGACACCATACTGGTTCCATAACTTGGCTATTAAAAATTGTACTAGGGGCTGGGGATGTGGCTCAAGCGATAGCGCACTCATCTGACATGTGCAGGGTGCTGGGTTCAATCCTCAGCACCACATAAAAATAAAATTAAGATGTTATGTCCATCAAAAACTAAAAAATAAATATTAAAAAATTCTCTCTCTCTCTGTCTCTGTCTCTCGCTCTTAAAAAAAGTGTACTAGTACAAAAGAATAAAATCAGCATCTCATACAGATACATTTTTGCCAATGTTTTTGTAGTAGGCCTTATATTTTTTATAAATGCACAAAGTAAATAAAAGGGCAGTGAGAGCTCAATTAATTTGAGAAACATTTGCTTTACATGAAAAATATTTTAATTAAATAAATCTTTGGCATGGCCTGTAGGGAAATTTGTGCTCCTGATTTTAGAAATTCAAAGTACTGTTAAGAACATAGCAAAGGAGTTGGTTAACAAACATAATTAAGAATGTATAAGGATTGCCCACAGTTGGTGAATGATTTTTTTTAACTCCACAGGATTTACATGGACCTGATTCCAGAAAACCAGTACATTTTACATGTGCATCTTACACTTTGGGGTACATTAATTAGGCAGCCAAAATGTAAATGTTTAATTCTATAAAATTGAGCAGACTTTATTGTATTTGAACATACCTGGCCTATTAAAACTTTATTAAGCAAAGTATGATTATTGAGTACTCATTTAAATATTGTTGATAACTAATCATTAAAATGAGGGGTTTTACCAATTTTAATGTGGCAAGAACTGGAAGCAACAGCATGAGAGTTACATTCTGGATATGATAAAAGTCAATCTATTCCAAAGCTTTTTTACTATTTGTTTTTATACTTATTTTGGTGATTTTGTGAACTTAATTAACTGTGTTCTTGAATAGAAGAATAGTTTTTTTTTGATAAGACATTACACTCAGTGGAAGGTGAGTGCCCTCCCTTCTCAGCATAATTTATTGTGAAAAGTGTATCTGTAGTGGTAGTGGTGGTGGGGGCTCCCCGTGTTGAAATTCTATCTGCCCTCTAGCTAAGTTTGCTTCAGTGGAAATGAGATCCTGACCAGTGGGCTGATGGATGTACACATAACTGACTTGTTCAATTCTAATTTAATTCTAGAAATCTATCTCCTTTATGGCTTTAATTTTTCTGACGTAGAAAAATTCTATCTTTTTAGGCTTCCGTTGCTTCTGCAGAGTGAAGTATTACTTGGTGGAGGCAAAAGAAAGAAAAAGTGAGGGTGGGACAGAGAGAGAGGCAGGTGGGGGAGCAGTAAGGAAATAGAAGTAGCAATAGACTATCTCACAAAAACAATTTTCATACTGGCAGAAAAACAGAAGAACTCCAAATAGCCATATCTTGAAACAGTGGAAGATCCTTGGCAGCATATGATTTGAGATTATTAATGAAAACTTTCACCACATACATGCACATCTTTTAGTTTCAGGAGACTTGTATTTTTCACTTCCACACTAGTGTAAAAGTATAATAGACCAGAAGAGAACTTCCATTCTCAGCGTGGATGCAGTTAGAGCTTTTATGATCACTGAAGAGCTGAAATATGCCCAGGAAGGTATTCGTTTCAACTTTATATAGTAAAGAGAACAACGAAAATATAAGGATGATCCTAAGGGAACTCTTTCTACACCCCTTTGATTAACCTACATTTTAGAGATGATCACAATTTTCTGGCGTTCTGGCTACATTAGTAATTAGCCTTTTATAATGAAGATATTTTATTTGCTTCTCACACTACAGGTATTTTCTTGAAAATTATTAATATAATATATCTATAGTATAATAGGGTGCTCAAAATAAAGTTGTGAACAAATCCACCCTGTCATGATTATATTATTTTGCAAAGTGTATGCACTGCTTTGTTCTACCTTAACAATCAGACAAAATAACAACCATTTGTTTTCCTTGTGATTTTTATATTTTTAAACATATAATTATGGTTGAGTTAGGCAGCAAAACAAGAAAAAGAGAGCTCTATACACATTTTAGACACATTTTTTAAAAAAGAGAATTACACACATTTATTTTTTCCTAATCCAATTATTAAGATTTTCTGTATCCCTTGTATCATTTAAAAAAATGTCCATTTTCTTTCTTTCTTCTTTTTTTTTCTTGGGCACATAATTTTAATTCTCTTGGAAGCTGACTCTCTTAATGTCTATTAAAAGTCTATTCTGCCAGGCATGGTGGCACACGCTGAAATCCCAGTGGCTTGGGAGGCTGAGGCAGGAGGACTGTGAGTTCAAAGCCAGTCTCAGCAAAAGTAAGGCATTAAGCAACTCAGTGAGACCTTTTTTGTTAAAAAAAAAAAAAAATACAAAATAGGGCTGGGGATGTGGCTCACTGATTGAATGCCCCTGAGTTCAATCCCTGGTTACCCCCTGCCAACCCCCCAAAAAAAGTTTGTTGTTTCTTAGGCATAGCAGTGTATTGATATAAGGGTCCTCCATCACAGTCCCTTTGCAACTTCATTGAGAAAGTTTAGGAAAATGTAGAGAAATAAGCTGTCTTAAACCAAAGAGAGTCTACTGCATTCTTTTCCTCACATCAAAACTCTGGAGCAATTACAAATATCCAGTCACTCAAGTAAATATGTAGTGTTAAAACTATTATTTTCAAATAAAACTGCTATAGATGTGAAACCAAAATTCACATGGCAAGCAACATCTAATGCTTAAAAGTCCTAGGATCTTTCCTTTTTTTGTTCTTGAACACTTTGATCCTAATAATTTTTCTCAGCAAGAAGAAATGTAGAATTGAGACACATGAAAATCTTTCTTGAGAGGATAGTTTTCATGGTGATAGTTTTCTGCCATGTAGCTTGCTTTTACTGTCCCAAACCAAAGGGCTCAGAATAAATACAAATGGTATGAAACACTGTCAAGGCTCGATCTAGATTTTAATCACCAAAGAAACTCAGTTCCTTTTACATTTCAGCTATTGCTGAATGATGAATCATCAGTGACACCTAAACTTTCTCTTAAAGGTGTTCTTCAATGAGAATTTGCCAAATATATGCTGTTTCAAACCTGCTGAATTCCTTGAAATGATTTTATTTCTTTCAATTTAAACTTTCTTCTTAAATTATAATCATGCCCCACAAAATCACCTTTTGATCAAGTATTGAGCTCATGTACATCAGCAATCCTATAAGACCATAACTTTTAGGAATGTCACACTCATCTTAATTCCTGAAAGTACATTCTATGATATTTGTACAATGATGAAAGTCCCAAACAACACATTCTCAGAACATTTCCCCATTGATAAGGAATATGTGACTGTGTTTTCATGATAATTCTTATATAAAAGCTTTAATCTCATTTAATACTATATCCCTCATTATGCAAGCAGGTTAAATGAACTGCTCAAGATGCCTTGTGTGATTAGTCAACTTACTCTGAGTAGTTCAGTTAACAGACTTTTTTTTTTCACAAATTCTGAATTACTAGAGATAGCTTTATTACTAGGTTTTCTGCATGTCCAAGTACTAAGGTCTAAATCAAAACCTTTGTGGAATTGTTCCTTTTAAGGCAGATTATTTAACACAGAAATCTTTTTTCATTATTATAGTTTTCCCTACATAAAAGAACACATCAAATCTATATTCATAGCATAAGATGCAAGTACTTGGAAATTTTTAAATACTAAATTGCATAGTCAACATATTCATAGATGGCCATGATCTGATTTAAAAGAAGATAATTATTAAAATTTTAAATATTGCTCTCATTTTTTTGCTATTGTTAGTGTGGTGCAAGGTGTGTAGCTAAGGCTTCATCAGAGAAGTTATTTATTTGAAATGTTGAGCCTGAGCTTCATCTCAGATCTCCCAATGTGAATCTGCATTTTAACAAACCCACACTGCAGCTTAAGAACTACTGACCTAATTAATGTCTCTGTTGATTTTTTTTTTTTTTTTTTTTTTTTTTTTTTTTTTGCTGCTCAAGTGACCCAAAGAGAAACAAACATCTTATATCTCTGTGTGTACTGGGGTACAAGGTATACATTTGCACTGAATTGGTTTGCCAGAACTATTCCTGTACTAACAGGCACAGGACTTTTGTATAGCAATGGCCATAAATCTCCAGAATGAGGGCATGGTCAGGGCAGAACAGAAGCAGAATGGAGGAGAGCTTGTGGCTCCACTGCGCTCAAGGGAGACATAAATATGCACACTTGAAGTGTGTGTTTACATACGCTTTGCTAGCAGCTGTATGGGCTGCAAGCTATAACAGGGCAAGTGTCCACTTCAGTTAGATTGAAGTCTCAGTACAACTGAAAAAATGGCAAAGGGGTGTCTTGCCTCTTCTGCTCTGAACTGGGCATGGACTACCATTCATTAAAGATGTCTTTGTAAGTTCAAAGAGACGAACTTGACTTCACTGGACTTAAAATAAATCTAAACATATATGGATTTTTAAGATCCACATTTTGAAACAATTTCCACATCAAATTGGACTCAACATTATATAAGAGCTGCCTTCAAATTTAAAAAATACTGGAGTTTTGATTAAAAAATTTGAGTGCAGTGACAGTTTTTATTATATTTTTAAATATGTTTGAAAATTAATAAAATACAACTCCCATTTTAAATTTTCTATTGAAGTAGCTAAATGAATTTTATAACTATAAAGATGGACAACTATAATAGCCATTAATATTTATAAAGCATTTATTATAGTCTGGATATTACACATATTAGCAGATTTACTCCTCTTAATATGATGGGTACTTTCATTATACTCCTAGTCTCCTTTTACAGATTAAGGGAATGAGGAACAGAGAGCTTAAGTAACTTACTAAAGTCAAAGAATAAGCAAAAGAGTCAGAACTTGGAATGTCATTAGAGTCCATTTATCAAGTATCAAGTGTTTGGCCACAAAAATCCCTTTTTACTATCACTCCCCAAATGAGTGAGCAAAAAACAAAAAACAAACAAAAAGAAAACCTATGACTTTAGTGGTATCTGTAATTGAAGTTGTGATAGACAAGTATTTAATTTTATGACAACAATAATGTTGTAAATGTGATTTTCCCAGGAAAGTAAATTTCTGAAAGAATGTTGGAAGAGAGGTGTATTAATTTTCTCTAGCAACTATAACAAGTCACTACAAATTTAGTGGCTTCATGACATCCATTTATTATCACATATTTCTGTTGGTCAGAAGTCTGGGTACAGAAGGGCTCAACAAGGTGTTCAGTGCAAAGTCTCACAAAGCCAAAATCAAGGGAAGAGCAGCAGTACATTTCTTTCCTGAGGTTCTGAGGATAAGTCACATACAAGCACATTCAAGTTATTAGCTTGCTTAAAGGAGCCTCACAGGGCTGAGGTCCCTATTGCCTTGCTGGCTGTCAGCTCGGAGCCACCTCAGCATCTTAAGGTTTTCTTCATTGCATGACACACTGTCCCCTCTCTCTTCAAACAATCAGCCATATTGTTCTTTTCCCACTATGAATCTCTCTGACTTCTTTGATCTATGTGTTTGTCACCAGCTGGAGATAGTTATCTGCTTTTATGGCACATGTGATTAGATTGGATCTACCAAAGTATCCCAGAAAAATCTACACATTTTAATGTTTATAATCTAAACTACAGTTTCAAAGTCCCTATTATAGTGTTAAATAATACCACATTCAGTTTCTGGGAGTTGGGATATGGGCAAAGTTACAGGGATGGGAACATTCTGCCTACTATATTTTTGGAATGGTTAGAAGATAACAAAGGAGTCCAGAAAGCTTAGACTGGGGAGCCAAAAATAAACTCTGAAATCATATTCATTTTGTCTGATAGAATGCTCACATTTCCCACATCATCTTTACTTACTCTATGTAGGAGAATGCCTAACATCATTTGCTAAGCTATTTTTTAAGGAAGATTGTGAACAATTAATTTGGCCATGTAATTTAAGTAAAAATTTGGATGCAAGTTGGGCATAGTGGTACACATCTGAAATCCCAGGGGCTCATGAGGCTGAAGCAGGAGGATCAGGAGTTCAAAACCAGCCTCAGCAATTTAGCGAGGCCCTAAGTAACTTAGTGAGAGCCTGTCTTTATATAAAATATTTTTTAAAAGGCAGGAGATGTAGTTCAGTGATTAAGCAACCCTGGATTCAATCCCTGGAACCAAAAAAAAAAAAAAAAAAAAAAAAAAAAAGAAGTTGGATGCAATGTCAGTATCCTCATTAATTTTGTTCAAAATTATAAACTGAATGAAAACAAAAACAAATAAAATCTTTTAACACAATCTAAAAGTGGTCAGAATGTGAAGCCACAAGACAAGTGAATGCAAGTGAGTATTGATGGTATAGTATACTGGAAGCAGTGTGATTCTCAGCAAAACAAAAGAAACCAAATATAGAATGAAAGTCTCAGAATAACTAGTGAAATGTGTGTCAGTGTTCACAAAATGTAAAATGCATTAAAAGAAGCAAAATTAATTTCAGAGTCATGTCCTTTACCTTTTATGATGGCATTATGTTTATGATATCTTTATTTTCTGAGATATTAATATTATCATTATCGGTTCTCCAAATATAGTAGCCCTGCTGTTGCTGTTATTAACATTTCTTAAGAGTTCCATCTGTAAATACCGGTGCAGCTAAAACCAAAACACACATGCACATCTCTTGAGAAGAAGACTGACACAGGACTGCTGACACATGAATGGGATGCTTTGTCTAACTAACACAAAAATGCAAATGAATTGCAGAGAAAGAAAACTAAGGAATTCAAAGGCTTTCTTGATTGCCTTCTTTAAAATGCCAAGAACTTAAGCTGGCCTTTCTTATCTTCCACTACATGCATGTGACACTTTAGGAGGTCTTTCTTATTGTACTATAATTCAGGGATTGTTCCAGCTCTGTGCTCCATGCCTTTTTCCAAAGGGCAGCCTGAGATGTATAATTCGGGTAATGAACAGCTGCATAATTTAAGGGTCGAACTAGTAGGGCACTGTTCCTTATTTGTGTTGCTTTAGCAGTTGCCAAGATGTTCCAGGCCTATTTAGGAATACAATTTTTTGACTGCTTTATTTCTCTCAGATGATATATGCTGGGATTTGGTTGTGTTCCAGAAAGTGAATTTTATCAGCAGAAGTACCAGAGCAAGCTTTTCTCTCATTTTACTCCAAAGGGCAACAGCACTGAGCTATAATGAGGTAATTTTTTTCCAGCCATGCACACTCTGTGTTCTATCAGGCAGGATTGTTTAAACCAAGTCCTGTCCCTTTCCAAAGCATGATGGACTCAATCACTGAACTATCAAAGACATTTCTACTCTACATCCTTCTCACACAAGGCCAATCTCCTGAGCATTCAAAAGGGCCAGGCAACGAGGCCCTTCAAGATGAAGGCTGCATGCTGATTAATCAGTTGCTTTTTTATTCAGTCTTGGCAAGTATTTTCTGTTTGTAAATAAAAGGTTCACCCTGAATTTCCTGTAAACTCAAGAGCATAATGCTGGCTTGGACCTCATTCACAAAGGAAGAAAGCTGCCTGCTGTCGAAGCCACAGAGATGTGCAATGTCCACTGTTTCAAATACTACTTCAGGTGTCTTGAAGCTTCCCCTGAGAATGAGCTCATCTAACAACAGTTGTCATTTCATCTTGATTAACCAGTACAAGCAGGCATCAAAATAATATTTTCCATCTCTTTTACTATAACACTCCCTATTTGGGGGAAAGACCCTGATGAATGATTTGCAAATGCATTAGAATGACACAATGAAAAGTGTCAAGGAAGTAGGGTATCTTTTTTCAAGAAATAAATTGGTGTACTCCTTCACTCATCAGATGGTAAACAGCTAATGGAAAAGAGATGTGACAGACCACAAGGACTAGGAATTGTCTGCAAACTGGCAGGCACAGTGATTTGCCGATGACCCAAATTATTTTCAGGCAGTTTGGCACATCTCTATTTGTCACACTTACACGACCAAGTCAAATGCGTTTAATTAATATGGAGCATTCCCTTTTCTTGAAGCAGGAACAAAGCAGCCAGCATTTCTTGATTGCTCTAAAACACTCCATCCAGCAAGAATGAGAAGCCTCTTGTCATCATTCATATCTTTGCTTATTTTTCCATGAAAAGCACACCACCACTGAAACCATTTCTCTTTGATAAGGAGTTTTCATTCCTACAGGAACACCACTACTGTGTGTCCTGAGTGAGCACATGAAGAGAGCTTAGCAAAAGTGGTTGCTGAAATAATCTTTGGCATAAAGGTTTGACATTTTTCCCTCTCCGTTTGGAAAGCAAGGTGAGGAGGCTTATTTTATGAGAGGTGGAAACTTCAGAATCATTACCAGAGTTTGACACTGCTGTATAATTCCATTCATCACAATGGTACAACCATAATCATGCCCATTCTATGGCCCAGCATAAGTGGAGCAGCCTGGGTTGCTAGTAGGGTACTTAAAGAATGCAGGAATGAAGAAGTTTCTTCCTAATACCCTTTCTTCAAAAAGACTAGCATAAACTGTACTGTCCAGAAAGCAGTGTTTAGTAAGGGCCCTTGGCTTTTGCCTCCTGGCACAGCTGTCTTCCCCTCACTGTGTGTCAGGTAACCATGTTGGTGTGTATTACAGGTCTGTAAAATGAGGCATTAACCCAGATGGATGCCAGTAGTCCCTCTCGGCTCCAGAAATTTATGAATCACAAACACTCTAAGCAGTGTTTTTATTAATTTTAAATAAATGCATAGCAGGCACAGAGACTAATAAAAAAAGTCAACAACAATAGTGAAAATAAAAATGCTAATCTTCACCCAAATAAAATCACTCTATAGTATAAAATTTAGGATTATGGGGGTATATTAACTCTTTCAAGCCCTAAGGGGTTTTGTATCAAACGAACACATTTTTTATAACTGAAAATGTACTATGTATTACAATTATAAGTTACAACCAGCTATATAAATTTTATACACTGATATAAAATGTACCTAGCATGGAAAATTTAAGAATGTCTCTAAAGAAAAATATATTAAAGCTCTAGTTCAATTGCATACCAAGTGCATTTTAATGTATTCATGTTTCTGAACATATGTAATACACAAATAGAATGCAATAGTATATTGCATTTGCATCTTGAATTTTAATAGTTTTAGTGAGTTTCTCTCTTTAGATGAAATACACACACATACACACACACATATCTCTAACAGTTATAATTCTTTTATCATTCATAGGATTTAAAATGCATAGATGTTTCAGGCCTTTGGCTATCATAGAGACTATAAATTAAAAATCAAAACAAATGTAATAGGAGAAAAAGATTCTACCATTCAGAATTGTAACACTTCCCAAAAACTTGACTTTTACAATTTTCTACAAACAAAATTCATCATGTTTTTCTTTTTGTGCCTACTGAATGCCTACAAGCACCTTGATTTCTTTCTGTTCTCTAGTTTATTAACCCCTCTCTGGCTCACTTGTACCCTCTCCAGCTTTTGCCCCCTGGTTGGTCATTTCGGATGCTCCTTGGACCTCACCGGGCCTAGCTCTGCTGACCTTCAGCAGCGCTCACCTGGTTAATGCTCCACCATGCAGAAGTCTAACCCCATCTGCTTTCTTTGATTCTCTCTTTAACTGCCAGCTTTTGCTGGAACAACTCAAAAACTGATGTTGACAGGCTCTTCTACTAATCTATGCTACTCAACCTCAACTCGACCCCAACTGTTGTTCAACAATTCCTTTAATCATTGCTTATTGACTCTTGGGACACTTCGACATGGTAGCTTTTCCTCAGGCCTCAGTCCAAGCCTAAACACCTCATTCTTGGCAAATTTGGCCGCCTGATATTTCACTGTGAATATGGAAACCCTCATTTTCTTTATCTCTTCTTCTTTACATTAATTTCCTTGTTCTTGCCTTGGAGAAAGAAGATATCCTTTCTTTTCTCATTCCTAGAATCTTGCTTGCTTACTAGACACTTCTGCATCTTCATCAGTAGGTCGTCCCCCCAATACCCACAGCCTTTCCACCATACATATAGACACATCTCTATTCAGTTTCCCATCTGCAAGCTCATTCCACTGCAGAGATGTTCTGTAACTGTCCCCTGTCAAAAAAACAAAAACTAAAATTCCACAACAAAAAGACATAACTTATTGTTATGTCTCTCAAATGTTTGTTTCGTGTGACAATTGTCCTTTCCCTTCACTTCCAGATTTCTCCAGTGATTAATAATCTAATGCCTAAAAGATTCCACCTCACATCACCCTTTCAGACTTGGCAATCAGGACCCCTCCCCCGTTAGCTGAAATTGTTTTTTCAAGGTCACGTTTGACTTCCACATCAACAATTACATTTTATTTCCTAAAAGCCCCTTGTTCCCTGCTACAGCACTTGTATTTGGTGCCATACATAAGCTTTCTTTTCTCTTGTTTAGAAAGAGTGTCAGTGTGGGATTTAAACTGTGTGCACACGTGATTCAGACATAAATTAAATGCCAAAAGTAGCCACCAAGCATATCTGCACATTAGAACTATTGAGAAAATAAATTTCAAAGTCCATACCAGACCTTCTCAGAAGTTGGGGTGATGCAATTCAGAAAATCAAGCAAGAATCCAGAGGCCATACAGGGATGAGATCAGCTGAATGTGGAAAACATGATTGGAGGCCAAGCAGCAGGCAGTGTTTGC
Source organism: Marmota flaviventris (assembly GCF_047511675.1). Classification (NCBI taxonomy): domain Eukaryota; kingdom Metazoa; phylum Chordata; class Mammalia; order Rodentia; family Sciuridae; genus Marmota; species Marmota flaviventris. Next base: position 109,264,526 of record NC_092501.1, on the reverse strand, counting down.
TGGAGGAGGGACACTGGCACACATTAGGCTCTTGATACATATGTTGAATCATAGAATTCATGAATGTGTGCATTTTGTTGTTGTTGTTGTTTGTTTGTTTTGGTACAGGGGATTGAACTCAGGGACATGCAATCACTGAGCCACATCCCTACCCCTATTTTGTGTGTTTTTTTGTTTGTTTGTTTTTTTTACAGAGAAGGTCTCACTGAGTTGCTTATTGCCTTGCCTTACTTTTGCTGAGACTGGCTTTGAACTCACAATCTTCCTGCCTCAGCCTCCTGAGCCACTGGGATTACAGAAGTGCACCACTGCACCCAGCTGTGCCTTGGTTTTTGAAGGAAAGGGATGATTTAAAGTTGTAAGTTTATATTTTTCACTTTTTCTTTCCCATTCCCATCATCTCACAGATGACAAATAGTTACTGCAACTATTTGGTGTGCAAAACACAAATCATTATGAGCAATGCATAGAAGTTAAGAGCATTTCTTCCTAGTATGTACCAGAGTGGTGTGACAGTTTGGAGGAGACAGAGAATAAGTCATAGCTTTGGCACATTGAAAGCTCTTTACACAGCAGCAGTGCTACCACCCTGGCAGAACTCCTAGTATTTGCCGTTCCAAGGGAACCAACTGCCAGCATCTTCAACAGCAGCAGATGAGAGTGCCAGTGGCTTTTCAAACAATAGGAAATAGCATTGCTGATATAAGTCCTCAACAGCCCTGGTGCTACCTTTACTTGGGTGAGTGAGTAGTGGAAGCTTTGCCACCTGGATAAACAGAGGGAGTGTGGCAGAATGAAAAGTTAGACAAGAGTTATAAGGTAACAGAATGAAGTCTGTGGCTGCTGCATGTCTTACAGAGTTGAAAGGGTTGGTGCTGGGGAACCCCTGATCTTTACTACAAATGAAAATTACATTTCAGGTACTAATTTATATACTCAAAAGAAATGTTTGATTTAAAAATATTATACATCTGTGGTCCTTTTTATATTGTTCTAACTATACCTCTATTACGTTTTATAAACTTTCTGTATTGTACCCTTGGGCCTTCCCCAAATACTTCAATTGGTCACTGCCCACTCTACATGTTCATCAATATTATATAACACCATGGCTTCCACATTATCTCTATTCATACAATCATTTTTACCTTCTGGCTGAGACTGGCCTCTTACTTCCAGATTCATATTTTAGCTCAAACATATTGAATTAATTAATGGTTCTTCCATGACATGAATTTCACTTGCCTGAAAGTAAACTCATTAGCTTCTGCACCAGACCTCTTCTCTCTGATCCCTCATACTTTCTAAAAACAATAATTTTTCCCAGTTATGTAGAGTAGAAACCTTTAGGAAATTCTATCCCTCTACCTCATAGCATTGGAGATAGGTGCTCACTTTTTTCTTCTGAAAATACTGTACTTTGTTCACATGGCTGGGAGAAAACACTCTCTTGGAATTATTTTTCTGGCATCATTTTCAATGCGTTCTAAAATTTCTTTGTTGCACCTATCAAGTATTGAAGCATTAAAGGGCTAAGTCCTTAGTTCCCAGACCTCTTCTCTAACTATGTTTATTGAAGACGTGATCTCAAATAGTCTTAGTTTTTCTTTTTCTGGCTCTCAGCCACTGAAAAATCAATTCTTCCGGTATCTCGAGATTAAAAATCTTGCACTTATTTTATAAAACATCATTACTTCACCCCACATTCAATGGACAATCATATTTTGTAGATTCTAAAATCAATCAAAAATCTGACATTTCTCATGGCTTTAACCTCCTGGCTCCCGCATCCAAATTTCTAACATTTTCTGCCTGAGTTTTTGTAACAACCTCTTTTTCTTATCAAGTATATCTTCAAGAAATTGGTTGCTTATTGTATATCTAAAGTAGATAATGGGTAAGTGGGGAAAGATACATGTTTGACTTGTCTTTAAAGGGAAAATATAATAGTTTATTTAACCAGATGCATATTATGAAATAAAATAAAATGGTAGCAGCATTTCAAATCTTCAAATATTTTGGACTTAACAATTAGGTACCACTGCGCCGGCATAGTAGAGAGAACTGGGACCAAACACAGAGCAGGCCCAGCAGCCTGCTGAGGGGCAGAGCCGCCCCCCACCCCCCTCGCCTGCCAGGTAGGGGAAGGGTGACCACCGACAGAAAAGGCCCAGTGGCCCAGGGCGGGACAGAGCTTCCAATCACTCCTGCAAGGTAGGCGGGCCTGCGACCCACCGGCAGAAGAGGAGCAGCCGCCTGCTGAGAGGCTGAGCCGCCCCCTCCCCCTGCGCCAGCATAGTAGAGAGAACTGGGACCAAACACAGAGCAGGCCCAGCAGCCTGCTGAGGGGCAGAGCCGCCCCCCACCCCCCTCGCCTGCCAGGTAGGGGAAGGGTGACCACCAACAGAAAAGGCCCAGTGGCCCAGGGCGGGACAGAGCTTCCAATCACTCCTGCAAGGTAGGCGGGCCTGCGACCCACTGGCAGAAGAGGAGCAGCCGCCTGCTGAGAGGCTGAGCCGCCCCCTCCCCCTGCGCCAGCATAGTAGAGGGAACTGGGACCAAAGACAGAGCAGGCCCAGCGGCCTGCTGAGGGGCAGAGCCGCCCCCCACCCCCCTCGCCTGCCAGGTAGGGGAAGGGTGACCACCGACAGAAAAGGCCCAGTGGCCCAGGGCGGGACAGAGCTTCCAATCACTCCTGCAAGGTAGGCGGGCCTGCGACCCACCGGCAGAAGAGGAGCAGTCGCCTGCTGAGAGGCTGAGCCGCCCCCTCCCCCTGCGCCAGCATAGTAGAGAGAACTGGGACCAAACACAGAGCAGGCCCAGCAGCCTGCTGAGGGGCAGAGCCGCCCCCCACCCCCCTCGCCTGCCAGGTAGGGGAAGGGTGACCACCAACAGAAAAGGCCCAGTGGCCCAGGGCGGGACAGAGCTTCCAATCACTCCTGCAAGGTAGGCGGGCCTGCGACCCACTGGCAGAAGAGGAGCAGCCGCCTGCTGAGAGGCTGAGCCGCCCCCTCCCCCTGCGCCAGCATAGTAGAGGGAACTGGGACCAAAGACAGAGCAGGCCCAGCGGCCTGCTGAGGGGCAGAGCCGCCCCCCACCCCCCTCGCCTGCCAGGTAGGGGAAGGGTGACCACCGACAGAAAAGGCCCAGTGGCCCAGGGCGGGACAGAGCTTCCAATCACTCCTGCAAGGTAGGCGGGCCTGCGACCCACCGGCAGAAGAGGAGCAGCGGCCTGCTGAGAGGCAGAGCCGCCCCCTCCCCCCCGCGCCTGCAAGGTAATCGGAACTGAGACCACCATCAGAACAGGTCAGACCTGCAACCGAGAGACAGAACAGGCCCAGTGGCCTGAGGAAGGGTAGAGCCGCCCCCCCCCCACGCCTGCAAAGTAGGCGGACCTGCGACCCACTGGCAGTACAGCCCCAGAGGCCTGCAGAGGGGCAGTGCCGCTGCCTGCGTCTGCAAAGTAGGCAGAACGGCGACCACCGAGAGAACAAGCCTAGCGGCCCGCAGAGGGACAGAGCCGCCGCCCGCGCCTGCAAGGACGGCGGACCTGCTACCGACTGGCAGAGCAGGCCCAGCGGCCTGCCGGCGTGGTAGGCACATTGCCCCAATTGGCGGAGGGACAGAGCCGCCGCCCGTGCCTGCGAGGGAGACTTTGCAACTATACAAGACCAGTATAAATAAATAGGGGGGAAATTCAATAGCACAACAGTTTCACCAAGAAGAAAGGAACGCGAACAGTATGAAGAGACAAGGAAAGAAAGGACCACAAGCATTGCAGGTCAACTCAACTTTAGAAGAGGTAATAGCTGCAGCTGATGGAATGTCAGATAAAGAATTCAGGATATACATGCTTCAGATGATCTGGAGTCTCAAGGAAGACATCAGACAGCAAAATCAGACAATGAAAGATCACTTCAACAATGAATTACATAAACAAATCCAAGAAGCAAAAGATCAACTATACAGGGAAATAGAGGTTATAAAAAACAAACAAACAGAAATCCTAGAAATGCAGGAAGCAATAAGCCAACTTAAAAACTCAATTGAGAATACTACCAGCAGAGTAGAACACTTAGAAGACAGAACATCAGACAATGAAGATAAAGTATTTCAACTTGAAAAGAACATGGACAGCTCAGCAAGACTGTTAAGAAACCATGAGCAGAACATCCAAGAAATATGGGATAACATCAAGAGACCAAATTTAAGAGTCATTGGGATACAGGAAGGAACAGAGTTTCAAACCAAAGGAATGAGCAATCTATTCAATGAAATAATTCGAGAAAACTTCCCAGACTTGAAGAATGAGACAGAACCCCAAATCCTAGAAGCCTACAGGACGCCGAATGTGCAAAATCATAAGAGACCCACACCTAGACACATTATAATGAAGATGCCCAACATACAGAACAAGGAGAGAATTTTAAAAGCTACAAGAGAAAGGAAGCAGATCACATTTAGGGGTAAGCCAATCAGGATAACAGCTGATCTTTCAACACAGACTCTGAAAGCTAGAAGATCCTGGAATAACATATTTCAAACACTGAAAGAAAATGGGTTCCAACCAAGAATTGTGTTTCCAGCGAAATTAAGCTTCAGGATGGAAGATGAAATTAAAACCTTCCACGATAAACAAAAGTTAAAAGAATTTGCAGCTAGAAACCATCTCTTCAAAACATCCTTGGCAAAACATTACAGGAAGAGGAAATGGAAAATAACAATGAAAACCAACAGTGGGAGGTAGGACACTAAAGGGGGGAAAATAATCAAAGTGGAAAACAAACCATGTTTAGTAACATAAATAAACAAATATGGCTGGAAGAACAACCCATATCTCAATAATAACCCTAAATGTTAATGGCTTAAACTCACCAATCAAGAGACACAGGCTAGTAGAATGGATCACAAAACAAGACCCAACAATATGCTGCCTACAGGAGACGCATTTGATAGGAAAAGACATACATAGGCTGAAGGTGAAAGGTTGGGAAAAATCATATCACTCATATGGACTTCAGAAACAAGCAGGAGTATCCATACTCATATCAAATAAAATAGATTTTAAGCCAAAGTTAATCAAAAGGGATAAAGAGGGACACTACATACTGCTCAAGGGAACCATACACCAACAAGACATAACAATCATAAATATATATGCCCCAAACAATGGTGCAGCTATGTTCATCAAACAAACTCTTCTCAAGTTCAAGAGTCTAATAGACCACCATACAATAATCATGGGAGACTTCAACACACCTCTCTCACCACTGGACAGATCTTCCAAACAAAAGTTGAATAAGGAAACTATAGAACTCAATAACACAATTAATAACCTAGACTTAATTGACATATATAGAATATACCACCCAACATCAAACAGTTACACTTTTTTCTCAGCAGCACATGGATCCTTCTCAAAAATAGATCATATATTATGTCATAGGGAAACTCTTAGACAATACAAAGGAGTAGAGATAATACCATGCATCCTATCTGATCATAATGGAATGGAACTGAAAATCAACGATAAAAGAAGGAAGGAAAAAGAATATATCACTTGGAGAATGAACAATAGGTTACTGAATGATCAATGGGTTATAGAAGACATCAAGGAGGAAATTAAAAAATTCTTAGAGATTAATGAAAACACAGACACAACATATCGGAATCTATGGGACACATTGAAAGCAGTTCTAAGAGGAAAATTCATTGCTTGGAGTTCATTCCTTAAAAAAAGAAAAAACCAACAAATAAATGATCTCATACTTCATCTCAAAATCCTAGAAAAAGAAGAGCAAAACAACAGCAAAAGAAGTAGAAGGCAAGAAATAATTAAAATCAGAGCTGAAATCAATGAAATCGAAACAAAAGAAACAATTGAAAAAATTGACAAAACTAAAAGTTGGTTCTTTGAAAAATAAACAAAATCGACAGACCCTTAGCCATGCTAGCGAAGAGAAGAAGAGAGAGAACTCAAATCACTAACATACGGGATGAAAGAGGCAATATCACAACAGACACTTCAGAAATACAGAAGATAATCAAAAATTATTTTGAATCCTTATACTCCAATAAATTAGAAGATAGTGAAGGCATAGATAAATTTCTTAAGTCATATGATCTGCCCAGATTGAGTCAGGAGGATATAGACAACCTAAACAGACCAATATCAATTGAGGAAATAGAAGAAACCATCAAAAGACTACCAACTAAGAAAAGCCCAGGACCGGATGGGTATACAGCAGAGTTTTACAAAACCTTTAAAGAGGAACTAATACCAATACTTTTCAAGCTACTTCGGGAAATAGAAAAAGAGGGAGAACTTCCAAATTCATTCTACGAGGCCAACATCACCCTGATACCTAAACCAGACAAAGACACTTCAAAGAAAGAAAACTACAGACCAATATCTCTAATGAACCTAGATGCAAAAATCCTCAATAAAATTCTGGCCACTCGGATACAAAGGCACATCAAAAAAATTGTGCACCATGATCAAGTAGGATTCATCCCTGGGATGCAAGGCTGGTTCAATATAAGGAAATCAATAAATGTTATTCACCACATCAATAGACTTAAAAATAAGAACCATATGATCATCTCGATAGATGCGGAAAAAGCATTCGACAAAGTACAGCATCCCTTTATGTTCAAAACTCTAGAAAAACTAGGGATAACAGGAACATACCTCAATATTGTAAAAGCAATCTATGCTAAGCCTCAGGCTAGCATCATTCTGAATGGAGAAAAATTGAAGGCATTCCCTCTAAAATCTGGAACAAGACAGGGATGCCCTCTCTCACCACTTCTGTTCAACATAGTTCTCGAAACACTGGCCAGAGCAATTAGACAGACGAAAGAAATTAAAGGCATCAAAATAGGAAAAGAAGAACTTAAATTATCACTATTTGCAGATGACATGATTCTAAACCTAGCAGACCCAAAAGGGTCTACAAAGAAACTATTAGAGCTAATAAATGAATTCAGCAAAGTGGCAGGATATAAAATCAACACGCATAAATCAAAGGCATTCCTGTATATCAGCGACAAATCCTCTGAAATGGAAATGAGGACAACCACTCCATTCACAATATCTTCAAAAAAAATAAAATACTTAGGAATCAACCTAACAAAAGAGGTGAAAGACTTATACAATGAAAACTACAGAACCCTAAAGAGAGAAATAGAAGAAGATCTTAGAAGATGGAAAAATATACCCTGTTCATGGATAGGCAGAACTAACATCATCAAAATGGCGATATTACCAAAAGTTCTCTATAGGTTTAATGCAATGCCAATCAAAATCCCAACGGCATTTCTTGTAGAAATAGAGAAAGCAATCATGAAATTCATATGGAAAAATAAAAGACCCAGAATAGCAAAAACAATGCTAAGCAGGAAGTGTGAATCAGGCGGTATAGCAATACCAGACTTCAAACTATATTACAGAGCAATAGTAACAAAAACAGCATGGTACTGGTACCAAAACAGGCGGGTGGACCAATGGTACAGAATAGAGGACACAGAAACCAATCCACAAAACTACAACTATCTTATATTTGATAAAGGGTCTAAAAGCATGCAATGGAGGAAGGATAGCATCTTCAACAAATGGTGCTGGGAAAACTGGAAATCCATATGCAACAAAATGAAACTGAATCCCTTTCTCTCGCCATGCACAAAAGTTAATTCAAAATGGATCAAGGAGCTTGATATCAAATCAGAGACGCGCCGTCTGATAGAAGAAAAAGTTGGCTACGATCTACAGTCGGTGGGGTCGGGATCCAAATTCCTCAATAGGACACCCATAGCACAAAAGTTAATAACTAGAATCAACAAATGGGACTTACTCAAACTAAAAAGTTTTTTCTCAGCAAAAGATACAATAAGAGAGGTAAATAGAGAGCCTACAACCTGGGAACAAATCTTTACTCCTCACACTTCAGATAGAGCCCTAATATCCAGAGTATACAAAGAGCTCAAAAAATTAGACAATAAGAGAACAAACAACCCAATCAACAAATGGGCCAAGGACCTGAACAGACACTTCTCAGAGGAGGACATACAGTCAATCAACAAGTACATGAAAAAATGCTCACCATCTCTAGCAGTCAGAGAAATGCAAATCAAAACCACCCTAAGATACCATCTCACTCCAGTTAGATTGGCAGCCATTATGAAGTCAAACAACAACAAGTGCTGGCGAGGATGTGGGGAAAAGGGTACACTTGTACATTGCTGGTGGGACTGCAAATTGGTGCAGCCAATTTGGAAAGCAGTATGGAGATTTCTTGGAAAGCTGGGAATGGAGCCACCATTTGACCCAGCTATTCCCCTTCTCGGTCTATTCCCTAAAGACCTAAAAAGAGCATGCTACAGGGACACTGCTACATCGATGTTCATAGCAGCACAATTCACAATAGCTAGACTGTGGAACCAACCTAGATGCCCTTCAATGGATGAATGGATAAAAAAAATGTGGCATTTATACACAATGGAGTATTACTCTGCATTAAAAAATGACAAAATCATAGAATTTACAGGGAAATGGATGGCATTAGAGCAGATTATGCTAAGTGAAGCTAGCCAATCCCTAAAAAACAAATGTCAAATGTCTTCTTTGATATAAGGAGAGTAGCTAAGAACAGAGTAGGGTCGAAGAGCATGAGAAGAAGATTAACATTAAACAGGGATGAGAGGTGGGAGGGAAAGGGAGAGAGAAGGGAAAATGCATGGAAATGGAAGGAGACCCTCAGAGGTATACAAAAGTACATACAAGAGGAAGTGAGGGGAAGGGGAAAAATAATACAAGGGGGACAAACGAATGTCAGTAAAGGGGGCAGAGAGAGAAGAGGGGAGGGGAGGGGAGGGGAGGGGAGGGGAGGGGGGATAGTAGAGGATAGGAAAGACAGCAGAATACAACAGACACTAGTATGGCAATATGTAAATCAATGGATGTGTAACTGATGTGATTCTGCAATCTGTATATGGGGTAAAAATGGGAGCTCATAACCCACTTGAATCAAATTGTGAAATATGATATATCAAGAACTATGTAATGTGTTGAACAGCCAACAATAAAAAAAAAAAAAAAAAAAAAAACAATTAGGTACCAAACACTGAGTTAAGTTAGTTCATATAACCTCATTTAATTCCAACATATACCACTTAGGTATTATTATCTATATTTTACACATGATGAATTGCCTCCTAAAAAGAGATTAATGGACATAACCAACATCACAAAGCCAAAAAGTAGCTAAATTAGTATATCAAGCCATCTCTCCTCAGTTTTGGTTCACTACAAGTCATCATTCTAAAAGTGAAAAAATAAACCAGTTCCACCTTACACATCACCTTCTTATGGTGCATTTGCAGGTGTCCCCTTAACACTGTAAACAGCTTTCGACAATGAAACAAAAGAACTTCTAAACTTTAGTTACAAATGAATATTCCAATCAAAGAAATCTCTTTGTCCTTTGGTTTATGAATCAACAAATTCACAAGTTCCTTTGTCATCACCACTGCCTTTCCATGCTCTTGATTTTTTTGTTCACTCTATTTAACTGTATTTGTCTGCTCAGACTGCCATAACAAAATAATACCAAAGGTGGATGACTCAAACAACAGAAATTTGTTTCTCACATTTCTGGAGGCTGGGAATTCCAAGATCAAGGTACCAGCCAAGTAACCTTCATTCTAAGGCTTGTTTCAGTGGTTGGTAGGCTGCCATTGTCTTCCGGTTTTCCTGTAGGACTTTTTTTGTGCTCCTATGGAGGGGGATGATGAGTACTTTGGTGTCTCTTCTTATGAGGTCTCATCTCCAAATATAGCCATCTCCAAATATAGCCAAATATAGCCATCTCCAAATATAGCCAAAAAGGAGATCTAGGGCTTCAAGATATGTGTTTTGAGGGGATAAAAAGTTTTAGTATGTAACAATAACCAAATTTGTGACTGGTCCTATATAATGTATTAAAAACAAGAGCTGAAAGAATTTCCAGGAGGTGGCATTTCCAAAGTAAAACTACTATTTGACATTGATTGTCACAAACATCTGGCAACTTACTGAGGAATCACAGCTCTGTGGAACACTGAAATGGATTCTTCCATTCTGACCTATCTGTTAAATGATAACCATGACCTAATGCAGTTATGATCAATACAAATGTACATAGTGGCTGTAAAACAGCCTCTCTAACCAGGGAGTGTAATCCTCCATTTTACAGATTTGAAGAGGCAATCAATTACATGCTGGATAAGGTCAAATACTATTGATCCAAGATTCAATGAAATTTCTTCCTTTACTTTCTCCTCTTTTGATTGTTTCTTGTGATCTAAGTATGGTTTCTTTAAAATACATTTTTCCAGCAGCTGCACTTACATACTGGTAGAAAGAGAGTGGTCCTCAAAAAACATAATGATTCACTGGCACTGAAATCAATAGCAGTATAAAACCTTGAAGGCAGGAAAAGGTTGAAAGATAAAAATATTAACACCTAAAGTTCAAGAGCATACTTAAAAAACTAGAATTTAAGAGATGTTCATGGCTAGTGTGAGGTAGATATTATATATATATATATCAACCTAAGCAAACAACTTCCCCCTGTATATCTGTGAGTGTTGAAAAAAATATTGTAAATGTTGTATTTATGTATCATTTTTCATTCAATTCTGACTTTTGACATAATTTCAAATTATTTCTTAAAATGTTCTATTGGTTAAAAAAAAACCCACTTGAATCAAAGTGTGAAATATGATATATCAAGAACTATGTAATGTTTTGAACAACCAACAATAAAAATTTTAAAAAAACGTTCTATTGGTGCTCATAGGGAAAATTTTATATATTATTATTTTTTCTATACCTTTCTTTGTTTTTACTAACACTCCTTGATCCATATCTAGCAATCTAAAGTAAACTCAATTCTCCTATGCTTACTTGATACAAAGCTTTGTTTTTCATCTTTATACAAACATAATGTGATGTTTTCTGTATGTGAAACCAGGTATTTCTAGAATCTCTCTGAATCTGAGTCTAAGATACTTATGTACATTCCTCTATCTGGAAGATAGAACTACTCGCTCCTGTATTTTTATCTGTCTCCAGGAACTAGTAAATAGAGAATTGTAAATACTACATGCTTGGAAAAATTCCACCTGGCACAAATCAGTCACTAGGTAGCTAAATACTGTGAATGGAAACAACTGGCAAGAAAGAAAATCCTCCTTAGAACCTAGCAGCCGCTAAAAGGTTCTTATTAACATGGGAACTAAAATTTTCTTTTAAGTAAGTTTGATGATATTTTAAGGACAATACTGCTGCCTCTTTCCACTACTGACTTTCACCACACCACATGGATTTCAAAGTTGATTTGGGAGGGTTTTCTTTAGTTAGGTTTTGACTTTAAACAAATATTGGAAAATATAAGGTTAAATATCTGGTTCTCTCTGATTTTCCAAAAGATTTATTCTGCATTTTTAAGTCTTTTTTACATATTTAAGGAAAGAGAGATATTCTTTCGATTATTCAAAAAAGGCAGAACTAAAATTTTGAAAAAGTATGTAACATACCGTAATGATTAAAGAAACTCACAAGGCTGTACCTTGCTTTTCAGCAATGAAGGTAATTTTTCATTTAAGTTTTCTGTTTTCTGATTTAATTTTTTTTCTTCTCCTTTGCTTCCTTCTGTTTTGCTTCTTGCAGTATTAGGGACTGAACAACTCAGGGACACTGGATCACTGAGCTAAATCCCCAGGCCTTTTCATTGGGTATTTTGAGTCAAAATCTTGCTAAATTATTGAGGCTGGCCTTAGAGATCCTCCTGCCTCAGTCTCCTGAGTCTCTGGGATTATAGGCATTTGTCACCACACCTGGCTTATTTTGCTTTTAATATATAAATCCAAAAGGTACTGAGTGTTATTTTATAAACTTAATTTCCCCTATCTGTTGCAAAGTTTCTTTTTAGAAAAAAAATTGTCATATTTCTGTAAGTATAGTTAAAATAAGTAATACTAGAAAGACAAATATTCTAGATAGAGGCAAAAAAATGAAAAGTGCGAAACTACACTGATATTTCATCTTTTTGGAGTCAGAATGGCAACAATCAATACAAGTAATATTAAATGTTGGAGAGGATATGGAGAAAAGGGTACATTCACACATTGCTGTTGGGAGCAACCACTCTAGAAAGCAGTATAGAGATGTCTCTGAAAACTTGGGTGAGACCACCTTTTGACCTAGTTATCTCACTCCTTGGTATATACCTAGAGGACTTAAAATCAGCATACTATAGTGATATAGCCACCTCAATGTTTCTAGCAGTTCAATTCACATTATTTAAGCTACGGAATCAAACTAGGTGCCCTTCAACAAATGAATGGATAAAGAAAATGCAGTATATATACACAATGGAATATTACTCAGCCATAAAAAGAATGACTTTATGACTTTTGCCAGTAAATGGGTAAACCTGGAGACTTATGCTAAAAGAAATATGCCCAATTCCCAAAATACAAAAATTGAATGTTCTCTCTGTTATGTAGATGCTAACACACAATGGGAGATGTGTGTGTGTAAAAGTTCATAGATTAGGCAAAGGGGCAAGAAGGGAAGGGAAGGGTTTCAGGGATATCAGACAGTGGAATGATTCTGACATAACTTTTCTGTGTACATATATACCACAGTGAATCTCCACATCATGTACAACTACAAGATAGGGATCCTAATTAGAAAAAGAAGTACTCTATGTCTGAATAAATATATCAAAATATACTGTACTGACATGTATAACTAAAAAGAACAAATAAAGTAATAAAGCTCTCAAGAAAAAAAGCTAAAAGTTCTATAGCAGCTGAAAAATAGACTTTAAAGAATTTATGCTTATAAAATAAGAGGAAAAGTGGAGAGGTTTTAATTGCAACTGATTTAGCTACAGAATAAATATGCCAGCCTCTCTTTCTACCACCATGGAATCCCTTTCTACATATTTATGGTATGTAAGTGCACAACTAGAATTTTCATATAAACTCCCTTCAATTTTTGCCTGGACAGACAAGGAGGACATTATTATCCCAATTTTATCAATTAGAGATTAATTCACTAGGTCCTGTGACTCAACTATTCAAACATTAATATGTTTGCAAATTGCTAAAATACATATTGTAATTCAGAAAGTCCAGGGGAGATGGGGAAGGAGCATCTGCATTTCTATCAAACTCCCAGGTGATGCTAATGTGATCTGAATTACACTGGAATGACAAGGCGAGAATACAAGTTGAAGGTTAAGTCTCACAATTCAGTCTGAAAGCATATTATAGATGTATTATTGTTTAACTTTGCAGATGTGGTGTGTTACCTTAGTAATGACTTCCAGACACTGTTTTTAGTCCCCTGACTTGATTAAGGTGCAAGTACAGTTGATCCTCCTTCTTCTTGGAGTGTGAATTTACAAATTCATCTACTGAGTAAAAAAATGCCACTCCACTCAAAATGAAGGACCACTCTTTTTCACTCAATGCACTCACGCATATACATATACCTGCACAGAAAACAAAGTATTTGGAGTTGTCTGACATCCATGTTCACAAATGAATTTCAACAATGTAACTTTCTGCCTTTTGCTTTTAGCTTTTGGATGTAAAAACTGCCTTACTCTTGGTCTATTTAGTGCTATATTCTTTTGTATCTTTGTGCTTTTCATTGGTGATTCTGTTGCTTAACATGGCTTCCAAGCATTAGGGCTGAAGTGCAATCTCCTGTTATTAACCAAAGGCGGTTGCTGTGTACCTTACTGAAAGTAGCCATGTGTTAGACCAGCTTTGTTCAGCTTGAGTTATGGTGCTGCTGGTCATTGAGTTCAATGTTAATGAATCAACAATATATATTAAATGAGGTATCTTTAAATACAAACACACATAAAAGAAGGTTATATATTGATTGCTTGATGAAAATATTGTGACTAGAGGCTCACAGGATCCTAACCCTGTATATCCCCAGGGAGCAATGATTTAGTATTGGCTAATTCAGTGTTCCTGGTGACTTTATAGAACATAACTACTGAAAATAATGAGAATTGACTATGCTTTCTTCACTGTTCTCAGGAGAAAATGTCTATGGAAACAGAATCCAAATTGATATGCCCTATAATATTAGTCCTTTTTTCATTTTTTATCCCAAATGATTGTCAAAACAAACATTTTAAATATTGTAAGTGGTAAAAAAAATAGTTTATTACATGAAAAATTGTATGGAAATCAAAATATTGGCAAAGTAAAGTTTTTACTAAAATAAATGTACTCTGTGAGTTAAAAATTAAAGCTTTTATTAATAAAAATCAATTTATCAGAACCAAGTTAAGGTATTAAAGGGTTCCAATATAACAATGATTTGAAAGATACAAATGTTTAAATGGTCACTTTTCTTAAAATATTGTTTTAGCTGTAGGTGGACACAATAACCTCATTTATTTATTTATATGTAGTGCAGAGGATTGAACCTAGGGCTTCACACGTGTTAAGCGAGTGCTCTACCACTGAGCCAAAACCCCAGCCCCTTAAATGGATACTTTTAAAGTTTTCATATCATATAAAATATTTAAAACTGAAGTACCAATTAAACTTTTACACAGTCCCTAAAGCACCTTCACAGGAATCTTGTATTTTAAACATCAGCATGAAAGCCACTCTTTTGAATGAATCTGAATCTTTACATGTTTGATAAGGACATCAATTTAAAACTCCTGTATTTGCTAAACCAAACCGTGTCTTTAAATCTCTTCTATAAACCCTTTATATAGTTTCATAACTCTTGATCTACAAGTATAAGGACCTTGATTTGTCTTTCCTACTATATATTCTTTTTTCTTTGTCAATCCTTTTCACTTCAAAAAAGACATGAAGAATTGGGCACAGTGGTGCATGCCTGTAATCCCAGCTACTTAGAAGGCTGAGGCAGGCAGATCACAAGTTTGAGGCCAGCCTGGGCAAGTTAGTGAGACCCTGTCTCAAAATAAAATAAAAAGGCTTTTGGAATGTAACTCAGTGGTAGAGCACTTGCTTAGCATTTGGGTGGCCCTAGATTCAATCCCTAGTACCAGACACATAAAAGGCAAGAAAAATAAAAAGAAGAAGAGTTTTTAAAAAATCTATTTAAAGACAAAAATGTAATTTCTTCATAAAAGGTAAGGGACACAAAGTGCAAATGCAAAAACTGTTGAAAATGTGACATTGGGACCATAGCAACAATTCTTTCTGGTCCTGTTAGAGATAAGGTCTATTTCTCCTAAAAGCACAAGAGGATCCCATCATGATAGTAAGCCAAATTCCTTACCCTTCTTTACCCATTGAATAAACATATGCTCAGCACCTACTACGTGACATGCAGCTTTTTGCATGAATCATGTATCCTTTTTAATTGTGCCAACATTTCTATGACGACAGTACTATAGTTATATACTATTTAGTCCTGGAGACTGATATACACCTAGTGGGTACTCTGTTCAAGGGCCCAGGGTTAGTTCTTTGTACAACTGGAATGGAAGCCTGGCGATGTATCCCAAGGCTCACCTTCCTCGCCTTCATCTTAGTGTGTGGGATTTAAAAAAAAAAAAAAAATGGAAACATGAGGAAGTTACAGTCTTTGCCACTAGAGAATGTCCAGCCTCTCATAAGAGAAAAGAGAATCACAGGGTAGCCTAGGCAAAATACAATTGGGATTTCAGAGGAATTGGGAAAGGTAAACAAGCTCATAAATTTCACACTGTCATAAAGAAGAATGCATCGAGATGGGACTTGAGCCGGTAGGATTCTGATGGGTAAATAGAAGCGTGGATAGCATCGCTATCAGGAGGGATGGAGAGAACTGCAACATACAATCCAAAAGTAAAAGGTCTCAATAAGGATGTAGGAGAGGTCAGAGTTTCTGAATCAAAAGATTCCCTTGGGCAATGTTATGGAGAAAACTTTGGAATACAAGTTATTAGAAAAACTGTAGAAATTTTCTGGGTGAAGGTAAGGAGTACACTGTCTAACAGAGATCAGCTAAAGTTCCAAAATGAATACAACTGTTTATCGATTACTTCTTTAAGTCACTCCAACCAGCAGTTTCCCAAGTCCTCTACAGCCACCCTCAGAATTTTCCTGGAAGAATATAGATGGTAAACATAGATGTGTATTTATTTCACTGCTTGTGTTACCCTTCCTACCTGCTGCATCCCATGCCAACATTCAACCTCATGTGGCTAATGTGGCTAATTTTTCTCAGATGTCTATTTTTAACACCAGAAGTTCTTGAGGAACAGCAATTATGTCATGATTAATGTGTATCAGCTCACTTAAGAAATGCTTTGAGTAAAATCTATCTATATGTGATTGTAACAATTTCTCTAGGACTGAGAAAATAGAGTTTAGATAGCTATAAACAACTTAAGCATGAGACCTACACCTTTATTTGGATGACAGCACAAATGACCTTCAAATATCATCAATATTATATACTTTCCAGGATACTTCCAAAATATCCTTCAATAAATTTATTAATGCAGAAAGCCCACAAAATTTTTAATTTTATTGTCACTGTAAATTGAATGAATGTATTGCTTCTATAACTAGCATAACATTTTTAATCAGTAATATTCTCTGAACAATGCAACATGAATTATAATTATAATTAAAATTAAAATTTGATACAATGCAAGCAGTATAATTAACTTGCTCGCCAAAATTCAGTTTATTATCATAGAATAATACCTCAACGTGATTTTATCATTTCTCTAAGCCAATATTCAGCAAATTGTTCATAATTTTAGTTGGAACAAAACTAATAATTAAAAGAAAGTATCAGTTTTAACAAATTTAAAAACATAATCACATTTATTTTAGTATAGCACCTTTGTGAGAATTCAATAACTTTTTTCATTTTCAAGACTCCTTTTCTAAAAATAAACTTAAAATATTGGAACTAATTCATCAGATATTACATAGCTATTATTGTGCATAAATAACAACCACAACAAAAACACTCATTATATGGGCGTGGGGCAAAGGACAGTCAGTGTAGGTGATGAATGACTAGGTCAGGAAGATGGGGCTGATTCAAGAGGAAATAAAATGCTAATACTTCCAGGACACTTCCCCTTCTCCAACTTGTTTCCAAAGTTACCTGCCTCCAGGGAATTGTTCCTCCCTCCAAGGAGTTGTTAGTGAGTAGCCCTGGGTGGCTCCCTTCCTGCTTGTATCCCTAGGTGGCTTGGCTTGGTTCCTGCCATTGTATCACTCTACCTTTTGGGTCCCATAAGCAAGATGGGAGGAGGACCATGCACCGGAACAAAGGAAATCTAAAATCTATGAAAGTGGTAGCACGCCTGAATTCCCTCAGTCACCAAATTGTACTCTCTCTTGTGCAGAGAAGCCTTGGTTCCTCTCTCTCTCTCTCTCTCTCTCTCTCTCTCTCTCTCTCCTCTATCCTTTACATAAAACTTTTTGCTCTTGCCTCGGTATTTCTCTGGTGTTCAGTGTTGAACACCAGGGGAACAGGACTCCAACCTGACTCTCAGTACTGATATCAATATTTTGGTGTGGATACAAATGATTAACAATTTGCGTGGAAGAAAAATGTTTTTAACAAGTTTTAAAATGATTTAAAAATAGTTAAGTTCACTATTTTATGTTGTACAATTATAAACTGATTTTTTCAAAAACAGTAATAAATGCACGTGGAAAACTATTTTTTCAGGATGTGCATCGTATTTATGAATGTTGATTTGGATTGAATTTATTTGTGTATACTAGTGTAAAAATTTGCAACTGGATTTTAAAATTAATGAAAATGATTACACAAAAGGCTAATCATGTAAAATCTGTCTTTTTTAACAAAATAAGTGTATTGTATACATCAATCTTCTCTCTAACCATTAGCTCACTAATGTTTGTGTGTGTGTATGTGTGTGTGTTTAATTGCTTGTCTTATTTTTCATATGAGGGTAAATGACCTCTCCCAAGGTGATTTATAGGTAGAACTTCCTAAAATGTTAATAAGATGCTACATTCATTTTTATACTTATATAGGTTTCTTAGACTTCTTTTTAAATCATGTTCAAGTACAATTTTATCTAAGAAATTTTATAGGAGTAAAATAAAACATTTAAAGAACACAGTTCCTTTAGAAAAGATTGATATAATTTCATCATAAAATTTACCTCCTTAGTTGTCTCAAGTTTTAATTCAATACTTAAAAGAGTACATGAAATACATTATACTCCTAATTATGTCTTTTTTTTTTTTTTCATGAAAGACATTTGAGCCACAATGAAGGTTTCCTAGTGTGAAGGAATGTCAGCATTCCACAAGGGCTTTTCCTCTTCCTCATTAGCTATAACATAGTTAAAATGTAGCACCTGCAATAAATCAAAGTATTGGAAGATTGCATTAAAAGTTGTGACAGTTACAGAGTTTGGTGGGTGTATGTGGTTTTTCCTCCCCTGTATTCTAGGGTCATCACTCATAATAGTGAAAAGTATAGCATAAAGGGGAAAAAAATTCAGAATGTTCCTAAAAATAAAATAGAAAGCCCTCAGGAGCCCTTTCAGAACAACAATAAAAAGTATTGCTAGCTGTAAAATTTGTAAGCAGGTTCCATCCTGTCGGCACAGAAACAATGAAGATGAATTACATTCCAGGAGAAACATGGAGACTGTCTAGTAACAGTGGCAAATCTACTATAGGGAAGACAAAGCAAAACTATTTCTTCTGTGTTGTGAGTTGAAGGTGTCAGAACAGGAAAATAAGAATTAAATGTAAACAAAAGATCATCTTTAGAAATTATCTCTAAGCTGAACTCTTCAGTTTATTCATTTGGGAATTTTTTTGGACTATTCAGTTTTCAGAATCTCTATTATCCTTGAGTTCATTAAAACCAGTACTTAATTACATGTGCTAAAAGTGCATGTATATTTTTAAAACATAACAGATGAATATGGGTTAAGGTGATGGCATATATATATATATATATATATATATATATATTTTTTTTTTTTTTTTTTCTTTATATATATATAATTCATATGTTTTTATAGGTGGTAGAAAGACAAGTTTGAGGTGAGTTAGACTAGCCCTGGGTAAAGGTGCATTTGGCACAAGTAAAGACATTTGGTCTATGTGGGAGATGTTGGCAGCTGGAATGAAATGTTAGGGATGATCACACTCAGTTCCACAGAGCCAATCTACTACACTGAGTCTCCTTTGCACAAGAACTAAGGGTCCTGTTTTGCATATGTCCTTGTTTGATGCCCTAGATATTAGCATGATAGCTGAAAAGATAAGCTGCTAAAATGAGAAATGTATCAATAGAGATTGTTTTGCAAAAGTTGATGTCCACCTTGATAGCAAGTTGTAAGTTTAATAACCAACTTCCATATTCTAAGCCAAGGTCACCATATGCAAAATGTAACTCACACCAGTAGCAGAAACCGGGAGAGTGTTTATTAAACCTTAACTGTGATTCTCAAAGGATGTTTTGGCTTGCAATATGCCTATCCTCTCCTAAAACAGCTTGACTTTTAATTTGAATTTAAAACTCAGAGGTTTTCTGTCCTATGTGTTTATGAATGTTAATTAAAGGAAACATCAAATAGTTTGAGCAACTATTTATACTCTTTACTCGACAGTATTTAAAATGTTATGCTTTTCTGCTGGTATTCAGGTTTTCTCCCTATAAGTAATGAATGTGGCTTGAATCAATTGTACATTAAAAAATTGAAAGTAATATTAGGTTATCTGAAAATTGACATAATTCATGCTCCAGCCTCAATGATTGGTTGCAATAAAGCAGTAGTGTATTTCAAGGTGAATTGAAATAAATGTTAAATGAAGGTTCTTTTTAACCTCATCAATACCTTTCTAATATATGGAATTTTAGAGTTGGAAGAGTGACTAACAGGAACAGAAACTGAATTGAAAGCAATTACCTAGCACTAGATATGGTATTTGTTTGAGTACCTAATGATCTTTTAAGCCCTCACTTCTCTCAGCTGAGCTAATTTTTGATGGAAAACCCTTAAAACAATGGGTCACAGAGAGCAAATGAAGTGGGGAGACCACTGTGCTTCCTCAAGTGCTCTTATATGCCCCAGTGCTGGGTAGTTGATGAGGTAATCTGCATAATAACATGGCCCTAGTGTGTTTCTATTAAGTCAATGGGGCATTGACTATACACAAAAGCACCACTGGCATCTATTAAGCAGACTGGATCTGTAGACCCACAATGACTTTACTCATCCGACAGGAAGAGAAGTGCACTAATCTCATAATTACACCCCTTTACTCCTCCACTCAGCTAAAATTTTGTCTTTGGCAGTAAAATAAGTATCATTCCAACTATAATTCTAATTAATTTAGTTTAAATGCACTGTTCTAATTATTTGTGAATATATGCTATGTGGATTAAATGTGTGTAAATAATTATTAATTCAAATTAAAGAATTTTAATGCAAATGTATCCAGGACAATACAAAGACAGTATTCACATGGAGCTAGTAGTATGTGAAAATGTGACTTAATTAGGTAGAAATAAATACATAAGTCTTTTATGCCATTGGTTTTTCTTATCTGAACAGGATTGTCTCTTCCTGTTTTTGTTTTTCTTTCTTCCTCTCTTTCTTTTTTTCTTTTTTTTAATCTCCAATATCAGTAACCATAGTAAAAACGAGATTTCCAAATTGAGTGCCTGGAAATAGTTTAAAGCATATATTTTAGGATGCTTGCTATATTCAAGAAAGGAGAAAAGTAAAATAAGCTTGAACTTTTAAATGGCTCAAGGTATTGCATTTTTTAAAAAAGGTACATGTTATAAAATAAACTTATTAAAATGCATAAGTTTCTGTTCAGTAATAGCCTTTGCCTGGGTTAGCGTTTAAACAGCTATCCAAAAATTCCTTACTTAGCTGGCTAATGAGATATAATATCTTAAAAATTAATATCTTTTAATTTAGAATAAAACTATTTTTAAATTTTGCAGTATTGGATTTTTAAATTGATAAAATCTTGATTATACTAGAGTAAAGTTTTATTGTAAGTTATCTCTACATTGCCAAATAATTGATAAATTTAATTTTTAAATTATATGTTTCAACAATAATTTAAAATCTTTTGAGTTTAAACTCAATCTATCAATTTAGAGCAAGTTATCTTTCCAGTGATATGTAAATATAGTGGAAACCTACCTTTCAGTCAAGATTATTTCACTTAATACTTCCTGATCTCCATTTCAGGAATGCCCAGCTCAACATTAGCCAGATTTGGGATTCTACTATTAGGGAACTATTTTCAAAGTAATTGTCATGGGAAGATCATAACAATACAGGTGTCTGATTGGGATTCTGGGAATGAGGTTAATGGGGGGAAAATGTGCTCTGATAGAAAGCATTTATCAGTCCTTTGGGGGACATTCTTTTTATGTGATAAGATGATCAGCATCTTAGAAATTCTTAGAGCTGACAGATCTATGTATGCAAGATTCTCTTCCTCTCTCTTTGTCTTTATTCAGGTTCAGTCACAGGTCTGACTGAGGGATATGTGTGTGCATATGTGTAGGATCATGAAAGTTGACCAATACTGAACAATTGAGGCACATTGTGTAATAAAAGGATCATAACATTATGTACCAATTATACCCTTTGTGAACAACAAAAAGCAACAACTTGCAACTTATACAAGTCATATATTTTATCTAGTTTCTATATTCCTTCATCAATAAAGAAAGAAAACTGGGTAAAGGTAATTTTTTTTGTGTGTGACTCTTCATGTGATTAAACAACTCAAACTTTTTTAACAAACTTTCTTCAGATTTATTTTACTTATCTTCATTTTAATAGATACTTTATTTTTTTCTATTGGATAAATTAAAAATGCAAGATAGATAGATAGATAGATAGAGTCTTTTAAGCCTTTAGGGAAAAAAAAAAGAGGATAGATAGAAAGGGTATCTAGATTAAGGTTATCCTCTACAAGATTTAGTTGAAACATTTAGCTAGAAATCTTTTGAGAACTATATGTATCAAGTTCAATGAAAATGAAAGAGAAAATTTGTAAAATGAAAGTTTGAAAATAAAATAATAATTTTGGAGGGTTTTCCACAAAAGGCACTTACTGAAATTTTAATTGGAATTATGAGAAAACTATTTCAAATCCTTTTTGATTATTTCATAGATTCAAAACCAAATCTACAAAAATTTCTATAACCAAACTATGTAAAACCCAGATGGCAGAGATCAACTTTTATTGAATTCTATATGATAAAATGTACTTAACTATGAGTGACTATATTTGTACATATGAACATATTCTATTCATGCATAATGCATTCATTTCCCCATGTCATTGTGTACATATATTCAGGAACACACATCGCGATGACTTGGCATAATGATGTTTGGCCTACTGCTTTTCCAGTTTCTAAAGAAACAAAGTTTATTTTCTCATTTCTTTTATACTTTTGTGTTTATTTTATTTAAACACATATTCATTCAGTGGATGGAATTTGATAAATTATCCATGATTTGAGTTTCTACAAATATCCAAGTGCATTTAGCCATAAAGCTGTGAGAGAAGTGGTCCTAAGTTTTTGATCATGCTTGACCTTTATCATAGGAATTTTCAAATTGACCATAATTGTGAAGTGTAAAATGTTTATACAGAAGAGAAGATGGTTTAGTTTCAGAAACAGCCTAAAGCAGGATCTTACCCAGCAGTAATTTTCTTTTTAAAAATTCTTCATTGCAGAACTAATATACTTAGGATCTATGTGGAAATGATTAGGAAAATCTCCTTTTACCCACTGCATTAAATTGCCTAATTTTCTGACAGCTAGAAATATATTACCAGTGTACACAGAAAATGGAATGAAATAGAGAATGAAACTCCACTGCAGATTACAGATGGGGGAAAAAAATCTCTGTATAAGAAAGAAAACCTTGGAGGGGAAAAAATAGCTAGATGCTGTTACATCCTTCAAATATATGAGGCACAGATTGATTTTCTCACATTTTCTGCAGAGTAGATGCAAAGATTATGCTGAAAACAGGAGAGAACATAATTGTACAACTGCCAGTGTGAATGGAGGACTTGATCAAATAAAGGCTCTGATGATAGCAAATTCAAAAACAGAAAGGCTCAGGATATGTTTCTAATTCTGTAGTTGTGCACTTTAGAAAGAATGTGTGCCTCCTAAGAGCTGGTTTTTATCATGGCTGCCTTTTTGAGGCATCATCCTTCCTTCATTATAAAAGGGAATAAAACTAATGAATTTAATTTATTTTGCTTTATATGCACATAGTTGGGGTTAAGATAGAGCACCCTCTTACATTTGTTCAATATCTTCCTCCATGCAATTTTCTGGCTCATCACATGGCAAAAGTGAAGCCCCTACAGTAGGCAGGTTGCAAAATGACAAGGTTCCCTCTTGGAGAAATGTCATTTAATGGCTCTTGTAGTCCAAGTGATGTGCCACCTCTGGAGAACATGGCCATCTGACAGTTCTTTCTGAGTCATCTTGGTGTATTTGAAACAGTTGGTACTCTCCTTTAGACACTTGTCAACATGTGCAGATGATGTTTTAACTGGCACATTGTCACTAGCTACCTCAAATCAGGAAAAGCTGAGTAGTTATAAAAAAAAATGTGACTTCCAATTCAAGTAAGAATGGGAGTACTAGCAGCAGAAACAGATCACAGATCACTTCAAATTGAGTGTTATCTCTATTCTTTTAAATGTGCAATGACAGTGTTAACTGAAAGTTATGTGTGTGTGTGTGTGTGTACACATTCGTAATATACAAGTATAAAGTGTACCTACGTATATTTATTTTGTCTTTACTTTGTGTTTCTTTTATTCTGGTAGAAATAGTTGAAAAGAAGTGTACTTTTTAAAGTTGAAAAATTGAGAAAACTTATCAAGTGGCATTTTTATGGTATGTGGAGGGAAATTACAAAGAGTATGTAGTGCATCTGAAATACAATATTGCTTTATTTGTGAGTTTGTCTTTACAGTAACACTTTTGTTTTTCTTTTGAATCCACATTAACTAATATATTGCTTGATAAATGGTAAGGTTCCAGTAAATCTTTATTGAATAAATGAGTGATTTGATTAATTATAAAACAAATTAACATAATTAAAATACAAAAGATATATATATATATATATATATATATATATATATATATATATATATATGAGTAAAGGTGAAAGACTATCATAAAATTTTGTAAGTCTGAAAAGTATCTCCTCATGACTTATTATAATAGTTTCAAAACTACTTAAAATGTACATGTAATAAATTTCTTTTTTATTCCAACTAAAGTTAATACTAGGATTTGCTAAATCAAAATGAAGAGATAAAAAAATAGGAAAAGAAGCTTTTATTTCATTCTTCTGCATGAACCCTGATGATATATAAGTTTTCTTTTTATAATTGACACATGCAAATTATGCATATTCATAGGTTACTATATGATGCTTCAGTGTCTTATAATTTTTTAAATCCGAGTTAAAAATTTATGAAAAACAAGAAGAGCTTGAAGACTTCAAATACAAAGTAAAGATGAGGAAATGGAAAAGTTAATTACCCTGATTTGATCAGTAAATATTGTGTACATGTCCTGAAGTATCACACAGTATCTCACAAATTTATACAGGGATCATTGTTAATCAAAAATTTTTAAGTATTCAAGATGAAGAAATGTTAACTACCTGAGATGACTATTACATGCTATATACATGTATCAAATTATCACATTGAACCTCATACATTTGAATAATTAAAATAACAAATGAAAAAGTTTCTACCCAGATACCATGTTAGTTATAATATTGACCTTTGCAGAAATAGAAAGTCTATTTCTAATTACAAGTATTTTTAATCCTATTATGTACCACCTAATGCCAATAGATTATTATCATAAAATCTGTAGGTTATCTTTATTTATTGACAAAATAATATTTTCTCAAGATTTGTTATTTTTTTCTTCCATTACAACATTGTTCATCTCTTTCTAAATCACTTTCCACTTTACTTAAAGATTCCAGCCCAAATTTATTTCTTGCCTTTTAAAAATCTCCCAATTGTATTTATTCTTTGTAAATTGGTCATGAGCTATGAGATTCCTATTATTATCTTGACTGTTATTTAATGGTCATGTGAGTATATTATTTATCCAAATAAATGGCATTTGCCTAAAGGTAAGTGGAGGTGTCATAGATTTAATACTTTTTCATAGAGTCATTCACAGTTCTTAGGTTAAATGTATACATGGTTCTTAGATATATAATAACTATCCAACAAATATTAGTAGCAAATTTTCAATAAATAATTGATATCTTTATAATTCAATGTACCTGGATAATGTATATAGTTATTAAATTAGCCTGGTTCACCTTGGTTATTTTTACAGTATATAGTAGAAATACCATATATAACAGCCATCTTACCATTATAACTTACCTCACTTATTACATGTCCAGCATATCCCAGCAATTCTCATCAACTGTGGTTATGTGTAATGAGCTACAGCAATAATTGTCATTATATATTGTATTTTTGACATCACATCTAAGGTATAAAAGAACTAATTTTCTAAGTCTTATGTGCTAATGCAACTTTTGTATTTACTTCATTTATTCATTTGTGAATGTTATCTTCTTCAATGTTGGTCACATATCTACTCAAACAAAAACAACATTAAACATCTCCATTCTGTCTTGTTTTTACCCTCACCAACACCTTGTTTCTCATGTGTATCTATATTCACTTCAAATGATTTTCAAAAATAACCAAGAGATTGAATCATAAAAAAGTACTTGCAAATAAATAAAACCATGTTTACACTGATAAATGAAATAGACCTAATGTCCACCTAATTTAGAATAGAGACTACAACCCATAAAATTTGAGAAGCAATCATTCAAATAAAAACACATTTCTTTGTCAACTAAAATGTTGCTTTGATTCTAAATATTTTGTTGGAATCACAGCTACAGGTTATATCTTAATACTCAAGTGCTTTTCCCTAGGGAAGCATTTTCGGAAAATCATTCTTGACAGTATAATTGCAATATCACATCAAGATTGAAAATTTCTGGGTTCAAAGGTGACCAGTGTAAGGATAAAGGTTTCATGCAACCCTGCAGAATGAAATTAAAGGGCAAGCATGGGGAACTGTAAGATCTGATAGAACTCCACATGTTTCAAGGGAAGATGAAAGAACATAGACATGGGAAACTAAAAAGAGTTGATCATTAATGAGCATTTGTATTGTTCAGGTGTTCAGATTGTTATGGTAAAAGGCCACTGGAAAAAATTTCAAGATAATGCAATAATATTTGTTTCCGAGGATTGGGAATGTAGCTCCACAGCAGAGCACTTGCCTTTGCCTGACATGCATGTGCCAAGGCCTGGACTTGATGCACAGCACTGCAAAATAATAATAATAATAATAATAATAATAATAATAATAATAATAATAATGTTGTTTTAGAAAGATAACTCTGTAAACTCTGTAGAGCCCAAAAAAGATGGAAAAGCTGCTTTCAGTACATAATGCAACAAACTCATTCAACTTCTTTGGAATCCTTAGAAGTTTCCCTGAAATTTTAATTTTTTAAGGAGAGAGAGAGAGAGAGAGAGAGAGAGAGAGAGAGAGAGAGAGAGAGAGAATTTATTTTTAATATTTATCTTTTAGTTCTCGGCAGACACAACATCTTTTGTTTGTATGTGGTGCTGAGGATCGAACCCGGGCCGCACGCATGCCAGGCGAGCATGCTACCGCTTGAGCCATATCCCCAGCCCTTCCCTGAAATTTTACATCTCTTAGAATATAATCAGGATGTCAAGATGTAAACATATTTATACCATCCAAATTGAACATTTAAATGAGGACATAGTCTATGGAATTTAGATGACAAATTAAATATTTAAAAGAAAATAAGTAGAGAGTATATAAATGTTTAAAAAGGGAAAATATGGACTCTGTTTTAAGTATGGCAAATTTAACTTTACTATTTAAAATAGTGAACATTTTCTAAACATCTTTACACTACAAAATGAGTTAAAAATATAATCCAGAAATTAAGTTAAAAGCATAGATGATCCTGTTCCTTTGGTAATGAACACATTCAGAATTGTTTTCCAGTATGTTCAAGGCAATTTTAAATCAAAACAAGTACCCATATTATTTAATATATTATTGATGCAAAATTTTAACATATTCTTCCTATTCCTTTCATTTAGTGTTAATTCACTTTAATGTCCCAAAACTGGTTTATATCAAGCTTACTAAAGTCAGTAAAATATCTAATTTTACATTACACAGAAGTGGTATAAATCTTTCTAATAAATTTCATAAAATAGGACTGGGGTTGTGGTTCAATGGTAGAGCACTTGCTTAGCCTGTGCGAGGTACTGGGTTTGATTTTCAGCATCATATATCAATAAATAAAGAAAATAAAAGTCTATCTACAACTATATATCTATATCTACATTTATATCTATATCTATATATTTTTTTCCAGAAACTACCTGGAAAAAATGTATTATGAATTTAAGTTCAACATATTCTATAAAATAGATGTGGCTAGGTAGTAAATGTTGTATTAAATAAGTTTCTTTTAATGATACATTTGAATATTTAGTACTCTTATTTTGTTTTTCTAGTAAAATAAAAGAAAGAACTAAGAAAGTTCAAAAGGATCTTTCTTTGGCTTCGGTATGTTTACAAGTGTACTTGGTAGTCTTTAGAAATGGTTGCATCTGCAGAACATAAATGTGTCTTAATTACAGGTTTTTTAAGGGTGAACATCTGTGCCCTTTTCTGAAACTATGTAGATACTTGGATGATTATTTGAGAAGACTGTGTGGTTAAATCAGTACACTGTACTTGCCAATTCACTTTATTTAATATAAATCAGGAATATTTAAAGGTTTATCTGCATGGCTTTGACATACCACTTTATACTTTCATAATTTTGTTTTCTATAATTATATTATAACATAATATTAGAATCAGATTAGTTTTTCATTTTTAATCTAATTTTGTGTTGACAAAAAGGAAGTGTAAGATGCTTCCTCCATTTTTCTTTAGTAAACTGCCAGTTTTGTTTGTTTGCTTTGAGTGCAGAATTTCCCACATTTTTGCACACTGGATAATCTCTTCGATTTAAAAATAGCAGTGCTTAGGAAAGAAAAATGTCACCTACATTTTGAAAAAGAAAGTTATTTTAGGTAATATTTCTTATTGTAGGAATAACTCTAAAATGACTCAAAGAATAGAATGAACTTTTTTAGTCATAAGATATGAACCGAAAAATTTAAAAGTAACTAAAATGAAAAGTAACAGTGATTTTTTTTTTCCTTGATTAGTAAATGAGCATTGTATGTGTTGGCAGTTGGGCTGGGAATGAACCTGAGAGAAGTACATTTGATTGAAAGGCTGGTATTGGAAATTGTTGACAGAATGGTCTAAAAATTGTCTAATCCATTGGAGATGACATTTTATTTGTCAAAAATCTTGGAAATGAAATTTCTCCTGAGAGCAGTAGAAATACCTTCTTTGGGAAGAATTTCTGCAACAAACTGCAGAATTATTCCTGTGGAAGTGTAGTAAAGAACAAGTTGGAAAGATTGCTCAGTAGCTGTGGTAGAGTCCCACTGCCTAAGAGGTTGGGTTATAGCTCAGTTGGAGAGCTGTGTCCAGCACACCAGGGGCTCTTGTCTTCCCTTGCATCACAAAAAGGGCTTAACATTCCTCTCTGCCTGTCTACACCTTAAAAAAGTTTTATCCCTGACCCAAGGCCCTCAGCCTTCCATTTCTTAGAAATTGCCACTTTTGAAAACTTGCAATTGAAAATCTTTTCACTGGTTTTTGAGATGTAAATCTTCTTCACTGTGTTTTTCTTGAGGACCTAAGAGCTATCTCTTTGAAATAGAATCATCAAGACAAATAGGACCCCTGTCTTTTAGTCTGTGGGAGAGTAGGAGCCTACCATCCATAAACAACAATTAGCAAACACAGATGGCTTAATTACATAGACTCACCTCCCACTAAATTTCTCCAGCACTTTCCTTTAGTTTCAGGAAAGAAGTCTATCTACTATTCTCCCCTATTGAAATAGTCTTGAATAAAGCCTTCCTTGCTATTTTTTGACTAGTGTATGTTATAATTTCACAACTGTCATTGTTTCTTTGAAAGTTAAGACTTAGAATCATGTTATTCAAACTAAATCTTTTGAAGCTCTTTGTCATAGATAAATTCACAAAATAATATTTTTCAGTATGTATTAGAAAGTTACAGCAATAGTTCTGACACAGGATTAGCTGATAAAAGTTTAACTAATATTACCTTTTGATGAAGGCTATCAGTTTTGATGGCATAAGAAGCCCTTTTAAAAGTTATATAGTGAATTCAAAAATAGGAAAAGATGGTAAAATTGTCTCTGCATTTGAGAAGATGTTTTATGAATAACATTTTTCCAAATCCAAGTCAACTTAAAAAATATAAGCATCTGCAGAAAATATGTCAATCAACATGAGGAAAGAAAAGGAAATAGTTCATATATATTTTTCAGTTTACTTGCCTTTCTAACTTGATGTCCATGTTATTGAATATTAGAAATCACTCAATTCTATTATTCAAATATAGATACACATTTACTTGACATTCTGTATTCTCTGACTATACAGAAAAACAGTTGTCTATATATTTCAAGGGAGATATTTTTGTCTCAATTAATTAAAGCTCTACCCTTTGTTGGAGGGAAGGTCATTCAGATATATTTTGTAATATTTTTAGGGCAAAATTCAAGTAAGTTCAAAATAATGTATCCTTTGAAGCTTCTAACTACAGAAAAACTATTATTTTTTTTTTCCTTTAAGTTTTAAATGTTCTTGAAAGTTCATTGAGCTGTAACTGGAAGAACCAGATCAAAAAGCTCTCAAATTAATTTTAAACAACTAATTTTTAGCCTTCAGTCTAATAACATAACAACAACAAACAAGATGCCAACCACTAAGTGAAAAACCACTTGTGAATAAGAAATAGCCTGTTGTTGTTACTTAAACAAGTTTTCCTCAAGGATGTATATGAGAACTCATTTTTTTTAAATTTGTTTCCTCTCTTCTATGCACAGAAAAATTACAAGTGGCTTGCCTAAAAGATTTGTAGTCTTCAAGGTCAAAAACAAGGTTTTTAAGGTGTTTACCTTCCTTCCTTTAACACCTTCTTCCTGTTTCCTTCCTGATTAGTAATAGAAAGCTATCTCTTTTAAGAATGGTAAGAAACTGTATCTGACCCGACAGGACTTATAATTCCACAAAAACATATATATATATATATTGCTAATTGTGTGGAAAAAGCTCTGTTATATTACTCAAGGATATGAAAAAAAAATAAAAACACAAGCACAATCTGCCTGCAAGTTGTCATTGGGCAACTAAATCTTGTATGAAATTCAAGATCCATAAATTAGTATTATACAATATTAGAAGAGACAAATGCCATAGAATAAAAATCAATAAACTGCTATCAGGGTGCTAGTTTGGGAGAGGTTGAATACATACCTGAAATTAGTTATGGCTTCAAAATTTTAGTTGGGTCCTGAAGGACATGAAGGATTTGGGTGTTATAGAGAGTGTGTTTAAAAATCTTCCAGATACTAAATAGTACATATAAATATTCAAGAAGAGTAGAATGTGAAAGAAATATAGCCGTAATATAGAAATATTTCATAATATTTCTATAAAGAAATATAGCCGTAAATAATCCAACCAGGCTAGAAGTCAGTGTTGGTACAGGAAAACAGTGGAAAGTAGACTGATAAGGAAGTTAAAATTATAAAGAAATCTTGATCATCAAACGAAGCAACTTTAATCTTATATGGTAGTCAATAAATGGGGTACAATTTATATCACACAAAGGAATGACAGCATCAGAGTTATCCCATAAAAAGGTTATCTAGCAAGAATTTAAACTGTATTGGAGGGAGGAGATTTATTGGCCAGACAAGCTCACAAGGATGAGCTTATAAGGATATGGACACTGAGAAACCTGGGCCATAAAGAAGCAGGGTCTTTTGAGGAAGTCAATGTGAAAAACACAATCACAGACTGTCAAAGAATGAGGCAGAGAGCAGACAATGAATATCAAATGATTCTAAGCTTGATACTGAGGATATCTTATAAGGTGGATGGCTGGCAAAACTGCTATGGCAAATAACAAGACTATGCTCCCATAATGATAATGATCATTAGAATTTCTATCCAACCTAGCAATACCACTTCTGTGTAGGTATACCCCAGAGTTAACCTCAGAGTCTCATAGAGGTAGTTATTCATAATGCAGTTACTTGCAATACACAAAGAGGGGAGAAAAACCCCAAATGTCTACAGTGGTAGATTAAACAAAATGTGGCTTATATTATAATGGAATATTACTGAGCCACAAAAAGGAAATCTTAACATATGACACAGGGTGATTGAATGGATTTAGAGTAATCAAAATAAGCCAGTCATAGAAAGACAAATGCTGTATGAGTTCACTTACATGAAGTGTCATGAGTAGTCAACCTTCTGGGTAGCAGAAGGGATAAATGGGGACTTGCTTTCAAATGGCTACTGAGTTTCAGTATTACAAGATGAAAAAGTTCAGGAGACTGGTTGTTCAACATGGGAATAGAATAAGTATTATTGAATCATAAACTTAAAAGGGAAAATATGGTAACTTTTATGTGATATGCATCCACTTTACTACTGAGCTAAAGCTCCACTCTTTTTTTAAAAAAAGTTAATTTTATTTTAGACAGAATCTTATTGAGTTTCTGAGGGCCTCACTAAGTTGCTGAGGCTGACCTTGCACTTGCCATCCTCCTACCTCAGCCTCCCAAGTCACTGTGATGACAGGTGTGTACCATTATATACAGCAACCAGTGTCTAATTATCATCATAAATAAAGCAGAAAAAAAAGCTTACTGTTCTTAGGAGTAGGATGTAGTATTTAACAAATGGATGAAATTCATCATTTCCCATAGAAGGTTTTCAAAGACTGCCCTCTGTGAGCACAATGAAATAGAAGGCCTAGTTTTCAGTTTTTGCTTCTGATGCTCTCTATTTATAAGATCTTAGAAATTCCACTCTAATGACTCAATTAAAATGAACAACTCATAAGTAATAATACCTGTTTATCTCAAGGGATTATTAATAATTTCAAATAATGCATTTATTAGTATTTGGTATACATGAAAGGCAAATGTTATTATCATCTGCTGACCTCCTTGATGAGTTTTGTATAAACAATGATGACAATTTGTCTGTTAATTGCTGCAGAGCAGATTGCCAGACGCTGCAAAGGCAGGCGGAAGCCATTATTAGCTACCAACATCACACAGGCCACTGTGATCAATGCTGAGAACAAAGAAGCTAATTTAGGCACAAAACATTGAACTCAAATATCAAATGCATGTATTTATATTAATATAACTTATTTCAAAAATTCAACACTTATTTCTTCTTTGTTACATATTGTTAATAAGTGTTGAGCTTTTAGGTAAATTTTCTGTGTAGTGCTAGAGAAGAAGGAGTGGGAAGGCAAGGACATAACTTGACAGGATACAAAAAAGATACCAGAAAAATGAGCATCAGGGAATAACTAAAATTGATGGAATAATACTACTTTTAGAAATTTGATTAGGGAATTCTTGTTCATTTAGATGGTAGCAGACAGAAAGCAGGGCAGACAGGGAACAGCAGTTTCGATCACTAAGCTTGGCACTTTGCACATGTTATTTTATTCAATTTCCACAACAATTCAAGAAGATAGACTTTTATTCTTATTTTTTAGATGATGACCCTGTAAGTAATTTGTCCCAAATCACGCAAGTAGTAAATGGAAGATGGGTTTCCAGTCAATTCTCTCCAGCTCCTGTTCCCAGGCATTTTCCATAATATCATTTGATCAAACTTGAACCTCTCAAAATGCACCCAGGTGTATTATCAGAAAGATCATAAGCCTCAATGGCATTTCATCTTCTGAATCTAAACTGTCTCTAACTGGAGAGCACATGTCTATAAAACAGAGTGCATTCTTTTGCTGAGCAACAAAATGTGTCTCTTTGATGAGGCCAAATTGGTCAGAGTAGTTGACAGGCAAAAGAATGCCTGGAGAACACCATGGCTAATGTTTTAATTGAGGACCATCAGACTCCAAGAAATGAAGGGATGTATCCAAAGGCACTTGACCAGTTGATCCTTTTCCCATACACTCTGCTGCCATTTCACAAATTATTGATGGTTGTCGTGACACAAATTTAAACTGCTAAATACTCATGAAAGATTCTTAACGGAAACTTCAAATCTTGATTAATTCCATTAAAACCTTTCAAGTTGTTATGAAAAGATAACAGAAATTGTATTGCCAGTGGTAAAGTCACTTAAATTAAGGTGGTTAATATTTGCCAGATGGAGTTAGACTACATTTTTATAATTTGATATCATTATTTCAGTGCCTACTGATACAACATTCTTAAATCTGTTACAAAATATCATGGAAGTTAACCCTACGCTATAATACTAACTAGTCAAACTCAGACTTGCTCAGTACCCCTGGTACTTCTTAATTCCCATCTTCTATTGAATCATTTCCTGGTATTTTTGTTTCCTACTCATTTCATGTTCTTTTTACTAGTTCCTAAAACCAGCATATTTCTTTGTTCTGCTCAATATAACAAGAAAGAAAATGCAGAATATTGCCCTCCCATTCTCTTTTATAACAAGTAATAACCCTATACTTTAATATGACTTTAATAAGAAACACTAGGATAAATAACAGAATATTTACTGACAGGGTTTTAAAGTTCCTCTTGCAATATTTTCTTACTAACTAGTAAGGTAATATAGCCATGCTAGAAAACACTTACTAAGTTGTGGGCAGAATCTAGAAAATGCAGGTAGCAAATTCAAAATAGTTTATAGCAATGGATTTTAACATTATTAATGATAAAATATGAGCTGAATTAATATAGTATTTTAGAGTTAAAAACCATTATATCTGAAACGGGAATATATCCCCCCCGCCCTCAATTAGTCCATTATCCCTTAGTATAAATTGAACCTCCATTAGGGTCAAAGTGCTGCATGAGATACTTAAAAAAAAAAAAAAAAAAATCACGAGTTAGTTCTCCCCTGTGAGTATTGTGCAGCTAATGAGTAACAGATGTTCAACTTACAAACAAAAAACACACGCAGATAAATGTGTCTCATCCTCACAACTGACTTCCCATAAAGTCAGACAATTCAAAATCTTCCGAAAATTAGAACTATTCATGTTCCAATAAAGGGAAAATGTCCATGCTTCAAAATTTACCATCATAAAAATAGAAGAAATAAAAAGAAGTTGAGCCTGAATACTAAAAGCAGGGATTCATATCATGGTACTGCAAAGAAATTCATCACCCCTCACCTATCATAGCCTAAAGCCTAAGGACGAAAGCCTCCCATGTTCTGAGTGCTTAAGTGACTTAACTATCTTGCAGTTAACCAGCTCCTGGAACTCAGCTCTCACCACCTGGGCTGTCTGCTTAATAAGAGCTACCTTAGATTGTTCTCAAATTTGATCATAAATTTGTGGTTTTTAAAACTAGTTCTATAATTTAATTTATATAATTTATTGCAATTCATACAAAATAATGAAATATTTTGTACATCATTAACATGAATGCATAAAATAAAAGTGTTTTTTCTTTCATGAAAACTATTGTGATGTCTCTTGAAAGGCAAAATGAGCATGTTACCCAAATAAAACCAAAATCTAAAATACTTTTAATCTATGTATGGGTAAATACATAGATGAGAGGATATGTCCTAAAAATCCTGAAGAATTCAGAATCAAAACATCTTCCCTTACATGTATCTTTAAATTCTAGATCCACTAAACAGATTATAAAAATAGATCAATTATAGTATCACTAAGGCAAGAAGAAAACACATTGAGACTATCAAAAGTTGGCTCTAGCACTTTGGTTATGAGGCCTTATATCATATGTAATAATGAATTGCAGCTAAATAATGGAAAACAGTTATGCCAATACCACTAGAAACTGGTTTAACTGTACAGAATGTATTAGGTACTGAGATAATATTGTGTTTTGTCATAGTCATATTGTTATTTGTAAGTGATCACCATGACTGGGAAAAAATACAGTGGATCCCAAATAGTTAGTTTCCCATGCGTGTGAACAGAAGCACAATCAATTATATCATACTTGGTGGGTACACACTCAGTATAGATATTATAGAAAAACATTTCAGGTCAGTGGTTGTCAAATCCCACAAAAGGATCAGAAGAATCACCTAGGAGTCCGGATGAAACCCAGACCTCATAGCCTTACCCCTATGTTTCTGATTTAAGAAATCTGAAATGGGGCTCAAGTTCTTGCATTCCTAGCAAGTTGCCAAGAGATGCTAATTCTGCAATTTCAGCAACTGCATTTGGAAACTCCTGTTTCAAGATATGAAAGAAGCAAAATAGAATAAAAAAAATCAAGACAATTTTACTGTAGAAATAGTTTCAGTCTAAAAAACATAAGATATTCTGAAATCACATATAAAAGGCAAAGTATATACATAATTCAATGTGTAAACTAACCAATTGCTTGTCCATTGATGCATCCCAAAGTCTGCTGGAGTCAAGGATATGAAAGGATTTAGAAGGAATTAGCCAGAAAATCTTTTCGTTCTCCAACAATAAAGCAGGGTGATTGAGCACTTGTGGGAACAAACAAATGTGACAGCCTGTGCTAAGAAATATTTGGAAAGCAGACTGATAAAATTACATCTGTCTCTTCTCTTGAAATTTGACTATACAATTTAGAGAGAACTGATAAAATTCTTATCTACCTTCTCATATCTATCTGTCAATCATTCTTTCACTTTAAATTTTTTGCCTGATATTCTCTTTTCTCCTTTCAATATATCTTTTGCTCTGCATATTTAGGTATGGTCCCTATCACAAATGAGGGTTTTCAATTCAATATTTTAGTAATAGCTCTGATTCTGTAACAAGAAGATCTTAAAGGTATAATATATTCATTAATATAATTGATTAAGATCTATATGGAAAACATCTCTCAATGATATTGAAATTGTGGAGCAAAAGAAAAAAATTCATTCAAAGAGAGACTCTAGGTTACATTTCTATTCCTCTTTAAAGGATTGATTACAGAAATAACTTTGCCAAAAAGCCCTGAGGATGAAGAGAAGTGCAAACTGTGTGCTCAAATGAAAATAGATCTAATCACATGAACCATGCTGGAATTATTTTCATTCAACGTTTCAAAGATGTAATAATATTTTATACCATCTTTCCCAAGCTCTGGTTTTTGAGAGAAATAATCCATCCTGAGTTCATTTTACAGTTGTTAGCTCCTTCACCGGAGGTGGGTAAGTGCTTGCCTGCATTTAGAGATGTGCTCTCTGTAAAACAGTACTTCCAATATTGGGACAGTGAGTAATCTTGTGTATGCTTGTGTGTTTTTTGACTACAAATGTTCGCAGTGACTCCATCAGAAAGTGCCATTAAGTCATTGAATAGAGTGCATTTTTTTTTTCAAAGTTAAAGAAGAAACTTGAAAACAACATAAGGCTCTCTTTTTAGAGAACCAAAGAACTATGATTCTAGAATGATTTTAGAATTGCTTACACAAGACTTGAGTCCTCTTGAAGTTAGGAAATGCTATTCTGTATGCTTATCTTATTTACTTAAAGGTCTAGGAAGAGTGTTATTTTAGTACATTTTCGTACTTGCTCTAACTATCTATGCATTAGCCAGATGAATGTTTATATGTAAGAGGATTAGGCCTGGCTTTATGGTCTTATTTGTCACTAAAAGTAATACAAAAGCTTAGGATTTCTAGAAATCTAGCAAATAAGGACAACAGCGTAGGTCATTCAGTCCTATAAACCTGCAGTTTGCTGCTGAATTAGGAAGATGACAAAAGTTCACCAGACAAGTCACCTTCAAGCTGTCAATATCAGGCCTTTGGCTCTCCAGGGAAACCATGCAGAAACAGACACTTGGAATTTTCCACTGTCTAGGCAATCTCTTTCTAATTGTTTTACAGAAAGTATCCAGCAATCTGTATAGCAGATGTGACTACCTTGCCTAACACCAGCAGATGAAGAAAATAAGGGCAGAAGAGTCATATGCTAATAGTGAAGATGCAGGAGAAACTGCTGCCAGAGCATAGATAATACACCTCTCTCTGGCCATCTGTCCCACCATGTGTGCTGTACATCACAAGAGGATACGAGAAGGACTGGGCAGCTGAGTACGACTTACAAAGAAGTGATCCTAGAGTGGAAATATGATGGCTTTCAACAGCAGTGTGACGCTAGAGGATAGTAGTTTTTCTTAATATTGCAAGGAACGTGATACTAATGTGAGTTAAACACTAATGGCTTTATTACCTAATTTTAAAAATTATAAATCAGTGTCACATGATGTCTCTCTTTTCCTCACTGTATTCTTATGTTCTTTGTTTAATGGTGGGAAAAGCTGTTTAGCTGAGCTAACATGCAGGAACTGTTCATGGTGGTCTCTGTCTGACACTCATTATGCATATATAGATAGAACAAAGTCTGAAGAGGGGCTTCTCCAGTGCATCTGAGACCAAGAGAATGCTTACGAAGTTGAGTCTAAGAGGTGTGGTAACAAGAGTACTGAATTACCTGGCATTCATGATACAATTAGATCAAAGCTCCGCATAATACTTTATCATATTTTAGGTGTCATGTTAACTGATACTTTCAAGTTTAAACATGCTAAGTTGTGAAAAAGGTCTGTTCCTGGCACGCATAACTCAATGATGAAATCTTTATGGAATGATTGAAAGGATAAAATCCTTTCAATGATATTTAGGAAGGCAGCACACAGCAGCAGGGTTGTGTGATCTATGCAGCCAGGAAGTGCTGCCATGGACCAAGGTGGATCTGGGGTTCACTCCTGAGAAGAGAGGCCCTGGAGGAGGAACAGGGCATAGTGGTTTCCTCCTGTGCCATAATGCCCAGCCCCAGAAAAAGAAAGAGGAGGAAGAGGGACAGGAGGAGAAAGAGGGGAGGAGGCAATGAGAGCAAAGGAAAGGCACAGATTCTTCTTAAAGAAATGGGTGATATACCAACAAAACGTTTAAAATAACATCTTTGAATTCTAGTTTTTACATGTAAATATGAATAAAGTGGAAGCAGAATCACGTTTCCAGAGCTACTTCTTAAAAAGTAGAAACTACTTTTGGCGATTTGATGAGAAATTAATGCTGAATAACCAATTGCAGAGAGTATCTTGTGCCTTAAAAAAATACAAATAAAACTTCAAAATCAAACCATTGCTTTCTGTTAACAAAAAAATCATTCAAGAACGATTACACTTAAATATATATGTATGTATATATATATATATATATATATATATATATATATATATATATACCTAATAAAATCAAAAGTCATTCAAATACACATATATATCAGGAATTAATATGTAGCAAATGGAAAAATTGCATAATTTCTTTTGAATAAACTGATTGTTTGGTCATAAATACTTTGTTAGTGGGCATATAGGTTTTAATCCTGAGGAATATACAGGGATATTCCAACTAGTGGACCTAGTATAATTAACTTTCCAATACTGGGGGAAAAAGACAAGTTAGACAAAATGATGGCATTATATTTAGAATTTTGAGACAAAAACCTTTAAAATATTCATCCATACCTATGGCATTTGAAGATATTACATATTCTTTCCCTAATTCAGGGATTTTAGTCAGCTACACTGAAGCAACTGCAAGCAATTTTAGGAACCTGAGAAGTGATAAGGAAAATGCAATACAAACCTCTACAGTATATTGGCATTGTAATAAGTGTAGTAAATGACACATATGGGGAGTTTCAGAATGGACAATGAATTTTGGATGTGTAAAAGGAGAAAATCATATTTCCCCCATGGGCTGTAAGATATGATGTAATCTATTTTCCTATGGGACCCAGAAATTCAATGCTGATTCAAGTTGAGAAAGAAGTATTTATGACATATATCAGGAAGACAAACAAAAAATTGTCAGTGTTAAAAACTGCAAAAATATCTAGCTACGTAATAATTTTTTTTCTTTGAATAAGAGTTTGAAATTGTAGTTTAAAAATGAGAGGATGAAAATATTTCTACTTCTGAAGACCATTATCTGGGCCAGAGCCTTTCTCACAGGGAAGAATTTTTTTTTTTTTTTTATTCCTTACCTCAAGCAGGTCTTCAAGTTTTGCTAAAAAAGGGACAGACATACATATTTTAATTTCTAAAAAATTGGAATTCATTATAGGAAAGAAAAGAGAATGAGCATTTAAAGTAAGGAAATACTTTGCTGGGCAAATTTTGGGGGGTACTCACTCAGTTTATATTGGGCATATTTTATTTGACTGAAATGTATGTTACCTCTCAATAAAAGAAAACTTAGTTGAACAAAACTTACCATATCTCTTCAAATAGCGTACATATGGGTTAAAAATAAATCAAAATAATTTGTGTGTATGTGTGTGTGTGTGAGAGAGAGAGAGACTTTGCAAGGTTTAATTTTAGGACTGAAATTGAATAATATTGACTTTTGATGATTTAAAGCAGTGTTTTTGTTTTGTTTTGTTCCTGAAAAGTAAAACCAAAACACAACAACTAAAAGCATGTCCTAAATCAGAAGTATAGCAAAAGGCTGTTAGGCAGTCACCTTAGAATAGAAAATATGCAGCTTGTCATTTAAGTAATCAAATGTAAAGTCACAGGAAAAGAGGAAAACTCTTAAGGTAAGCCTGATTATGGGATTTTAATTACAAAAAAGTCTCTTGATTCTTTCATTTCTCCTTGAAAAGAATTTTAAACTGTACAAATCTCCCTGTAAGCATCTTATCTATTAGTAGTTTTAAAACTCTCACCCAGACTACTTTAGAACTGCAGTAAATTAGACAGGAGTTTTTAAGTTGTCTCTAAATGGCTATAATTAAACCCTCACTTAGAGCTTTGCCATTTATTCCAAGGGCAAACACAATGTGATACAGGATGCATAAGAGTAAGATTATTAAAGGGAAAAGAAAACAAAAAAGTAAAAAAAAAAAATGTGACTTGGCATAGATTCTTGTGTAAAGGGTGTAGGTTAGATACTCCAATAATTTCTTTTGAAAAGAAGTTGTTTTACGAAGTTCAAAAAGTGTAGGTGAATAGGAGAAAACTGGTACAACCATTTTTTTTTTACAGCTATGATTAAAAGTGAACTCTTATCCAGAATGTCCATTAATTGTTAAACTTCTTGTCTTCTAAATTCACTGTGAAAACAAATGTACTTCTTAAAATTGACCCTAATTCATATCCAATGTGTAAATGATAGGTCAAATTATTTGAAGTGAATCTAATTAGCAGGAATAGGCCACATGGCCCATAGGTAAAGAAAGACAACTGATGAGACCTAGAAATGGGGTTGATATTAATGTCAAGAAAGGCAGAATTGGTGAATACTGAGGCAACAGAGTTACTAAGTTGAGGAGGGGGGGTGCAGAGGAAGCATCTTATTTGAGATAAATACTGAATTACCCATGACTATTTAAAAAAAAATACAAACTTTTTTTACAAATAATTTCGAAGATGTTCAAAGAATTTTTCCAAGTTAACTCACTTGATTATTTAGCAAATTGCTTTTTTTTAGTATGAAAATTATTTTTAGAGATGAATGAACATTTATCAGAGAGCTACAGTTCAAGAGTGTAAATTTCTATTTTTTAATCACTAAAAGACAATCTTCAACTCTGATCTAAGGATAATTAAAATATGCTTAATTGTTTTCTATATAGAGGGAAAATGTAGCTTGTGTTTAAAAAGCACAGTGTAGTTCACACAAATGTTACCAGGCATCAATTTCTAATGATCAACAAGACAGTCTGAACAGAAAGAAAATGACATAATGAGCACCTATTTGATGAGGAAGATGAGATTCAGTGAGTTCAAAAATGGTCTGCCTTTCTATGAGAGCTTCACTAACATGTATGTAGAAGGACCTTTTGACTCCTACTTCACCATTTTTCACTCTCATCAGGCTGGTATAAAAGCACTATATCTCACTGCCTTTTTTTCCAAGAAAATTTGAATCCTTGGTGTTCATTTTTCATTTGAAATGCTCAGAAGCATCGTATCTCCTCAGGGGAAGTGCAATGTCATTTTCAAGGATGGCACACATCAAAGTCAACTTGCTAATTGGTTTTGCTTGTTTTCCAAGAACTTTATGTTACCTTATTAGCCCAGCCACAAGTCTGAGGGAAGCAAGCCTGGTCATTGAACCCCAGATATCAGTAAAAATAGCAAAAGGACTGTGTCACTGTGCTGTTTTAATAGGAAGACAATAGCATACACATCTTGTTTGTGCCAGTGTTTCATTTATGAGCTAAAATTCTTTTCATTTTGAGAATTTATAATTTCTCATTTTCCTCATGTGCAACACATTACATTAATATCACTACCAACACTCTAAAATAGATTTCTAAATAAAAATAATACCAAATTTCCTTACAAGTCAATCTTAAATTGGAAGGAACAACATTTCAATGACATAACATTCATATTTAATAATTTTAATCGATTATTTATGTTAATAGGTGGTTATATGTTATGAAGTACACCTGCTTGATTTCCCCTTAAATGTATGAATTCCAGAGGACTTATATATAACACAAATATATCTATATGAAATTAATACAGTCAAGTAGAAATGTCTCTGGTCAATATATAAATGGTAATTTTGACAATATGAAATTAATAGAAATAGTTAATATATTAATCATTATATATGTAAAGAATTTCTTATTTAGGCATCCCAATTATGAGCATAACAAATATTTTCTTTTAGTTTAACATATTTATGTACTTTTTCATATAGTTGCTCTAGAAATGCAATCTTATTTTATTTTATTTTTTTGAGACAGAAAGAGAGAGAGAGAGAGAGAGAGAGAGAGAGAGAGAGAGAGAAAGAGAGAGAATTTTAATATTTATTTTTTAGTTTTCGGCGGACACAACATCTTTGTTTGTATGTGGTGCTGAGGATCGAACCCGGGCCGCACTCAGACCAGGCGAGCACGCTACCACTTGAGCCACATCCCCAACCCTAGAAATGCAATTTTAATATTGTTAAGGGTCAAATATAATTTCATTAGAGAATTCCATAACCTTAGCTTTTAGAAATTAAGTGTGTTAGTGTTTCCAAAAGACATTTATTGAAAATTTACATATTGATGATACTACAGAGAATATTATACTATTTGTGTGGTTTTGTTTTGTTTTGGTTTATAAGAAAAACTCTTAAATTCTATTGCATTTATTGAAGGTGTAAAATATAATTTTGATATACTTATGTGTATTGAAATTATTGTCAAGTAAATTATATATCCATTCTCTTGAATAATTGTTTTTATGTGTCATAAGAATAAAAAAAAACTTGCTTATCAAATTTCTAGTATATGAATCAATATATCATATTATATAATCCTGATAGTTTAGATCTATGGATTTATTCATCTTACATATCTCTGACTTCATATTATTTGTACAATATCAACCCATTTTTCCCCTGCTGATGGCAATCACCATTTTTTTCTCCATTGTAGTCTACATTTTTAAGTATCCATATATAAATCATATAAGTGAGATTATGTAGTATTTTTCTTTCTTACATTCTTATTTTTTTTTTTTTTTTTTTGGTGCCAGGATTGAACCTAGGGGCACTTAATCTCTAAGCCACATCCCCAGACCTTTTTATTTTTTATTTTGAGACAAGGTCTCACTAAGTTGCTTAGGGCCTAACTACATTGCTGAGGCTGGCCTTGAACTTGTGATAATTCCACATTAATTTTCCAAATAGCTGGGATTATAGGTATACACCACAACACCTAGCTATCTTATTTCACTTAATATAATAACCTCCAGTTTCATCCCTGTTGTCAAAATAGGATTATCTTTCTTAAAAAAGTAAACATTCCATCATATATGCATCCTTTAGTTACTAATTATATATGCTATTTTGAATTTTCACCAAATTGAATGTTAATTGTGTACAAATACTGATAGAGGAAATAAAGAGGGTTGAAACATATTTTGGGGTAAAAGAAAAAAATATATTCAGTTCTCAGAAAATATAAAATCCTAATAAATATAAATTGAATTCATTTGATACGTTTTTTTTTTTCATGCTGACTTCTACCCTACTCCTCCCTCTCCAAAACCAGTATTTTTTAAGCCATTAATTCAATTACTTCTGTTCATCAAAATGTCTTTATTCCATTCCAGCTCACCAAATTAACCAGAGGGTGTTCAGGTTGTCTAAACTGGGTTTTTACTTACATGATGGACATAGCTAATCAGACTTAGAGTGATATTTTCAACAGCAAATTAGAGCTATTGTTTTTTTTTCATTATTCTTATAATTTGAAATATAGTTTGTGGTGAAACAGTTATGGATTTTTAAAAGATTCTAACAATAAGATTAAAGGAAGCAGTCAGATGTCACTGTAAAAAGAGTTAAATGGGTCCCCTTACATTTTAATTCTAACAGTGATTTCAGATATTGCCTGTCTGGTAAGGTTTAATAGAAACCAAAATCAGGTTTACAACACTGGGGAATAATATGTCAATCTTGAAAAAATCATAGAATGTGAAAGTATTTGGTGGACAAGCACTTAAATGTGTTTAATGTAGCAAATGAAAGATGTTACAACTGTATTTTCTATTTTGTTCTAAAATACATGTCTGATAAAGTAAAGAAAAAGTATCTTTTAACTAGAGTAAAGAATGTTGGTAATACATCAGTTTAATGATCCAAAAGATTCTTCTCTTACACATACACAAAGTATATATTTTGTAACAATGTTACATACTATCCATTAATCCAAATCAGCATTGTATCTACACTGTTCTAGAAATAATACTATTCCATCATGTTTTTTTTTTTTTCCATTTAACCATTATAATTCACTCTATGGTGAAATTGATATTCTATCTTAATAGAATATCACATGAAATAAATTGTATCTCCCTTATGCAAGGTTGGATATTTTTCTTGAAAGCAAAATATTGTATCTTTGATATCTTTTTTTTTTTCCTACCCCACTCTATGATGTAGAATATCTGACTAACAAAGAATAAATATGCCTTAATTTTGGGGGGTGGATTGATAAATTAAGTTGGGTGAATATTT
Organism: Marmota flaviventris; assembly: GCF_047511675.1. Lineage (NCBI taxonomy): Eukaryota > Metazoa > Chordata > Mammalia > Rodentia > Sciuridae > Marmota > Marmota flaviventris. The sequence goes on along the minus strand of NC_092501.1, from coordinate 109,220,220 downwards.
CATGCCATAAAAGAATAAACTAAGTACTTACTAAATATAGCTAAAAACATACATATTCTTACTTACAGTAGCACAATTATTTGCAAGTATTTATTAATCAGATTAATTCACATAGTATAGTATTCTATAGTATACAAATGCATTCCAAAATAGTGGTGTCATAGAAATATTCTAGTAGTGGCCAGCAGAATTGACCAGCTACTCAATTCTGAAATCATTAAAAAAAAATGGTCTCCAGCATCACTGTACAAGTGTTATATAGCAATGTCACCTATCTGTATTAATATTAATTTATTGGGAAAAAATACTAGTGAACCAACAATTAAGATATTTCTAAACAGCAACATTGCCACATTATGTCATAATTACCAGTTCTTTGATTTATACAGTAGTGGCAAGATATTAATATTTTTAATAATTCTTAAATCTTTTACTTTCTACTAATCAATTTAAACTTATCAATTTAATGGGCCCTGAGACACAAAAATGAAGTTTGTAATTAATAATCAATATTGAAACAACCATTTATCATTTTGTACTCTAAGGATAATATGCTATTTTTGAGAAATGGTCTTCATTGTTATGTTTCTTTAAAAACAGACATAAAAACAAAAACTCGGCCACAAAGCATTGCTTTTCTTCCTTTTTAACTTGTTTTAATCTTCCTGGCTGTGCAATATTAACAATTACATGACTTTCTTCTCTAGCCAACAAATTAAGCAACAAAAGTCTCCATCTTTTGATTGATTTCTACTCATCCTTCAAATTTATCTCAAGTTAATTCAAGTGTAAAAATTTCCATGAAATTACAAAGAGCTTGTTGCTCCTCCTTTGAGCTCCCTGAGTATGTTTACTGACAATATCCTTTATTGACTTTATTACTTTTGTGGCTTTGAACTGAGCTTCTCAAAGGCTTCATTCGATTCCATTCATGCCTCTGTCTCTAGAGCTTACTATGTTCCTGGTGACTAGCTGCACCAATTATTTGATGAATAAATAATTGAATTAAATAAATATAAATAGTACTCATTTCCCCAAGCTGATATTGGGCAGTTTTTAAAAGTCAGCCAGCTATTATTTGGGTGTCAGTCAAATCCCCTAGAATACATATCTAGAGGGAAGGTGATTACTGAGCGCATATTTTAATGAGCATACTAGTAGAGGGTTTCATTAATTTATAGTTGTCTCAATTTTTATCCCTGACCATTCAATGTAAAGATATAATTCCCTTAAATAATTGTGCTTGCCAACAGAATGAACTCCTCCAGAGTAAAAGCAATGGTGGATATATCATTTATATTTATGAAACATGTTTATACTCATAAGAATTATATATGACCATGTTTATACTCATAAGAATTATACTCCCTATTCACTGGAAATAGAATTAGTCTATATTGAATAATTATTTTACCTTCAGTGAACTGGTTTTATTATTTTTTTTTCATGTATTAGATTAATATTGATTTCACAGTGACTGTTACTGAGGTTCAAATATATTCAATGAAGTGTTCATGATTTTAACAAGTTTTTTTTTTTTTTTTTTTTTTCCCTTCTACTCCCCTCCCCAACCTCTCTGTAGGATTTCTCAGTAACGTTCAATGGTTTTCTGTGATGGCTTTGAAGACTTATGGATTTTACTTTTGACTTGCAAAAAAAATATACAGTTTACTGCTGAACTATTAATAAATGAACGTATTTTATTTTCAAAGAATTAAAAGAAAAATGCTTATGCCCACATATATATGGTGTGATTTAATATTTGCAAAAGTTTTAAAAATTCTGAGGGCACAAGATTTCCATTTTATGTGACACTATTATGTTTGTTGAATATCTTGAGTACTTGTGAGTTATGCTCGGGTACCATGAATGCTTGTTTCAATGCTTATTAATCAACATATTTTCTAGAACTTGGGATCATGTAGGTCTTTTGGGAAAAATGTGTGACTGTGTGTGAGTTAGCATGCACATATTCATAAATATGTCAGGAAATAGCCACTCAGATGTTGCAGACTACATATTCAAACCACACTTCCAAGACACAAAATTAATAAAAATATGAGTATTCTATATTTAATTAATAATATCATTATGTCCTTAAATGTTCCAAGATAAATAATTATATAAAATCTTATTTGAAATTATGTTTACAATCACTATTCTTCTGCACAAATTTTTCTTCTTTCACACTCTTAAAATTCACCACAATGAGAAAAAATCATGTACAAAGTAAGCTCTCATTTTATGAACAAAATAATTGGATTAAAAACTATCAATTTCAAATTTTACCATTTAATCATAATCTTTATAATATCTTTCAGAATTCCATCATAGGATCCATTTGTCAAGTTGCATTCCCCAATACCCAGTTTCTTTTGTTTCCCAAACTGTGACAAATGGCTGAATTTGTTATGAAATTTCTTTGAAGAACTGTGATCTGTTCCTTCTATGGATGCAGGTGAAAACTGGTTTAGGAAAAGTGATTTCTGAAAACATGAACAAATATGCTCTGCATTTATAGATACGTAATTCAAGTTTTTGAGTCAAAATAAGGGTGATCATTTGAAACTATTAATTCTTTAAAAATTATTTAATTATCCAGAATCTTCAGAAACAAGATCTTAACCAAATAACTTTGAGATTTATGTATAATATCTAATACTATATGAATTTATTTTAATGGTTTCTCTTTGGATATGAAAATAAGAGTCAACAATGACTTAAAAACCTGATATTTTTGTGTACTCTCCTTTGGCTCAAATTTAGTTGCTAAAGGGACTTCAATTCCCTTGGCTAGTTAGAGGGGTCTAAATGTAATATCAGATAAGCAGAGCCATATTGATCTGCTTTTGCTTCCTAGAAGCTAATCTTCCAGTTTCATGCAGACTCAAAAAAGAAGTCGATGACTTTACTCATGAAAGTTCTATTCCAGATGGTTATTTTTATCTCAACTAAAAAAGTGTTTTATAAGCCCATCATTAGAATTTTAGACAGACATACTCATCTATTTACTTAAATGTTATCTCCTTAATGCCTTTTCTGAAAAAAATGCTGCCACCCACACACTCATGAAATTGTTTTTCTTTTTCTAGTCAGATTTTTCTTAGAAACAGAAATACCTTCCTAATATGCATATATAAATGTTTCTTTATTTTCCATTAAAAGAGAAACAACTTTGCTAATATTAAATCACAGTCTAAAATGTATGTACCTATTTTTCAAAATGATGGTCCTGAAGAATGCATTTCCTCAATGGAATGGTTTGCTCTCAAATGCTGTGGATCAATGGCAAGCATGGCAGATGCATATTGAGTTATCTTTAATCAGAGAGAATAGTTTGGACTATTGGTTGGTTTTGTGGTGCTCAATTTTTTTCTTTCTCTTTCTTCTTTTATTTATTTATTTGCACTCTCAGCATAAAAAGAAATCTCTCTGTGATCTTACATCTTCTAATCTCCTGAATAATTAAGAATTCTTGTTGTCTAAAAGTCTGGACAAGATCATCCCAGGTACAACATTGCTTCAGAAATCATGATTCTCATCACCTGCTAGGAAAGAGAAGGACCAGTATGATGATAGTAGACACTGCTGTCACAGAGAACTGAGACTAACTTTGCAGGTCATCACTCTATCTATCTTATATTTTCTTTTTTTTCCAAGACTTCCTACAGTTACATAAACTAGAATTTATCTCTATGAAATGGAGGTTGGATTAATTCAAGTCATTATTTCTAGCTCTATGACCTCTATACCAAATCCAGCACTCTGTTGTGAGGCAAAGATCAAATAGGAAAATAATTAGGTTTTTTTTCCATTCTTTTGAGAGAATAAACCCAAAGAATGGCTTTATGTTTCATAAACACACTCACTATAAAGCAGCATGTAATATATTATAATACCAGCATCTTCCCTTACTTTAACAGTGATCTGTAGTTCATTAATTCTTTTTTATTTCATTTTTATCCCAATGCTGTGATATCAAATAAACCAAAACCAGTGAAATGGCAAAAAAGAAAATAGCATCCACTTACAACCAACAATTTTATGAGAATCGTGCTACAGTAAGTGATCAGAACTTATTTAAAATTTTAAGTCCTGCATATGTACTAGCTGCTGACAAGCTTTGCAATTATAAATATATTCTTCATGTCAATGTCTTGAAATTTTCTAATGAGAGTTGCATAATGTAACTAGGAGGTTCCAAATACTGTTAAACTCTACAAATGCTCTGTCTGCTTTATCATTTTCTTCAGTGAACAGGTACATTTTTAAGGCACCCAAGTGTCAACAAGTGTATCTAATAGAGCCTTGAGCTTCAGTGATTTCATAAAAGAGGAACTTGCCAACGAATTTAGGAAACTCACATTATATATTCAGGTTAGATTCACAAATTCAATGTTGCATGACAAGAAGTCTATGCTCATTTCTTGGTATCATGAATTGCAATTTTTTCCCCCAATTCAGAGAACCAAACCTAAACCTTCATAAATGAATGAACAACTTGAAGGTAGCTTATACTGTAGAAGTCTTAGAGAAGGAATTTATCATGTATTCAGTTTAAAGGGCTCAGTTTATGACTCTCATGAAAGTGATCCATGTCCAATATGCCTTGATATGAAATCAGGTTGCTCAAAATAAATTCTGTATACAATTTATAATAAAATATGTCTCTCTCTCTCCCCCGCCTCTCCCTCTTCCCTGGCTTTCTCTCCATTTCCCTCTATCTCTTTCTCTCTGTGTGTGCATGCTAACTCACATACAGTCACACATATATACACAGACTTTTAAAAAATTTCAGATGGTAACTTATATTTTCTCTTCCTAGGTGAAAATGATATATTAAAACACCTGCACCCTTCTTAAAACAAACTGCTTAAAAGCATATGAAGCTAGTAATTACAGATAAATTTTGTAAATTGCAAATAGGGAATTTTGTGTTATTATTTTGTGTAGTCCAAATACTGCATGATATATACTACATATGGTATATACAAATTTGTCAAATGAAACTGAATTAAAGGACTAAGATTAGAAAGTCATCGGAGGAAAACCTTGTATGTTTTTCTAAGGTATAAAGATTATATTGACTACTTTAAAGAAACCAATTGTTAAGCCAATTTAAACATTTGAGATAAGAATCTAAATATACTTAGTATTGTACTAGTAATAGAAAAAAAGAATTGCAATACAAAGAGTTGCTATTTGCGCCATTTTCAAAACATGCATAGCTATCTCACAGTTTTCAAAATATTAATAAATTAATCATGAAAAGTTTTATATGGTTGGATATATGGATTCAGTACTTATCTTTTATAATAAATTCCAAATACATTTATTACCAAATTAGAAGTAGAATTAGTACCATGTACTATCTTCTCTCCAGAATGAACTCTTTCTTAAGCAGCTCTTCTAAAATTTTCTTTGTAGTGCAACACCTATATTCCTTATATTTAAAACAATGTTTTTTGTCACTGAAACCAGAAACTTCAAATTGGCAGAGCATAAAGTGAAGCAGTGATTGATCAGTGGGTTCACTGTATCTTCCCAGGCAACCTACATTTTAGGACTTGAATTGGACACTTTCATTTCCCATATATGATAAAATTAGCCAGCCCCACTTTAGGATAAACTGCATCAAAAATTCTATAAAGGTAGCATCTTTATATTTCTAAATCTCCCCACCATGTCTGAACTGAAAGGAGGCTTTCTATCTCTGCAAGCTACACATTGCTCTTATGTTCAAAAGAGCAAAGTAGGGTAAAAATATGACCATTGCTCTTTTCTTAAGATTTAAAAACTCAGTTGGAAGACAAATACTTGATTTCTTCTTTATGTATAGAATATGTATGACATTGATAGCTCTTTAAATTTTGCATGTTGTTCTAGATGGAACTCAAAAAACTCTCACACACCTTCTCCTATAGAATATTTGATTTTACCTGACTTATTGTGTGACCTTGAGAACAGCTTTGGGCTTGATTGTTTCAAGTATAAGTTTGTTTCTACTTGCAAAATGATTTAATTCATATTTGTTGATATTAGAATGTACATTCTTTAAAATGTAGGTCTGTACTCTGACAATAGAAAAATCAGGGGCTGGGGATGTGGCTCAAGCGGTAGCACGCTCACCTGGCATGCATGCGGCCCGGGTTCGATCCTCAGCACCACATACAAACAAAGATGTTGTCTCTGCCGAAAACTGGAAAATAAATATAAAAAAAAAAATTCTCTCTCTCTCTCTCTCTCTCTCTCTCTCTCTCTCTCTCTCTCTCTCTCCTCTCTCTCTCTCTCTCTTTAAAAAAAATCAGAAAAATATGGCATTTCATATCTGCAAATAGCCACTTGTTCACTCGGACAAGGAATAATTGATGTTGCAAGAATGGATGGATGAAGGAAGACTTGTAAACAGTCACAGTTGTAGCACCTCTGTTAATTATTTTTATGTTAAAAGTTAAGTTGGTGCTGTGTTTTCAAAGTTCTTCAAGAAGAGGATTTGGCACTTGGTAGAGGTAGCTAATGCGTTACTAGTAAATTAAAACTCAAAATATTGATAATAATGCACAGTATGTGAATGTTGAAAGGATAGGAGCATCATTCAATGGGGTGGTGTTGGGGTGTATGTGATGCAGGAAGAAACCAGTAGCCTTTGGCTACTTATTAAATGAGTGAATAATTGGAAAGATAAAGTGTGAATGAGAATCCTAAAAATGAATAGAATAAATATTCATATAATATTCTAGAATTGCAGAATTGTGGGTAGGTATCATGGAAAAAAGAATAATTAATGGAATATAAGAACCATGTTTTAGAGGTGATGCTTGAATTTTCTTTTAAGTAAAAAAAAAGACTAAGGTATTTATGGCAGGGCTGAGGTTTTTATTTATTTATTTATTTATTTATCTATTTATTTATTTAGCTGTAGTTGGACACAATACCTTCATTTATTTATTTTTATGTGGTGCTGAGGATGGAACCCAGGGCCCCACATGTGCTAGGCGAGTACCCTACCACTGAGCCACAACCCCAGGCCCCCAGACCCCTGGGGTTGTTTATCACTGACTTATCACTCATACTGAGCACTACCTAGGAACTCAGGAAGTACCAATTGAATAAGTGAAGAAAGAGGGGATGAAGGATGAAATGTGCCAAGTCTTTAGCTTATCAGGGGTTTATGTATACACTGCTGTCATTGGACTTTATGCTATGACTGATAGGAGAAATAGAAGATTGTAAAGTGCTGAGAATCATCCATGGGCTGAAGCTAGTAAGGGGATAGGTCTGGCATTGAGAAATTCTTGTTGTACCCCCACAGGGATAGATCACCTGATGCAGGTGAACTTCCCTTTCAGCTCTGCCAAAGGCCCCACACAGCATGGGAGATGGGACTACCTGCTGTATCCACACATCCCCTCTGAGATGGGTGTGACCTGCCAAGATGGCAATCAACCTGCTGACTGCAAGACATTAGGAAGCAAGACTCCACTCCTAAAACCTTATCCCTGCATTTAATGTACCCCTTAAATAAACCACAGGATATCATTTTCTAGTTGTCCAGCTCCAGCTTCTGTGTGGACTGGACCTATCAGAGACTCCATCTTTTTGAAACTGTCTTTCTGACTTTGTTTTTTGTTCCTCATTAATTATTCTAGACTTTAATTTCTTAGGTGGCTTATGACCTCCCTTGGCAGGAAGAAGAACCCCCTAACATGGCGCTGGCTGCCTCCCCAGGTAAAAGAGATAATACTGTTTTAATTTTCATCTGGCATAACTGGTGGAAGGTGACTTGTAGGGTGGGATCTGATGGCTGTGAGTCCAATCAGAAAATTACTTGAAAACCTAGACTGATGAGGATCTGAAAACAGAGGGGAACTCCTCTGAGATTTTTTCAGATGTCACTGTGCTAAATGGCAAACTGTAAAGTTTCCTTTCCATAGCATTCAGTGAATCAAATCTTCTTGGATGAAATATGAAGGCAGTTGTACTAGTTTCAGAACTATTGGCACCCAGATGTCCTTTTATTAGAAGTTATCTTCTCTAATTTCCAGAAAAGAGTTAGTATTTATTTGTATCATGGATTACTTATATAATTATAAGGGAAGGCAAGAGAAGGAAATCTAACAAAGTTTGGGACTAGCAAAAATATTTCCTTGTTTCGTGGACTAACTTAACTATAATTAAATACATAAAAGTCTACAATATGACCATATAGAAGAATGCAATGCATTTATTTATGGGAGGCCCAAGCATATTTACATTCACATTTTCTTTCCAAACTATGTAAAAGAACTAAGAATATTCAAACATCTCCCTCATTTGAAATATATTAAACGTCCATAATCTTTTCAGTGTCAGCTACTCTCTTTCTAATTTGAAGTTTTAAATGCAAAATGCTGCAATTAATATACAACTTTAAGGAACAGACCAGGAAAAAAAAGAGTGGAATAGACAGTGATGTTCCCATAATGCACATATGCTATTTTTAAGTTAATAAAAAGTACACTTACATGTAGTAGAAAACACAACTTACTTAATAAATGCAGCTGCTTGCAAACAAGAAAATAAGAGACTATACTGAATGCAAATAAAGTGTTGTAACCTACAACATTGATCAGCATATATAGTAAGTAATTCTGTTGGTTTTTCAATTAAAGATAAACTCTATAAGTGGTAGCACCCAAGAGAATATTCTCACAAAATAATGATGGTCATAACACTATGCTCTTCTTTGTTTTTGTTTATACAGTTCTGCATCTTGGGAAAGAGAAACATGACATTAGGCTTCATAAGAATACAGCTTCAAATGCCAATTAAACATCCAGTAAGACTAAATTTTAGTGATGAGTCTTGAACAATGGTGAAAGGTAAAGGACACCTCTTCAATCTTTGCATTCAATACATAATTGATGAAATTTCTTGAGGATTATTGATGTATTCAAGACATTCCTGCTTCCAGAAGAATAGTTCTAAAGACAAGTAAACATCTGTGGAAGTTTTTAAATAAAATAGAACTGAGATTATATAGGAACCAGAAAAAAAATTCATGTAATAAGAAAAAAAGTTTGTATTGGCAAAATAATCTGCTTTTTTGGTCTAGTCTATTTGAAACTAAATAAACGGGCCAAGGACATGAACAGACACTTCTCAAAAGAAGAAATACAATCAATTAACAAATATATAAAAAAATGTTCATCACATCTCGCAATTAGAGAAATGCAAATCAAAATTACTCTTAAGATATCATCTCACTCCAGTCAGAATGGCAGCTATTATGAAGACAAACAACAATAAGCGTTGGTGAGGATGTGGGGAAAAATGCACACTCATACATTGCTGGTAGGACTGAAAATTGGTGGAGCCAATATGGAAAGCAATATGGAGATTCCTTGGAAAAATCAGAATGAAACCACCATTTGACCCAGCTCTCCCTCTTCTCAGTCTATATCCAAAGGACTTAAATATAGGGACACAGCCACATTGATATTTATAGTACTACAATTCACAATAGCTAAACTGTGGAACCAACCTAGATGCCCCTTGCAGATGAATGGATTAAAAATGTGGAATATATACAAAACGGTATATTACTCAGCAATAAAAGAGAAAAAAATCAGGGCATTTGCAGGTAAATGGATGACGTTGGAGAAGATAATGCTAAGTGAAGTTAGCCAATCCCCAAAAAACAAATGCTGAATGTTTTCTCTGATATAAGGTGACTGACCCATAATGGGGTAGGAAGTAGGAGCATGAGATAAACTCTAGATAGGGCAGATGGGTGGGAGGGAAATGGAGGGGGCAGGGGGTTAGCAATGATAGTGGAATGTGATAGACATCATTATCCAAAGTACATGTATGAAGACATGAATTGGTGTGAACATACTTTATATACAGAGATACGAAAAATTGTGCTCTATATGTGTAATAAGAATTGTAATGCATTCCACTGTCATGTATTTAAAAAATAAAATCAAATAAATATTTTAAACAAATGTCACTGCATACTTGATATGAGGAAAAATATGGGGTCAAAATCTGTACATTCAAAACAAAAAACAAAAAAAGTTCTTACATCACACTTTCCATAATATATTCTTATCAACTTTGAAATCTCATTACATTACTCATGCTCTATAAAGAATTTATAAAGTTCCAAACAAAATAAAAACTCTAGTATAGTCTGACTCAATTAAGGGTTATGGCAGGATGATAAAAAAAAGAAACTAAGATTTATTTTATCAAATAATATTTCAATCTCTTGAGGGATCTAGGTACAAATAATTTGTACATCGTGCATCTATATAATTTAGAGTTTTAAAACTACCACACTGGAGAGGAAGACTCAGGGATAAGGATGGTAAGAATCAGAATTACCCTGGGAACTTGAGCACATACCATACACAATGCCCCTGTCATGAGGCATCATCCTATTAAGGATTATTTTGAAGGAGCTGGAAGAATATCCTGGTTGTAACAGACAACCTCTCACCTCCCCCAGTTCTTTAACAACCATTTCACTAAATGTAAATTCTTTAAAGAAGAAAATTGAATCTATTCCCATTTTTATTCCTAAGGGCCTAATGTCTGCCAAAAGCACAGTATCTTCTCTCAAATATATGCTAAGGTGACTTAATAAAAATCACCCCATTGCAGACCCAAATGAAGGCGTTCCTTATACAACTATAATTGTCATTCATTATCTCTCCAACACTGATTTCAAAAGTTGTAAATACTCTATAGTACCATTTTTACAACCCATCATGTATAGCTTATTCTTATTCAAGATCATAAATGAATAGATGAATAGATGGAATAGATGACTAATTGATAGAGGTAGATATAAGGATAGGGATATAAATATAGATAAACAGATATACATCTATCTATCTATATGTATGTGTATATATATATATATATATGTATGTGTGTGTGTATATATATATATATATATATATATATATATATATATATAGAGAGAGAGAGAGAGAGAGAGAGAGAGAGAGAGAGAGGTGTAAAGATCTGTGAGTCTATGGCAATTCTGATAGAGTGGGATGTAGACTTGCAGTGAGAGTCACAGTTTAATTCCTCACACTAAATCACCACATACTAAAAGCACAGATTTGGATGGTGATACCTTTATTCATATGATTGCTGTAAGTAATAAATTATATATATCAAAAAGCCCATCATGGGACTTGGTACACACAAGCTTTCAGTTGAGTAGAGGATTGTAGATTTTTCATTTGCAAGTCAAAAGAGGGAAGGAAGTGGTATAAGATCTAATATAAAAAAATAAAGAAGAGTAATAAATTAATAAAATGAGATGGGAAAAAACAGAGACTGGAGAAACCTGGAGAATATATTTTGTTATTATTTCTATGATAACATTATCATTTCTGTTTTAAAAAGTAAATATAAGCAGGAACTCATACAAATGTGGATCTTTCATTATTCTTATTTAAAATCAAAATAATTCTCTTCAATAATTTCATTGTTCTGGCTAAATGTATGCACATGTGGTTGGGATAATAAACAGGCTTTGAATTTGGACAGGGCAACCATTCTAAGATGTTAGTGGACAATATTACATTGTCATTGATTAAAATATATTCTAGGAGTATTTAGTCCTATTTCTAAACACAATAGCAGCAAGCCATAGAAAAGATTGTTTTAAAAGTATTTTATCTTAAATACCCAGGTAAAATTGTATTCCATATACTAACTGAAGAACTATATTTTTCTTTCCTCTCGTCATTCCCTGTTATTCTGCATGGCAGAGACAGATAACAATAATAGTTTCTTACCCAAATGTATCACAACAAAAATGATGAGGGTGAAAAAACTGTGCTTGCTTATAGCAACCTTTATAATTTTCATTGCCTTTGTGAAATAATCAGGATTTCTGAGAAAAGAAAAATGAGATATACTCAAATTACAGAATTAGTAATAGGAGTATATTTGATATGATACAATTCTAGTTATTCACAACTAAAATATACTTTATAGAACAGAACCATGAGATTCCAAATTGTTATGTAATTTGTCCAGGGTTACATGGTGTATGACAAGACTGGAAGAAATGAAACTACCAGATATTGTATCTCATGCTGTAAAGAGGAACATAGCTTTCAGGCTTGGAGGTGTAACTCAGTAGTAGATCACCTGCAATCAAGAAGCCTTGGGTTCAGTTCTAAGTAACAATCCTCACCCCCAACCTCCACTCACTCACACACACATACAATACAAAACCAGAAACACCCTTCTGATATTAAATGATATATAGAATTAAGAGTAAGATTTTTCAGTAAAGAATACAAAATATTTTTGTTAATATATCTGGAATTACTATAAATATGTTCATTGAGTGCATTTAGAAATTTGCTGCTGGAATAATTATGACTTTATTTTGTAAGTAATATGCTCTTGGGTTTAGGTTAGCATCAGTGTAAGAACAAAAGACCTTAGAGATTTAGAGACATTGAAATTAATTTAGGATCTGATTTGTCTATTTAAAAATTCTATATTCCCATTAGATTTTCTTACTCTTGCCTTTGTTGATTCTCACAACTATGCTAAATTTGGGTTTCTCATTAAATGGAATAAAATTAAAAAATTATAAATAACATTTAAGTAGATTTTAAACTTATTCTTAAATTAACACATACATTTTAAATATGTAAACAATAACATTTTGATATCTACTTCAAATATTCCAAAATTAAGAGGAATATAACTTCTATGTATATCATCAAGTTATGGTTAATATTTATTGAAATATTTGAGGGTAATATCTTCTGATATTGTGATTTTTAATCTAATGAATACAACAAAAATTACATTAAGAAGAAAACACAAAAATAATACAGGTGATACATAGTATGGAGATAGCATGCATCTGGACAAAACAATTTTAATTGCATGCTGTGAGATTTGTTGATTATGCTGCCAAGGGGTAAGGCAGCCCTGAATCTCCTATTCATTAAGATAGTAACTTTGAACTGAGCTGTGCAGCAGGAAAAACTTTGTGCTTGGAATTAGGCACATCTGTAATTAGATCCTAGTACTAATCATGCAAATAGTGGACTCTGGATTATGTTTTTTGGAAACTTCTATTTTTTTCTCTTTTTTTTTCATTTATAAATATTAGAATAATTATTCTTATCCTGTTGAGCTACCATGGGGTATAAATGAGAATGTATTTGAAGGCTCCTAGAATATAGTCTTGCCCCACGAGCATTCTCCCCCCCACCCCCATAATCAGCCTAGGTCTCATTCAAAGTTCTTTCACTGACCTAACATGGGGATATCTACAAGCTTACCCAAGGTGGGGCTGTGCCATTTCTTGTACTAAAAAGAACTTCTAAAATGTGTGTAGTGAGCCTGGAGTCAGCCTGCATCTTTCTATCTCTTGCCAGCAGCTTATTTTTGATGTTCAAGTGATTTAGACAAGAGTGAAGATTTCCCCTCTCCTTTTGACAGTGCTTAAAATAGGAGACTGAGAAAAGAAGATTTGGTGATGTTACTGATACTTGTTTGGAATTTGAATGTGAGAGTCAGAATAAGTAAATATGAGAACACATTTGACTGCTCTGCTAAGGTAAGATGTGTACCTAAGACTATAGTACATTTGAGAATTTTAGTCTGAGGCATACTAATAAAACTATTTAAATTTAAAACACACACACGAAAACAGAGTTGCAATTTTTCTATATATACTTATTCTAGAAAACGGCTTTTTGTTGAAGGGGGAAAAAAGACAAGGAATGAAGAAAAAAGCAGCAAAAATCAAAACCAAGCAGTGTTCTTCAATAAAATGCCACCCATGGCAAGTTGAAAATACATATTTGTTTATATGCATGAATATTTTAAAATTTGTTTCGATGAGTGGGGGAAAAGTGAGCATCAGATCCTGGGTCACAACTTCGTGTCTTATACTCTTATATTCTTTTTTTTCCAATTCAAATCAGGAGAAAAAGGCTGGGATTCACGAAGCACAGCTATTTCCAGTGCAGTCTAACAGCTTTGCAAAACTCCACCAGCTAACTCACACGCACTCCCTTCAGGCCAGTGCAGCCTATTGCTATCCTATTACTTCAAGAAGTGCTTGCTGTCATAGGTTGTGCAAACAAATGTTGGATTTAGAAAAAAGTATTTTCTGTGTTCATGTTCCTGGCATGAAGTCTATCCACTTTATTTCTAATAATTAGCTAAATATACTAGTCACAATATACAGCTCTGATAATCAATGCCAAAAGGAAACCTGTTACCTATTCTAGACAAGTATTTGTTTGAGAATTTTAAAGTCCCTAGCCCAGAAAGATAACTATAACCCAGTTACTCAATTTGTGGTTTTTCAACCTGAAATTCCAGGTACTTCCAGCACTTTTGAGGCTTTGCTCACTCTGTGAAATAGCCAGGTAACCCCTTGTGGATAGGGAGACATTAGGAGAGGTCCATTGAAGGATTTCCTACGAAAAGAGTTACTATGAGATGAAGAGTAGAAATATTTTTTCAATTTTAAAATTAAATCTTAATGAAAGGCACTACATAAATAGTAAGTCATATGTACACAATAAATCTCAAAGGGTAAAAATATGGCATCATTTATCCATAGTTAGCAGTTGCTAAATAACAGGAGGGACAGAGCCTACTCACTTTTGTTAGGTTTTCATCCTACTAGATAGAGGCAAACTCATAGAATAGCTATCCTACAGGTGGGCTGAAGTGGTATTGCATAATTACTAAAAGATTTAACAAATTAGTTATATCCCCTGAGAATTTATGCAGAAAATATATACTCCTAATAATGACAATTCAACACAAATAGAGGTGTCAGATTTCAACTGCTTGACTTGAAAGGGTAGTTTCTAAGGAACAACAACAAAAACAATAATAATCTAGTGGATTTCAAGACTTTTCACTCAGAGCTTTCAATTCCTTTGTGTTTTAGAAGAGTCAACCAGAGACTGATAAAGTAATCTAACAGAATATAGTAAGGAATCTTGCCTCCCAGGACAATGGAGAAAATGAAAAACAGAAAACAAAAATGATACAATTTCCTGGCACCACATTAAATGTGTGGTGAAACAATAATACTGTGGAAATACTTTGTTGACCTAATAAAATGATATGATTGTGGACAAGTATTATACTGGCTTTATTTTAGCATTATTTGAATCTTGATACAATACACCCATACAAAGGTTAGGGGAGACACATTGTAATTGCATTGTAACAGTTATAATTTATAGAGGGAAAACCAGCCTTCATTACTGAGATCACTTCAGATCTTTATATCTTGTAAGGTCCCAGATACATCTTTCTGTTTGTCTCAAATGGACCAACCCTTTTACTCAGCCATCTAGATTTTGATCACATGCTCTCTCTGCATGTGTGTTTGTCTCCTCCCAACAACTCAGATTGGGCTTCCTGTCTCAGTTTCTGGGCATCCTGTTCAGGTCAAACATTATAACACCATTTGTTGTAAAAGTTATTAGTTTTTCATGCAACCGTAATGACTCTCTCTATATATAATAAAACTACTATATTTTTCAGAATGTCTAAGTTCCTAGCCTAGAAAGGTGACTATAAACCAATTATTTATAAATCAATTATAAACCACAATGAGTTTTTGTTTTTTCCACCTGAAATTCCAAGCACTTCCAGGAATTTCTAAGCTTCACTCATGCTATGAAATAGTCATGTAACCCACCTGTGGGCAGGGAGACATTAGGAAAAGTCTGTTGCAGTGTTTCTAGAAATGTCATCCATTCTCATTATCAAATAGTAGTAAATGAATAGTCCCTCTTTCTCAGAGATTACTTTCTGCCTTTGAACAGTGTTCATATGTAGTCTTTGGCATTACTGCAGCCAAATTACAACCAAATGGCAAGACAATGAACAAAAGGTGACAGAGTAGAACAACAGAAATCCTTTCCAGCCCTTGAAAACATCACTAAACCGCCATTATAACAATTCTTAATCTGAGTATGGCCAGAGTTCTTGTTAAGAATAAAAGCCCTTATCATTCATAAAAATCTGACTTATTTTGCTTGAATATATTTTTAATAAAAGAAACATTGAATTCAAAAGCTTGCAGAAGAAATATGTTTGTTATCACCCTAATATCTTGTTATTATTATTATAATATGCTATTACTAGTTACATAAAGTAAATGTCAATATAACTTAGATTAAAGATTTATATTTATCTTCCCAATTTAAGAATTTGAAACCATAATGATCACAATCTGATTGTCGATTGACCTGGATCTTTGATTTATTAAATAGTCTTAATAGATGCAGCAGAGATGTCACTATTAATTTTGTTACAAATTTAAATTTTTATTAATGTTGACATGCCATATGAACATCTAATACATTAAATTTACCTTTGCTGGAAACTTCTATTTCTTAGCATTTTCAACTGAAATAACATTGACTCTTAGTCATACAAAATGAAATTCACATAGCATTAACAAAAAAAGTTGGAAAATAAACTGTTTATCATATAATTATAATTCAGATAAGAAGCAAAAGTCAATCTACATTGTTTCATCCTGTGTTTTAAATTAATTAATTTTTCAATTAAAATTGTTTTGAATTGTATCAAAAGCTTGTGGTAATAATGCTGTTACAAATATTCTTCAATGAAATAAACATCTCTATTTTTAAAATACTGCTTAAAAAATTGTTTACATACATAAAGGCTTCTATAGTTGTAGTGGACAGGGAAAGAAGAAGAATCCTGTAAAAATACTGGCAACTCTTACAAGAAACTGTTACAGAAAATGCTGGTATGACTATTAATAGCTTAAGGTATATACAATTATAATTTCAACAAGTCTGATGAATAAGCAAAACATGCTTGCAATTGCAACAAATTATGTATTTTATAGTTATCAGTGAGACTTACTTAAACATTACCTATGAGACTGATCTATGGCCATGATTCTCAAATATTTTAGTCTCAGAAGCTATTCTCACTCTTAAAACAATACTAAAGTCCCCACAGTGCTTTGTTTTATATCTATTTTAGTTATAAATCTATACCATATTAGAAATTAAAATGGGAAACTTAAAGACACAAAACAAGGCACAGATCCTATTAGTGGTCAGATCATGAAAATATCCAAGAGGATATCTTTGGAAATCTCTCCAAACAGTAGGGAACAAGAGTTCAAAAGGCAAAAAGAAAGTCTTAGTATTACTGTGAAATAGATTTTGATCTTTCAGACCCCCAGGATTCCGTAGCTCTCACTCCGAAAACTACTGGACACTGGTAATAGGAGCAAAATGGTCCAAAGTGAATAGACCAAGGCAGCTGTGAGGAACGTTGTGTTTTCTAGGCCAGTGTACAAAGGGAACAATTGATTGGAAAAAATAGAGAGAGAAACAGATGTTTCACCAAAATGCCTACAACATGGAAAATGCTTTTCTAATTCATTTTAAAGATGCCAGTGCTTTTGTTGCATTAACTATCATGAAACTGCAAGACACTCAGTTATCTATACAAAGAATATTTGATAAAATTTAAGACTTGCCTTGAAGTCAATTTTATCTCTGAGAAAGTAGACATAAATGGAGGCACTGCTTCCTCCTGGCTTAATTCTGATAAATAAGGGGTATGGGAGGGACTGATGCTAGTTTGTTTGTAAGTGATAGGAACCCTCAGAAGAGTAGAGCTTCTCTTATTTGGAATAATAAGGACAAGAAACTACAGTCAAGCAGAATTGCTACATGAGCACAGTACATCTTTTCTGGAAATATAATTTTATCCCCAGTATTTCAGAAAGGTAGGAATAAAAGGGGAAGAGGGTAATTTTCCAAAAATTAAAATATAATAGTATGATTATATATAAATCTAAGAACAAGGAAGTGGGGTGCATCTTTTCTAAGGAAATCAGGTCCTCAAGGAGACCTATATTCTCAGAACAATAATAATAATAATAATAAAAAAAGTCTGAAACAAACAATGAAAAGAAATGAAGCTAGCAAGAAAAAGGAAGAGGAAGGGTAGAAAGAAAAGAAAGTAAATGCAGTTAAAGGACAAAGCATGAATCATTCAGTTTAAATATGACACTGAAATTCAAAATGTAATTATAATCAGTATAATTTGCTTGTGCTGTTTTGGTAAGATATTTGAGGAAGGGGGAACTAAAGAGTCTTATAATATTGTTAATTCCATCTATATCTTCAATGGCCTTTTCTTTTTCCTTTCTATTTTGAGTTAAAGTTTCTTTCCCATTGAGATATATTTCCTTTCAATTATGAGTTCTGTATGGTTTTTAAACTAAATTGTTGAAAAGCCCTTCTTGTAACAATATTATAAAACCTGACCTGTAGTCCATCCTCCTTCAATTTATTTATACTTCTCATGCTACTTAATACGATATCTATGTTATAAAATTGTCTTTAAAGAAATTATCTGTTTAGATTTCATGATATATACCTAGTTAATGTGGGCAATATATTTCAGAAAACTCTCTAACCCAAAATGGAATTCTAAAGCTCAGTAAAATCTGAGGAATATCATAACAGCTACTTATTGTCTATTTCTATTGGCTCTATTTTTAACCTTTCTCCCCCTTCTCTGTGTTCAGTCACCTTCCAAATGCTCTTCCTATCGTGTCCCTACTTCTCTTTATTATTTATATATAAAAGATTTCACCTAGAAGTCAGTTCCCAAGATGTTGGCTGCAATAAGAAACTAATGCAAATAATTGGTGGTTGCCAGAATAGTAAAATTTGCATTACAGTTTACAAATGCATCTTCCTCTGCAGAGGTACTTAGTCATGATTGAACAAACCATTTTGTACAGCACATTTCCTCCCAAATACATAGGTTGTATATGCTGGTACTGACCAAAGAATTAAAAGAGAACATAAGATGTTTTTATCCATAGATGCTCTAAACATAAAATATAAAATAGATGACTCAAATGTTATAAGGAGACGGTGCCAGTTATTCATTTCCCCATGGTCTGAAGGAGCAAGGAGAGGTGGAAGTTGCTATTATACAGTTATAGCGGGTGACTGAGCGTGGACTGAAGGCTGCATTAATACTATAGTGACTTTACTGTGGCCTTAGGAGGAAAATCTTTATGTGTCCATATATATATGTAGGGGTAAAGAGTGTTTCTCCTTTTTATGATCAATAGTTTACTATTCTAATACATAATCTATGCTTGAAGTCCTCTAAATAGGGCGACCATACATCTTATTCTCATGGCGTACAGCTGGTTTACAACTCTTAGCCCAAAGTAATTATTTTCAGTGGCCTTTTCTACTCCCCCAAATGCCCTAGTTTGGAAGCTAAGTTACATGTAGATTTTATGTATAAGGGGACAGGTTTAGAACGGAATGTGTTAGGGAGAATGTGCTGCTATGAGGGGAGATTATTTTAATAATAAATGGTTAAAATGTCCCTCCAGGTTGGGTTCCCAGAGTGTTATTTTTATGAGGAAACTAGTTGGCAGTTTTGCTACTTTCCGAATGCAGACTTGGAGTGAGGAAAACATAATTTGTTTCTCTCTGACGAAGAAAAGAGAAAAATGGCTTCTTCAAGGGGTACAAACCTTGGATTAAGCATCAGATTAATGCAGTAGAAACACAAGGTCTTTGGCATTAGATGAACTGTTTTCTCATGGTTCTGACAAGTAGCAGCTGTGAAACCTGGGTGAGTTTTAATTCAACTCTTGCCTTAAGCCCCAGGTTCTTCAGCTATGAAACAGGATACTTTATGGGCTCACTGGAAGTTTGAGGTCGTTTGTGATGTGCGCAATGTACAGATTTCTTCTATTACTGTTAGACCGTAAGTACACATCAAACAATGCTAATAACTATTATTTAGTCTATTTTTCCTGAAATTTAAACTCTCTTCTTAGTCTTCTTGCATTTTTTGTGTTCCATAATCTTCATAAAAGTGATTATAATATGTTAGTTAGCCAAGAGAACTTTGTGATTCAGAGAATTTATAGTGTGTATTCATTTCCTCTGGATTGGTAATTGTCCAACTTGAAATCATAGTATAGGTCTGTTTAAACTCAAAATTATATTTTTAATCTCTGAATTATTTACAACTTAAAGCCTGAACGAAGGACCAGATGGTTTTATTCAACACTGAAATACCAGCACCTGGGAAGGTACAAAATCAAAACAAAAACAAACAAATAAATAAAACTACCATGGAAGTTAAGCCTCAAAGATAGTAAAATACACAAATACTATATGTACACATGCCAAGAAATTAGAGATTCTCCTATGGGATCTTAATCTCATATTGCCAATTTTTGTTACAAATACAAGGAATAGATTTCTAGCTACAGAAAAATTTCTCTTTTTCATGATTCAGCAAAACCATATACAGTGGTTTACAAAGTAGCACCCAAGAGGCAAGTAAAGAAAGCAATACTTTACCATAACAGAGTTTATGCTCATCTCAGAAGCAAGCACAGATCTCACTTATAGCCCAAAAGACAGACTTAAAAAGCTTTAGAGGGCAAACCCTTTCCACCGGAGCAATGTCCTCCAACCTAAACGACTTTCAACATTTCTCCTCCTTAGAGGTGGGGAACTTTTCAAAGTTTAAAGGGCTAGTAATACTAACAAAGCAATGAAAAAAGCAGCAATAAATACGCTCAAGCAGAAATATATCTGAAAGAAGAAAACTGCCCAGGAAGAGGCTGAGGATTGCCCTGGACAGAATCTCTTTCTTCTAATCTGTGTTCACTCTTGCATGCTAAATACTGTGTTCAATAAGGGACACAGGTTTGGACTGACTAATAGAGAATCCTTCTTTATTATTCTAAATTTATTCTACAACACTGTGGCAGAGGGAAGCCAATTGTGTGGCCTGCCCTTGGTCACCATTCATCTCATCCTAGTCACAGGGGGAAGTTTTTATTCTTTAAAGATATTGCTTTAGCTGTGATTTCCATGCAGGTAAAGTGCAATTTGTAACATTTCAATGCATCACATTTTAAACATTTCACTGAAACATCTATAGTATTCAAGGGAAGATTATTTGCTGTTATTATAGAGTACTAGAAACAAAGGAATAGTCATCACTAATTTTAACTTTGAAACTTAACATGCTTAACATTTAACAAAAAATTGCAGCCCTTCAGTTTTGCAATTTCTGAGATCCCTGAGTATTTAAAATGAAGCAAAATTTTTTAGCCACTGAAACAAACAAAACCCTAGGAGGCTTTTTTAACATCTTTAAGTTACACGTACACACTTGATGAAATTTTATCCAAGTGGTCTATCGTATTTCAGTATTTTGAACACTGTCAGATGTAGAATCAGGTTCAGTAGAGCACAGTGACTTGCATAATTGAGACAGACAATTCAGATTTTTAAACAAAGTTCAAGTGAAAATATCCAGAATTGAAAGAGATCCTTTACTGGCAGGGGTCACTTTTGAAGGGCAAAGAAGCAGCAAGAAATACAGTATGACAAGTTTGCAATTGTCTACATTCACTATTTTCCTGACAGGGACTAAATAACTTAAAATGTTGGCAACTATAAAATAAAATAACATTTTTTTCTTCCTAGATAGACATTGGCATACACAGGGGCTACATAAACAAGATAGAATAATGGGAAAACACAGGGATACACTCTCAGTTTATATTTTTTAAAACTCTGTAAAAGTAAAATATACTCATGACCTTTGGTTTTAGTTTGTTCTACCTTCATTGAATAGTAGAATTGACTATAAACATCTGCATAGCCCCTTTAGAATTTGTAGTTGCTTTGAGTCTTAAATACAATGCATGTATTTTTTTCTCTCCCGCCTCACCTCTTTTCCTCTCTCCTTTCTCTTCTTTATTTTTTTTCTTTACAAACAGTAATTATGGAGGTCATGTGCACTAAATTATTGAGGAGGCTTAGAGCAAATGGTGTTAAATAGTAAACACTTTCCTGCTTCAAAATAACTATTTCTGTTTCAGTTGATAAGTTTTAGCCCTTAGGGTTTTCTGTGGTGGGGGAAGCAGTCTGTACAAGGATGAAAATCTTCCTACTTCCAAAATCATAGCAACATATTTAAGAGATTCTATGAGGGGAAGCAGACAGTATAGAAATTCTTTATGTGTAAGGATTAGGTAATATAATGGAAAGAAGACAGAAAGGAATAGGCTGTGAGGGGCGAGAGGGGAAGAGATTAAAATGAGAATGAGTGCATGTGTGACTGGATGGGGTAGAAGCAGAGAGATTTAATGCTTGAACACCATACAGACTTTGAAAAATGAAGAAAAGGAGCCAGGAGGCTAAGAAAATCTCCATAAATATGAGAAAATAAATGCAGAGTTTAATATAAAAAATTATATTACAATGGAAAACAGGCTGTTCCCTTCCTCCAAATTCCATGAACATTTAACACATGATTTAAGTATTTGTGGTATTCCATAGTCTATCTTCACATCCCAAATTTAAGTATCTACTTTGGTTTTGCACTAATCATTTCCCTTTTTTCCATTAACGCATATTTGGCAATGGTAAATTATCAAACTCTATACTTGTAAGACTGGACTCACCATGGACACCATAAAGTTCTCAACATTTTCTACAACACTCAATTATACAAATTATATACTTATACCATGTTCAGTTGTAGAAATGTTCAAATTCTTTGGATTTGTAATATCTCTTGGTTCCTAAATGCTCCTTTAATTAATAATCAATAACAAAACTAGATTTTTCTCATATCTGAACTGCCAAAATTCAAATCCACTGAATTAACAAATCCAGTTATTGTAATAACGTTTAAGTCTAGTCATAGGCTCTCAGGTGGTCTATACATTCAAAATCTTCACTTTTCTTTTTATTGCTGAATCATGAATTTGAGACAGGAAGCAAGACCATCTATGGAATTCAGCAATGTTAGTACCTAATAAGTTAGTTACTCACTGGCTAAATACAGCTCTCCCTGTCCCCAATCCCTAGTAGACACATATGCCTACTCCATATTCTGAAAAGTTAAACCTGGCAATCCTATTTTAAGGTTCCCAGTAGTCACCTAACAGCAGTGAGAAGTGGCAGCAGGAAAGAATGAGCTTTGTCCGCCTTTCTTCTCTCCTGAGCAGATGCTTGGCTAAAACTGGCTTCACATGGGAAATAAATTTTAGATTTTTTACTTGGATATCAAGTAATAAGTTCTGACTACCAAGGAGGAAAAAAGTAATGTTTGTATTTGTTTATTTTTATATGACAATAATACAAATATGAAAAAAAAATGTATTTCTGAAGTCTTAAAAAAAAGGGAAAGAAGCTCATGGCAACTTAAAATTGACATATTAAGGAGGGGTACAATGCAGCAATGTGGTTCTCTAGGTAAGAATTAACATCCTAACATAGTGTTACAGAGACCTAACTTGTAGCATGTTCATACACTTTGAAACAGTTTTAAACAGGAAATGATACTAATATACAACTAATGAATATTAGCTACAATCCTACTGGTAATGCTGAACATTCCTGAGTAGCCTCTGGAAACTACATTTTTTGCCAATACCAATGTCACTTTCTGGTTATTTTGATTAATTATTATGGCCATTTTCAGGGATAGATGTTACTGTTCAAAGGCATGATTGCTTGTGTTCCAGAGAGTAGAAGGCAGGGACATTTAGAAATACTCTAGCCACTGAAGTCTTACCTAAACCTTGTGCTGAGCTGGGTAGGTCCTGAAGGACAAAACTGATATTCAGTGTGTGGAGGTAAAGAGGAAAGTGAGAATCTTAATACCACTCACTAAATTATGAGCTCTCTAAAGAGATTGTGAGTTATATATAATTTTTGGCCCCCAAAACTTAGTGTTGGTTACCCTAGCAGAACCTAAAATTCTGGTTATTTTTTCTCATAAGACACATTTTTTTTGGTATTTTTTTTTCAGTTTCTAATACCAAAGATCTAGGAAACTTCTGATTAAGAAATGGACTGTATCAGGAGTAAAATTGTTTAAAATTTCCATGTTCAAAAAATAACAGAATGAAATATCTAAGTGCTGGTTGAAATTTTTTCAGCAAATGCAGCAGTTGCTTTTGGTAGTCTCTGAAATGATAATAAATTAATTTTAAAAGGAACAATACTCATCAGTATTGTAGTTTATTTTATTTCCCTTTTTCATTATATTCCTCAAATGTCTGAAACTTAGATTTTTTTTCCTTATATGTCCAGTATTCACATCACAGTAAAAATAAAACCCAAACTAATTTTTCTCTTCTATTATTCCAGAGTTCTACCTAAAGGCTGATGTCCCATATCAGTGGAAATATTTTTTTTAAACTGGGTAATTGGATTGTTATTCAATTATGCAGTTGTTTAAATAAATAACTTTTGCCTTAATCTTTGCCTTAAATGCCATAGAAAATTCCCTGAAAGTCAGGTTGTTGTAATTTTGGAGAACATGCTTGACATGCTTGAATTTGATCAATGAAAACAGATACATAATAGATATCCTATGGTAAATGCTTTTTTTTTTTTTTTTTTGTACCAGGGATTGAACTCAGGGACACTCGACAACTGAACCATATCCCTAGCCCTTTTTGTATTTTGTTTAGAGACAGGGTCTCACCGAATTCTTTAGCACCTTGTTTTTACTGAGGCTGGCTTTGAACTCTCCATACTCCTGCCTCAGCCTCCTGAGCCACTGGGGATTGCAGGAATACGCCATGGCACTTGCCTGATGAATGCTTTGATGGCATACAGGAATACAAATTCAACATGTCATTTATAAGAAATCAATTTCTTTTCTGGAATTTTTACAACTTTTACCATGTAAGGTAACCTTCATTGAATGGTTGTATTTTAATATTGTTCTAGAGAGTTATTTATAAATGTGACAATGGATACCCAAATCCAATAGTATTTACTAAAATAAGGGACTGTCCCCTAAAGGAACAGAAACATTCAGTGGACTATGTTCAAGCAATTGCTTCTCCCTTAATAACCACAAACCAATTCCATGGTCCATATAGGGAATATAAAAAGATATGACAAATAAATTGTCAATCAGAGTTTAGTGGAAGATATTAATAATTGGAACTCTATTAATGTTTGTTCAAAAGTCAGTTTTAGTATATTAAGAGGGACATCTCTTCATGGGCCCTTCTCTCAGCAAAAGTCAAGGAAGAATGAAACTTGTGTAATGCATCATTTTTGGAAATAAGTAATGTTATTTCTTTTGTTACACCATTCATCACAGAATTCTTACAACCATCCCTTATTTTTGTACAGATTAAATAATATTTAATATTAAATATCATTTTTCCTTCAATGAAAATAGATAATTCATTTCTAGAATAGAAGATATGGTCAGATAACTGAACACTACTATTAAGCTACACTGTCTGCTTCTCAAAATGACAAGGGTTCCATATCAATTCAAATGTCCCAAAACTGGTATTTACATTTATTATTTTGGTTACTTCCCTTTGGCCCCTGCCCAATTTTTGTCCTTCTAATAACTGAGTAAAAATAATCTGACATGAGGCTGAGTAGACTAGAGGCTGAATCTTGCAAATTGCCCTAGATATGTAAATGTTGTATAAAAAGTTGAAGGCACTGCCTGAGCTAAACAAACACACAGAGGGAATAGGTTCATTATTTGCTGCACCTATGCACAAAAGGATATTTTCGGCAGGGTCTGCAGAGATTTGGATTAACAAGCCTTGTTACTGTTAACAAGCATCGTGTGTCTAATTCCAAGTACATTGCTCTGCAAATCGACACCTACACATTTGACTTAAACTGTCACAAGGCAAGGGATCTTCCAGGGGAAAAAATGCAAGTGCTTCTAATTCACTGTCTCTTTTTTTATATTTTGAAATCTTTTTATGCACCCATTGTAACCCATGATCTTAAGGATGTATTTTCTTGATTATTAATTAATCTCTACTTAAATAAATGTACTTATAAAATAAAATTATGGTAATTTAATAGCCTTACAATTATTCTATTAATCTCCATATATGTATGCTATAAATTTAATTCATAAGTGAAATGATATATTCACTTTAGACTAAATTGTTTGTTTTGAGAATGATCAGAATTTTGAGAAATTCTTGTTTGAAAAGTCTTTGTTTAGATTGAGTTATAGTAAATTCAAGAAAAAAAAATAAATTTGTAGGTATATTTAAACTAGCTACTAACCTGCAATATGGGACAGACCAACAAAAAACAAAGTGACCTCCAAATAGTATGATCTAGGTATCACCTTATGAAGCTTCTTAGGCTCAGTTTTGTCCTTTAGTACATAAAATTTAGGTGTGTGTGTGTGTGTGTGTTCAACAAATTCTTGTCTATTTTAATAGAAAAAATCATTTTTAATCAAATACCTGAAAATTCAATGAAAAGTAGATTTGTTTTTCAAATGATTAAAAAAGAAGACTACATTGAAAAAATTCAAGACTATATGTGTATTTTATGTGGTTCATTTATTTTCATTTTTTCCCTAACACTTTAAATTTCACTCTGCAATTTGGAACAGATTTGATCAACTTGCTTTCATGTGTCAGTGTTTTTCAAATGCAATGAAAATAAACAAATGGGTCTGGTTTTCTACAAAATTGTGGAGATGCTGACTTCACTACAAAAGTCATTTACTCTGGCATATGTCACTTTGCACAGCTCTTACAGAGTAAAGTAGTGTCTGGTTAGATAGAGTTTACATAAAACTCTTGAGTCAGCCTCAGGTTCCTCATATAAATAAACCACTTTTCGAATTTTCAGGTAGAAAGATAGTATCTCTCTACAACTGGGTCCTTTATTATAAAGAATATTTGACCTGAACAAATTATCAAGTGTTTATGGATTATGATGGATCTTCAAGTAGATTTCATTTTAATCCTATGAAATATGAACATAGTAGCTTTGTCTAGGTAAGTCTGGCCTCTAAAGTGGCTAGTTAAGTCCAGGAGTTAAAAAAGAGTTTTTGCAGAATGCTACTAAATATTGCTGAAAATATGGAACATATGTTATTTCCAAGAGATGAGACTTGCCCATGTGATCAAATTGCTAGTATAATTCTTCTCATTATAACTTGTTGTCTGTTTTGGATGTATAATACTTCAACATAAAAACTATTATGCCATAGTTTTATTTTGCCCCCAAGAAAATAAACAGATTGAATTTAAAAATACTAAAAATATTATGGATACATGAACAAAGACAAAATTGATATCGGCTTTCTTTTATGAATAAAGAGACTTATAAAAATGGGGGGGGATATCCCAGACATCTCAAAGTGTCAAAATTATCTGCTGGTAAAATAATTAGTAATACTCAGAGAAAAATGCCCATGACTTCTTAGCAATCCATATGGTATTAATATATGAAAACTTTGATTCTAAAAATGTAAATGAGAGAAAATTATGAGATCTTATGGAGGCTAAGGTAATACCTGGCATTACATTTTTAAAATAAGTAAAATGGATAAATTTTAACTAATAATTTAAATTAAATATCTAGCATTATGAATAAAGATGTTCTTGAAAATTAAACCAAACTCAGTCATCCTCTAACATTATTCTTTTCTTCCATCTCTCACTCCTCTAATTCCATTACTATTCTTTCTTTTTATTCCAAATAAAAATAGATGTGCTATAGATTAAAAGTTCAGGAGAGTGTTTGTATCTGCTAAAATGCCCCTGAGAAATCCATCTGTTCCAGAAGACATTTCAGACTCATTGACTGCCTACTCTACATTGCCACTCTTTCAATTCTGACCATGTTATGATAAATGCCATCTCTTCATGGGTAGAATATATTGCATATCAATTGCCACCATCTACAGGTAAATTCTGCAATAATTGGTAGTGTCCAAACAACAAGTGCCAACTGTCAGACTGTTTAGCTATAAAACATTCCAACCTTCTCTCAATTGCTGTATTACATTCCCTATCCTCCTCTGTCTTCCTTGGGAAGCCACTTTTCTTTTCCCTTTCACTCTCATTCATCTTAGAAATAGGAAGGACATATTATCTCAAAGGCAAATAAGTAAGAATGTTAAGAAAATAAAGAAGAGACATGTAAAATAAGAAAAGTAAATTATTGCGAAGAACAAAGAAAAAGGAAAGAGCACCACTCTACCATAACCTACATCATGCATTTAAGAGATAATGTAAAAGTAGCAAAAATAGAAGATTATTATATTATTACCCTGGGAGGTTGTAAATAAACTATTACAAGATCACAGAGTACTTTCCCAATTAAGAACAGACTTCTAGTGTGTCAGCTCTTCAAAATATTTCCTGATTACTGTCAGGAATTTTTATTGGTTTTCCTTCAAATCCTAGACTACAGCAAAAATGTTAACAGATGCGAAGCCAGAGGAATGCCTCATTACTAAATTCTAAGTGTTGTTGCTTCAGTGAATGCCAAGCTGTTTTAATAGATATTGCTATTTTGCAGTGGAAGTGTAGGGAAAAAGCGATTTTGTTTTATTTATTTTTTTCTGGGCACTCTGAAAGAAGTATGACTTCAGTATTCTGACCTATCTTATCCTTCAATGTTAAAGTAAATGTTGAAAGGAGTTAACATGTTAAAAGTATCAAATGTTCATATATGTTCTAGTCTTTTTTTTTTTTTTTTTGCCACCATGACCACAAGACATGATGAGAACAATGTTAGATGAGGATATTTTTATTTGGGGCTCACATTTTTAGAGGTCTCAGTGCACAGCTGGTTAACTCCATTGCTCTGGGCCCAAGACGAGGCAAAACATCATGGTAGAATAATGTGGCAGAGGGGATGCAGTTCAGGACATGACACCAGAGAGTGAGACTAAACTTGGCTCATAAAATAAATACTCCAAAGGCACAAACTATGACCTACCTCCTCCAGTCACACCCAATCTGCCTACAGTACTACCCCGATAATCCATAACAGGGGATTAATGCACTTATTGGGTTAAGGTTTTCATAACTGTATCATTTTACCTCTAAACCTTCTTGCATTGTTTCAATGAGATTTTGGGAACATCTAATACGTATACCATAACAATGCATTCCAGGTCACCAGTGTATATTACCATTACATGGAAGAAGACTATGGGAAGAAGAAAAAAATGAATAATCTTAAAAAAGCAATCACAACAAAAATGCTTACAAATTCTGCTTCAGAGGTAATATAATATCCACCTTTTTTCAAACATTTAATTTATTTCATCTAATCCAAAGTTAGAATAATTGCAGCACTAAGGAAGATAAATCACAATTGCATTGACATTGCTCTGAATTTGTATTAGTTTATCCAATTTGACTAGCACAGGATTGCAGATGGAAGCTACTACAGGGTGTACTTAGTATAAGCTCAGATACACAGGAAGTCCAACCTGTGGTCTGAATGGCAGAGATATCATGCATTTACAGAATCACAGGGCTCATTCGTAGAATTTCATTTGCAGCAATGAGGTTAATAGTCTGGCTTTTGTTCTGCATTGATCAGAGCTCATTGGAATAGTATTGCTAAACTCTGAGTGCCAAACTGATCACTTTTAAACACTGAGATGTTGTTAGGATAATCATCTGAAAAAAACATTTTTAATGATGTAGAAACTTAGAGTGGTATCAAAAATAGGAGAAACACATGATAAGGGGGAAGAAATATCCTCAAATGTCTCTAGTGTTTGTGTATGAAGAGTTAGACTTTTTCTGTATGATATTAAGTAGGTTAAGTGGATGAGGATGATAAAATAAATCATTGCACAATATTTGATGAAGCAAAACATTTAATATGAACAAACCTGAGAGTAAACAAATTTTTTCAGAAAAGGTAAATGCTTTCCTCTGGAATTATTCAAACATGGCATGGAAGACAGAAAAAACATGAACATCAGGCAGTCTGCCTGGATGGCATCTTGAGCCTTGAGATTCCATCTATATGAACAAAAGACCAGAAAATGTAAACATAACTTGAATTAAGAGAAAATTACCTTGAATTAAGAGAGAGTCTGTGCAGCAGATGACAACAATGGCTATTTGCCAATCTGCCCAGAAGTGTTTGAAATCACTCTAGACAGAGTCTTATTATTACATTGCTTGTACACTGGCCAAAATTTTGTATTACTAGGACAAAAAAGAAAACAAACAAACAAACCAAAAAAAAATTCAGAACAATAGCAAAAGGAGAAAGAGAAAAGGTTATCTGAGATTGTCAGATCTATATAATTTCTGTTTGAGTAAACACAAGGGATGTGTATGTGTGTATATGTGTGTACATATAATCTACAAAATTTAGGCAATATGTAAAATTATATCAGCCAATCTTCAATTATTTATATTATATCAAAAAGTAAAGAAATAGTTACCTGCAAACTACATTGATGATACTTGCAAACATACCTAAAAACAACATGTTCAATCACAGTTTATTTGCTAACAAAAAGAGTGTTCTCAGCACTAGAGTAGTCAAACACTATAAAAAAAAAAGAAAAAAGAAAGAAAGAAAAATGGAATGCTAATATATTAGTTATGGTTTCGATGTGAGGTGTCGCCCAAACCTCCTTGAGACAATTCAAGAAGGTTCAGAGGATAAGTTATTGGGTCCTAAGAGTCTAAACACAATCAGTGAATTAATCCCCTTATCAGAATTAACTGAGTGGTAAATGAAGTGGTAGGGTGTGGCTGGAGGAGGTGGGAATTGGGGCATAGCTTTGGGGTATATAGTTGTATCTGGCAAGTGGAAACACTTTCTCTCTACTTCCTGATCACTATGTGAGCTAGTTTCCTCTGCCACACTCTTCCACCATGATGTCCTGCCTCATCTTGAGCCCCAAGGAATAGAGTTGGCTATCTATGGACTAAGACCTTTGAAAGGGTAAGCCTCCAAATAAACTTTTCATCCTTTACAAATGCTCTGGTTGGATCCCTTTACTCACATCAGGAAAATATCTGACTAAAATAGTTAACATGCACCATTCCTGCATAAATTGAAAGAAAAATTGAAAATCCAAAGTTCTATATGGCTATCATTTTATGATACTTGCTATTAGATAAAAAGAATGATAACTATTGTACTTTGTGTCTTGTTTGAATACATTCTTCTATCAAACAACTAAAACTTGATTTTTTTCCCCTTCTCTAAAGACCTTTGTGAAAGAAATTACAGATAAGGACCATTAAGCTTTGACAACTTTGGTCAAGACCAAATTTTATTTTCAATATCTTCTGAAGTGATAACATTTAATGGAGCAGCCAGAAAACATTTAGACTAACTCAGTGTCCTCCTATTATGCTGAATATGTAACTTAATTTCTCATTTTGTCAAAAGCAAGAAGATAGTGAAATCATACCAAATAATTTTAGGTTTATTTAGATATTTTTTTCAATTTTATCCAAGACCCTTATATCTTTTTTGTATGTTATTTATTGTAGAAGTTATGCTGCTTCTATACAATGTTTAAAAAAAACAAACCTGCCTGTGATTTTGTTTCTACAAGAGTCCACCTATGAAATCTCCAAAGGTGTGAATTACATTTTAGGAATAGATGATGTAATCAAATGTTAATATGTTCAAGATTATATATCATAGCATTTTATATTGTGTGTGTACAGGCCAAATTTTTGGAAAACTAGTTTTTAAACAAAAATTTTCTCATTAGAATTAATTTAATAAATTTGGATTCCTATGGAAGATTTGCTTACTGCAGGGACTGTCCTAAGGAAAGTCTGGTAAGTATGATGTCAAAAAGACCTGGGTGACTCTAAACTCATTAAGCAATCTAATCTGCATCAAATCTCATCAGCAACAAGAAGTGAAGACATCCCATTCATCTAAAATGTAATTAATGAAAGATAAGTAGTTGTCTAATAAATTATAACCATGTCCATCATGATATAATTGTAGAGTTGATAGGAACTGAGAACTAAGAAAATTAAAAAAAAAAAAAAAAAAAAGAAGAAGAAGAAAGTTTCTTCTTAGTCTGTACAAATGCTGGTTATGGAAGAAAGCAAACAGATTGGACACATGGTCTATTCACTGGGTTATTAGAATCCTTATTCTTTCTTTCTATTGAACTGATCACATAAATAAAAACAAAAAGATCATCCCCTTCAACAATATGAAAATTAGGACTAAGGAATGTTAATACAACACAATGAAAAAAGTATATCCTTAGTTGTAATATTTTCCTTTTCAAACACAGAATATGTAAAGTATTCTTTCTCAATTTGAACCACATCTATAAATAGAATCTTCATTGACATGGGTACTGATCTTAAATCTCCTTTTATTTATTAGTGTATCTATTATTTTTACAATATTTTATAGATTATTATTTCATCCTTGACAATATAAATATCTTTGATATTGTTTCTAAGAACAGAAAATTTTGCTAGGTAATAATAGAAGCCCATGTATATAAGTTTTATTATTCAGAGAAAATATGTGGAAATTAATGTATTAATAACAAATAATTGAAAATTCATAATGCCATCTAAAAAAGACAACTTTATAATTATTTTTTATGATCCTATTCTATCTCCTTTGAGGATATGTTAGACATAACTCTTATTTTGCAGGATAATAGAGATTGAACACAGGAATGCTCTAACTCTGAGCTACATCCCCAGCCCATTTTATTTTTTATTTTGAGACAAGTTCTTGCTAAGTTGCTGAAGCTGCTCTCAAACTTGCAATCCTACTGCCTCAGCCTCCCCAGTTGCTGGGATTACAGGCATGTACCACTGCCCAGCATTTTTTAAAAAAAGAACTTTATCTGAATTTAGATGATCAGGCATTAATTAAAGGCTTAAAAAATGTTAAGTGATTTTATGTGCATTTTAGTATCATCTTAATAAAGATTGACTACATTTAAGAAAAGCATGTATATTTTACTATTAATTACCCTTTTATATTTACTAAAATGGTGTATATATATATATATATATATATATATATATATATACATATACATATATATGGATATACATACATATATATGCATGTTCTTTCTTTCGTGTAATGTATAAGTTGAATTCTGCATTAAAACAATTCTTGAACAGGACTTATAATTAGAGCATTTGTCATAGCATTTTCTATTAAGAATAATTACTGTGTAGTTTTTGTGATAAGTTCAGATTTTATGTTGAATTTGAAATTAGGAAGATAGGTGCTATCATTTTTATGGCATATTAACACAGCAAAGCAAGAAAAGGGAGTTTTTAACTACTGTGTCAACATCAGAAAATTTGACACCATTCCATTGAAAAGACTAATAAAATATTTTCTATATGAATAAAACAACATGAAAAATCTCTTAAAAGACACTGATATATATATATATATATATATATATATATATATATATATATATATATTTGCTAGGTAATAATAGAAGCCCATGTATATAAGTTTTATTATTGACTCTCTCTCTCTCTCTCTCTCTCTATATATATATATATATATAGAGAGAGAGAGAGAGAGAGAGAGAGATGGTCATAAAAATTTAAGCTGTGAACCTACAAGGAATAATTGTTTAATATATCTGCTAAATACTTCTGATTACAAAGTTGAATTGCTACCATAACTGTTAAATGCTAATTATGTGATTCTATATAATTAGTGTGAGTACCTACAGTACTCCTGACTGCAAATTCATTGACATAATGAAAAGAAACCTCTTTAGTCACTTGTATTATTGATATAATATATATTTCTCCATTTCCTTTCCTTGTTTGCATTTATTCTACCATAAATGCATGTCCTTTCAACTATATTTAACTACATCTCCTGTATGGGGATCTAAGAGCTCCCTAGTTTACTTAGACACATTTTTAATTTGTTCAAGATAGGAAATTTTGTTCATGCCACAGCTGTACATTGGAAGTCAGAGCCCCAGCATAAAATTTGGGTAACTACTTTGAATTTCATCCTTACTGAATGGCTACATGTTTTTTGTTTGTTTGTTTTGTTTGTTTTGTACCAGCGATTAAACTCAGAGGCACTAAGCCACTGAGCCACATCCCAGTCCTATTTTTCTTAATATTATTTAGAAACAGGGTCTTGCTAAGTTGCTTAAGGCCTGGTTAAATTGCTGAGTCTGACTTTGAACTCTAAATCCTCCTGCCTCAACCTCCCAAGCCGCTGTGATTACGAGTGTGTGCCACGGCACCAGGACTATCTTTTTTAATACATATTTTCAAAACATATTTTCTACCCCTGCTTGACTTTTATTTCCCTCCCTCACAAGAGTGACTCATTAAGGATTAAATTAGGGTTAATTTTTTTTTTTTTGAGTTATCTCTAGGTAGTAGCAAAAATCAAGATTTGGAGTATTTGTATCACAACTTTTTCACAGAAAGCTCGGTTAACACAAAGGGTACAAACTCCTGCTGAGAGCCATAGCCAAGTAGGAATGATGCATGGCAATTTCCTTGTCAGCCTACCCAATGTTGCTTAGAGGGAGGACTCTCCATTGTGGAATTGGGGTTGCCTTGGACCCAGGTCATTTGCAGTGACATTGCATGAATGTTTGAGAAAGGTGACCCTGCTCAAGGACCAGGGCGGATCCGGGTTTAGGCGGTTCCAGGTTTAGGGTGTGGATCCTGCTGGGAATAGGGAATATCCTGCTGCCTCAGGCGCCAGAACTCCTTGAGTTCCCTTTGAGTTCTTCTGGGATTCAGAGAGTATTTGGGATGCAGAGCCCGGTGGAGGTGTGGATTTTCCCAGAATGTGTGTGTAGAGTGCCGGTGACAGTTCGAGAATAAAAGAGTTGCTGTTTGAATCTACAAGGTGTGTGGTGGCTCGGTTATTTCCTGCCCAGCCAGACTGCAGCAAACTCCCAATAAATACTGAAAGTTGATATTGATAAAATAAAATTCAGTGAGCTTTATAAGAATTCCTGTATTTGTAAACAAAACAGATTTAATGTTATATGTTTGAGGTAACCAAGTATTATTTAGTAAGCTTACAGATGAAAGCTTTGATATCTTTTCTTCTATTTTTGGTACTTAAATATATTTAAAGAATCTAGATATAGCTCTAAGTAGTCACATCTTGGGCAACAGTTTATATTATTTTTTGTGGTATTCCAGAGAATTTCAAAACAAGATTTTCAAACCAGTCTCCCTATGAGACGGTAGAGCAGGTTGTTACATAATCACTCTTTTTTAAAAAAAAGATCAGTGGAAACTATAATTTTGTAGCAAACCCCTCTGAAAAAAATCTGTGAATTATATATTTGTGAGCACTAATGAAGGTTACTAAATAGATAATAAAAAAAAATGCTTGATTTAATTCTACATTACCCAATGTATGAAGGATATAAAATATATTATGGTCAGCAGGTCTAAAAGCATGAGGAAAATATGTGAAGACTATTTTGGATACACTTATAAAAGTCTTAGGAACCAATGTGTGTTTTTGCAGAGACTTTGTACAAAATATTGCTAGAATGTGTACAGTGATATTGACTTACATCCCCATAGGACTAGATTAAGGTTGTAGCAAACGATTACACTCAATACATATATAACAGTATCATTCTGAACTCCCTAGGGATAAGAAATAGAATTTTTCCATTGTTTTCACAACTCTCACTCTGAAGATGTAGTGAAATGTTGAAGACATTGAATATTAGCATCTACCACATCAAGCAAATGACTTACTATTTTTACCCTTAGCTTCCTCATCAATGAAGCAGGTAAAACAATATAGGTCTTCCACAAAGACTGAATGAAGTGTGTGTGTGTATGTGTGTGTGTGTGTGTGTGTGTGTGTGTGTGTATCACACAACTGAAAAAAATGTCCAATGGTTGAATATATGGGGTATATAGAATTAACGGATTTAGAACATTTTCAGATATTCCTCTCTTATTTTCATAAATTGGATTATTCAAATTTATTTCTTGGTTTACCTGTCATTTAAATGAAAGAAAATACAGCATTAGTTCAAATCAAACAATAAAGTCCATGTTAAAACTTTAAAAATGATATGTTCTGATATTAAAAAAGATAACATTTACTAAAACTAATATAAGGAAATAAATAAATGGCTAAACATTTAGTGGGTTAATGGTCACATTTTCAGGATCTTGTTTTGAAAGTAAGAGTTGAAGAGGGGGAAGAGAATTTTTGTTTTATTTTGATAAGTATATTATTTAATTAGTTCTAGTACATACAGTATTACTATAGGAAACTGAAATAAGAAAAAATATACTCCATTTCCTATTTCTGTTGTGGCAAAATTTGTGCAAAAGCAAAATTCACTCTGATGCTGACTACTCCAATTTAGCAATATATAAGATTGTATCTCAGACTGTAGGTAAACAAAGTACTTAAAGAATGATATGTCTGAGAAAAGCAAAAGAGATTAATAAGAACGTGAACAAAAGAATTCAGTACATAGGAAAAACAAGCTGATATCATTTCTAGAAGAACAAGCAATTTAAATAGGAGAGGGGGGAAATTTATGTCAGTGATCATGATGTGAACAACAAGAATCTCTAATGGGACTTGATTGTTTTTTCATTTGTCATATCATTTGTAAGTTTTTATGTTTTGCACCCACAGTGAATGAAAAGAATATATGAAAAATGTTTCCTAATATAAGGCATTTTTGCCAGAATAAATATGTTAGGAAATGAAGTTTGGAGGATACAAAACACTGAGTTTGAAGATTCCAAACTGAAAAGCTCCCATAGAAGGATCAGAACCTGTTCTATAAATATCTTCAAGGTAACCCTGAGACTAAGGGAAGGACATCACTCACAATGTCAGAAGATAGAAGGACACAGAACAATGGCCTGCAGCTAAAGAAGAAGAAGAAGAAGAAGAAAAAAAAAAAAAAAAAAAACTTTGGCTGGTTATTTTAAAAGTTCTTAAGACTGAGGTCAACTGGTTTGAATCACTAGCAGACAAGGGCACAGCAGGGATTGCTGTTGACAGCCAAGGGCAGTTTGTTAACTGTAGGTGAGGTTGGCAAATTAGGATGGGGTCCTTCCTTAGCCCTGCAGAGCCTATTAAGGGAAATGCAAATGCTAGTGAGAATGTGCCCCCATTGAATCACTCACTTTCACCCAGAAAAGGTACTGAATAAGGCATAAGATTCTAGGAACCCTAGCCTAAATTGACTAGAAGGTTATCTTGGATATGGTGGACTCATATCCAGATCCCTTGGCCATTTTACATTTTACCTTTAGTTTAAGTTCCTTCTTTGTTTTTAAAATAGTGCCCCCTATACTTATAATAGCAATTCATCCTTAGCAAGCATTCAGAGATATAAAGATTCCATTTTATTCAATCACACAATGAAAGCTATTATAAACATTCTGGGTATATTAAGTGTATTTTTACTAGTGAATGATACACTCATACATTATCCCCAAATAGAATCAAGCTACACACTGCATTTTAACATAATTATTTCCCTTAATATGTCAAGAGCACATCTTCACATCAATAAATATAGCAAATATGGGTAGGGATAAGGATAAATTAAGCTAAAAGTAGAACATGAATAAGAGAACCCAGCTCTATCTTCCTCACATTTGCAAATCTTAGCTCCAGGTTGTGTGAGGGAGAGTACAGAATGCATTTTTAAAGATGCTGCTAATCCACTGAAGAAATGACACAGCATGTTTATTTATTCATCTGGCAAAATGCATGAGTCCGCAACCAAGCATTGGCCCTGTGTTAGTAACTGAGGGATGCTGCAACCTGGTGACAAGCTCCTGCCATCTAGGTTTTTTTCCTGTTCCTCACCTTGCTTTTGCAGTAAATGTCTTTTATTCATTTTTTATTAGTAACATATAGCAGAGTCTTGGCACATTGCTGAGTCAGCTGTATTGAAGGGAGATATACGTAAAAATGACATCTAAAGTGCAGTGTGACAAGTACTGCAATGGGGGCCAACTCAAAGTACAACAGAGATGCATAGCCCTGGAGTGTGGGTGCAGAAGAACATTCCCAAGACTGGAGAAATACTTGACTATTAATTCCCAAGTCACAAGAAGTTTATAGGCAGCAATTCATTTTTTTTTCACAAATAAAATTTCAAGTCTTAAGTTTAGCTATCAATTCATTAAAAATATTTGAACACTCTTGTTTTAGTCAGCTTTTTCACTGCTGTGAATAAAAGACCTGACCAGATGATTTTAGAGGAGGAAAAGTTTATTTGGGGACTCATGGTTTCAGAGGTCTCAAATCCATAGATACCTGGCTCCATTCCTCAGAGCTGGAGGAGAGGCAGAATAGCATGGTCAAAGAGTAGTGCAGGGAAGCAGTTCATGTGATGATCAGGCAGCTGAGAGACTCCACTCACCAGATACAGAATATATACCCCAAAGCATTCCCCCAAATGCTCACTTCCTCCAGCCACACCTCACACACTTTCAGTTACCACTCATTTAATCCGATCAGGGGGATTAATTCACTGATTGTGTTACGGCTCTCATATTCCAATTATTTCTCCACTAAACCTTCTTATATTGTCTCACACGTGAACTTTTTGGGGACATCTCACATCCAAAACATAACAACTCTTTTTCAATAAAACTAAAGTGACTATGCATCTTAGCAGTGCCCCCTTATCAAGAAATTTGATGACAGCCACGTGGATCCAGTTCCTAGGACATGCTAGAGTAATTTTCCATTCAAGTTAGGCATGCATCTACTAAGTCCATAAATTTCTATTACCATATATTGTATTCAAAGGAGCAAATTTTGAGTTCATTTTTTATTTGTTAGTGAGACATTACAACCTATTTAGCAACTTGTTTGTGTGAAAAACAATACAAAGTTATTTTCTCTATATTAGTTCAATTAATACCTCAATGCCAAGAGTGATGAATTAATATCTTAATTTTATGAAGAAAAAAATGGGCACACAAACAATATGTACACAAACACACAAATATATAATTCAGTATTGTAAAGCTAGTAAATGGCGGTGTTGAGACTGAAATTTAGATTCTACTATGTTCCACGGGTTTTATTCAAAGTGTTCAGTGTTCATGTTGATTTAACACCAGTATGGTTAGTGTAATATGATAAGTCTACATAGGATATGCCTTATATCTTATATTATCAAGTATTGTTAAGGGTTTTACATCTCTTCCCCAATTACAGGTTTCTGCTATCTGTTGTACACCATTGGTATACAAGGGTTTAATAATATGTGTTGATTCAATTTTTATCAAAATCAAAATAGAACCAAAAAGTTTTAATTAAAACATCTTATATGTCACAAACAAGACACCCACATATATATTCAGCTCTTATTTCAAAAGCATTGCCAATATGGCAAGAGGTTTTAAAAAGAAAAACTTTGCAAGAACATGAACAATTACAATCTACAGACTTGTGAGATTCATTAGGGTGTGTATCTCATCATCTCTCTGGTATGCCTTCATAGACTACCAGGAAAACACAGGAGGAATGACAATTGTGAGTAGATTTCTAACATTGTTAGCTTTGATTATTAACAACATTACTGTATTGAATGTAGTATTTCCAAATAGTTTATAAGAAGACACTTGAAATGGCAAGATTTTTTATTGATTGTGTTTTAATGATTTTATTCCACAATTTTTTTTCTATCCAAAGTTCTTTTTTATTTTTAAGCAGATTAATTTAAATATGTACTTCCTGGTTATTTGTTATATGAAAATGTTATAAAATAACATTGACAAAATAAAGGAAGTCACTTTATTACCCAAATTTTTACAGTCAGATACTAACATTAGCTGTAAATAATTAAGTGGAATATATGGCATTGGTGGGTCAAAAATACCCAGTGAATACAGCGATCTAACAGGTCCAATAGGAAAATATGAGAGAAAGAACAAGGCAGCTCAAAGACAACTCTGGGAATTTGTGACAACAGAAAGTCTAAGCCTTGAGGTAATTTACCTGATGTAAGTATAATTATTACTTTTCATGTGGTACTTTCACAGTAATAATTATTTGTTCACATTTGTCTTACCATAAACATGATAGCATGTCAGGTATTTTTAAATAAAAATAAATTTCATGAGAGCTATTAAATTTCTTCAACTTGTCTCCTATTTAACATTCAGTAACATTTGAAAACTAATGTCTTATCATGAGAGGACAGTTGGACAGTGTCCTGTTTGGGTATCTGGCTGAAATATAAATGTAGACTTTAGGAGAAAAGACAAATGAGTATGATAGAAAAACAGAAGTTTTTCATCAGACTTTACAGAAAGTCAGGAAAAGGAGAAAGAAGAGTCTGGGTAAAGAAAAGCAGAGTTGGAGGAAATGAAATAATAAAAAAGAGATTCCTAGACGGGGTCTTTTCTTTCTAATCTCTTGGACCCCTCTCAGTAGTAATACAAATGGGAGAAAACAGGAAAGCAGAATTTTGGAGCATGTTAAAAAAAAAAAAAAAAGATAGCATGTTTGGAATGAGGAAGAAATGATGAATACAATTTAGCCTAAGCAGTTATTTACTAAATAGCACCCCACAGGTCTGATGAAGTTCACATGGTTCCCAAAGTGCTTCAATTACTCCCAGGACATAGATTGTGCACACCAGGAAAACACAGCTCAATGCCATCAGGAAGATGTTTAATTTACTACGAGAAAGAAATTTGGAATTACAAAAATCCTACATAGTGTAAATTATATAAATGACAACTTGGGGCCAAAGGAATATTAAAAACACTATTGTTCTTATTAATCTGTGAAATGAAAGGGATATTTAAGCAGGTAAATGTAATTTGTAATGGTAGACAAAACAACATATATTTTAATCAACATACCTATTAAATGTCAATTAGAATTTTCATCAACTAAATAATATCAGATATCTTGCAATAGCAAGCTTGCCAAATGTTAATTAAAAGAATAAATGTTAATTATTGGTTAATTTTAGTGCTTTTTGAGTTTTTGAAATTTTATATTTATGATTACTAACCAATTAATCTTTCTTATAATTTCATAAGTTTTAAATCTAAGTAATCTTAAAATACAAAAAATGCTCTTATAAAAATTACTTTAATTAAAATGTGATTGACAATTAATAAAAACCTTCTTTCTCTATAAAACTATTTATGTATTTTATAAGCAAATCTAGAGATCAGAGAATAATATCTTCATGCTAATATGAAAAATTTATATACTTCAGAAATGGATTTATTCTAAATATTCATTTACACATAGGTAAGCTTTCATATTAAATTGCATCATTTAGTTGATTTTTTTATAGTTAAGGAGCTGAGCTACAATATATTGTAATGGTATAATTCTTATTATCTGATATCAAGTATCTCACTCTATTCACCTTTATGCCAGGTTAAATATACAGCTTAAATATTCATCCATTTGGTTTGTGCTTATTTAAATTTCATAAAAAATATTTTGTCATTTTTATATACTCATATTAGAACTCTCCTATTAGCAATATAATATTAAAATATAGTACTAATTAAATAAGCATTTTCCTTTATAAATAGTGAATAAAGAGTAATAATTAGACTTTCACAAATGGGTATTTATTTCAATGATGTTAAATGACCTTCTGTTTGGATAATTTTGTTGAAGCCAATATAGAAGTCAGATATTATCAATGTTCAAATGCAATAATTAATTTTCTAAATCAAAGAGTTAAATTCAGTAATGCTGACAGAATTGGATCCAAAGATGCTTTAATTTACAGTGGTTATGAAAAATAAACATATTTTTGCAAAATATAATATATAGAGTATATAATAGAAAATTATCAAAATATTCTGAAATAAATTATTGAAAATTTTAAAACTATCAAAATCTGGTAAGGAAGTCAGTTTGATCACAGCTGATGTCAATTTGCTTTTTATACATGATCTTCACATGAATTTTTCTAGCTCTCTTTAACAAATACAAAGAACATTTGAAATCTATAGACACCTGTATTTTACACAGATAGTGCTGCATCTCAGATAATTTTTGTCCTTGTTCCTAGTCAAATTTCAGTCTTTAGAAGGTTAATCAAAACAAATTGCCCATTAAATGTAATCAAAGGGAATATGTGCTTCTTGGGTTAAAATATTTGATTATGTTGTGCCTTTAAAGTAGGGTGTATTAAAGGGCAAATTTTCTTCATTTTTCAGTGCCATGTCATTAGCAGAATGCAGTATTTGGCAAATAATGGGTGAACAATAGTTGCTGAGCAGATAAAAGTATGAATGAGGCCAAAGAACTGGAATTGCAGTACTAGGACTTAACATCACATATTTTTAAAATTGCATGAATCTAGAATCTACATAGAACTTCAATGGCATGTATATACATTAAAAATGATAGTCAAGCATTTTAATTTTATTTGTAAGGAAATTTCTATTATTAAACTATAATGAATTTATTCATTCATTCATGAGAGTGGTGAAAATTTCTGATATTCTAGCTATAATAATATGGAATCTAAGAGTCACAATGAGGACAAGAATTGGAGAATGATGTATGAAATAACTCAATAATATTGGAAAAGTGCTATAAGAGTCTATGAAAAAATATGCTGAACAGCTCAAAAAAGGAAAGGTTTAATTGCTAAAAATCAGTACATGTTCAGGGAAAGTGAGGTTGAACTTAAGACTTGAAGAAAGAATCCGTGTGGAACTCACAAGTCAACACAATACTTCCAAGAAGATTGCAATAGTGCAAAAGGAGTTCATTATGTGGGGTGAGAAACTGCTAATTTTAAAAATATATTGTGATGCAGGATATGGTGAGAGGTATGAGAGCAAGAGTGTCTGGAAAAATTGATAGTGAAATTATTCACTATTTGAAACTGAAAATTAAATGATAATATAAATTGTGAGCCTTTGACAAGCACCTGTGTCTATATCTAGTTCCTTTTAAGTAGAAATCCATTTTGAAAAAAGTAAAATAGGATGTATGACTGCCTTAATGTCATACTGATTGAGAGTATTAGTGCTTTATCTGGAGCATATAAATCAGTTATTAAATAGAATCTACCAGGGTTTTATCAAAGCTGGTAATTCAGTATAAAAGACTTATCAGAACATATGCATTGGTAGCATACTAATTGCTTTCTTATCACATGAAACAACTTGGTATATGAAAGTCACCAGTATGTTAAAGCTGTGATAATGCTTTCAGATGTGTTAATAACTCACACAAGATAACTCACTTCATGTGCACTCTAATGCCAAGTCTTTCATATTATATATAGTAAGGCAACTTTCACATAAAATTCATTAAAATTGAAATTATTAAGACAAGGAAAGATTAGAAATATCATATATTGCCTGAGAATAATAAATGTTGCTTTTAATTGTGAGCTATAAAAATCAGTCTTAATTATCTAAAGATATTCATAAATAACTAAAGAGCTAAAAAAGAAATCTTCTTTTGGGATCCATGTTGGAGGATTATAGTGGAAGACAGGGTCTTGGCAGGAAATTATTTTCTCTAGCATTCTAAGTATGGAGTTCTACAATGGGACTCTGTGAATAACATTGATTTTCCCTAACTCTTCATTCAGATAGCTCATGTAATTTACGCTGTTAGGATATAGGCCAAGGATGGGCATTATTTTTCAAAACACTTTGATATTAAAAAAAAAAAATCACTGCCTAGCAATCACAAGAATAAATCACAATTTGTTGCACTTTCTTACTTTTGTTTTATGGATTAGAACTGTTTTAATTTAAATTGACTATGGGAAGTATTACTATTATGGTCTGATTGTTAATACCTGTAAAATTGTCATGCTGAATTTGACTACCACTGTTGTTGCGTCAGGAGGTGGGGCTTTTGAGTGGTGATAGGAACTTAAGGAGCTCCACTGTCATGGGTGAATTTGATATGATTAGAAAGGCTGAGCATGCCCCCTTTTGCCTCTTTGACCTTCCTCCCTCAGCCATTTGATGACATGGCAGGAAAGCTCTTACTGTATGTAGGCAACTTGGTCATGGACTTCCTGGTCTCTAGAACTAAGAGAAATTAATTTCCTCCTAGTTACAGTTTTTCCACTACAGGAGCTCAAATTGGATTGATATGTATGTATGCAGTGTTGGAAATACATAAAGACTTTAAATTACCTTTGATTCCCAAAACAACTAATTTTTCCAACTTTGCTTCTGGATTGTTCAGATTGTTGAATTCTACTTCTTCCTATGCCATGAACTGTATTTCCAAATGTAGTGAAGCATACCAACTTTACTTCTTAACTAATTTTTCTATATTGAATTGAATTTGGGAACCTAGAACATGCTTTAATTTCAATTTAATTGCCTTAATTGTAAGCATAAAGATAACATAGACCTAAACTCCATTCCATTAGATTGTTTAAATTTATAAATAATATACAATTGCAATTTTTTGAAGTCAAAGAAAAATTATGAGAAAATCTCATTAACAATTTCATTCAATAGTGTTCTAGAATTTTCTCACTGATTTCCTTATCTTCAATATTAATTCAGAAACCACAATTTTTGTGACTTGCAAAAAAATCATAATAGAAAAAATTTATACCAAGTTCAACTAAGAGCAGATAACAACAATTCTCTTTGGTAAACAGTAAAGAATCAGGTTTGATATAGTTGTCAATATAGTTGTCTCTTTATAGCAAAGGGTATTGGTGCTAATATCCTGTGTATACAAAAATCCACAGAAGTTCAATCTCTTATATAAAATGGCATAGTATTTGGTAAAACCCATGCACATTTTCCCATACACTTTAAATCACCAAAAGATTACTTATAACACCTAGAATGATATAAATGCCTTATAAATGATTGTTGTACTACATTGATTAGGGAATAATAACATACAAAACAGTTTGCACATGACCAGTACAGACAAAACTTTTTAATATGTCTTTGACTTGCAGTTGATTGAGCCTGCAGTTGGTTGACCCATGGTTGTACAACCTGCAGCTACAGAACAGAGGATCAACTGAATTCACATTATCCCT
This sequence comes from Marmota flaviventris, assembly GCF_047511675.1. Taxonomy (NCBI): domain Eukaryota; kingdom Metazoa; phylum Chordata; class Mammalia; order Rodentia; family Sciuridae; genus Marmota; species Marmota flaviventris. Next base: position 109,175,346 of record NC_092501.1, on the reverse strand, counting down.
TGAAGATAAAGTTGGAATCTAGTATGCAGATCTCATAATAATGGGTAACTTCTATAATTTCAAATTGTTGAAAACATGAAGAGAAAACAGCTTTTGAAATGTCAAGAAGCACACTGAAAAATTGAAATTTTTATCACAAGTCATACAACTCATAGCCTTAAAATATGTTCAACAATATTTGTCATCTAGGAAATACAAATAAAATCATGATGAAATGGTTTGCATGTCGGTAGAAATCTCTAAAATGAAAAGGAAAGGATACCAATTATTGGTGAAGATGTGGCCCACACAGAAATCTCTGTTCATGGAAGCATAAATTTGCAAAAATAATTTTTGGAATACTGCTTGGCTTGGCAGTATCTGTTGAAACTGAGAAAAAGCATGTCATATGCCCCACAATTCTACTCCTATATATGTATACCTAAAATAATTCCATACATATGTTGACTAAAATAATGTCCAAAAAGGCAACTAAGAGGGACTTCTATGGGGAGTTCTGGAGATGTTGAAATACTACATTTTTTTAATCTGGGCACTATTTTATTATTTTCAATTGTGAAAGTACAATTGATATAGATATCTTTTAAGAACCATATTATAATTCAATTTATTTTATTTTAAAAAGTGTTCTTGCAATTCAAGAGGCAAAACATTCCATTTGACCAAATCAGGCATTCCTACAGTGCATCATACACATTAAGGCACTAGCAAGGGAAGGAATGCTTAATAACTGTTGATAGTTAAATAACTGCTGATACTTATTTAAATCAGCAAATAAGTCAAGGCAAAGTGGCAGAGATTAGTTAATTATTCAAAAAACAACTGCCCTCTTTTATTCTTAGCAAAGATGAAGAAAAAATTTCTTATTTCCCCTTATTGTTGGATATCAAGTATGTGATTGTTATGACCAATGGGGTTTATGCAGGAGACTTATTTATTACCTTCAGGCTCAATCTGTGAAAGCTCATATTAATTAATCCCTGTCTTTTTCTTTGTCTGACAAATTTGGAGGATCAAGGATAGAAGAATATAAAACTTACCAAATCATGTAGCAACTAGAAATTTCTCCTCTGACTCAATCTGGACAATGACACAAGAAGTGATCAAGGGCATTTTGTTTAGCAACTGAACATTTAGGTTGCTATAGCAGCAAGACCATCCTCATACTAGCTCCAAAGCCCACTTGGTAGGCAAAGATATCTACAAACAGTTAAAGAGGATGAGAAAGGATTTAAGTTCTTCCCAACACTGAAACATTTGGTCCCAAATGGTCTAAATGCTTAAAATATAGACAGTCTGGGCCTAACTGGTGGAAGTTCAAGATAATGAAGAAACATTTATTCATAAGAAGATAAAACAACCATTTCCTCCTAGATTTTAAGTATGTAGATTCTGCTGATCCTTGGTAACAACCCTATTGTCTATTCCTGGATAAATCTGTGTATTCAAACCAAGGATTATCTTAATTCATTTTCCTTAATTCAGTTCAGTTTTGTCTGAAATAGTTCCCTCTTATTTTCATGAACTTGAGAAGAAAGCTTAAAGTATATAGACATTACTCATCTAAAAATGTGGTTAATAATATATCAATATTTTATTTTATTTTTTAGAGGGAGAGAGAGAGAGAGAGAGAGAGAGAGAGAGAATTTTTTAATATTTATTTTTTAGTTTTCAGTGGACACAACATCTTTATTTTATTTTATTTTTTTATGTGGTGCTGAGGATTGAACCCAGTGCCCCATGCATACCAGTCGAGCGCACTACCGCTTGAGCCACATCTCCAGCCCATATCAATATATTTTAGCTGGTAAAAAATAAACTAAGCAGTGAGGACTTTAATGGTTAATAACATATTATACACCATAAATTTCCTAATACAGTAGATTTTAGGTGTTTTTACTGCATTAAAAAAAGGTAACTTCAAAATAACAGATCTGTTATTAGATTGAATGTAAAAATCATTTACCATGGATATGCTTATCAACATATCATGTACAATTTAAATACAACTAAATGAACACAAAAATAAATCCTTGTAACATTCAGATTGCCACACACTGAGTATTTAATAAATGAAAACTGCCCAAGTTGTTATTATTGGTAATTTTATTATGATGAATGAATCCTAATTAGATCTATTTTTTAAAAAAGAAATGATTATTCTTGCTATTGTTTCATACAATTTATTTATGGCATTAAACTGCACCATGTCTTATAAAGTATACAAATTTTTACACATACATCTCTTTTCATTTCACTACATACCCTGAAGTTGTTCATGGAATCCATGAGATTAAAATTTCTTTTGTTTCACTAAAATCGCAGATACATTTCTACTGTGTTAGAAGAGCAAATGAGGGTTAGATTAAATAATTTTTCGCATTCCATTGTTCAATTCATTTGTTTGTATGTTAATGAGAATGCAGACTTTATCTTTAAAAAATCTGTTGGAGAATTTAAAAGTTACCTTAAACTGAACATGCATCATCAAAGGGATAAAAAGCCTAGTTATATTAAGAGAAAAATTTATAAGTGTTTTTAAACAAAAAATGTAATTGATGAGTAGCTCTACACAGTGAACACTAGGCAGAAACTGATTTCCCTCTACATGATGAGGTCTTTTTCACTCTTGCAAGCTGAAAGCGTACATGTTCATGTGCCAAATGCAGTAATAACTGAATGGGAATATTTTGTAGTTCAATCATGAAAGAATGTCTTAGAGACTTTCTCTTACACTTTATTTATTTAATCTACAAGGCATGTAAGTCAATGCTAAAGTCAGTGTCATTTTTATTTATAGGGAAAAATGGGTAACCATGGTCAAAAGAAATAGACCACTGCTTAATTTATTATTAACATCTAATGTTTCATGTCTGAAAATGGCATTTAGATTTTGCACTGGAGTTAAACAGATATCTATAACAAATATAATATTTATGAATACCATACTTACTCAGAATGCTTTTAGAAATGATATGAATTTGATAATGTACATGCTAGTTCCATAATTTTTGCAATATGATTTATGTACAGCAAACATCATCAACTCCAATTTATAGGTGAGAAAATGAGTTGAGACAGATTCGAAGTAAGTCTAAAGGCACACAGCAAATGAATGAATGGAAGGAGTTAGGGTTCATACAAGGTTTCTATAGCCTGGATGACAAATCCTTTGCACCTATTCTTCCGTTAATAAGCCACTTTGCTAAATCTATCTAATAGAATATTAATTTAATTTTTTTCTGTAAGGAAGCTCTCATATTCTTATGTTCTATGTCTTTCTTCTATTTTCCCTCCCACATGCCCACATACTCCTCCACTGCATCACACATAGAGACATTATCTTGTTTTCACAATATGAATTCAAGGAAACATACAGATTCTGCATTACATATATCAGCTGCAGAGCCATAGAAGCAACCACAAGCATAATTAACTTTAACATGACTCAACTTCCTTCAACCATGATCATACTGTCTTTATTGAATTTTAATGTCTTTTATTTTAATCAAACAATATCCCTTCACGAGATATACACTAAGAAATGAGTTTTCCTAAATGAAATTGCTTTTTTATTGCCATTCTACCATACACTCCATTTACATCTCTAGAACATTAAAACTACTCTTTGGATGTTGCTTTGCTAGCAAGTGATGTGTGTTATTTGGAGCACTTTCTCTATGGATATGGACAAACAAGATCCGTTAACACGTGTGAGAATTGCCAAGGTTTTCGAAAAGTCCCCACCAAAGCTATAGATTAATTTTGATTTCTCAAAGCAAAGCAAATTTAGGACATAGACATTGAGTTTTTGCTTCTAAGTTTTTTTGTCTTAAAGGTGGGAAGGAAAATTATTAAGAAAACCCCTGAGAATAAATTAAAACAGAAAAAATTTGGTTTAATTCTTAAAATCTTAAGTTAAAAACAAAGTCTTTTATTGTAATGGGTACAATTAATCTCAAAAATGTTTACGAGGCTTTTCAAAAAATATACATGTAAAATATTTTAATTTTAATGGTTCATTTTAAATACATAAATGCAAGGAGAAAGCTTCCAATATTTATAAATTATCTTTACTATAATAATTTAAAGAGAAAAATCACCATTAAGCAGAACTTTTTATATTAATATTGTCCCACATTTTATTATATTCATTACGGATTTTATTTTCATAAATTAGGAAAGGATAAGAATAATAGTTGGTGAATAATGAAAACTACTAAGATGTCTATAAAACAGAGTAAAACAGTACATGGTTTATGACTTCTCAGTACTACATTTCTTCTATACTGTTTCTGGGTTTCTCCATTATAAATCTTAAAACCATTTCTTTATATATACTGAGATTACACCTAGCTGCCAGGTTATGTATGCAAATAGCAAATTGGAATCTCATTACTCCAGAAGAATAATCTGCTTGTGTTCTTAATCTAAACTGAATGACTTTTAGACAAATTTATCTGGTTTTATCCACATCATATTTTTTTTAGGTAATGTTTCTAACCACATAAAGGTATGGGGGAGGATTCTACCTCCTGCTTCTGTAAGGGGTTTCATCTAGTACACAAATCATGGCTGCAGAAAAACAACCTGCCACATGCGTGACTTGGCTTTGAATCTCTTATAAGTATCTTGCAAACAGTGTGGTAAAAAATAAGTAAATGTTTAGAAGTGGCTACAAAAAATCTCTGGAGGATATGAGGATATCCAAAGTCCACAAATGTCCTTTTTTTTTTTTTTTTTTTTGTACTGGGTATTGAGCCTAGAGGAAACTTTCTCACTTAGTCATGTCCCCGAATCTTTTTATTTTTTTTTTATTTTGAGTCAGGTTCTTGCTAAGCTGCTTAGGTTCTCAATAAGTTGCAGAGGCTGTTCTCCAATTTGTGATCCTCCTGCCATAACCTCCTGAATCTTTAGGTTTACAAGTGTGTGCCACTGCAGCAGGCACCATAAATGTACTCTTAAGGAATAATAGGAACACAGCAAGGATGAAACAACATGAACTAATCTTCCAAAAAACAATACATACTTTCCCACTTATATAAAACCACAGAAATTTCAGGCAAAGGTCATTATTAATTTGATTAATTAGTTGGAAAAATGTACAACACTAATTTTTCCTGTTGATAATATCAGAATTTTTTTCCCATTGAAAAATTACATAATGGAATAAATCTATTTTGATAACAAGTAAATCCAAAGGATAAGATTAAATTATTAATATATATGTAGCTATTTGAAATAAAAAAATTTGTGATTCCAGAATTAGAAATACTCATTGATTAAAAGTATAAATTCACCTTTAGCTTGTAGTATTTTAGTCTTATTTTCTTTAAATCTTTTTGACATGAGCCTTAAAAATGATCTTATTAGGAAAGAATATTAATTTATTAATAAATGATCAATTCAGATTTGAAACTTGTTGAACACCCAAACCATATAGAAGTGAATCTGTGCACGTATATAATATTATTTCTTTTCAGGTTTTTGTTATTTAACCACTGGCTAAAATTTATAAATAAATAAATACATAAATACATGAATAAAATAAAAAAAATATAAGGCACAATTTACCTTCATGATTAACTTTAATAAGTTAGCAAAGAATGTAAATGGTAGTTCTTAATTCCAGTCATATCTACATGAGATTTCCTTTTTCAGTTTACACAGCTGCAGAAACTAACATGTTTCATCAGGGCAAGCCAAAAATACATGGCACAATTGCCAATTGCAGCCTTCACTCTTTTATGAATGCCAAAACAAGAACAAAGCAATGGGCTCACTGAACATACCAGAAAAACTGAAAAGAAAGGAAATATGTTAAGTGGCATGCAAAGTCAGAGTGGTCAAGGAAAGATTCAGGAAATATTGGCTTGGCTTTATCTTATATTTCATAAAATAAACCTATCTGAGCCAAAGCCTCATACTCCATGAATACATCAAAGCACATTTTCATTCATTTCTAGGCCAAGGAGATGAAAAAAATTTTAGCTGGCACTATTATGCTTTAATGACAAAAAAGGGGGTAGTTTTTTAATTCTGACATAATCTTTGAAAAAGTATGACATTGTTTAAGGTTTTAACTTTTCATTCTTTTAAATGAATTAGTTCCTCTGTTCCTGTTCCTGTTAATCTTGCTTGATTTTTTACCCTCATTATATTACCAGAAAACTAACACAACAAAAGAATTTTTAAATGTTCCTGATTAATTGGGACAAAATCTTAATATAACTGATAATGATGAATTTTTTTCTTTTTATCATAAATTCTAATCTGCAAGCTTGGAAAACAATGTTACATGACATGATTTTGCATGTTCCTTTTTTAGTATAAGAATCTATCTTCATGGGCTGAGGGTGTAGCTTAGTGGTAGACTATGTGCTTATTGGGTGTGAAGTCCTGGGTTCAATACACACATACACACATACATACACACACACAGTTTGTCTTCAGTTCTGGCAATATTTATTATGTCCTCTGATTTTACAATTTTGAAATCTTAAGCAATACCTTGGATAAATATACAGATAAAGTAAGTAGTAAAGACCCTATACTACAGCATGCCTTTCATCAGATTTGGTCATCATTTTCAACATCTCACATTAATACAAATGCAAAGAAGGAAAAATGCTTGTTCAATGTTATCAGCTGATTTCTGAGAGATTACTATAAATGTTGTTTAAAAATTTTGAAATTCCGTGCACATTCTTTCTTTCTTGTTTAAATTTCAATTTGACAAGGCAATGACTTGGTTAAGTCAGCTTTAGAAATTATTTTCCTCCTCTACAAATTCACCTGTTTATCTCTAATCCCTGGGTAGTGCAAGGCTGATCCCATAATCTGTTAATATCTGATTTACTGAGAGCCAGTTGTGCCCCACAGAGACTAAGCCATTCTTGCTCTCCAGCACATTAAGAATTAATATTTACCCTTGCTGGACCTTTCAGCTTCCACAAGAAACTTTAACAAAAGCTGTGCAAATCCCTATCCAACATATACTAGGAGGATTAATAATAATTCCTTTTGATCAGAATTACTTGGTTGGCCAGCAATGGTTTCCATGGTAATCAGGTGGTAGACAGGGCTGAGACTGATTTCATCAGTTGTAAGACATCATTAGAATTATCCTACATGTCTAATTATAACTTACCAGGACTGACTTCTACATAGTGTAGCTCAGAGGCACAGGAAATTAAGTTATGGGTTTAAACTGTTAGAAAGCTTTCACAAGGAAAGAAATTATTTTGCCTTCTGCTAATCAGACTTATTTTTTTTCTTGCCAAGAATGTTATGCATTAGAAAGAAGATATTTTGAAAAGGATTTTTGTGAGAACTGGAGCTAAGAGTTGTAGATCTATAATGAGAAGTCCACTGAAAGTTTGTTATGCTAACAGAAAAAGAAAATAATAATTCTTGGTCTTGTCATACTTGAACTTCAGATATTATCAGTGTATTAGAAAGAATTGGAGCACTCAATGATTGTGGTCATCATTTGACAATGTATATGTATATCAAAACATTATGTTTTACACTTGAATGCATATGATTCACATTTACCAACTATATCTCAATAAAGGTGGTGGTGGAGAAAAGAAGAGCATTTTAATAATAAAAAAACTATCTTTTTGTTTGTCTTTTTCCAATATCTAACTTGGCTTTCAAGGGAGAAAAATTTATTTTACTATAGAAAGTTACTTGAAAGTTGATGTTAAACCATGACTATATATGTGTGTATATATACACACACATAAATTTCTTGTATCTATGTAAATACATATAAATATGTATACATATATATAAATATGAATAAACACAGGCATGAATAAGATATATTTTTCTTTCTTTTTCATGTTTATTTCAAAGGTTTGGTAAGTCTTCTGATGCCAATTTCTAGGAATAACCTTGTACAAAACAAAATGTTATAGTAGATATTGTATATTGTGGAGATATCCTATAAGCTTAGCCAAGCACTTAAAAATAAAGCATTTGTCAGTGAAAGGAAAAATAATTATACGACTCAAAACTAATAGCTTTTGGAAAACATGCTCTTAGTTCACATGAAGTGTGTATATATATGAATGCATGTTATGTTTGTGTGCATGTTTGTTTTACATGACTTTCTATCTTACATTTGAAACAGGAAGTCAATTTGCAAAATTTTATTCAATAATCTAGCTGATAACTTAGGGGAAAAAAGAATAACTAATATTTGATAAAATTGTCAATTCACCACTTAATCCTTATATTACAGGCAAAATTCACATTGGGAAACCTGAAAGAGAATATAACTAAAGAGTTCCTTGTAAAATAATAACTATCAACTCATAAGTTTATTCCAATGTATAGTGATTTGGTTAAAATATGTATTATTGGATTTTTTTGAAGAGTGAATTGAAGAAAAATGACCCAAAATGAGGTATGCCTGGAACAAATTAGAATTATCAAAAGGCTAGAAACTCGGATCTATGAGGCTTATTATAAATTCTACATGCTACATATGAAAAGAATGTCACCAAATTCTTGTGCTGTACTTTAAGGAGAGGCATTAGAATAAAGTTTAATTGTGATTTTCTTTGGAAATCTAAGATTTCTTAACTGTAGATCAAGAAATAATATGTTTGTATTTAATGAAATGACATCTGTTACCTTTCACACTCAGAAATATTAAAATCATCAAGTCAGTTAAAAGCTAGAATTTTTTTATCTTAATGTGTGGATTGTTAAAAAAAAAGAATTCTTTATCATTCTAACATTCTGACAGTTATTTTTAAATAAACAAATACTTTTATAACCAGTTGGGAGAGGGAACTAAAAATTACCTAAAATAAAACTAGAATTTAGAATTTAACATAATAATGTTAACATTTCTGTTTAACACATTTTAATTTGTTCATAAGCTTATGATCCTGACAATTGTCTTTCACTTAGTTGAAAAGCATTGTTTTCTATAATAGCTACCAGTTTTAGAATTATAAAAGTAATATCCTTTATATTCACAAATATTTAATGAATTTTATGAAATGTGATTTTTCTGAGTACTGCCTTCAAATTGTTGGGAAGGTAGTAATATATTTTTAAGTTGCAAGATAAATTTTTTAATAAATGAAAAAATTGTTTGATAATATTTTGCTATGGTTTAGGCCTGAAGTTTCTCCAAAAGCTCATGTATAAGACAATGTAACCATTTTTCAGAGGTGAGTTGATTATGAGTTATGATTTAATCAGAGGATTAATCCACTGATATGGATTAATTGGTTGATAGCTATAGGCCAGTAGGGTGTGGCTGGAGGAGGTATGTCACTGATGATTTGCCTTTGTGGTTTATATTTTGTCTCTGGTGATCAGAGTTCTTTCTCTGCCTCCTAATTACCATGCCCTGAGCTGCTTTCCTCCATGATAGCCTTCTTTCCTGTTCTGCCTTACCTCCAGCCCAGAATTAGGTAATTGTTAGTCTGTGTCAGTTGTCAGATTGAGACCTCAGAAATGTGAGCCAAATTCTACCCCCTACTTGGTTCTTGCCAGGTCTTTTGGTCACAGTAAAAAAAAAAAAAGTTGACTAAAACATTTTGCAACACAACTCTGCTTGAATCTATGTACTTGGAGTCAACATAACTAATAACCTGGGAAATTTGCACCCAATATTAAGCTTATAAACTACACTGTGTTTATAATAAACTGCTAATGCTTTAAGACACATAACTAGAAATAATTACCAAATATTGATTCTATGTCAGTGGAATCTGTCCAAAGGTTTTAAAAGAACTTTTCTTATGTCTTTAAAAAACGTTGCAGATAAAAATTGATTTTGCATTACTTGACTCTAAATAGTTTAATATTTGTGCCAGTTAAATCTGTATGTGTGATCAGTATTGTGTTCTGTTTTAATCAATTTGACACTTATTGTAGTACTTTAAAGATACAGAAAGTTTACAAAATTTAATAAAACAAAAGTGGAAAGCATGGTCAGCTAGGTCAAAGATAATTTATTTACTAGAATTTCTTTAATACATAATAATTGAAACAAAGTGAGTGAAAACCACCTTAAAATCTGAAACCTGAATATTCAACAAACAAAGTCTAATGTTGCAAAAAACAAAGTAAAACACACTTGTATCATAATCTTGACTGTATATTTACACAATAACTAATTGAGCTCAACATATTTTCAAGTACTAAAATAAAATCCTTTAGATATTATATCTGGGTTATTAAGGGTTCTAACAGTTCGGGTTATAAGGAAAAATTCCTACTACTTTCTCATGGTGTGAAGCTCATCATAGTCAGTTATGCTCAATCATTTTTTTATTACACTGCAATTAGCTTCTAACTGGTAATGTTTGGCTGAATAATCTCCTTTCTTTTTTTCTTGTTAGTCAGTAAAAAATAAAACAAAATATAAAAGTGGGAAATTTAATTATTGACTCTTTAGAGAGGAATTTTTCATTACAAAATAGACACAAATTTGAGTCCTAGAAAATGGTGTGTTTGAGATGTGATCTAATGCTGGAAATTCACAGCGTTTTGTGAGAAGCCATTATAGAAGTATATTTTTTGATGGATCAGAACGACAGTACTCCAAACACATCCCCAGAAAAATAGCTGTTCACTGTGTGCAGTGAATGTGGATGTATGGTTGACATAGATGTCTGAGATAAACGGAGTGAATGGGACATTTCACATTGAAAGGGTCAGGTCTTAATTGGAGTCCTGTGTTAGTTCCTTTCACTACATAGCAAAAAGACATTGCAACATTTTAAAGAGAAGATCTATAGAACTGTAGCTAGGTTAATCCTAGGATTAAAGAGACTGTGTTATGAGGACAGGTTAAAATCTTAGTGTAAAAAGAAAATCTTTGAAATTCCATGTCCAGACCTATCTGGGTAATATGTGTAAAATCACATGCAGTTTTGATAATACCACATCAAAGGAATTGGGACAGAGATTTAATTGTGGGCTAACAAAGGCAAGTTAGAGTATGTATTAAATGTATGATACTAAATATAAGGAAAAGAGCAAAAAAAAAAAATCTGCTGGGAGAAAAATCTATTTGCTTCTAACAGAGAGAGCTAAAACATGTGCTGCCTGCTATTTTTAAGTTTCAGATAATATTTTTGCAGTCATTCAACCAAGATAGTAAACATGTTTCAAGAAATTAAATAAGTTATAGTGAGAGAGATTCTTTGAAATCAGGAAATAATCCTAACTGTACAAAAGGCAATCATGGAAACTCGGCCACATTAGGTTCATTTTGGTCTTCTTAATAGTGAAATTCCTTCTTAGTTTCAATCAACAGTTCAACCCCCAGTAGAAGTGAAAAGCCTTTGATATAAGGAAATGTACTAGCCCAGACAGCCCTTAATGCATCTCAGCAAGAGATGAGGGTATAAAATCATTCGCTTTTCCTAGTGAGCTTATACAATCTTCTATAAAACATTGATTGAAGCTGAAAACGGAGGAAAAAAAAGAAACTATATCTTAAAGTACTCTTATATTAAGTATGAGTTAAATACTAGTATCTGAACAGGTAACCAGGAAAAATCCTGAAGAATGACTCAAACAGTAAAATTAAGAGTAAAACTATCATTTCATTATTAAATTTGACATGGAAGGACAAGACATAACTTCAAAGTGATTATTTTATTATCCTTTTTTCCCTCATTATTTTGTCTTCCTATCTGACCCCTCTTTTATATTCTAACATATCTAATTAAGAATGCAGATTGATTTTGAGAGGAAACATTCTGTCACTCTCTTAGCTTTAGAAGCCTGGGCTTACCAACTGACCTCCATCATCTTCCACTGGCTTTGGGTCTACATCATCTTAGGGTAGATTTACAAATTTTGACTTTATGACAATGCAAAAACAATATGCATTTAGTAAAAACTATATTTAAAGTTTGATATTTTCCTAGGCTATTAATATGCAGTACAATGTTTTTTCCAGATGTTGGGCAGAGGAGGCAAATAAAAATGCTCAGTGAGCCACACAATCACGAGAGTAAACAATCAATACTCTATAGTGGATTGGAGATATTAAATACTGCCATGCACCCCTACATGTGTGTTGAGAAAATTGTTTTTACAAATGAAGCATAATGATGAACTGAAAGTTTTAAATATATAATATATATAAAAATACATGTATACATTCCCACATAACATTAAACCCTGCTTGGCAAAGTTTTAGTCAAAATATGCATTTAAATTTAAGAATGATGCTTTTCTAAAAATTTTTCAAATTCCAATGTCCCAATTGTACATTAATACAAGTATAATGGTATGTTACCTTGATAAGTATGTTATATAACTATAAATAATCTTATTTTTTTATAAAGAGAGAGAGAGAGAGAGAGAGAGAGAGAGAGAGAGAGAATTTTAATATTTATTTTTTAGTTTTCGGTGGACACAACATCTTTGTTTGTATGTGGTGCTTAGGATCGAACCCAGGCCGCACGCATGCCAGGTGAGTGCGCCACCACTTGAGCCACATACCCAGCCCCTATAAATAATCTTTTTTAAGGGGTAAAAAAGTTTTCCTATATATACTAATTATATTACTAGTATGTAAGTGACCATTGTTGATTCCTAGAGAGCAAAATAATTGAATAGACTATCAACTATAGTTTATATTGTTACTTCCTTTACATAATAGATAGGACCACTGCTTTGGAAATTGCTATAATAAAATATAAAGAAAAGAGTAGAATATTTCTAATACTTCCATTCATGCATTTCAGAAGAACTTATTTAGTCAAAAAATAAGGAAACAATAAAAATATATTAAAAAATTTTCAGTTGCTTTTATTGATAAATTTTCAAAAATTGTATCAAATATAGATTTTATATAAATAGCTAATACCATAATAAACACATTGTCATCTGGCAGAAATTCAACAAAACATATTTAATAAAATCTGCCATGTATATACTATACAATATAAAAGTTAAAGATCTTCAAGTGTCCCTACAATTAAGAAATATTCATTCTTATGGATTTGAGAAATCAAGTGCCTAAATGGTGGTAATGAAGGAAAAATATTATCTAGAAAAACATTACCAAAGAGCTATGAATAGTGAAAAGAGAGAAAGCACTTTTCCATAGAATAGAGGGACCTGAAGAAGCTATCAAAGAAAATTACACATTAGAAAGACATAGAAAGTGAATGAGGAGAAGTAGAGAGGAAATAATAAGCAACAATTTGAACACACAAATCATATTTGAGCAATACATGTAGTGACCAGTGGTTTTTCTCCAAGCAGTGTTATGATATTGTCAATGTCATTGAATAGTAAACTGTTATTTATGTAGTTTTTAATGCTAATCCTTTCATATTACAAATGCTAAAAAAAAATCTAGGTACAAGATTGTACCAAACACACAATTAACATAATATTCAATGGGAAAAGTTGGATGTATGTCCTCTAATATCTGAAATTAGATATGGGCATCCACTATCATGGCTTTTAATCTAAAATGTACTGCAAGTTTTAGCAAGAGCATTTAAACAAGACAAACGAGTAGAAGACATGCAAATAAGAAGGAAGAATGTCAACTTATTCCAATTTGTATGTGATAAGGTAGTTCATATAAAGAAACACAATGACTTCATCAAAAGACTATTAGAAGACCTGGGGATATAACTCAGTTGGTAGAGTGCTTGCCTTCACATGATCAAGGCCCTGCATTCAATCCCCAGCAGCACTAAATAAATAAATAAATAAATAAAAAGACTATTAGAACTGACAAATAAATTAAGTAATGTTAAAGAATAAAAAATCAACCTGTAAAAATCACTGGCACTTTTATATATCCAAAAAAAATATTTCTCAGAAAGAATTTATAAAAGCAATACCATTCCCAATAGCTACAAAAATTGAACCACTTAGTATAAATTTAAACAGAGTGAGAAATCTCTACAGTAAAAACTAAAAACACTGATCGAACAAATTTAAGATATATAAAAAAGTAGAAATCTCATGCTCATGTATTAGAAGATAATATTGTTAAAATGACCACATTCTGTAAAGCAATTTACAGACTCAATGCAATGCCCATCAAAGTAGCAAGGACATTCTTTATAGAACTACAAAAAAAGAAAGAAAAAGAAAAATATCCTAGCCACTCATGATGGTTCATGACTGTAATCCCAGCTACTTGGAAAAAAGGAGGTAGGAGGTTTGCAAGTTCAAAGCCAACCTGGGCAACTTAGGAGAACTTGTGACAAAATAGAAAATACAAAGATAATAAAAAGATAAAAAGAGCTGGGGATATAGCTCTGTGGTAAAGTGAGCTCAATCACAATACAAAAAAAAGAGGAAAAATAAAAGAAAAAATATTTCAAAGTTCATATGGAAGTACAAAGAACCCCCACAAATGAGCAAAGTAAACTTGAACACAAAAATAAAGCTAAAACATCACAATACCTCTTTTGAAGACACACTGAAGAGCCATAACAACAAAAACAACAAAACATATTGTGCTAGACAAAAAAAAAAAAAAAAAAAAAGCACCAAACAGTTCAATAGAACAGAATGGAGATCCAGGGAATAAATCTACAATTTCATATACAACTGATTCTTGACAAAGACATGGGAGAGAAAGGACAGACTTTAATCAATGTGAGTAAAAAACCTGGATATCCATAGCTATAAGACTGAAACTTGAACCTTGGCGTAACCCTGTACAGCAATCTACTAAAAAGGGATCAGAGACATACATGTAAGGCCTGAAACTGTGAAACTACTGGACAAAAATACAGGGAAACTCCTTCAAAACATTGTTAGGGTCAATGATTTTCTGTGTAGGAGCCTGAAAACACAGTAAACAAAAGTAAACATTGACAAACAAAATTACATTAAATTAAAAAGGTTATAACTAATTAACAAGGGTGTAGAGACCACCTGTTGAATGGGAGAAAATATTTGGGAATATTTGCTATTTATCTGACAAAGATTAATGCCTAGAATATATAAAGAACTCAAAAACAACAAAACACAATTAATCCAATTTAAAAATGGACAAATGATTTCATTAGACCACTTTAGAGTGTGTGTGTATATATATATATATATATATATATTATTCAGCCATAAAGAGAAATTTTGTCATTTGCAGCAATATGAATAGAAATGAAAGTCATTATGTTAAGTGAAATAAGTCAGACATTGAAAGACAAGTACCTCATGTTACCACTCTAAAAAAAAAAAAAAAAAAAAAAAAAGACTTGCATTTGAAATAGTAACTACTAGAGGCTATGAGGAAAAGATTAGATAAAAAGAGGGTGGATTTCATCAGTGCATACCATGTATATAACTTCATCCTTTCAAAGATAATCTCAAATTTAAGTTCCTGCATAAAGCTGCCCTCAATAAAATGAGCTGACCTAGAGTTATTCTTCCCACTAACAGTTGAATATATTTTATACATAGTGGTAGTGTATGTGATATTGCTCTCTAATATTTCCTTTTTGCAAGTCCCCAGCACTATAATCTCTCCCCAGGAAATAACTAGATTCTTTAAAGGCAGACTTTGTTTTTTTTTTTTCTTTGTTCCTCCCAGTGCCTATTATAATGATGAATTACTTTTAACTGTGCTAACATAAACACTCTTGAAGTTAATTAAATCAGCTTCTCTTCCCAGTAATCCTCAAATCATTGAGGACACCCATGGGGACATCTGTAGAAATGTCATTTTGGAGGCTTCCAGCAGCCATGTTTCTGCAATGGTAGAAGACCCAAGCTGGGTTAATCAAATTCCTTCTGAGAATATGAAATTAGGACATCAATGGATTCTACATTGGTCAGAGCAGATTTTTTAAAACATTATTATTGTTATTATTCCTAAACTTTTATATATATATATATATATATATATACACACACACACACACACACACACACACACACCCGATTCATGTCTCATTAGTAGCATATATATAAGATATGTTTATCTCATTAGCAGTAATTCAGAAAGAAAATTTTTAAAAATAATATCTTTAATGAAATTCACCTCATTGATAATATTCAGGTAAAAACTCATATTAAAAATTTACATGTATCTTACATGTATTGGAATAATATTTTTTATAGCAGCAATAACTGTTTATATCTAAATATTGTACTTGGGAACTAAAATCTTAAAAGACCCTCCTTTTTGGTCCTGATAATGATGGTCTTATAATTTCTTTTCAAACTAAAATATTTTCTTTAGTTGGGAAAAACGTCTCCAAAGCCATTTCTTTAAAGGCATTTATGTTTTTCTAAAAATAATACACAGTTTATGAGCAAGTATAAAAAACATTATTTTTATAGCTTCCTAAAAGTTTATACCCAAGCAAATAAAATATAAGGTGCTATATTGAAGGGGAAAACTAACAAATTTGAATTTTCTGCTCTCAGATTTGATATTAGTGTCTATAATATTAAAGAACATTCACACATACACTTAGAATACAAATCACAGCATATTAATAAAAAGGACTTAGGAAACTTTCTTTTCTATCTATCCAAAACACAAATAAAATTTGACTTCTCTGATAATGTTCCATCTTTTCCTTCCTCCATAATGGTGGTGCATATCAAATACTATGGGAAATTCTTCTCTTTATCCTTTAAAAATCCATCAACTGAAATCAGGGAGGACTTGAAGAGAATCAGACTCTGCCTTCTCTTGAGGGAGGAGAAGTGAAGTAGAGGTCAGGGGATTACTCGTAGCTTTCTTTTTTCATGGGAAAAAGTCTCTTCATACCACTTTTGGGAATATGTAGGAAATGTAAGTTTTTAAAAATGTAAAGGAGCCCCCAAAGCTTATCAGTTCATATTATTGAATATGTGGTTGTAAAAATACCAAGTTTCTACTTTAGTATAGAGGAATTCAATCTAAAAACAATGAAAATCATTTTCTAATAAGAGTTGATTTTTTTGTTTTTTTACAAAGTTCTACAGTGATATTGCCAATTTTTTAATATATATTGGAATTTATACCAAAAAGAAAATGTAATATAGTCATTTAGCTAATAATTCAATTATATTTAATGGTTCAATTATATGAGTCTATTATATTTTTATGCTTATATTCATTTTCTTTCAGGCCACCTAAGCCCAACTTAAACTATCATTATTATTTTGATATTCATCAATATTGGCCATGCATTCCTTGTCTTCTTATTCATATACTGATGGTTCTAGAACTAATGACGGGATATCCCAAAAAACAAATGAATGTTAAAACTTTCATGAGGATGTCACTGGTGATAGACTATACACTTGTGTTTCTATACAAGTTCTCCTCCCCAAAAAAGAGTAGAAATTTTTTATTTACACCAACATTCTCAATCAGTTTTTAATTGTTTTTTATAATAAAAACAAAGGTTTTTATTAAAAGGTTAAAAAGGTTCTTTGGTTCCCATCATAGACAAGAGTCCAAGGACTATTACATTTCAGTCTTGGCCCAATTTCATATACATACTAGATTTCCAGTACACATTTTTAAAATGAAAATCTAAAAAATTAAACGAATATGTTCTGGCCAGTAGTAGATTATTCTTCCAAATTGAACTTCTTCTTTCATTAAAATTGCTCAGTGGGCCCACAGATATTTACTGGATCCATATTTTCAACAGTAAAACTGCATGTGAAGTTGAAAGATAATTTCCCTTCACTTATGATATTTAGTTACATAAGCTATGTTTTCTCTATAAAAACTGTATTTCAGAAACTTGAAAAGTGATATTTCATTTTTGTAATTGTTGTTACAACTAAGTGAAAACATTAATAAACCATCCACTCTTAATTCCTTCATTTGTTCTTATTTACTTGCATTTAGTTGACTAAAAATCTCTAATTTTAAAGGTATATGTCATATCTCTGACTTGTGGGTCATAACTGCAGGAATTGGTCAAATTTGATTTGATATTTTCCATTAGTTCCCAACCACCAATCACCTCTCCCCATGCCAAAGTCCATAAATAACCCCAAACCCTGTCCAAACCAAAGTCCTTCCAATAGTTGCAAAACTGCACAGAGGGCAAAATGTGCCTTGTTCAGTTAACACTGCTATTCATCTTAAGTCAAAATGTCTAGTCAACATAAGGTCTTATGATTATTTTTCATATTATTGAAACAAAAGGAAATAGAAAGAGTATTTGCTATGATGTTTTAATTTAAGGATTAGAGATACTAGCCTGGAGCCCATGTACAAACTTCATAGGAGTCTATGTGACCTATGAAATTGTACAAACAATGTTGCATAGATAGAAGTCCTTTTTTTCTGATTTGAGGGTCCAGTGATCTTCCTAGATTTTAAAACTCTTACCAGATTCTAAAACTCTTATTGGAAAATATTTTGAATGCTTCTAAATGAATATATTCCGATATATTTGAATAATCTGAAAATGCTTAAAATAAAATGCTTTTTATGTAATGGTTGAATATTAAAAAGTTAAGTAAATTATCTGGAAAATTCAAGGCAAAAATATAAAAATCGTTATTCTGCTAATAAAGAACTGGATACATTTACAACTAATATTGTTTCTATAGAGTTTCCTCTTGGTTCAGTTTTACCCTACTAAGACACAACTGTGAGTTTTATTTCCCTTTGAGAAGACTATGGCACCCCAAGTTTTGCATTTTCTCAACTTGCTAAGTTGTTAAAAATATGTCATAACCTATTCTATTTGGATTTTTACCTTTTTTTTCCTGCAAGTTATCACCACCTATTTCCTTACGGTGTAGTTTAAATATTGATAGAATTTGGCTATGGATTAGGTGGAGCACACAAAAACCTATGAAGAATAATATGGCAAACACATGTGTACTACCATGGGCTCTGTCAAATCTTATTATAAAGCAAATACCTGCTACCTCTCCCTAATCTGGTTCCTCACCCCATTTCGTAGCAGTAATCACTGTCCTGAATTTAATGAATATTATGCCTATTCATGCTTTTTATTTTTATTACATACCCATAAATAAAGGCAATTATTTTACACTTTTTAAACTTTATGTAGATGATGTCATACTGTATGTGTGCTTCTTAAGCTTTCCTAAACTAAACGGCTTTTTGCTTTGATATTTATTCTCATTAATATGTAAGGTTTCAATATGTTCATTTTTAATAATACCACAGAATTCCATTGAATGCATCTGCCAGCTGTTGACAACTCAAATAACCCACATTACTTTTTTAATCCAAGTAGAGAGAACATTTCTAATTTTAAAATAACAGGATTATTTACATATATATTTAAGAAAACCCACAAATGTAAAAAGTGTTGTTTACCAAAAAGGAAATAGCTTCTCTGATATACATAATTTTTAAAGGGTATTATATTTATGCCAGTGATCTCTAAATATTGTTGTACATTAAAATTTCCTAAGGTTTTTCTTTTTTAAATCTCAATTCTAGATAGCAGCCCATGAAAATTAAATCAGAATATTGAAAGTAAGAGCCAGGCATTATATATATTATATGTGTGCGTGCGTGCGTGTGTGTGTGTGTGTGTGTATATATATATATATTTTATTCAGAAATTGAAATTAGGGGCACTTGTCCACTGAGCCAAATCCCCAGCCCTATTTGTATTTTGTTTAAAGACAGGGTCTCACTGAGTTGCTTAGTGCCTCATGTTTTCTGAGGTTGACTTTGAACTCAGATCCTCCTGCCTCAGTCTCCTGAGCAACTGGGATTATAGATATGCACCATCATGCCTGACTATATTTTTAAAGCAATCTCTGGTATATGCAAATAACAGTAAATCTGGCAACTACTAAATGATTTTGAATCATTTTTTATTTAAAGTATGATTTATTTTTTATTTAAAGTACCTCCCTTACAATTGCAAGCAGAATGACATAAATCACATCATCTTCCTCTCAAAAGTATACTCTGAGAAACCTTTTTTTTTTTTTCCTTTGGCTCAATTTCTGTATACATTTACTACTAAAGGTCTGTGCACTGCTACCTGAGTAATACACCTAAAATTATTTAATTCATCTGGCTGTGAGTTTAGGTCTCCATTGTTTTAAATATTTCTATATATAAATTGCAGATGTTTGAATGTCACCTCAAAAACTCATGTTGAAATTTAATTGCTACAATCAGACTTGGAAGGTGGGACCTCCAAGAGGAGATTGTCACAAGGACTCAAAACTCATTAATCTCATGAACAGATTAATGCCATCTTCAGGAAGTGGGTTAGTTATATCAGGAGCAGCTTTGCTATAAAATCAAGTGTGTTCTTTTGCAATGTGATGCCATTTCACCACATTATAACATAGAAAGAAGGCCTGTGCCAAATGCTGGCACCATGCTCTTGAACTTGCCAGCCTTCAGAATTGTGATAAATATCTTTTATTCTTCATACATTACCAATTTTTTGGTATTTTATTATGGCAGCAGAAAATGGACTAAAAATGTATGTATATAATAGATATAATAAACATAATTTGCCGCATTATTTATACAATTTCATAAAACATAGAGACCATAAATGTGTGTGTACATATATATGTATGTATGCATGTATACATATATAAATATATACATACACACACACACATATATATGTGTAGGTCAGTTTTACATTTTAAGTTCCTACAGATTTGCAATAGGTCAGTTAATTATCTCTATAATATATAAAAAAACTATTGTATGTGAAAAAACAATCAAGCTTTCTCATAATCACATTCTCTGCATAGTAAAAAAAAAAAAATTTCCTAAATTCTGGTACCAATTCTATAAAGTCATTAAAAAAAAAAAAAAACTCATCTGTTTTATTCTGGACTTAACTATTGTGTCAATCTTATTCATTTTATGTTTTTTTTCTTCAAATAAGTTTTGCTTACCTTATTTTAGATTCTTCTTCTTATTATTTACTTAAATAAAAATATAGCTAAATCAAAAAGCTTAAATTTTCTTTAGATTTAGAAGCAATAGTGGTATTTAATAATATTAAATAATATTTAAATTTTTGACAGAGAATTATCCATATTATGAAGAAATCTTTTTTATTAAACTCAGCTTTAAGAAATTATAACCTATGTAGCTGAAACAAAGAATGAAAAGAATGCACCATCTCTTTCTCTCTCTCTCTCTCTCTCTCTCTCTTTTTTTCCTTGATTTTGCTGATTTCTACTGCCTTTTTCACTTTCTCAGTCTCTTTCTGACTTTCCCCATTACTTCAGTAGGTTAAGTGAACTGGTTAAATTATCCACACTTAATTTAATTTGAAGTGTGGTGGAATGTAGTACATCAGCAGCACAATATGAATTCACCTTGATTCTATCTGAATCCTATTCAAGATAGCTTTTGTTACCATCCAGAAGGAAGATAGTTACAACCAGTTACAGCTACAGTTTGTTTATATAAAGAGCATCTGTGTTCTAGATAAAAGGAGTGAGGAAAAACAAGAGTACAAACTTGCCATGAACTAAAATGTGACCTTCCCCAATTGTTTTCCCATGAGAAAATACACTATGAGGTCATTGTAAAAAGGTAGGCCTAAAAATTTAGTTGAAAAATTAAGTGACTCTAATTTTAATTATACCAACTATATGTTGTCCTATTAAATTCCCCTCAGATGACATTCTGTAGGAAATAGTACTGTTTATGTGATAGAAAATTTCAAAGTGATGAAATGAAAGCAACATGTTGTTTTGTTTTGTCTTGTTTTGTTTTGTTTTGTGGGAGGGTGTGCCTTAAGCCCAGAAAGACCAAAATAACCCACATAGGGTTCTTAAAAGTCATAACTTGTAATTCGCTGCAGTTTATGGTTGAACTACAGTGGAAAATTGCATGTCCTGATATTTCAAGTAGAAGATACTAAGACTATTTTATATTGCTTCCTGTGGAAAGGGTGACCCAGAGGGAAAGAACCCACCCCCTGCATCACAGAAGCATGTATATTCATAGGGTTCTGCTTCAGGGTTGTTTACAGTGTTGGCGGGTACACTTTCTAACCATGGCTGTCACCTAGTGCAATAGTGCAGAGAAATGTGGGATTGACAGTCTTTGTGACATTGGGTATGATCTCTGGATGAAAAACAGAACAGATATTAATTTTTGCCTGCAAAGTGAAAGCAAATGATTGCAATGGAGTTTTAAAATTTTTTAAAAAGGGATTTTTTTCTTCATTTATTACTGAGTTTCTTTTGATATATTGAAGACGAGGTCATTGACGTAAATTTCTGGATTGCTTAAAAACATAACACCATAAAAAAGATGACAACTACAAAAGGAAGAAAAAGTTTCTTCTTAGAGGAGTGTTAGAAAGTCAGTTTGAATATTGCCATTTCAGCTTTCAACTGTTCTGGTGCCAGTTTAACTCACTCTCCTAATAAAGATGAAGACAAAATGTATTATTGTGCTTAAAGCGTCACATAAATGTTTGATGTTTTAGCATCTAATAAATATCTGCATATCACATCAAATTCTAGATTCAATACAGTTAGCTCTGGGCTTGCTTTTGAATCCTTTAATGTTATACAGATTATGTAAATCCTACATAGCCCAGGAAAATGTGGTGAGGAGGTGTGCAAGTGTTTTTCTCATGCGGAATATCATTATCTAAACCCTCAACCAGTTTACAGCTACAGTTTGTTTATATAAAGAGCATCTGTGTTCTAGATAAAAGGAGTGAGGAAAAACAAGAAAAGTGACATAAAATTTGTGCCATATCATTTGAAAAATCAATAGTGCCATTTTAATGTCTTTATCTAACACCACTTATGTTTTCCAGGCTTTATGACAGGTAATGACTTCCAGCTTGAGATATAAATGTTGTGGATATTGTTTAAAATATACAATGGAAATTAGCATGATAGAAAACTAATGGAACTGTCAAATAAAAGTGTACTAAAATTATAGATTTAAATAATAGGACAAGAGAGAGAAAATTAGTCTTATCATTGAAAAGTATAACACAAATATCTAAATACAGAACTTTATCACTCTGAAAGTGTATTTATTTATTTATTTATTTATTACTCTGGATTGAACACAGGGGTGTTTTACCACTGTGTTCCAGCTCCACTTTATTGCTCCACTTCTTTTTTATTTTTTATTTAGAGATGAGGTCTTCCTACATTGAGGAGGAACTCCCTAAGATGTTGAGCCTGGCCTTGAACTTGTGATTCTCTTTCCTCAATCGCCAGAGTCCCTGGTATTATAAGCATGTGCCACCAGACCTAGTTCTCAGACTGAATCTACTTTAACAACACATAAGAAAAATGAGGAAATGAACTCTATATGCAATAAGACTTACTTCAATATTTTTCATATGGTAACATTAGAATATTAATAATTTTGAAGAGAATTGGTAAATATTCAGAAAATTCTACCAAATGAGGTGAAATTCAGATTGAAAAAGCAGAAATATAACTAATAAATAAGGACAATTTATAGAATGACTTGAAAATTCCTCAAGAAACTGCAAAGCACTGAATGGATGTTTTACCAATGCTAGTACTATAAGATAGTTAAATTTAAACCATCTTCCTGTTTTAAAGGTATTAGAATAAAGATAACTAGAGCTTTAAGTAACTTTTTCCAAGGTCACATAGATAAATCGATGGTAAGACAGACATACCTGCTGAGTGACAGACAGGAGAAGCTGTAGTCTCAATTCTCTCACTCAAAATTTGCAGAACTGCCTAAGCTGCTCCAGCATGTAGACTTTTCACTGGTGATACTCCATTCTAATCACAGAATCTCTACACCAGTAACAATACCGGAAGCATCTACCTACATGCATACACTCTGGTTTTTTCCTCACTTTTAAAAATAACACTGATAAGATTATTCACATTTCTGAAAAAAAAGCACTGCAAAAGGAATTGGCCAAGTGTTTTTCATATCTGTTCAAGCAAATTATTAGAGGCTGAAACAAGGAAAGCTAATGCTGGTCAACAACTGAAACTGTCCATATTCTACTCCCTCCCATTACTAAGTGTAGCCCCAAGGAATAGTCTTAAAAATTCTAAAATAAATTAATCGGGAGTCAGTTTCTAAGATATCACTAGCATATTAAACCTTCTTAAAAGATTATGCTTGGCTCATACATTCCTTTAGTGATTCATTCATGTGGAATTTGAGACTACAAATCACATTTGTTACATTTTAGAAAATTCCCTTTGCATGGTTTCAGTTATATCAAAACTAAATAAATCATCTTTAGCCAAAAATACTTTTTAATCTTCAAGTTCCTCTGGGATACTATACATTTCTATTCTTCCCTGAGTTCACTGAATTAAAATTAGTGTACTGTGTTGAATGCACAATATTGTTTAGAATTGTTTAGTATTGATCTTGAAAAAAGTACATTAGCAAAATAAGTGTTTTTAGTAGTTTAACTAATTTACATTTTTTAAAGGCATGTACCTTCTAATCCATCAAAAAACTGAATGTCCATGTAATCAATTCTGCCAAAAAAATGGCATTGTTCCTTTCATAGATTGTGATTTTGCATCACTTACAGATGGTATCATGATAATGAAGCAGTATCTACAAAATGTGAGGCCTAGAAATTTAGAATGTGTTTGTAATTTGTTTGTTTTGTAATAGTCCTTATATTTTGCTGAGAAATGTTGTCATACAGTGTCTTGAGAATTAACAAATAGCTACTTAACTATATCAACTGCATTGAGCAATACATTATTGCCAGATAAGTTTCAAAGAAATCTATAACTGTAACAAATGCTATTTTTTTCCTTTAGTTACTAGTTAACTGGAAAAATTGGCTTATAAAGTTGAACAATATATAGAAGCAAATAGATGATAATGGCAATATTTATGTGTAATCAGAGGCTCTACTTCTTAACAATTTTTACTTATGGAGTACCTTTGGCAGTGTTATGCTGGAGTTAGCCTGTTCCAGTTTGCCAGGGTTGATTGCTAAAGAGTTACAAATTTTGCAGGAGATTGTTAATGTGAAATCAACCACAGTGGGAGTATTTTCACTATGGAAATTGGCAATGGTACAAACCATGCCACCTCCCTGTCCCTTTACTAATGCAATATTGTCATTAAGTAAAAACATGCACAGCAGAGCACTAGGGGTGGGGGGTAAATGATAATAGCTAAGATCCAGCCCTGATTCTTAACATACTTATTTGGAAGTTTTGGATTAGAGAGATAAATAAATCTTAATCACTGAATTTTGACAGATTAGAACTTTCTGCCTTGAAAAATGAACATTCCACTATCAAAATTAAAGTGAGGAAGGAATATTAATTTGGAATGTTTGGTTAAAATATGAATTATTGGCCTAGGAATAAAATTAAGTAGAAGGATCAGGGGAGTTCAATATTGGAATTCAAATCATTCATGATAACATCTTTATTTATGATAATGGTTTGCAAAATCATCTCCAGATTAGAACCAACTAGGGAAAACTCAAAAAAATACTGATATCTGTATCCTACCATGATATAGTGTAGTTTAATTGTTACAGAATGTGGCCTGAGCTTTGGAATATTTAAAAGATCCCCAGGTGATTCTAATGCACAAACTAGTTTGGGAGGTATTTGTATGTGATTCAAATATCCTTCAATCTTTTAATGTAATAATTCCTGAAACAGAGAAAGGGAAACACACACACACACATTCAGTGCCTTGAAAGCCCCTCAAGCTGAGCAAGTTATTTTCCATTACTCAGCGTTGAGAAAGTCGCTTCTGTTTTCTATTGTTTAAGAAGAGTTCAGTAATTTGATTTTGTTTTTTTCCTAGTACCCAATGAAAAAAACTAATTGTTCTTGGAATAAACTAAAATGTGATATCACTGCTTCCACAAACTATCCAACAAAAATAGCCCATGCACATATACTCACATATATGTGTATATATGACTCAGACTTTTGTTTGCAATCATGGTAGAAGTTGTCGCCTAATCACCTCCTAAGTGATAATTTGTAGAAAGAGTACTACCTCCTTAGGCATATGCTCCCCTACTGGGAGAATTCATTAAGATTATACGCTTTCCTTCACATTCCAAAAAGTAAAAAAAGTTGCTTTCTCTCCAGAGTCAAAGGTCCCTCCCTTTCTTGAATGATAGATAAAATTACAGATGTTTCAAGAAAACAGAATGGCTTAGGATCTATTACATAAAATTTGGACTCTGTCATTTTTTCTCCAATTTGTCCTGCCCCATATATTTATGCTACACACCAAACAACAAAATGGAGGGGTGGGGGAGGGAGAGAGAGGAAGAGAGAGGGAGAGAGAGGGAGAGAGAGGAAGAGAAAGGGAGAAAGAGGGAGAAAGACAAATGGAGAGAGAGAATGAGAATAGGAGCACTGGTACAGTAGTGGTATGAGGTCTAGGATTCTGCATTTTTACAAAGTTCCCATGTAAATATGACACTTTATAGTCTACTGGCCCATAAACTTTACTTTGAGTAGCAAGAGAAAAAAAAAAAAAAACCACTTAAAAAAAAAACTCTTTGGATACATTAGATTCACCCTGTTTTCATCTTTATAGGCTCCATAAAAATAAAGTTCTTGGATGCGGAAATAACACATACACATCAGAAAAGACTCTTATCTCCTCCCTACCCCCAAATCCCAATGCTTTCCTCAAAAGTACAATTAGCCCTTATTGGCAAGGGATGCTGTATCAGGCACTGGTGTGAACAAGCCATGAATCTACATATGATTCTGTATCATTTATTAATATGAGTAGTTGTCTAGGGGAAAAAAAGAAACAAAACAATCCATCA
The DNA here is from genome assembly GCF_047511675.1 of Marmota flaviventris. Classification (NCBI taxonomy): domain Eukaryota; kingdom Metazoa; phylum Chordata; class Mammalia; order Rodentia; family Sciuridae; genus Marmota; species Marmota flaviventris. Next base: position 109,148,635 of record NC_092501.1, on the reverse strand, counting down.
GCATTAAAAATTTAAATTTTACTGAAGCTGGAATTAAAGGTTGTCTAATTTACACTATATACACCAAAGTGATCAATGTTATCCTCTCTGCTCAAATATCTCAGATATTTATTTTGTAAATATGGAATCAAAATATTGGAATCTCCTTTCATTATGTGCACACCAGAAAGCAGATTCAAGTGTTTAAGACAGTGAGGACCACTGTATACAATGCAAATCAGCCCATTAAGACAAACGCAGTCACTGTCTTATGAAGCAAAGAGAATGATAAAAAAAGTGCTCCTGCGGCAGCTTCATGGTGTGATCAATGGCATTCACCTTCCTCTCTCAGTGTAACCGGAATGTCTATCAAAACCAGAAAACGGAAGGCTTCAGAAGCATTATGTAGCTAAAAAAGGAGACTATTTTACCCATTAGTAATAAATGTACCTGCTGAGTAGAACACAGCTATACCTGAAAAAGGTTCCACAATTCTCTTTTGCTTGGCTCTGCCTGCTATGAGAGAACCAGTGTGCTAAAGAGCATTTTGTAAAAGCAAAGAGTTTATATAATTGACTTTACTGGAATTAGAAGACAGAGTACAGTGTGCTCAACCTGAAGCAGCCCAAGTCTATGATGAAGGAAAATTGCACAATTTAATAGCCAGATATAGAGACTGTGCAGTAATAGAAGTAATCAAAGACTCGGACATGCTTAAAGGAACAAATTTGTTACTTTTCCGTTTACTCCAGAGAGAGGACTGCAAGTGGACTATTTGCAGAAAAGTGCTTGGCTGCAGCTTCCTAAATTTGGGTAGTACTCTCAGGAAAGGAAGAAGTTAGAAAAGGACAAGTGTAAGTGCCTAATGTTGAAGTGTCTGCTGAAAATATGATTCTGGTGTTCCAAGTTCTAACTTGAATTTGTTTTGAAATAGTCACAAAAATCTTTGTAATACATTGCAATTATTTTTTTTATCATCTTCATCCATAACAAACTTATAATATATAATACATCTTTTCTGCAGAAAGAGAACAACTGAGCCATATGTAGGGGGAAAACATAGAAGCCTTTCTTGAATATCTGGTAGAGAGTGAATTTTTAGGGGTAGCAATTTATACTTCGGTACCATCTTGGGGGAAATGAGACTTGAGTGACTAAAGAGCAAGGAGGAACACTGATTTATACCACAGTATCAACTGAACAACAGCCTGTGAAAATCAAAGGTAATAGGATCATAATCTGGCATGGTCTTAAAAAATGTTCATAATACCAGAAATGAAATGATGAAACACATTTTATAGGGGACCAATGCAGTCTTTAAAAATCCAGAAAATTAAATAAAACTTGTTGTGGTACCAAAAAAAAATGCAGAAGAAATCACTCAACTCTTGTTATAACCTGACTCTAACAGTACTTATAATGAGTCTGACTAGGTAGTTGAGCTTTGGATTACAGCTAAATTGCCAGTTAAACACATATAAAATTAATTTTAATAAAATATAAGTATATGTGACAGCTCAATTAGTATGATTTATATGCCTCAAAATAATTATACTATTAAGGTAGGCAGTATACCATCTAGTTTTATTCACATCAAAAAACTTTTTCATGCTTTGGTGAGTTTGACCAAAGCATTTTAGAAGAAAAAACACTGAACTCAGCCCTTCCACTAACTTTGCTTTGCCTTGGTTTTCTTATTTGTGAAATTATTATTTTAAACTATCATTTATATTTATTTTTTATAAGTAATTCCACATAAACTAAATGTCTGTTTATTTTAATGAAATAGATGCATGTTTTAAGTAAAATTCTTTTTATTGCTCAATATATTAATTGTAAAGTTGAATATCACTTCCTTAAACTAAAAGTATTTGAATCTTATATAATGTCATTAAGATTTGGTAGCTAAACAAAAGTTGCCATAAGTCTAACATTGATATTTTTATAAGTCTGTTCTTTAAGAAGGATGAAGTTCACCAAAAGAAATAAAGAATTCTCACAATCAAAAATTTAGAAGCTAGGTCCTGTGGTATTATTTTTTCAAATATTTAGATTCTTTTTTTCTCAGATATGCAACAATATTTCATGACAAGAATTTTAATATATTCTGTAAAACTTTTCTCATTCCTCACTCTCTTTTTACCTTCCTTTCTGCTCCTCTCTGCCCTTTCCCCAGCAATGTGCTGGAAAAAATACAGATATGAGACAAATACAAAAATACAAATATGAGAAATATTTTCTTGTCTTATCTGGTGGTGCACTACTGCTGCTAGTTTAACAAATCCATTTGAGTCTTCATCCCCTTCACATCTGCCACTTCCCCCATCTCACAGAAAGTTCTGCTTTTATTATGAATCCCTTATCTTGGTTCATGGTATCAGCACTCCCTCAACTCAGTAGCAAAGAAAATTCTTTTAAGTTTTCATTCCCTTGTTTTCCAAATACCTGATGGATCTACACACCCTTCTAAAACCTTCTAGAGGTTTCTCCAATTGTGCTCATGCTTTCTATTCCAATGCATGTTGCCTGGCAAGTTCTCATTGACAACAAATCCTTACTTACTATTTCAGACATTATGGAGGGACAGATAACAAAACTAATCAAAGGTGACATTTTACCTGGAAAAAATACCTAATAGAATGGGGAAGTAGATATTCATTTTTTAATAACAGCCATTAGTATTAAATGTCATACTCTAAGGGAGCACCAAAATTTTAATTTCACCAAGGAAATACAGGAAAATACTTCACAAAGGAGGTAATGTGCAAGCTCATTTTTTTCTCTTATTTGTTTACATATATTTTTCTAGGCCCTCATGAAAATGCAATTCAAACAAAATGAGAAGACTGCATTTAACAGTTGAATGAAAATGGTTTATTCTTATCCAAAAGGAAAAAAAAAAAAAAACCCAAAAGTCTGTCTTGACTTCCTTCTTATTCATTATATATATTTTTTTTGCTTTTACTTTTTGCAAAAATCTACCAAAAGTTGATTGTACTTGTTTCTCCAACTTACGTCTTCTGTTCAATGTGTGAACCCTAGTAAGTTTCCATACTCACTTGTCTTCACTGAAAACTATTTTATCTATGTCAACAATAAACTTCTTGTTCAATGGCAGTCAATTCAATTCTAATCACATTTTCTCATCCGCTTCATTCCTCTGAACTCTCTTCACTTTGTATTGCTACTGTACTCTTACTCTTCTGATGTATATATCCAATTGCCTCCTCCACATCTCCTGCTTATATAGCTAATGGATTTCTTAAATTTAACATGTTCCAAAATGGCCTATTACCTTTTGTCCCAAGCATTAACCTGGCCACCTTACATTTTTTCCCATGCCAGGAAAGTCACCACTATCCATTTCAGAAGAGAAAGTTCAAAGCCTTCAGCTCAACCTACTCTTCTTTTGTTTGTCTCTCACATTCCCTCTAGTGTGTGAGCAAATCATTTACCTTAAAAGTCCAATGAGGACTAGCCACATATATCTTGATTAGATATGTGTGTGTGTATGCGTGTGTGTGTGTGTGTGTGTGTATCCAATTGTAACATGAATGATAAAAAATTGTCCTTACTCAGAAACTTCTGCACTTTCACTGTGTATGAGCTTACAATTAGGAATACGCATGGTATCCATTTCTATAAGTATCTCACATTGGTAATGGGTGGAAAAAAGCCGTGAACATTTCCATTTTATGGAGAAAATATCTAAGCATTCTTCTAAGAACCTCTTCAAGAGACTTAAATATCTGAGGTTATAAGCATGTCTACCAAGATTTGGCCATTCTGTTCCCGAGGAAAGAAGAGAAAGGAATGAACTTGGCCAAAATACATGCAAAGTTGTATCATTATGAAAATAATGTCAGTAGAGATTCTTTATAAAATTTGTTTATGTATTTGTACATTTGTACTTTTTGTGTTCATCCAGCCTAAAAAGAATTAGGGTCAATGCCTCCTATTTTCATACTAATGTCTCTCTCATCTCCATGATCCTTGTGATACTGCTTTGTATCAATTTTATTTAAATCCAGTCACAAATTCTTTTCATATTTCTTCCAATCTGTTTATAAAGTAATAATTGATATTAAGTTCCATTATACAGTATGTTTTAATATTTGGTTTGCAAAAAAATATGCTATGAAAAATTACATTATGTCATCATATACCTTCTTATATATTTATAGTATGTAAACAATGATTTTCAGAAGGAATAATTGCAGAAAGGAAGAAAAGAAGGAAAGAAAGAAAGTAAGGAAATAACTGCCAATTTGTAACCAAAGATTTCAAACTGGATTCATTTTTCTCTCCTGTAAGTATCTGTGACTGAGTATATACTGATATTATTCCTTCTATATCACTGAGCACTTTTTTTAATTTTAGGTTTTAAATTATAAAATATTCCTTCAAGACATGGTGCTAGTACAGTGTAAGTATAGAAATTCTTTTATCTCAGGTCACCTCTTATTTGTTCATGAAGCTACACATTACTGCTTTCTGCAGGTGTGTGTCATTCCTTAATGGTTTGCTTCTCTCTCTCTCTCTCTCTCTCTCTCTCTCTCTCTCTCTCTCTCCATCACATCACATCACATCTCTTCCCGTTTTTATTCTTCTGCCCTGGATATTTTATCTGCTGTGTTTACATCCAATAAAGAAAGTTACAGCATTTCACGAACAGGTCTACTTTAACTGTCTTTCAAAGCCAAGGGCAGAGTGGCGACACTGAGAGTTACACTGTCTGTCTGTGTTTCTGGACTTTGGCAGCTTTCTACAGTGGTCTCTAGTGAATTACTGAACCACAGTGCCAGCTCTTTCTCTTCCTCCTGTCTGCTTTTATTGTTGTTGAAGTCATTGCTTGTTTATTTTAGAATAATGTTTCTGTTCATTATAAGGAATTAAGTACTAATCAATACTTCTATATTTATATTATTTCTTTCATAATTAAAAAGAATGACATGACCCTTCCTTGCTGAGTCATTTTAGTGTCATCTGTAGGTATGAATACATACATAGAGAAAAGAAAAATAACAAGAAAATAAAATTCACACAAAAACAATATGACTTAACAGCACACTGTACTCAGAATTATACATTCTTCTGTTGAATTTCAGCATGTATGCATAGGTAATACATGGCTTGCCATATTTATATAGTTCCTACTCTCTCAAATATAGGCACTTTCATAAGACACATTAATGCAATTTCCTAAGTTTATTAGCACAAGTCATTAAAATACTTTGAAATCTAAAGAGTGTTAATATAACTTTGAAAAATGCAATATTCCTGAAGAATATTGGTGACTTACAGGAATCTGGGTCAATTTAATGGTGAAGAAAAGTTCCCTTAAACAGGGCTAGACTCAAAGACATATACAAACACTTCCCAATTCTCTGTTTAGAAATCCTAAAAATGTGAGATGTTATAAATAACTACAGAAAACAAAACAATGTACAAGACATTGTTTAGACACAAGCCTTGAAAACCAAAAAAGACTTTGAAGCTATATAGAAAATTAACACTAAGGACTTTGTAGATACATTACTGAGTTCAAATCCTATCTCTTCTTGCTGAGTGAATCTGGACAAACATTTCATTTCTCTGAGTCTAAACTTTCACAACTTTAAAATGGTGGTATATAACATATGACTTATAACTTATTGGGCAAGATGATTCTTTAAAAAAATGTATGGCGGTAGATAAAACACAATGGGTGGTAAATGGTAAGTACTCAATAAAACACAACCTTTATTAATGTTGCTTAACTATTAATATCTGATACTAAGAAGGTAGTTCTTCTGAGCGCCCTGGGAGAAATGATTCCTTATCTTATAAACCAGAGCCATAGAATCCTTGCCTACAGCTTAAAAAAAAAATTGCTACTTTCACATAAAATCAATCTGTGTTTTCGACTTCATATTTTTAGCCACAGTTTTAAAAGGACTGATCAGTTTGTACATGCTTTTTTCTCAGGGAGGAGGAGGCAGTGAGAAAAGGTGATTGTTAAATCGTTACCTTGACAACAAAGAGAACCAATTGTGAAATAAGCAAAAAGACATTCTTAGCAATTACTCAGCTTCTACAAGTTTAGCTAAAAACAGTCAATTCCATTTAATTGATCTTATAGAACTGCTGTGTTAAAAGAGAGAGAGAGAGAGAGAGAGAGAGAGAGAGAGAGAGAGAGAGAGAGAGAGAGAGAGATTACTGCTGTAGAGATTTACTAAAGGAAAAGGCAAAAGTAAAAGTTGGGTGTAAGTTTAATTCCATATTAATGGATCTCATTTTCATCAGATTGTGGATGAGTAAAGCTTTGATGCAAGTAAAACATCAACATATAATATTTTAACATTTTAATACCTCACATATGTGTTATATTCTATTTGCCACACACTATGTGAAACAGTGTGGAAAACTGAGCTAAGAGACATTAAGTAATGTGAATGAATTTACAGAGCAACAAAGCTACACAGTTAGAATTTGAACCGTAGTAGTCTAATTCCAAAACGCATCCTCATAGGCAACTGACTATTACCAGCATAATATATAAAATAACAGAAGGCAAAATATACTGGGCCAAGATCTAAATTAATTAATGGTTTCTCCAAATTTTATTTCTCCATTTCTCACTCATTTAAAATATAAATGGATATTTTCAGAAAAATAATCTATACAATAAAAATTTTTTATTGGCCCTACTTGAAGTTAGTTAGTATGGACATTGGTGGCTATATCTTACTATTTTTGAACTTTCTATTTTTTGATTGATATAATATTTTTATGAGGTACAATGAGATATTTCAAGTCATATATAGATTGGGTAGTGATCAATTCAGGTTGATTCACATATCTATCACCTTAAACTACTCTCATTGCTTTATACTGAATACATTTGAGTTCCTCTTTTCTACCTATTTTGAGATATATAATGTGGTATTGTCAATTATATAGAGCCAGCTGTTTATAAAACATCAGAACTTTTTTTCCTTCAAACAAATAATACTGTGTTTCCAACTAAACAACCTTTCTTCCTTTTTTCTCTAGTCTCTGGTAATCACTATTCTATTCTCTACTCTGTAAGATAAAAATTTATTCTATTTATGAATGATATCATGCAGTGTTTGTTTTTCTGTTCTTGATTTATTTCATTGAAGATGATGTCTTCCAGATGCATTTCTATTGTCACAAATGCAAGGACTTTATGTTTTTATGGCTGAATAATATTCCATTTTGTATGCAAATACAGAATTAGAGATATCTTTTTGATATCATATTGATTTCATTTTCTTTATGTATACACCCAGTAGTGGCATCTGGATCCTGTGGAAATTCTGTTTTTAGTTTTTGAGGAAACTCAATGCTGTTTTCAGCAATGGCAGTACTAATTTCCATTCTACCAACAGTGTATAAGATCCTGTTTCCCCACATCCTTGCAGCATTTGTTACTTTTTGTCATTTTGATAATAGCCATTCTAATTGGGATGAGCTGATATCTCATTGTGGTTTTGATTTGCATTTCTCTAATGCTAAATGATATGTCTTAATATTAAAAATCATTCCAGATCTCTCATCCTTAAAAATAATATTTTCCAGTTAAAAACCTTCTAAATGAGTTTTATGCTTTAAGCATTCATGCCTGTATTATTTTAGAATCTTCTCAAACTTAAAAAAAACAATAGAGGAGAAGAACAGAGGGCAAAGCATTTATATATTCTATATTTTAAAAGAATTATCCTACATGATGTTAATTCAATAAAGTACTGAAACATTTGCTAAACAATGAAATATCAGTGAATCATTATTTATATTTTATCTTTTATTTCTTATTACATTTATTTTGTTTAAGCACTAGTATGTAATTACAAACTTTCAAGCCTTCATAATATATTATATACATTTCAAATTTTATGTTTGATTTATTTCCAATAAATAGTTGTAGTTTCATGGATAATTTGAGGTATAAAACTGTAGAAATTTATTCAAATTTGCTTTAGAAGTTAGAGATTTTAAGTCTCATAAGATAAAAATACATTTTTTATTACCTCTATGGTGATTTTTAAAAATAATCTTGGTCAAGATTTCTGCAAAACACCAAATCAAGCACATAGCAATTTTTTTAGTAGGCAAAGAAAGTTGAAATATTAGCATTTGCCAGTCTTACTTTTAATGATGTTTCTTATGATCATGAATTATAAATAAATAACAATGAAAGTATATTTAGTCATTGTGGGTGTATATATATATACACATATGTATATATAAATAAATACACATATATATGTATATGTATACATATATTCACACATATTCATACATAATCCATTTGGTAACAGAAGTTAGACTTATCACAATGAATGAAACTAATAGACACTTTCTGAAAATAAACTTGCATATCTCTATTAAAGTTCTACCAATATCTCCTGAATAATGCATTTATTAGGATTCATGTTACAATGCAACTGGTAATTTTCTGCATACAATGTGATAAATGACAAAAGACCAGCCCCTCAAAATCATTCTGTATGTCATTAGCAATTCAATTCATATTCTTACCTACACAAAGTATCTGAAACCACTTAACAGCTTTCTGAAGTGAGCCCTAGCTCAAGTTATTAATGCCATTATTTAAATGCACATCTTGAATTTTCCTTGGAGACTAGTAAAACTTACTTCATAAATCTATAAAGAAAAAAGTGAAATTTGATATTTCTAATATCCACAAAAGTAACATATCCAGCTCTGATTCTTCTATGTATGTGTAGTTCTTAACATGTTTACAAAAATTTGCCATTATCAAACATAGCCATTAACAGATCTCTTAATAAATGGCATAAAAATTCTTAATTCTTTAATATTAACATGCATGTGCCAATTATAAATATTAACTATCCATCAAAACCTTGAAGGATCAAAATAAATTCTCCATTCCTTAGTATTTTTTAACTTTGGTGTTTAAGGAGATTGAATGTGACAACAAATGTTTTCAATATATGACTATAAACTAGGTAAAGATAATCCATGGATATTTTTAATCATAACAACTGAATTTAGTCAGCACACAAGTCTTCAGTACATCCATGATCATTCTGACCTATCCATCTGCATGGGAAACCACAGTGTGAATCTGGAAACACTATGGCACAATGCCTTGTACATAAAACTCTACCTGGTGAATAAAATGGCTCTCATGTCATGAGTTCACACAAATACTATCTGCTTTGAAAGAGTAATTTCAAAAGATAAAGTGAAGAAACCACAATAAAACTGGTAGATTAATTTCTTCCATGTAATGTAATATCATGAAGCCATGTACAACAAACTGAAGTATAATTAATAATACAAGATATTAAAGATACTCTAAATATTTGCTAAGTTGAAATGTTAAAAGTTGTAAGTAGTCAATACTACAAAAATGTCTTTATTATTAATATTGATTAAACAAAAAAATATAAAAATTATAAAATACACCAAAATATAAACATATTACTAATGTTTAATGAGTATGATTGTTATTATAATCATTTGTAATAATTTAAGACATAAAACATAAATCCACCATTTAATATGCATTTACTTCATTTTTATAAAATTAGGTGGTTGCAGTGTAAAAGTAAATGGAGTTGATATGGCATGGTTTATGTCCTTATGTATTTTTGAATTATTATAGGCTTCGTAGATGGAGACACCACAATTTGCTTTCTTTTTAATCCATATTAAAATTCCATATTTCTTATATTTTGGAGCCTAAAGTTTCTGTCCTTGGTGCTAATCAGTTCTGAGCAGAAAAATATCACCAGGAGTCTCCTTGAATGAGTTTCAATGTCAACCCAAAGAAAAAAATTGGGACTGTGTCTACATGCACATTTTTTTCCTGAGTTAATGTCATCTTAGGACACTATGTGACAACCAACAGCGAAAAATATAACCAATCAAATTAAATGACTTGTGAAGACTTCCAAAGTGGTGGAAGTGATGAGTGCTACTAAATTTCAAAGGAAAAGAAATCACTGAATATAACATGATGCTTTTTCCACTATATAAGTACTATATGCTTACAGAACAGAGAAAGGCATTTGTTGTTGGTTGTAGAGACTATCTAGATACAAGATTAGCAAATATCTGCCAGTTTTGCTAAAAGAGACCATATGTACAGAGCACACTTGCTGGCACATGGTAGATGCACAAAATATGATAATTACCTTCTTACACCCCTGCTGTCGCTGTGATTTGAAAATAGCTTTGCAGAAAATACATTTCCTTATAAGGGTTTTAATCATGATATTTTACTACATACTATTTAATTCATAAACAACAACTTAAAACTTCAATATTCTCATATGTAAAGTGACATATTCTCATATGTAAGGATGTATCCATTCTGAGAGCAACCATTTGGAACTAGTACTATTTTTTGCACCTTTCAAATTTTTCATGCATGAATATATTCCTTTTCTTAGTTGTCTTCTCCCCTTCTCATTTTTACTGTATTTTCTTATCTTTGTTATCCTGTATCTACACAAAGTTGATGAAAGAGAATGTAATAAATACATATTTGTTCTCAGCTTTAAATTTAGTAATGTGCCCTCAAAATGGCCCTTTAGGAGAGAATAATACTCAGAATATCAAAGAAGTTGTATGGTCTTCTGCCCAGAAAGGGAGACTTAAGTTCTATGTTTTTCTAATGAATTGCAAACATATGTTCAACTTGAGTACTACCACCAAACATCAGCAACCACATGGTCCTTATGTCTTCTATCTCTCTCTCTGAATTCTAGCTCCTGAATTCACCTTTAGGTTTCTTTCCTAACACAGGTCCTGTCTCTTGACTCTTCTCCTGCCCTTTATTTTTTAATGTTGTTGGAGATAACTCTTTTTTCCTTGCATTTTAGGTTTAATATTGTTTCTCTGCCTTTTAGTTTTTCAGCCTCCTTCTTTGCTGAAAACTAGTTTCTCTTTCTTTCTTTAGTCTTCCTATAACTTTTCTAAAGCAAATCCTCTAGAATCTTACCCAACCTCACATGTAAACCCACATATCTTTATACAGCTAAAAAATTGGTTTACTATTCAGCTTTTCCTGATGCATTCTAGTTTTTTAGTTTTTTTCTGTCCATTATTATGTACAAATACAAATATTATCACTTCTTATCTGAAGCCCCTTTCTCCCAAAGGGAGTGTTACACTTTTCAAAAAATCATATAAATATTATATTAGTATTGCAGAAATTATTAAACTGTTTAAAGTGGAGATAGACAAAATATTATTTTTATAAAGAAACTGTTAGTAGAACTATTGTTGTGTGTGAGATATTCACACCTTGCTATCACTGTTGATGATTTGAAAACACAATTAGCTATAACTTTATTAAAATAGATGAGGTTATCTAAAAACATGAATGTTTTAAAAATAATTAAATAAGAGAGATGAGTAAAAATTGTCCATAGTGCAGATGGGTTGTATGTCTGACTTTGTAAATATATTCAATTACATCTCTGTTACAAAATGGATGTAATGTAGAAGTCTGGTATGGCAATCCCTTAAAGTCCACCAAATTGGATGCTTGACTCTTTTCCACCTCCCATAAGAAGACAAATATCTTCTCATAAATGAAAAATATTATTTTATTATCACAAACCAGAAGAGTTTTCAGAAGACTAATTATCAATAATAATATTAAGAAAGAAGGTATAATATTTACTTGATGATTCTGGTGGTACTTTACATCCAACTTGTTATGAAGCAGCTCTTTCAAACATTACTTCTAAGGATCTAAACATCTATAGGTTGTACCAATTTAAATAAGGAGGTGAAATACTATTATGGACGATTCATTTTTGTTAGCTTCTCTAAGGATATTTACTCAATGATATCAATTTTAAAGTAAATAATCCAGTAGTCATTTTACTTAAACAATTTAATAATCTATTTTATTTGCTTTAGTCATTAGCAGGGATATAGAGCAGATATTTTGACACAGGAGAATGGGTAATACAGTCTGTGCATATGTGTGTGCCTGTGTGTGTTAGTGAATAAGCATGGTAGGAATACAAAATTCAGTAGGCAAATTTGGTCAAGAGCATGTATTCTATAGTCAGACACACCTGCAGTCTCTGGGCATCACTAATTTATAAGCTGTTTATTGCTCAGGCAACTTAGTGTCTGAAACTCAGCTTATTCATCTATAAAATTTAATTATAATATTACCAAATTAAGAGAATTACTGTGAGAATTAAATGGAAGCACACACATTCACACACTTAATTACATGTGCTTCCAAAACATAAGTATTATTACTGTGTTGGTTTAAATATGAAATGCAAAAATGTTAAAAGGTAAAGTGTTTAGATTATGGAAGTTGCACCTAATCAGTGATTAATCCATTGATGGATTAACTGGGGGGTAAATGTAGGTTAATAGGGTGTGGCTGGAGGATGTAGTTCACTGAAGTGCTTTGGGGATTTATATTTTGTTCCTGATAAGTGGAGCTACCTAAATTTTATGAGATTTGTGGTGAACTCTGGGAAAGCTATAGCTATCAGAGGATAGCAATCAGACATCTTGAATTCAAATTGTTTTAAACTATTGGCTGCTTGGCATTTGGCCAACTGCTTGGCTTCTCTGAGCCTTTGTTCCCTCATTTGAAAAGCAGTGATAACAATACCTTCCTCTGAAGGTATTGGTAAAGAGTAAAGGAATTAATATGTAAAACACTTAAACTGTCTAGCATGTAATATTTTATGTAAAAATTTAATATTGTCAACATAAATCATATGCAAAATGTACATGAATCATAATTGCACAAGACATATATATGTATACAATTAGCTGAAAGAAAAGTTGAAGTGATAAAAAATCACACTCTATCCATTCTTGTAAATTGCAAATTTTGGCTTGTTTTGCATAAACTCATAATTCTTTCTATGATCACCTTACATAATCATGACACTCTACAAGTGGGTTATTTTGAATAACTATGCATTGTCATTTAAAACATCTTTTTTGTTAATTCCATTTAAAAAGTATAGCACAGTGTTGAATTATTCAAAGTTAATTGTAAATCTAATTACTAATGTTCTGTTTTTGAAAAAGTAATTGACAATCATAATCTACTTCCTCCCACTCAAGCTCCTAAATTAAGCAAAATCCAAGATCGCCACTTCTTTATGAGATTTGAAATATATATAAAGAAAATGTCATTAACAAAGACACTTCAAGAAATATTGAATAAAAATCATAACTCATTGAGAAGAACACACACAAATACACACACAATATTAAAAACAAATTTCTTAACATCCTTAATTAACCAATGTGTTAACCAAAAACTATAAACTCTATGGATTGATACTTTCGCTTGCTTGTTTCTTGGCCACCATGCCATAAACTATTTTCCTCTGCCATACCCTTCCACCACAAAGTTCTGCCTCACCTTGGCTAAAGCAAAGTATTCAGCTAACCATGAATTAAACCCTCTGAAACTAGAAGTTCAAATAAACTTTTCCTCCTCTAAGTTGTTCTCATCAAGTACTTTGGTCACAGCAACAAAATCCTAACTCACATAATTTCCATAATAGATTGAGCCTGAGCCTTCTCCACTAGTTTTGAACTAAACATTATTCTTAGTACTAAACAAAGTCAAATTAAAACTACATCACTGAGATGAACATGTGAATTAAATTTGTGATTTGTTTTCATGTTATTAACAAAATAAATGGTTCTGTGATAACATTTTTTCAAAGAACTCTGGATCTCAGGCTTCCCCTCCCTTGGTGTTCACTAACTCCCAAACACACTGAGCTCCATTGTGTTTCACGCTGGAATTCATGAATATTGCAGAGGTTTTATTATTGGGGAAGATTGAAATAATAAGACTTATGCTAGAAGAAATATTCTTGGTGACTCAAGTTTTAAATATCTTCAGTCTATTTGATAAATAGTTAATTCATCTGAACTTCACAGAAGAGATGCACATTTGTATCTCTGTGTTTGCCTTGAAAGTGGTCCTTATTTCTCTTATTGGAATAAGAGAGCACTGGAGAATTAAACAGATTTTTTTTCTGCCTTATTTGCACTTTTGTGTTAATAGAAACCAACATAGAAATTGTAGATTTGAACATATTATTTGAACGTATTTGTGTTGCTACTTTCACTTAAAGGGACAACTATAGTAGCAAGTCTAGAGAATCAACTTATTACTACCAGACCTTCACCATCACTACTATGTTCCTAATATGTTATCATCAGCTTGGAGGGGACATGAAGGGAATGTGAAAAATGGGAAAATTATCATTCCTGGTATATACTCATGTTCATGTAAACATAGAAAGGCAGAGAAAAACTCACTCTATTTTTAAGAAATTACTTTGTTGTAGAAGTGATGTTGATACCAATTTAATAGGAACTAGCAAAACAAGGTGTGTATTTTACTTGGTGTTCTCTTCACAATATACCTCAAACTGGAAATGGAAGAATAAATTCTAGATATATTTCTGGGCAGGCTTTGACATCATATATATAACAAATAGGTCTTATAATTAAATTACATTTATTTCCTACTTTTCATGCCATATTGATAAACTCTCATAAAGAAAAATAACTAAAAGAGTTATTAATTAGTGCCAGGAAAATTTCATAACCACACAAACAGGTCTGTACAATGTTTCAGAAAGAGCAAGGACTCTGAAGTCACATTTGACTTTGGAATCAAACTCAGCCCCTAGGAATGTCACTTAATTCCTCTGAGATTCTGCTTCCTAAACTTTGGAACAAAGATAATTATGTGAATATCTCATTCACTTGTTATAAAAATCAAATTGAATAAAACACATACTAGTACTAGTGTTTTTTTAAAATGAGGTGAGTGCTATAAATATTTGTTATATATTGAATAAAGGATGTCTAGATATACACAGGTAACCTTTAAAGATCTGCTCTAGTATTAAAAATAAAATGTACTTGCAATTTGGGTTATTTATGTGTTCACAAAATCAATTTTAAACACTGATATCTGTCACTTTTTTATCCCGTTCTGCAAGGAAACGAAATGGAAAGGCAGAAGAAGATAAATTCCAAGGTGTTCAATCTTGACAGTTAAATCGTATTCTTGGAAACTTGAGGCACAGCTTGGGGGAAAGTTTCAAACTATTTTTTGTTTGTTTTTTAAAAAGTAGAATATGATGCCATGGAAACATGTCTAAAGCTGATGTGATAATGCCATCAAGGTTAATTCTCTGCATATTTTTTTTCATGTAATAGTGGCATAAGATTTGTCTGTAAAGGCTTATACATTATTTCTTAATATTTATAATTATTCTTGTGCAATAATAACTACTTTGAGGTTATGAATTATTACATGACAAAACAATATGCTGGAATGTTTAAAATAAATTATTAAATTTCTTCATTCACTATCATATATACTTATCAGCTGCTGAAGTCTGAATTCAGATTTAACAACATTAAATAAGATGAAGTCCCTGTACTCAGGAAATCACTTATTGAGGGAGAAACAGGGAAGGAAACAGAGAAGTTATGCATGTATGTGGATGGAATATATATATGTATATATATATATGAATATGTATACACATAATATGCATATTCATGTGTATGTATATATGAATGCATGGAATATATATCTATAATATGCATATTTACATGTGTGTATGTATGTATGGTATATATATATCTATAATATGTATATTCATGTGTGTATGTATGTATGGAATATATATATATATATATAATGCATATTCATGTGTATGTATGCATGTATGTGTGTGTGTGTGTGTGTGTGTGTGTATATATATATATATATTTCTAGAATACCCTTCCTATACAGGATTATATATAGGATTATATCCTGTATAGGAAGGGTATTGTAGCAACTCAGAAAGAATTATAAGAAACTTATTTTGATTAATAAAAACTGCATTTTCAAACATTTCATTTTTAAAATAACATATTAAAATACATTTTATTATATGCAACATGTGTGATATAAATCAATTCCAGTTTTCAAATAATATCGAAATTTCTCATCTAATGAGTATTATTTAGAGAACTCAAAGAGTTTGAATTCAATTTCTGTACTTATTTGGAATTAGAGACTTGATATATATATGTCCCCATACATTTAATTCTTGTCTACTTTAAATGTATTTAATTTAGGCATAATCACACTGAATGTTCTACTGTAAGTTCCATGGATTATCCAGACAATTTGTGCTAGTCAAGTAAGGTTGTCCCTGGCGATATTTGTGTGGCCAGGCAAAGCCATTAATGTACAACTGGACTTGAAACTGGTAATACAATTTCAAAATGATCTTCAGAGGGCATATATGCCATTAACTTCACTTCATTAAAAAAAAAGTCTATGAAACCATTTATGATGTTCAGACACACAAACATCTTTTCACAAAATGGGTGAATTCAACAATTAATTACACTTAATATATCTTTATTATATTTTTAAAGGATCATTTAGCATATCATTCATTGTATGTTCTTTTTTATACTAATGTATCAAGTTAATACTAAGTGTGCATATTAACACAAAATTTTGACAATTATTCTCTTGTTTTTTTCAGGTACAATGCTGGAGATTTCTTTTTTGTGGATTAAGTTACCTAGTTGTACTTAGGTAAATATAGGCTCTTCATAGTAATGATATAAATATATGACTGATGCCAATTTAAAAACTATAGCATAATAAATACATATATATGTGCAAAATGGAATAGGAAGATTTAGTTATAGCTATTGTTCTTTTCCATTATTTGCCAAATTTACTTTGTCAAATTCCACATCATAAAATGTATAGGAGAGTGTGTACAGATAATAAAATAGTTTGTTTTGCAATTAGTCAAAAATATTCCATTCCTGTGAAAAATGAGCTACTATTTCCAGTTTGGGTCAAAATGGTCTTATTTGATGAATTCTAGGGACATATCTTTTGCCTCTATTAACAACTTTTTTTTTGATGTATAGAAAGCAGATGTATAGTTCAGCTTCATAAGTTAGGACTAAGGATCAATGAAGAAAACTTGACAGGAGCAACTTGTATCTTAGGACCTGGGAACTCCTAGTTAAGAACCAGAAAGTATCCCAATTCAGGGAAGAGCTAGGCAGATAGAAATCTGTGTTGCAGAGAATTCTACCTGAGACTGAATCCTCAAATGGATAACACATGTGGAGTAAGCCATAGCTGATTTCATGATTGAGAACTAATATTTGTTTTTAAACCACTGAGATTTGGGGGTTTATTTATATTGCCACCAAGATGTTGACACCAGGGAACTCCAATACCATTCCTGAGCTAGAAGGAGACAACACTAAGCAATGAAATTCAATCTAACATATCTCCTCATTTGGAGGGAGACAAATTCAGTGAAATGTAAACCAGACCTAGCGATACAGCATTGCTCATGAGGAGAGATGACCCATAGAGATTCAAATGTAATTCCAGGAGGAATGCTGATGCTAACAAACCTGATTTGATAGGCAATTCAAAGTGCATGAATTGATAAAATCATGGTCACAGTCTAGAATCAGATGAATGCTCTAGAAAATCAAATGTAAAAGATATCACAAGCACAAATAAAGCATTACTTTTAAATAGTGATAGATCATAAGGAGAAAATATGAGACTTTTGGAAGTAATTATGTGGCACACATATTAAAACCCAACAGTTCATATGGAAAAACAAATCCTCAACAATAGCCAATAATGGTAAGAGGGTAAAAAAAAAAAGAAAAATATCAGAAAATTTTATAATACAATTAATACGGTATTGGTAGAGAAGCAATTTACATAGTATAATAGTACATATGTATATACATTCATATATATGAGATTATGAATGTATATAGATGTGAGAATTTAATGTATGGCATTGTGATAGTGATAGTTCAATTCCATAAGTAGGATCAATTATTTAATAAAAATTGCTGGCATAAAAAGTGCTGGTGATCCATCTTGAAGAAAATAAAATTGAGCTATTATATTGCATTACATAAAAAATGTTATCTCAGATGGCTTAAGTACTTAAATAAAACAAACCAACCAATAAAAAATGGTTTCATTAATTAGTTCCCTGAGGCAAGTACACCAGAATATATAAAGTATATAAAATGTAAAATATGTAAACTAAATTATGTGTGTGTACACATCCGAATAGTTGCAGTTTGGTTATACCGTAAATTCTTTGTCTATCTATTAAGAGGTAATAAAATTTTAGCTTCTTTTAAAGTTTCAATCTACAGAATCATCATATAGGTAGATATTTTTAAAACTAAATATACATGTTCTTTATTTTTCTTTCTTTACTCTTATGAACTAGCCATAGTATTTCTTCCCTGTTTTGGTGTGATTGACAGAGAATGCTAAATATTACATATCATTGTTTGATTATATTGCAAAACTGTTACCTGTCTATTCTCTTAAATACAGATCTTAAGACTAAGATTTTTATACCTTAATTTTGTTCCAAAATCTTCTAACATATTGTTTATTAATATGTAATTGCATGTTCATTATTATATATCTATCTCCTATGCAGCAATGCCCTGAAAAATTTCCATCATTGCAGTCCATTTTTAGCATAATTTTTTTGATCCCATTGAACACATACATATAAAGAAAATCAGCAAGGAGTCCTCATTAATTGCATACTTATGTTCTTAATAGACTCAAGTATAACTGGCTTCTATTACCAGGACACAGAGCCAGTTTGAACATTTTCAAACTTTATTTTCTCAAAAAGGAGAACTGCTTCAATTGCAAAACTCTCAGTAACTGAATAAGTGTAAGAATCTGGAATCTCATATGGTCCATGGAGAATTCTTAAAGAGATTATGTTGTACAAAATGGATAACTGAGGGTCATCATTAGGAATCCAAACACCTCTCCTCTGCAGAAAGATGTCAATGTCATTAAAGTGTCTGAGTTCTTCAGAGTTTTCACCTGTGTCAAAAGTTCTGAAAGGATTATTGTGAATGCTTTCTCGATACATTGGCTAGGTCCTAGGCACTGGCAAGTTGGGAAGCTTCATTTGGTATTGCTTTCTCTATGCCAGTCTACAACTGTATATCTCTCTTCCTAATTTGTCAACAAACAACTATATAACTAAGGTGTCAGGAATATGGGAGGATCTATTGTGGGTGTAATTCATGTAATTCAGCACAAAATTATTTTATTTTTACATCTATTAAATACATGGCTATGGTTTATGTTTTAGTTTTTGTCTGTTTGTTCAGTACATTCTGATGTTAACCTGGTTTTAGTAGATGATGTAGTAGTTTAGTGGAGTGCCTTGAGGAACAGAGTTGTCAGCTGTATATATAACTTAGTTAACTATTGCCTAATAGATAAACCAAGGCACATGAAATTCAGAAAAAAAAAAATTTCCTGATGCAAAAACCTGCTAGTAAAACAAGAGCAATTGTCTTCCTAGCACCTAATCAAGATTTGTTCTGGTAGGTAAAGTTAAGTCTGAATAAAATTGTTTCTTCAGCCAGAACCTTCCATGACTTTTCTTTGTCCAGTGTGTCTGTCCCTGCTGTAAGCTATCCTGTAGAGAAATGCTGCTTGTCTTAAACTGGGTCTTCAAGTTCTTTTAGATAATTCAGTACTCAGTTGAGAGAAATTAGATATATGTCACTGTGGGGTATTAGTTTTTACAAGTTTCTTCTTAGTTTCTCTCCAACATGTACTTAAACTGAAACTAAACTTCATTACACATGTTTATTTACTGCCTCTTACAAAACACTTACATACTTAGTCTTTTGTTTGATTTTTAAATTAATATATACAAACTTGGCTGGTTCCAGGTATATGGATCACATTTGATTAGTTCACAGTTTGTCTTTTAAGATAGTAGTTACATATTTGGATAATAACACAATAGAATAATTTAATGAGAGCCTCTCTGTTATTGCAAATTTCAGGTGAATTGTTCTGCCTAGAAACAGGTTTTGGCAGAAGAAATGAGGACAGAGGAAGTGTGTGTGTATGCATATGTGTTTTTGCTCAATAAGAGAATATGTACTGAGAACCTACTAAGATCCAATAGAATATAAATATTTCATATTACAGAGTGAGGTTTCTTGTTAATTTCTGACTTCATTACATGGAATGGTGATTAGTAGTAGTAGTCTCCTTCTTAGTTGCTGAATAACCAAAATAAGATAAAGCAAGATACCACAAGGATTCTACTTCCCTCTGGAAGAAATGGCTTTGTTTTGAATTGTTTGCTTAAATACTTAAATATCTGAGGGCTTAACTCATATATACTATCATGTAAATTCAATTCCTTTGATCATATTATCATTTTCTTCAGCTAATTATATCATAAGCTAGTTTCTTGCTTTATATTGCTATTATTTTCTCATGGTAAAAAGCATTTTTTTTCATGGTATTTTTTGGCAATTGTTGTTCACTCACCAATGCCCATTTTCCTCTCCAAAATTCCTATAAATATATGTCTTATTATTGACACCCTCCCATTGTAACTCAGGTTCTGTGGGTTAAGCTGATCCCACATCATGAGAGTGT
Organism: Marmota flaviventris; assembly: GCF_047511675.1. Taxonomy (NCBI): domain Eukaryota; kingdom Metazoa; phylum Chordata; class Mammalia; order Rodentia; family Sciuridae; genus Marmota; species Marmota flaviventris. Next base: position 109,128,114 of record NC_092501.1, on the reverse strand, counting down.
ATACTAGTAGGTCCCATTCCTATTCTATATACTTGTGTCAAAATGATTGAAAGGTGACACTGACCTAACCTGTACTACACATGCCATTCTTCTGGCCACAAAGTTTAGTTCTCAAATGCATATATATGATTTAATTTGGATTAATGAAATAAGACAATAGACTTATGCTAGGGACATCTGAGACAAAACTGCTTTAGAAGAGGTATCCTAGAGAGAAACATTGCAGAAGAGACCCTTCTTTTCTGTCCTCTCTTGTGTTACCATTTTCATGAGATTTAGTATTAGCTTCCTTGACCTGTAGACATGCACATTCATGGTTATACTCCCTATTAGAAAATAGGTCTGCAGGGCTCTCCTTCTATAGTGAGATACATATAAAATTTTCTTCACTCATTAAAGAAAACATTAAAGCTTCCTGAAAATAATTAAATATATCATTGATCATTCTTCCTTTAGCATTAACTAGGTTTTACATATGTTAGATATAATGTTTGCTTAGAAATGAGGTGAATAAAATAATTATGAATTGATGGGTGGGTGTTTTGCAAAGAGTGTTAGAGGAAAACATGATGCTGGTTTAGTAACACTGCAAGCTGTCAAGAAAGATAGATGGCTTTGCTGGTCATGCTATAAATAACCACCAGGTGCCACTCAGAGCTGGTGGAAGCCTCATTCTGCATGACAGTCATTGATCTGCTGTGTGACTAAGATGTAACCTTTTGTGACACCACTTGAGGAGAAAAGGTTATGCTTCACATTTAAGCTTTGAATAATAAGGTCATGATCAAATTAAGTGAATTTCTCCAGCGAATACATGAAATATACACAAATTAATACAACAAATTAGATACATTGTTACAAAGGAAAGGTGAGCATGCTGGAGCTAAAGGTGATGCTGGAACTCAGTCCTTTTGAATGTTTTATTAATGAAGTAAAAATCCTGCCTCATTAAAAGTATCCCAACAATGAGTTCTCACCACTTCTTGGATGACCCTGAATGGCAGTCTAAACTAGAATCCTACAGAATAATATTTAAATAATAGATATGTCTCCTAATTGACAATAGACTTATTAGAGCATAATTGAGAGAAAAGCAAAATATTCAGAGATGAGAATTCTTACAATTACATCTTTTTTGTAGACTTCAAGTAAATCTCATATTTATTATGTAGAGGAAAATTTCAAGTGCATTTTATGTTAGTATGGCAAAAATTTTCCTGTAGGGTTTGTATACTAACTAGCAAGTATTCCTTTGTGACACAAAGAAACAATTGTGTCCAAAACTTAAACCTCCAAAGTCACTGCAGATTGTTTCATGATTCTCACCCTAAGAATCAAATATTCTTTCTATTACAATGACAGTTGTTCTAATGAACTTAAAACATATCTATACATTATATGACATAGTTAAGAAAATGTTTTCATTTTTAAATACATAAAGTTATCCACTTGTGTGTTGTACAACTTTGATGATTTCATTGATTAGCATTAAAAGTAATTTAAAACCTTAAATATGATATGTCAAGAAAAGGCAGTCTACATGACAATAACCAAACTGCAAAAGTGGCTTGAGTTACCAAAGTATTTCCATAAACAAGGAAATGATAATAATATACAATTAACATTGTTTTATCATCAAAACTTTGCACTCATTCATTCAAAAAACATTTGTTAATTTCCTACTCCATACAAGTCATTAATATAGACAGAGTTTGAAAGTTTTATTTGAAATAATATCTCATTGTATCAATGGATTTGATTTTTATATATTCCCACATTCTTCTGTGAATATACCATATGTTCAGTGCTTATGATGCCATCTGCATCATATGCTTAATGATGATTGTGATTTAGCAATGGCAATGATGACCATGATCACTCAGAATAATTGGTTGAATATCATTTTAAGACATATGAGTTAAAATAATTTTATGTTCATTTATCAATGAGGAAAGAAATTGTAATAAATGAAAAGAAATTGAATGTAAATATTATGTCTACAAGAATACACAGATGTAGACATTATTAGAAAATGAATGTAGCTGGTTAAAAAAGAAGGTCATCTAAAGTACGTATCTAGTGAATTTTCTATTTAGAGACTTGTAAGTCTTTAAGATGGTACACCTTGAGAAAATAAAAAGCTATCAGCTTTCAGGGCATACAATTGTATTAACTGATGATAATTGACAACATACTGAGAGATTCTATCACAGCATGAACTACTAGGAATAGACAATACTTAATGGACAAGAAGCCACCAAGCCTGACAAATAATGAAATGCAAATATAATAGAGATAGTTGTTTGCTTTTGTAAGTAAACTGTTAGATGATTGAAATAACTGTCTGGAATGTGACTTGATCTTGAAGGAATATATATATACCCAAAATGCATATCAAAATTACCTAACATGATTTGTGTGTTTGTGCTCATATGCACACAGGTGCATATCCGTTTATGCTTCTACCTACTTTCACTTCCATTTTTTTTTTTACCTCTGCCAACCATTAGAGCAGAAATCAGAAACTCTGTGGTTTGCAGACTTTAAAAGACATGAACATTAAAAATCTTTATAAGTTTTTTTTTTTTTTTAATTTAAAGTATGACCAGAATGTGGTACATTCCACATTCCACAGGAGAACTGACCTGGTTTCATCAAAATATCCATCACATGAAAAAAAATTTTAAATGAGTGAGGCAGAAACATTTATGATAGATCTAAAGAGATTTATAGGTTCAAATGCTATATCTGAATGTTGTTAGAAAACAAAATATAACTGTACAAATACTCTTTTTCAGAAAATTGTGGACATTTGAATGTCCACAAAATTAAGTATGAATTTTATTAAGCATAGTCAATGAATTGCATAGGACAGAAGGGGGAGGGAGAAATGAAAAAAGTCATAAAAATATATTAAAATATATTTTTAATAACAGTTCATTTTAGATGAATATATAAAGTTTTCTTATGCAATTTTCTCTATGCTGAGGGGACTGAAATATTTCCTAATTAAAAGTCAAAACAACATCAAAATGTTCTGGCAAACAATTAAAAATTCATTTTCTTCCTTGTTAAAATTTTGATTTCTAATTCTAGTTTGGGTCCAAAAAACTACATTTTAAAAATACCCCAGGTACTTTACATGCAGGTGCTCAGCAGATGACACTTTGAAAAACACTAAAGAGAGATTATATTTGCTCACTCTGGAATAAATCATCTCAGATAAAATATTAAAAGTTGCTAAGTACTTTCAGCTGTCATTCTATTCAATGGTGTCTCTCAAGGCCAGAAAGTAATTGTCAGGGAGTTAGCCTTCCTAAAGTTGGCATTAGGGTGATTCTGTTCAGCATAGCGATTTGGAAATAGTAGGCAATCAATGAATGCTTGCTTGCTGAAAAAATCACTGGATCCATTGGTGATTGATTAGTCTAAAACCTTCCTTCTTGAAACAGAACATTCAAAAAATGCAACGTTATCTAATGTGACTCTGCCTAGAGAGCACATAGGTGACTCTTGTTCTTATATTGGCTCAGTTTCCACCACCTAATCCCAAAAGGTGTTGTCACACAAGGTTACTAATTGGTTGAATAAATATACATTCTCCATGTCAGTTACTTATTGATACCTCCAGGAGCTACTGCACATGAATTCCTTCATCTAAGTAAGAGCAGAAACTTTGCAGTCAGATTGACTGGGTCAAACATCCTGACTCTGCCACATGCCAAATGTTCTTAGGCAAATTACTCAGCTTCTTTATAATAATAATTATAATTATAATTCAGTTCTTTTATTTCTTTTTTTCCTTCCTTCCTTCTTTTCTTTTTCTTTCTTTCTTTCTTTTTTTTTTTTTTTTTTTTTTTTGGATGGTACTAGGTATTGAACTGAAGCCTCTCAGGCATATTGGGCAACCACCCTGAACTACATCCCCAGCCCAGTTTACTTTTCTATAAAAACAGGGGTAGGTGATATGACTCCAGGGTAGAGGGTTTGCCTATTATGTGTGGGGCCTGAGTTAATTCCACAACACTGAAACACACACACGCACACACAATAATGCAATCAGTTTCAGTTTGCTGAAGTAATTATATGGTTTATATGTTTAAACTGTTTAAGATTATGCCTGACCTAAAGCAAACATGTGTAAAAATTTAACATTTATTGTTGTTCTATATATTCCTTATACCATTAATACTCAAATATCTATTTCCAATACTGTCTGCATTCATGTCCCTTTGATTGGGAAATTGTTAACTTAATTATTCATCTATTCTAAACATTTAAAATATAACTCTTCTTTTACTCAACCTAGGTCAAGTTTTGAAAAACTAAGTATTGTCCAAGTAAACCAAGTGACAATTTCAGTTTACTTTAACCTCTTTTAGCCTTTGTCTACTCTATGTGGGCTATCATCATGGCTTCAAGAGTGTGCACACTAAATTTTTTTCATTTCTACTTCCCCGAATTCCTAGTGCATTTTTTTATACATAAAAATTTTGCTAAAGTCTTATTCTTACATCATTCACATGTTTCTTGTGTGGGTATATTCATATCCTTTCCTCACTGCTGGCACCAAGAAACTGGTAAAGCTTTTACTTCAAGCATGCTGTGTATTTATAACCTCTCTGTGCTGTGAATTTAAAAATATAATTGGTTGAATAAATATGCATTCTCCATGTCAGTTACCTATTGAAAACATCTGTCTTGTGATGGCCTTTACAGGTTTATTCAAGTTATCATGGAAACAACATGAAAGAGTCAGTAATTTCTCAGTGAGTTACAATTACATACTTGTACCAACAATTAACTACTTGTCCCTTACTTAATAGTGAACATGGCCTCATATCACAAGCAATTAAGTTCTTAATAGTGCAATCAGTGGCAAGTCCAATGAAAAAAAAGAAAAAAGAAAGTTTTTAATTTTAAATTGCAAGGCAATGTAGAATATTCTTTAAAGTCTTATATTCATGGCATCATTGGCTCTATTTAGTTGTTTTTTTCTCTAGGTTTCATAATTCATGCATATTATCTTTGATTCTTCTCCATTTGACATACCTGAATACCACAAATTGGCCTTTTGTTTCAATAATTTTATGTTTCCAATAGATTTTTTTATTTCTACATATTTTCAATGAGCATATTAGATCCACATGTAAGTTAGAGTGGCACTCATAAATCATCTCTGATTCATAGGTTATACATTGTTCCAGCTTCTCTCAAGTCCTACTTACTTTGCTTCACTGAATATAATTTCAATTAAATTTCTCATTTACCCAAAAGTCACATAGTCAACATAAACCTGAATTTATGATAAAAAAAATCTTCCATGTCTCCCGTTTTCTTTGTCAAGCTATCATGCCAAGATGAGAGAGGTGTTACAGCTCATGTTTCAAGACTCACATATTAACCATGAAAGATTTAAGATCAAAAGAAGGTAGGAGCAATGTTTGCCACTGCTAATGGTAAGGGGGGGATAATCCAGGTCCTCAACCTTGTAAGCAGATGTTCTGAATATGGTGTCAATTTGCTCCACATAAGGTTACAAGAATTAAGAGTGTACAGAGTGCAGAGAAACTATTATAAGTACTTTAACTGTTTTGGACACTTTTCTTTCTCTGAATTTCACTCTATTACTCTCAGCCCAGTGTCTTTTCCAATTGAAATACACAAAAACAAAGGTGAAAAATTTGCATTGACAGCTAACCTACCCACTTCAACATCCCTGTTGCCTCAGAAGGAATTATAAATGTTTTGAAAATTGTCACCTATTTATAGTATAATAACACCATATATTATTCACAACTACACAAATATTCAAATTTTCATGTAGATCATGCCTGATGTAATCAAAGAGTTACCTCCATATATCAAGTAAGTTTTCTAATCAGGTGACACTGATAACATAAAAAAAGAAATAATAAAATTCAGTGTTAATATCTAATTTCATATAATTCAGGAAAAGATAACAGCTAAAAGAACAAATAAATATGTGTCATCTTGCTTTTTGAAAAGTTAGTTCTTATGGGTAAGCCTCGAGTTTGGCTCTTAAGTTCCTTGGCAAATACAACAAAAGTTGCTTTTCATCAACAGAATCAAAATACAAGACCAGAGCAATTTCTGGATTTAAACATCTAGATGTCATTCCCAAATGTCACATGGCAATAGTTCACTTAAAGGACAACAAACAGAATTAAGTGTTGAAGGAACATTTTACTTTTCATCATTGTTTACTTTTATTTTGATGGATATGTCAGACCCAAATGCCTAAAACCAAATGTGAACAAGAGAAAATAGAAGTATATTGGTTTGGGACTAGAAAGTCTTTATTGTATTTATATTGTGACTTAGTATTACATTTAAAACACTGTTAAAAATTTAAGTTCAAAGACAAATATTTGAGGAAAAAAGAGAAGGCAGTGTTTAAATGATTTATTGTATTTATGCTTTTCTTTATACATCATCATTGAAATATATTTTTGTTCTTTAATTCAAAAAGGTTTTACATGTAAAAATTAATTAATTTCTAAAATATATATTTGAATGTTGAAGAACAGGTACAATATACATAAATTCACTTTTTGTAATGTGTCCAAGACTGCATGATAGAATGTGAGAATTTTTTTTTTCTAATTAACTATCTAGGTAACCTGAATACCTCATGACCTAACTAAAACTTGTGATTTTCAAGATGGTGTCTATCAAGGCAGTACTGATGATTGTACATAAAATCTACAGAATTTTAGGTGACATTGCCCTGGGGGTGGTTGGTAGATCTGAATGGTTAATAATTATTTCCTTTGAAAGTTACTGAGTACAATAGTATCATTGAGAATACTATAGTGACCAATGAAATGTAGTAAATCAACTAAGATCTCCTATTTCTATAAGATTTTGGAGGATTAATAAATTATTAAATATTTGACATAAAATAGAGTAATTATAATAATAATTGTCAGTTTTGATTATAATTTCAATTTTTACTTTTCTCAGGAATTTCTATTATTTCATTGTGTAATGCAACCACAGTATATATATCCAAAGGAAATGAAATCAGTGCATCAAAATGATATCTGCACTCTCATGTTTATTGTAGCATTATTCACAATAACTTAGATAGGTAATCAACCTAAGTGTCCATCCATGGATGGATGGTTAAGAAATGTGCTATACATACATAATAGGACACTATTCAGACAGAGAGAAGAATGAAATCCTGTCATTTGCAGCAAAATAGATGCAACTAGATGAAATTATGTTGAGGCATTTCTTTCTTTCCTTTTTTTTTAAATATACAAGAGAGGGAAAATAAAGTATTTGAAATGTTTTTTTCTGGGTTTTTAAAATTCTTTCCACTTTTTAAAAAATTGTGCATTACTGATGTACATAATAATAGGATTAGTTGTTATATATTCATACATGAACACGAAGTTACAATACTATTCCCCATCACTATCTCCTCCCTCCCTATCCCCTGCCCCTTGTTCATATTCCTCTATTGATCTCCACTTGTTTTTCACCCACACCTTTCTTTTCCTTTTTTCTCTCTAGCTTCCACATATGAAAGAAAATTTACGACCCTTGACCTTCTAAGTTTGGCTTATTTCACTTAACATAATGACCAACCTAGATGCCCCTCAGTAGATGAATGGATTAAAAAATGTGGCACATATACACAATGAAATATTACTCAGCAATAAAAGAGAAAAAAATCATGGCATTTGCAGGTAAATGGATGGCGTTGGAGAAAATAATGCTAAGTGAAGTTAGCCAATCCCAAGAAATCAAATGCTGAATGTTTTCTCTGATATAAGGTGACTGACCCATAATGGAGTAGGGAGCAGGAGCATAGGAGGAATAGATGAACGCTAGATAGGGCACAGGGTTGGGAGAGGAAGGGAGGGTGCAGGGGATTAGCAATGATGGTAGAATGTGATGGACATCATTATCCAAAGTACATGTATGAAGACATGAATTGGTGTGATCATACTTTATATACAAACAGAGATATGAAAAATTGTGCTCTATATGTGTAATGAGAATTGTAATGCATTCCACTGCCATGTATTTAAAAAATAAAATCAATAAAAAAAAAACATAATGGTGTAGCATATAAAACATTTAGCATAGTTCCTGGCTTGTATGAAGCACTCAAACTTTCTGATTACTATCATTTTCATCAGTATTATAAAAAATCTGAAATAACACAATTTTACTCATAAAACTTGATATATTTCATCATCAGTTTTTTCAAAAAGCTAATTCTTATGCAATAGACTACTCCATACTCTTGATATATAGGTTTTCCTAAATATTTCCTATTCTTACTCTATATTTTTGTAATATATAATTCAACCCCTATTAATATTCTAATATTATCATTTCTATTACAAGTAAGGTATACTCTCTATATTAAAAAACAATTACTTGTCTTTATTTTTATATAGCACTTGTTTATTTGTGTTATACTAAAAATAAAAAAAATTTGAAAAGACTCACACCTGAAATACACTAATTCATATTTCTAAGAACTTAATTAGGTTTGGATATATTTCTAACAGCTGAATTAACTGATTAATGGTAAGATTATCGTAGGAAAAGCATCACCAAGAAATTTAATAGAAAACATAAAGACTTCAATAGTCAAACTTGTGAACTCTGCCTAAAACAAAATCACTTTATTTAGAAAAAAAATGAAGCTATATTTTTATGAATATTTCATTTAAAATTAATACTTGTGCAATTTAGTTCTCAAGGTTATTCTCTGGTTCCCTATGAGAAAAATTTATCCTTGTTGATTAGGAAATGTATGAAGATCAATGTTTTACCTACCATTTCTTCATTAGAGATTAAGTAGTCAGACCCTAAAGTATTTCATCATGTTGTGAGTCATCATTAAACATTTTGCTGACTCTCAATGTCAAATATTCTCTTGTGTCATAAATAATTTTATTAAACACCATAATGAAAAAGAACAGAGTTTTCCTACCTATTCATTATGTGCTCTATTATTTCTCAACCATCCCATTTTCTCCCAGCACCTAGAATTGACTTCTCCTTATCCAAATGTTTCTACTGAAACTATAGGTTCATAAACTAAGAAAAAATATCCTCATATTAAAAAGTCAACTTCTCAGTTTTAACAGAAACTATATCAGTAGGTTCTACAAATATATTAAAAAATTAAGATAAATGAGAACACCAGGTAGTATCATTGTAACATGCATCTTGCTAAAGGACTGAAAAATCAAACTGATAAAAAAAAAAAATATCTCCACTAACATTTTCACTTTTGAGGACCTTTTGGGAGGAAGAAGGGATAGTGGGTATTGAAGCCTGGCTCTTACTTTCTTGCTTAGGGCCTTGCTAATTTGTTGAGGCTGGTCTCAAACTTATGATTCTCTTGCTTCAGCCTCCTGAGTCCAGTGGATAGTATTATAGATATGAACCACAGTGTCACCTTGAGCAATTTTTAATAAGGCTTGTGGCATGTTACTGAAATGGCAGTGTTTCACTATCCTGAGGAGGATTAAAAAACTAGAGGCCAAAATTACTTTTTCTGATAGAGTATTTTCAAATAACAGAAAAAAAGTGGATATGTAAGAAAATTCATAAAGAGACACTCATCATGCTTTTCTTGCCTGCAGTTAATATGTGCTAATTTATATGTTATAGGTAAAAACACACAGATTTTTTTTTCAATTTTGCTTATGTCTAGCTTTGATATTCTCTCTGTAGTATCCATTATGGTAGGTGCTAGTCACAAGTGGCTATTAGGCCACTGGAAATGTATGTAATGGCTAAATTAAAAGATTTAAATTTTAAAACTGAAGCAATTAAGTTATAATTTTGTTTAATAGAAACAAACTTTATTTTTATACAACTTAATATCATATTAATTATCATACTGAGTTTGTTATTACTATCATAGTACAAATACACTCTACTTTTAACATGATTGTTAGAAAATTTAAATTAGATATTTGACTCACACAATTCTATGGGAAAAAGCTATTCTGTATATTAAAATACTTATTAAATTTTTTTAACTTTTGAAGAACATGGTCAACTTTTTATAATCAAAACATTTTTTCTTACAAATTTTATTATATTTTTTTCAAGAATTGACAAGTGATTTGTTCTTTTTGTAACAAGTAAAACTGTATAAAATCACATTAAAATTAATCTCCTGAGATGCATGATTTTTATCTGTCAGAACTTTAAAACAATTTCCCCCAATTTTATAAAAAGCACATAAAGAATATGGAATCATATGCTCCTGAAGAATGCTTGGAGAGCTATTGCAGGAGTTATTGGAGAACAAAACTATGTTGATATATTGGAAAAATTCTACCATAAGATGACCTTTTAAGAAATTATTCTTTTCTTCTACAAACTTGTGTATTATCTAAAATTTGGAATTACACTGAATCTTACTGATCTTCAGAAATGTGTTTGTTCTCTAGTGTCACAAAATTTTTAAACAATGGAATAACATATCTGCCCAAAGTTTTCAGGATAAATACCCCGGTATCCCGGACTCCATCAAGAACCATTGAGCTTTTTTTTTTTTTTTTAGTTAAATCATTCTTGGGAAGTAAGAGATTTAAAATAAACATTTCCAGATTGGCCATGAGGCTGTTTGATTTAATAGAGAGTTATTATTTTGGCACTAGAATTTTTATTTTTCTAAACACACAATATGATTCTCTTCTGTGGTAAGTACAAATGACATTATAGAAATATTATACTAAGAAAATATTAGTGTGCTCCAGGCTTGGTGATACATGTCTGTAATCCCAGTGAATCCAGAGGCTGGGACAGGAGGATTGCCAGTTTGAGGTCTGCCTAAGCAACTTAGCAAGGCCCTCAACAACTTAGTGAAACCCTGTCTCAAAAGTAATAATAAAAGGGGCACGGGATATGGCTCAGTGGTAAAGCGCCCCTGGGTTAAATACCAAGTATCAGAAAAAAAAAAAGAAGAAGAGAAAATCTTATTGTGCTGATTTTCCTTTTTTACTGACTGTTTTATTTTTCTTTTATGACATAATGTGAAAGGATATGTTGGTAGTTTTAATAAGGATAATTAGATATAATAATAATTTCTGGGAGAATTTGAACAAATAACTGGATTACTTAAGTTTCATGTCTCAGCTTTACAAAGGGATTAATAGTAATATACTTTTTATTGCAAAATCCAAAAGAGAATAAAGTGAAAGCACTCTGTAAAGTTTCTGATGTGTTCAATGGCTGAGATAAATCTTAATATTTCCAAATTTTTGTCAGTACCACTTTTCTATCCCTACCTCTTTCACTCAGATTGCAAACATTTACTGGCTATTCATTATATAAAGATATCATATAGGCCTTTGTTACATGGAAGGGTATAAGACATCACATTGGCAAAAAGTGTTAAGTCGTAGTCGGGGGAGTATTTCAGTGGCAGAGCGCTTTTCTAGCATGTGCAATGCCCTGAGTTCGATTCCCAACACCACAAAGCAACAACAAACAAACTCACAGAAGAGACAGAGAGGGAGTAAGAAATGTCAAAAGAGAAGTTTAAACTTCTTGAAAGATCCTGACTACAAATCCAAGTTCATTCTTTGTTCCATGACCCTAGCTCACTATTCTACAAATATTCTGACCTCATCTCTGCCCCTAAAACACACACCTTTTTTTTATTGCCTCTCCAAGCTGAGCTATTGAACTCACTGTCTTGTTTTGGCTTTCAGGTCACAGAGAAACATAACCATCTAAGAAAATCTGTGGCTGTTTCCTCTTCCTGAAATGGTCTGTGGACTCACGACCGGACTAGGTCTATTTCAAAGCATTTTTTGATATGTGCATTTATTTATTTCTTCTTACCACCCCAAGGTCATCAGACCATAAATCTTTGCAGCTTTTTCCTTCAAAGAATGAAGTTTCTTCCTCTAGCTCTTGAATTTAGGCTAGTTATTTGAGTGAGGCTAGTTATTTGAGTGAGGTCATCACCACCAAGTCCAGATAAATGCAGCCCTCAGAATAAGCTCAGGTGAGACCAGTAAAGTGTTGCCCAGTCTACCCAGAGAATCATGAAAAAGAATATGGTTATTGTAGCAAAAAGACATTGCATATACCCTCAATAGCCTGAACTTATATGAGCAGAGGCTGTCAACATTAGTTATCCTCCTCTTTGAAGTCAAGAACTATGGCTATCATAATGGGTACTCTACAAATAGAATTGGAAAGCCAAGACTGGATGAAAGAGAAAATTGATAACCCTTGCTTACTGGGACCCAAGGATTGGAAAAGTATGCTTATGTGTAAAAACACTTTGAGTTAAAATTCATTCCTACCGTATCTTCCCCCAAATAGTTTTTAAAAATCAGACCCTTCAATTACTGCTATTTACTGGAGCAAATATGATCCCTCAAAGTTCTCTTCCAGGTTAATCTTCAGAAATCTCATCACTACATAACACACACTCACTCTATATCACATTATGCATAATTTGAAGAAATGTCATGCTTTGAGATTACCTCTCTCGAGCATCCTTCTCACCTTTATTAGTCTATGATACTGCTACTCCACATTTAAGATCTATTTCTATTTTTATCTCCCATGATACACATTTCCCAGAGCAGAAAAGAAATCTGCACTTTCATGTAGTTCTTATACACTTGTAGAGTCAATTTCTTAGCTATGGTCTTACAGTAAGTTTTCAAAACTTCTCACTTTTCTCTTTCTAGATTATGCATTCCCTGAGCGAATCATACTGATAATTTTGCTTCATTGTCTTCTCTAAATTTGGCAAAGAGATATTCATTATAAACCTTTATGGAGTGAACAAATAATGCCTAGAGGTATTTGGTGAAGGAGAGGGATCCAGTCTTTACATCATCTTTGGTGGGGCTGCAAATTTATTATAGGCAGTGTTAAATTATGCCATGAAACAATCCTGAAAGTTTCAATGATTAGCGTTCCAAGGCTGAGGATATACCTCAGTTAGTAGAGTGCTTACCTTGCATGTACAAGGCCCAGGGTTCAATCCCTAGTACCCCCCCCCACACACACACACACAAAATAGCCCTCAATAATCAGACTTCCCTAACTCAAAATTTAAAAAAGCTGGAAATTGTTGCTATTTTTCATTCCTTTCTCCCACCCTGGAAAATGGACATAACAACAGTTTATTTCAAGGCTTCCTACAAATGTAAAAAGCATGTTAGGAATGAGAAAATGCTTGTGGATCATAAGAAAGATCAATTTATAAACATCAGTAATAGAAAACATCAAATTCTCTCAGTCATTGTTCTTTAACTCAGTCAGTTGAGAACTGAGTGGTCTGGAGTCCATTTTGTGGTCACTGATCAGGTTATAGGCCACACTATTCTAATGGACAGAGAACATGTCTGTCTTAAATCCTGATTATAGCATTATGGCGCCACACAATGTGAAAGCTTAATAAATGCTTAATGATGATAAGATACCCTCTATTGCATTTGAAGCTATTTGAATTTGAAATAAAAATGCAAATGAGTTTTAGAGGCTAACGTAAAAAAGTGTTCCACAAAACCATCTTTGCTTTAATAAATAATAGCCAAAAGGAAGAAATACTTTTTCAATATCTTTAAATGTCTATGCCGTGCTTTATAACACTAGATTAAATGCATTGAAAATACTTTGTTGTGTAGGGAACCTGGAAGGTTGTAACAAATGATGGACAAGTTCTCATTCTTAGGCATTGCCTATAGCAAGAGACTTGCATATTTTTATTGTTATGATGGTATTGATTGTTAAGTCAACAGAAAGCTATCACAAGGGATTGCAAATTTCTATACCAATACTCTGTTCTGTAACATTAAAATGTCATTACTGAATCACCAACTTTTTCCCCTGCTGTAATATTATTCTCTGTTGATTGCCTGCCTGAGCTGAAATTTGAAACTGTCACCCTCAGACTTGCAAAAGTGATTCAACTTCACTTATAAGGAAAGTGAAATTAAATATTCATTCAGGGGCTGCATTTCAAGTTCAAACTGTCTGAAGCTCCTTAAGGCAAAATGTATTTAAGTTGAAACACATTTTTTTCTTCATTTTTATGCAGCAAAAATTCAGTATGGGTATCGTGGGTGGACAAATCACAAAATAATAATTTATTTTGAACTTTAAAAGGGGGAGGATTGGGCTTTCCTTCTTTCTGTGACCTCTCTAGTGTTCCAGGCCTATCCCATTTATCTCCTTTGTCAGGAAAACTGTAGGTGTATATATGTGGCTGTTGTTTATTGTTTTCATTTTTTGTGTGCATATGTCATGTTCTAGCATTAATCAAGTTGTAGAGCATCTATGTTTTCAGTGAAAGCATTGTTGTGTCTATGTCTGACACAGAGATGGAGTATTGCCCAGTGAAAACTGTGTAGTCAATGGAGTCAACCTGCCTCTCCCTGGTATCACCTGTGTGTTCTTTCATAAGCTCTTTAACTTCTATTTGTCCATTAGGATCCATTGAATTTTTTGATATCTGTATTTAAAATGGTCCCCCAATACAGTACCCTTTAATTAAATATTGTTCTAAATGAGTGTTACCTGTTATTTGTACCTTGAATAACGATGAAAATTTGCATTTGAAAAAGACCTCATATGTTAGGAACAGAAAGCACATTGGGAGTTGCCAGGGACTAAGGGAGGAAGGAATGAGGAATAACTGCATAATGGATAAGGAATTTTATTTGGGAGTGAGAAATGCTTTGGAATTAGATGGAGGTGGTTGTTGTACACCACTGGTAAGGTACTAAATGCCGCTATGTACTTTAGAATGGTTAAATTTATGTTATGTGAATTTCACATCAATGAAGAAAATATATCATCTAAACCAATATGCAAGTCAGATATAACAGATATTGAATTATTCACGTTAGTTGTACATCAGTAATTACAAAATGGGAAAGTAGGCAAGTGCTTTGAAACACAGATGATATTTATAAACATTTGTAGCCAATTAATTAATTTTTCACAAGCACTGTGACCATGAGTAGTTGGATTATTCTGATGCCTCAGGGACATTCACAATAGTGCCCAAACCAAATAAATTCAGTGTACTACATCATGGCAGCCTAATGAGTTATTATTTTATTCATTCTTATTTTATTCTACCATGCACCATATGGCAAGACTGAGTAACACATATGGTAATATCCAACCCATTTACTAAAATATGTTCATATTTGTAATGAAGAATCTGGAAGCTACTTTATTGTGTGAAACTCTTGGGGAGGTCGTGGAATATAGTTATTACAGAGAGTGAGACAAAGACTTACACTCTCTTCACTGGTTAGTCCTGTAAATTTTGAACCTTCACACATAAAGTGGTGACCATGAGAAAGATGATGTGATTAAATAAGACAATATACTCAACACACTCTGAATTCTATTTGGCACATAGTAAGTACTTACAAATGACCTGTTGAAAGAAATTATTATGCAAAATCAGGTGCAAAGTCGGTTGTGTGTTACACTAAATAATGCTTGATTCTGAAACTGGATTACACAAATACTGTGACTGAAATTTGCCCAAGCTCCCCTGAACTTGAATAAGTTTACACGGGTTTCTTCTGACAATTTTAACATCTAACCTTCCTGTTATTATACCATTTACTATGGAAAATTGAAATGATGAATTATTTCTCTGTCTCTTGGAAATATATGAAAACCTTCTGGTCACCTGTCTTTCTCAAGAATTTGTGAGCAATCTCTTTGAAACGCAAACATTGAAAGAGATGACACCCCTCTTCCCAATCTTACTTAGGTGGCAATTAGAAAACATAGATAATCTCATCAAAGAAAAATCACTTGCAGACTCAGGAATAACTGAAAAACTAAGCAAGCTTGACACACACCATTGATCAGCCTTCCTCCCTCAAAACCCTCTCTAATTTGTTTCCCACTGCCCAAACTTAGGAATTATCTTACCTTTTTTTGACAGTACACTATCTCTATTCTATTTCAATAGTCTTGAATAAATCCATCCTTGCCTATCTAATTTTTTCCAGTGCAATTTTTTTTGGACAATTCACACAGAGTACATTGATATGTTCTTAGAGAGTACATTTTATAGAAGGATTCAAGATTGAAAATCCAATGTAACTGGACATTTAAAACACTTTTTTATGGGGAAAAATGTATATATTATGGAATAGAATCCAACTTTCACAGGTCCTTTTAAGGTAAAAATGAAATTTCAAATGCATTTCCAAATAAAGTGACAAATTTAGAATTTTTGGACTCCTCTGTGATTTTTTTATGTCCATGCTTTTCTTCCTGATCATAATTCAGGAGTGAATTTTGAAAAGTGCTGTCTCAAGGCATCTTTTATGTTTATAACTGGTGGAGCTAGGACTCAATACTTACAGAGCCATGAGTTATGAAGAAATATTATTATTTCTATACATTCATAAAAGCAGTTTTGCTTAAAGGACTTTGTTGAGTGGTAGCATTTTAATGAATATCATTTTAAAAATAATTGAATGACCACCTGAACAGGATTTAATAATTTTTTGCTTTATAAATTTATAAAATCAAGTAACTTTTGAATTATGAATTTTGATTTGAAAAATAAATCTTTTAAACATTCTTATTACACATTCTACTTTCAGAAGAGACTATGTTTGAATTTTTAAGAGGATAAACATTGTCAATACTAGAACTTTTAGATGACTCCTAATTTTTTACTTTTTAATCAAAGTGTTGCTAAAATTTAGTTAGCTGTAAAAATACTAGGTAAAATCTGGAAGCCAAGAATAAGTTGTGGCAATGCTTCCTTTACTCACTGAAGAAAACTACTGTTTCCATAAACATGCAGGATAAATGGTGTCAATGAGGCTTGAAATTGTGATGAGCTTTGAATGTTCCAGTGCTCCTAAGCATTAATATCCCAAAAGATCCTGATATTAAGTCTGTCACATTAAAAATACTGAAGTATTTATGAAGCACCCAATATTCATACACTTAGATATTTTTTGTATAAATATGAACGTGCTTACTTTATTTTGCATTGTTGTCATTGGTTTTCATTTTAGTGTAACATCATCTTTAGCTGAACTCTAAACACCTAGAAACTTGAGTTAGCACTTCCGCTTCTCCATTGATAGGCCTGTATGTTCTTGGCATGTTATTTCACATCCCTGAGTATCAATTGCCTCATTTCTATAATGCAGATGAAAGGATTACACACACCCATCAGTGTTGTGAATATTAGATTGTGAGATAACTAACACAAGGCCTTTACACAGTGCCTGGCTTATAGGTGCTCAATAACCTATGATGATGATGGTGATGATGTTGGAGGTCATATTGATTGATCAGAACAGAATAACTGATAGCTTTTACCTATGCTTAATGACTTTTAAAAAAATCAATCCCATTTTGAAAAGAAATACAGAAAATTAATGAAACAACATTGAAAGATTCTTACTTGTCTAGGTCTTGTCCTAACTGATATTTACTTCTTTAAGCAATATTTATCTCATAATTGTATATTCTTTTCTTAAAGAAGTTCAGGTAGCATTAATAATAGGTAGACCTGGATTCACCCCTGCTTATTTTCTTAGTCAACTTTTAGAGAAACAAAGTAAGCAATTAATTCAACAAAATGTGCACAGGGATACACTAAGAATTATATGAACATAATAAGAATTTATAATAGAAGAGAGTTATTAGTCACTGGTATATTATGGGTAGTGTTAATTAAATATAAGTGATTGCATTTTATAAAATATATGGCTTTTAAACAACTTTATATGAAGTTCCCTGGCTGAGAAATTAGAAGAAACGAAATATTAAATGAGATTCTGATGGTTACAAGGAAGTATTTCAAAGAATGAAAATTAAGATGCTTTTTTTCTCTGTATATCCTTGAGAGAAGCCCCACAATATCCACAGATACTATGTGCACAGCCTAGCTATAACAGTCTATTTCCATCACATTTCAAGTTTTCCTATATTATTTTTTAAAATTTTAATATATTCACACATATATACAATCTTTAGTCTTAGGAAAGCAACAAAAATATTATTTCATATTGAATGTTTTTAATGTGATTGAAAATTTACTGAAATTCAAGCTGTAGAGCTATTAACTGTAAAAAAAAACTAATTCTTTTATATACTATATAAACAGACTGATCTATTTTCTTTTTGCTTATAAAATAATGGATTTTATTCTCTGTGAGAACATTTATATACTGGGAAGAATAAAGCCTCTTTTCTTGCATTCTAAGATTGTTTTCTTCAGTAGCAAAGGAAAACTTTTACAAAATGTCTGCCGTATAATATGTAATCTTCTTTAAAAATAATAATCTATTTTAAAACACATAAAATACAGCCTCATGCGGTATTATGTCTAAGCTATTTTAATGCTTTCCTTTCCATTCAAAACACCTGTCCCTAACTATTGTCACGTTTTACATAATTTCATCTGCTAGCAGTGTTTTTATGCCCTTGTTCTCTACCGAAGACAAAAGAAGACGAAAACTACAGTCCCATCAATCAAAAACAACACAGTCAGCACCAAGTCCAATAATGAAAACCATGATTTCATAAATCATCTTCTATAGGTTGGGGTCATCTTTATAGAAAAAAAAATCTTATCAGGTACAACTGAATATTCTCATGGTCTTTCATTCTTCAGTCTTTAATGAAAACAATAGAATGCCTGTCAGAATACAAATGTGTAACCTTTCTTAAGTTAAAAAAAAAAAAAATCCTAAACTATGCCCTGACTATGCCCTTGAAAAAAGGTGAAGTCAGGATATTTTTCCTTCAAAAGATCCAGTCATGCCTTTCTTTAACTGTTTGGCAATGAGATAACTTTTTTTTTTTCCTTTTATTCTCTTTTCAGATATGTGTGTTTAATTCAATCAAGTGGAGATTAAATTTAAGAACTCAGTTTCAGAAAGCTATTTCCTGGCAGTGACTAGCACTAACTGCAAAAAGAGGTTTGACAGGGCACTTTTGTTTTAGCTGAATCAACAACTCTTGGGCAAATTCTGTTCTGTGACCCCAATCCCCCATCCACATATTAGGAAGTAAAATAAGTATCCTGTAATCACTAGGTGGATTCAGACTGAATGGAGAGTTATCTCTTTAAAAATATGGACTCAATATTTACAAACCTGGTTAAATAGGTCTGGGCAAAATAAGTTTGATTAGGCATACATAGTGCTGTATACTTAATCAAAGCTCCTAAATTGATTTTGCTGAGACATTGCTGCCTGGCATATCCCAAGTCACCAATGTAATCCAATAAAACCTACTCTGTGGACTTGAATTAACCATACATACCGGGGCATTCACCTTGTTCCAAAGACCTAGACTTGGTTTGTATAATATAAAATTCATTTAGCAGTTGGGATTGAGACGTGATGCAGGGACATGTCGTTATATGTAGTCAGAGAATGGCAGTGTGCTCACAGAATAAATCATTTGAGTTTAAAAATTAATGAGTGGGAAGATGGAGTGGATTCAGCAGGAAGAGGCAAAGTGGATTGCTAAGTGGTGGTGGAAGATGCCTTCGGCAACACTTCACATTACTTGCTTTTTTTAATTTTTTTTAAGTTGTATATGGAATTTAGAACTTCAGTGCTAAAGAAGCTTCATTTCCAGGTGTGTTATTGTGGCACACATGACATGAGAGAAACTTTTGGTGCAGCAAAACTCCCATTGTTTTATTTAGTAAGCATTCAGGATGCCTCCATTCAGGAGAGGTTGCTATTTACAAGCATTTCGAATTCTTACCAATTTTCTGCCTGCTACATAATGTAAAAGCAATGAATGGTTACACTGCATTGCTCACACTTTCAACTCTATGTGATTATCTGGTCCACTGGTCTACTGTCGTGTATTTCTGAAATGAATTGAAGATAAACCCATAATAGACCATTTCCTACAGAGACATTTGTCTCAGTTTAAATTCAGGACCCAAATATCTACTTATTTCCATTCTGCTTTATAAGTACGTTTTTTTTCATCATGGTAAAACCCTATTAACTCCCTGATTATACCTGGAATTCTGCACGCTCTGTGAGAGCAGCGCTGATCTCACTAGTGGTCCTTCCTATTCCCACTAAAATAAATAGCATAGTTACTTAATAAAGGACAGAACACTCCAAAGGTAATTGTGAAGAATTTCCCTCAAGATACTGCATCATGTCCAGTTTTATACAAAAGCATATCTACATGTTACAAAGTTTTCATATAAACCTTGCTCTTCTCACACAGATGCAATATATATTTAAAATCTAATTGAAGTTTGAACAAAATTTGTTATTATTCAATTGATTAGAAAAAGTTGTATGTTTAGTAACTATTTTTAATAAATACATATTCTTATTTAAAAATCTTAAAATAATCTGATTTTTAAATAAAAGTTGTAAGAGTGAAAATATGACATAGTTTAGGTAAAAGGTATAATTAAAAATTTAGCATATATTTTGGTAGAACTATCAATTAAAAACAATCAAAACCATACATATTTGGAAATTATACTCATAGGTAGGAAGAATGGGGAGAACTTCATACGTGTAATGATTTATTTCTTTTATAAAAGCTAAGCAACAAGAAGCAAATAAAGTGCTAATATCTGCTAAGTCCAGGTAGACAGTACATAGGTATTTCATTTTTTCACTACACTGAGAGTCTTTTATTTATTTATTTATTTATTTATTTGAGAGAGAGAGAGAGAGAATTTTTAATATTTATTTTTTAGTTTTCGGTAGACACAACATCTTTATTTTATTTGTATGTGGTGCTGAGGATAGAACCCAGCGCCCTGTGTATGCCAGGCAAGTGCACTACCGCTTGAGCCACATCGCCAGCCCCACTGAGAGTCTTTCATTATTAAAAAAGAAAAAATGTAACACATAATTTAACAAACACATAAGTGATTTGTATAACTTTCAGAAAATTACACACCAGGTTAAAAAAAAACTTTCTATATAAATGCAAATTTGTCGCTCATTATCTTTGCTAATTCTTAAATATATTAATAAAAATCTTCTAATGAAATTTACATTTACAAATGATAAGAGTTTCTTTAATAATGTGAAAGTAGGGAACAAAGAATATCTTTCTTTGTGTACATGAATTCACATAAAATAAAACTATAAAGTCTGTCTTACCATTATTAATTTAGCCTTAAATCATTTATATTTTTAAGATGCTGAATCTTTTTTGCATGTTTTCATACAAAAGTGGGCAGCTTTATTGCATTTGTCTTTTCTTTTATACATGCTGGTTTTGCTCTCGTTGAAAATGAAAAAATGGGAAGGGTGACCACCGACAGAAAAGGCCCAGTGGCCCGTGGCGGGACAGAGCTTCCAATCACTCCTGCAAGGTAGGCGGGCCTGCGACCCACCGGCAGAAGAGGAGCAGCCGCCTGCTGAGAGGCTGAGCCGCCCGCTCCCCCTGCGCCGGCATAGTAGAGGGAACTGGGACCAGACACAGAGCAGGCCCAGCGGCCTGCTGAGGGGCAGAGCCGCCCCCCACCCCCCTCGCCTGCCAGGTAGGGAAAGGGTGACCACCAACAGAAAAGGCCCAGTGGCCCCCGGCGGGACAGAGCTTCCAATCACTCCTGCAAGGTAGGCGGGCCTGCGACCCACCGGCAGAAGAGGAGCAGCCGCCTGCTGAGAGGCTGAGCCGCCCGCTCCCCCTGCGCCGGCATAGTAGAGGGAACTGGGACCAAACACAGAGCAGGCCCAGCGGCCTGCTGAGGGGCAGAGCCGCCCCCCACCCCCCTCGCCTGCCAGGTAGGGGAAGGGTGACCACCGACAGAAAAGGCCCAGTGGCCCCCGGCGGGACAGAGCTTCCAATCACTCCTGCAAGGTAGGCGGGCCTGCGACCCACCGGCAGAAGAGGAGCAGCCGCCTGCTGAGAGGCTGAGCCGCCCCCTCCCCCTGCGCCGGCATAGTAGAGGGAACTGGGACCAAACACAGAGCAGGCCCAGCGGCCTGCTGAGGGGCAGAGCCGCCCCCCACCCCCCTCGCCTGCCAGGTAGGGGAAGGGTGACCACCGACAGAAAAGGCCCAGTGGCCCCCGGCGGGACAGAGCTTCCAATCACTCCTGCAAGGTAGGCGGGCCTGCGACCCACCAGCAGAAGAGGAGCAGCCGCCTGCTGAGAGGCTAAGCCGCCCCCTCCCCCTGCGCCGGCATAGTAGAGGGAACTGGGACCAGACACAGTGCAGGCCCAGCGGCCTGCTGAGGGGCAGAGCCGCCCCCCACCCCCCTCGCCTGCCAGGTAGGGGAAGGGTGACCACCGACAGAAAAGGCCCAGTGGCCCCCGGCGGGACAGAGCTTCCAATCACTCCTGCAAGGTAGGCGGGCCTGCGACCCACCGGCAGAAGAGGAGCAGCCGCCTGCTGAGAGGCTGAGCCGCCCGCTCCCCCTGCGCCGGCATAGTAGAGGGAACTGGGACCAAACACAGAGCAGGCCCAGCGGCCTGCTGAGGGGCAGAGCCGCCCCCCACCCCCCTCGCCTGCCAGGTAGGGGAAGGGTGACCACCGACAGAAAAGGCCCAGTGGCCCCCGGCGGGACAGAGCTTCCAATCACTCCTGCAAGGTAGGCGGGCCTGCGACCCACCGGCAGAAGAGGAGCAGTGGCCTGCTGAGAGGCAGAGCCGCCCCCTCCCCCCCGCGCCTGCAAGGTAGTCAGAACTGAGACCACCACCAGAACAGGTCAGACCTGCAACCGAGAGACAGAACAGGCCAAGTGGCCTGAGGAAGGGTAGAGCCCCCCCCCCCCCCACGCCTGCAAAGTAGGCGGACCTGCGACCCACTGGCAGTACAGCCCCAGAGGCCTGCAGAGGGGCAGTGCCGCTGCCTGCGCCTGCAAAGTAGGCAGAACTGCGACCACCGACAGAACAAGCCTAGCGGCCCGCAGAGGGACAGAGCCGCCGCCCGCGCCTGCAAGGTCGGCGGACCTGCTACCGACTGGCAGAGCAGGCCCAGCGGCCTGCCGGCGTGGTAGGCACATTGCCCCAATTGGAGGAGGGGCAGAGCCGCCGCCCGCGCCTGCGAGGGAGACTTTGCAACTATACAAGACCAATATAAATATATAGGGGGAAAATTCAATAGCACAACAGTTTCACCAAGAAGAAAGGAACGCAAACAGTATGAAGAGACAAGGAAAGAAAGGACCACAAGCATTGCAGGTCAACTCAACGTTAGAAGAGGTAATAGCTGCAGCTGATGGAATGTCAGATAAAGAATTCAGGATATACATGCTTCAGATGATCTGGAGTCTCAAGGAAGACATCAGACAGCAAAATCAGACAATGAAAGATCACTTCAACAATGAATTACATAAACAAATCCAAGAAGCAAAAGATCAACTATACAGGGAAATAGAGGTTATAAAAAACAAACAAACAGAAATCCTAGAAATGCAGGAAGCAATAAGCCAACTTAAAAACTCAATTGAGAATACTACCAGCAGAGTAGAACACTTAGAAGACAGAACATCAGACAATGAAGATAAAGTATTTCAACTTGAAAAGAACATAGACAGCTCAGCAAGACTGTTAAGAAACCATGAGCAGAACATCCAAGAAATATGGGATAACATCAAGAGACCAAATTTAAGAGTCATTGGGATACAGGAAGGAACAGAGTTTCAAACCAAAGGAATGAGCAATCTATTCAATGAAATAATTCGAGAAAACTTCCCAGACTTGAAGAATGAGACAGAACCCCAAATCCTAGAAGCCTATAGGACGCCGAATGTGCAAAATCATAAGAGACCCACACCTAGACACATTATAATGAAGATGCCCAACATACAGAATAAGGAGAGAATTTTAAAAGCTACAAGAGAAAGGAAGCAGATCACATTTAGGGGTAAGCCAATCAGGATAACAGCTGATCTTTCAACACAGACTCTGAAAGCTAGAAGATCCTGGAATAACATATTTCAAACACTGAAAGAAAATGGGTTCCAACCAAGAATTGTGTTTCCAGCGAAATTAAGCTTCAGGATGGAAGATGAAATTAAAACCTTCCACGATAAACAAAAGTTAAAAGAATTTGCAGCTAGAAAACCATCTCTTCAAAACATCCTTGGCAAAACATTACAGGAAGAGGAAATGGAAAATAACAATGAAAACCAACAGTGGGAGGTAGGACACTAAAGGGGGGAAAATAATCAAAGTGGAAAACAAACCATGTTTAGTAACATAAATAAACAAATATGGCTGGAAGAACAACCCATATCTCAATAATAACCCTAAATGTTAATGGCTTAAACTCACCAATCAAGAGACACAGGCTAGTAGAATGGATCACAAAACAAGACCCAACAATATGCTGCCTACAGGAGACGCATTTGATAGGAAAAGACATACATAGGCTGAAGGTGAAAGGTTGGGAAAAATCATATCACTCATATGGACTTCGGAAACAAGCAGATGTGTCCATACTCATATCAAATAAAATAGATTTTAAGCCAAAGTTAATCAAAAGGGATAAAGAGGGACACTACATACTGCTCAAGGGAACCATACACCAACAAGACATAACAATCATAAATATATATGCCCCAAACAATGGTGCAGCTATGTTCATCAAACAAACTCTTCTCAAGTTCAAGAGTCTAATAGACCACCATACAATAATCATGGGAGACTTCAACACACCTCTATCACCACTGGACAGATCTTCCAAACAAAAGTTGAATAAGGAAACTATAGAACTCAATAACACAATTAATAACCTAGACTTAATTGACATATATAGAATATACCACCCAACATCAAGCAGTTACACTTTTTTCTCAGCAGCACATGGATCCTTCTCAAAAATAGATCATATATTATGTCACAGGGAAACTCTTAGACAATACAAAGGAGTAGAGATAATACCATGCATCCTATCTGATCATAATGGAATGGAACTGAAAATCAACGATAAAAGAAGGAAGGAAAAAGAATACATCACTTGGAGAATGAACAATAGGTTACTGAATGATCAGTGGGTTATAGAAGACATCAAGGAGGAAATTAAAAAATTCTTAGAGATTAATGAAAACACAGACACAACATATCGGAATCTATGGGACACATTGAAAGCAGTTCTAAGAGGAAAATTCATTGCTTGGAGTTCATTCCTTAAAAAAAGAAAAAACCAACAAATAAATGATCTCATACTTCATCTCAAAATCCTAGAAAAAGAAGAGCAAAACAACAGCAAAAGAAGTAGAAGGCAAGAAATAATTAAAATCAGAGCTGAAATTAATGAAATCGAAACAAAAGAAACAATTGAAAAAATTGACAAAACTAAAAGTTGGTTCTTTGAAAAAATAAACAAAATCGACAGACCCTTAGCCATGCTAGCGAAGAGAAGAAGAGAGAGAACTCAAATCACTAACATACGGGATGAAAGAGGCAATATCACAACAGACACTTCAGAAATACAGAAGATAATCAAAAATTATTTTGAATCCTTATACTCCAATAAATTAGAAGATAGTGAAGGCATAGATAAATTTCTTAAGTCATATGATCTGCCCAGATTGAGTCAGGAGGATATAGACAACCTAAACAGACCAATATCAGTTGAGGAAATAGAAGAAACCATCAAAAGACTACCAACTAAGAAAAGCCCAGGACCGGATGGGTATACAGCAGAGTTTTACAAAACCTTTAAAGAGGAACTAATACCAATACTTTTCAAGCTACTTCGGGAAATAGAAAAAGAGGGAGAACTTCCAAATTCATTCTACGAGGCCAACATCACCCTGATACCTAAACCAGACAAAGACACTTCAAAGAAAGAAAACTACAGACCAATATCTCTAATGAACCTAGATGCAAAAATCCTCAATAAAATTCTGGCCACTCGGATACAAAAACATATCAAAAAAATTGTGCACCATGATCAAGTAGGATTCATCCCTGGGATGCAAGGCTGGTTCAATATATGGAAATCAATAAATGTTATTCACCACATCAATAGACTTAAAAATAAGAACCATATGATCATCTCGATAGATGCGGAAAAAGCATTCGACAAAGTACAGCATCCCTTTATGTTCAAAACTCTAGAAAAACTAGGGATAACAGGAACATACCTCAATATTGTAAAAGCAATCTATGCTAAGCCTCAGGCTAGCATCATACTGAATGGAGAAAAATCGAAGGCATTCCCTCTAAAATCTGGAACAAGACAGGGATGCCCTCTCTCACCACTTCTGTTCAACATAGTTCTCGAAACACTGGCCAGAGCAATTAGACAGACGAAAGAAATTAAAGGTATCAAAATAGGAAAAGAAGAACTTAAATTATCACTATTTGCAGATGACATGATTCTATACCTAGCAGACCCAAAAGGGTCTACAAAGAAACTATTAGAGCTAATAAATGAATTCAGCAAAGTGGCAGGATATAAAATCAACACGCATAAATCAAAGGCATTCCTGTATATCAGCGACAAATCCTCTGAAATAGAAATGAGGACAACCACTCCATTCACAATATCTTCAAAAAAAATAAAATACTTGGGAATCAACCTAACAAAAGAGGTGAAAGACTTATACAATGAAAACTACAGAACCCTAAAGAGAGAAATAGAAGATCTTAGAAGATGGAAAAATATACCCTGTTCATGGATAGGCAGAACTAACATCATCAAAATGGCGATATTACCAAAAGTTCTCTATAGGTTTAATGCAATGCCAATCAAAATCCCAACGGCATTTCTTGTAGAAATAGAGAAAGCAATCATGAAATTCATATGGAAAAATAAAAGACCCAGAATAGCAAAAACAATGCTAAGCAGGAAATGTGAGTCAGGCGGTATAGCGATACCAGACTTCAAACTATATTACAGAGCAATAGTAACAAAAACAGCATGGTACTGGTACCAAAACAGGCGGGTGGACCAATGGTACAGAATAGAGGACACAGAAACCAATCCACAAAACTACAACTATCTTATATTTGATAAAGGGTCTAAAAGCATGCAATGGAGGAAGGATAGCATCTTCAACAAATGGTGCTGGGAAAACTGGAAATCCATATGCAACAAAATGAAACTGAATCCCTTTCTCTCGCCATGCACAAAAGTTAATTCAAAATGGATCAAGGAGCTTGATATCAAATCAGAGACACGCTGTCTGATAGAAGAAAAAGTTGGCTACGATCTACATACTGTGGGGTCGGGCTCCAAATTCCTCAATAGGACACCCATAGCACAAAAGTTAATAACTAGAATCAACAAATGGGACTTACTCAAACTAAAAAGTTTTTTCTCAGCAAAAGATACAATAAGAGAGGTAAATAGAGAGCCTACATCCTGGGAACAAATCTTTACTCCTCACACTTCAGATAGAGCCCTAATATCCAGAGTATACAAAGAACTCAAAAAATTAGACAATAAGAGAACAAACAACCCAATCAACAAATGGGCCAAGGACCTGAACAGACACTTCTCAGAGGAGGACATACAATCAATCAACAAGTACATGGAAAAATGCTCACCATCTCTAGCAGTCAGAGAAATGCAAATCAAAACCACCCTAAGATACCATCTCACTCCAGTTAGATTGGCAGCCATTATGAAGTCAAACAACAACAAGTGCTGGCGAGGATGTGGGGAAAAGGGTACACTTGTACATTGCTGGTGGGACTGCAAATTGGTGCAGCCAATTTGGAAAGCAGTATGGAGATTTCTTGGAAAGCTGGGAATGGAGCCACCATTTGACCCAGCTATTCCCCTTCTCGGTCTATTCCCTAAAGACCTAAAAAGAGCATGCTACAGGGACACTGCTACATCGATGTTCATAGCAGCACAATTCACAATAGCTAGACTGTGGAACCAACCTAGATGCCCTTCAATGGATGAATGGATAAAAAAAAAATGTGGCATTTATACACAATGGAGTATTACTCTGCATTAAAAAATGACAAAATCATAGAATTTACAGGGAAATGGATGGCATTAGAGCAGATTATGCTAAGTGAAGCTAGCCAATCCCTAAAAAACAAATGCCAAATGTCTTCTTTGATATAAGGAGAGTAACTAAGAACAGAGTAGGGTCGAAGAGCATGAGAAGAAGATTAACATTAAACAGGGATGAGAGGTGGGAGGGAAAGGGAGAGAGAAGGGAAAATGCATGGAAACGGAAGGAGACCCTCAGAGTTATACAAAAGTACATACAAGAGGAAGTGAGGGGAAGGGGAAAAATAATACAAGGGGGACAAACGAATGTCAGTAGAGGGGGCAGAGAGAGAAGAGGGGAGGGGAGGGGAGGGGAGGGGTGATAGTAGAGGATAGGAAAGGCAGCAGAATACAATAGACACTAGTATGGCAATATGTAAATCAATGGATGTGTAACTGATGTGATTCTGCAATCTGTATATGGGGTAAAAATGGGAGCTCATAACCCACTTGAATCAAATTGTGAAATATGATATATCAAGAACTATGTAATGTTTTGAACAGCCAACAATAAAAAAAAAAAACAAAAACAAAAAGAAAATGAAAAAAATGTCTTCAGCTTTCTGATCGCCATTTGTAAAACTTCTGTTTTCAAAGAAAATATTGTCTTGTCTCATGTCATTTCCTTATTCCTTATTGTCATGAAAATAATTAAATTATTCAATATACTTTTATTTTCTTAGTAGTACAATTCAGTTAGCTGGGGACATAGTTCAGTGATAGCGCACATGCTTACCATGTGCAAAGGATCTAGGTTCAATTCCTAACACCACATCCATACCACACACAAATACATTAGCTTTATAAATCAGGAACATAACGAAGTATATAATATACAATGGATAGAATTGGCAAACAAACTAAGATAAGATATGTACACAGCAATGTTGTCTTTAATAATCCTAGATGTGCCTATATTTTTGGTGTTTTATCACACACACTAAATACAGAAATGTCAAAATCATATTCTAGACCTTTGATATTTGGGGTCTAATATGTACTAGTTAAGTTTTAAAAATAAATTTTCAATATATGCCATTTTAGATAAGTTGTTCAATAAGGCATGTTTATGAAGGTAGAATGCAAGACATTATAGCATGGTTTATCATTTTTTTATCATATATTCTTTGTAGCTAATTCAGCAGACTGATTAATGGGTCCAATTGCTGGTTAGATAGTATTCAATATCTTGTCTTTAGGCATTTGGTTGCACACCTAACAGTGACAACTTGCTATTCTTTCAAAAGCTATCCATTCTAAATTTGTCTTTGTATAAATCAGTTTACCTATTCAACACAACTTTATTCTTATCATCAAAATCCTAATATCTATCTCTGTAGTTAAGAATCTCTCTTCTGTATTAGATAAAGTTTTAATACATCTATAGTCGCGTCACCTGGTTTTGGATTAAATTAAATGCTATTTGCTTTAACAGCTTCACAAGCAACTATCTACCCATTTGTTTAGCATTCCCCATGACTGTATTCCTGTGATGACGGGGTTATGGTTTAGATAAGAAATGTCTCTCAAAACTCATGTTGAAAGTCTGATCCTTATGTGCAATATGCAAAGGTGGGGCTTTGAAAAGTGATTGGACCATGAGAGCTCTGACCTCTTCAGTGGAATAATTAATTCACTGATGAATTAATAATTTGACAGCATTTATGGGAGATAATGGAAATTTTAGGAGTTGAGCCTAGTTGCAGGAAGTAGGTCTCCATGGGCATGCCTCAGAAAGGTATTTCTTATGCCCAGCCCCAGTCTCAATCACTCTGCTTCCTAGCTGTCATGGACTCAGCAGTTTTCCTCCACCAACCCTTCTGCCATACTGTCCTTCCTCACTCAGGCTCAAAGCAATGGAACCAGTCAATCATGGACTGAACTGCTAAAACCACAGACAAAATAAATCTTTTCTATCCTAAGTTTTTCATGTGAGGAATTTTGTTTACAGCAATGAAAAACTCCCTAACACACATGGCAAGCCTGAATAGCAGCTATAGAGACCTCAGCAGACAGCAGCACTCAACACACATGCCTCTAGCTCTTTAGGGAAAAAAAAATTGAAAAACACTGGCATACAAATATAATACAGAATATAAAAATATATAATTTAATTTTATATTTCTAGCATCCTTTAATATGGAATAGTTTAATTTTCCAACTAAAATTCAAATAATTGCAATTAGGAACAATGTTTTTAAACTTATATTTTGAGTATGACCTCAGAGTACTTTCCATGGCTCAAGGGGCATATGGGCACTTGATATCTAATTGATTTATTAAATCATTGCAGAGCAAGAAATATGATTATTATTATAAAGACACTTTTTCTAAGCATGTCCCTTTATCTACTGAGATCACCAGAACACCACACATCTGAGCTGCCTGTGGGATAAAATATAGCTTTGAGAACCTTTGACAATTATTAGGTTTTGAGCTTTCCAATGAAGCAGTCATTCTAAAACAACTCTGTAATTCAAAAAAAAAAAAAAACTTGCTAAGACAACATCCACTGTGTTCTTCAAAGCCCCTCTTAACAGCTCATATGAAATTCCTCCCAGAATTCAACATTAAAGAAAAATGTGTGTCTCCTAATGAACTGCTGTTTTCCTTTATTAGAAAATGACAGCTAACCAATCCATTCCGTTTCCCTTTTAAACTTGACCTTCAAGAAACACAGAGCCAAGTTTTATGCTCAATTCGAATAGCTAATTGTAAACTTTCCTTATTGTAATGCACACTGCACTTTTAATAAAAAAAAAAAAATTCTTGTATTTCTTCCATTTAATTATATTACAGTTTTTAAAATTTTGTGTTTTAATAAAATTACTTTTAAAGCAGGTATTACCAAAAAGAATGATGCATGAATAAATATTTAAATAAATAAATGAGTATGTGCCACAGTATAGTACTCATTATTCTCAACAAGGTTAATGATATGTTTTATTCAACCCTATTTCCCTATATCGTCAAAGCAAATCACAAAAGGACAATATTGTTAAAACTCTTAAACGTAAAAATTAGAAAAACAATAGTTGATTCTTTGTCCTACTGTAAACCCCCTCTCCCAAATAAAAAACAATTTAAATAATAATATGGAAACATGCCTTTCAAAGTGCATGGGTTAGCAGGAATTTAAAAAGTACAATTTTGGGGATTCAAAAGCTATGTCCATCTAGAGGTGAGCAGTTTCCTCAAGAAGTATAATCACTCAGTGAGGAAACTTCTAAGATTTTGCAGTTTGTATTGGTTTAAAGGAAACATGAATTTGTTTTGAATATGTGTATGTGAGATTTTGTCTTATTATACTCCCTTATCCTGGGACTTTTGCAATGTTGTTGGTGAAAGGGGAAAAGGATAGGCAAAAGGATTCAAAGGAAGTTCAATTAATTTTATAAGGAATTATGTAACTATTATGGCAGAAGAAACCAAAACCCTAACCCATAAATTGAAACCAGTGCAATTTTTAAATTTTTTTAATTGAAACACAGTGGTCCAAAGAAAGTTGCAAGAGAAAACAGGGCACAAGTTCTCTGAAGTAAAACTGCTTTAAATAAAAAGAAATCTAGTCTGGTGACCCAGATATGACATAAAATATTCTCAGGGTTCTTGAAGAAAGACCAATTTCTGGACATAGTTTGTGTTTGAGGTTAGGACCCTCTGTGGACCCTGACAGGGGATAAGTGTACTTTGGAAAGTTGACTGGATGCATAAGCTCTCTCCTCTCAGGGCTTCCTCATTCTATTCTTAAAAAGGGTGGTTATAAAAATGTATTCCACATAAAAAGTCATAAAGATAAAATAATTAGTATAAATTCTTTTTAAAAATATACTAAGACCTATATTAGAGACTGCTTATTATTACAGCCCACCAATACTTTGGGCCATATTTATCAAGGCAGATTCACCTTTAGTTGGATTATATATGTAACCAGTGATTGAAAATGGGGCAAAAGCTTTGGAGTAATCTAACAGACCATCAATAGAAACTGAGAGAGGAGAGCACTTTTTCTAATCTCAGGCTTGCTTCTAATTAGCACCATATCCTAGGGTACACCACTTTCAGCTTCCAAGAGTCTCAATTTCCATATCTGAAAAATAAATGAGTTAGTTCAGAGCATCTGTCAGGTCCTTTTGTTCCTAAGATTTTACATGTAACATACAGTTAGACCTTTGCTAGGCACTGTGGGAGCAACAGATAGATTGCAAACCAATTGCTTTCCCTGGATACGACTAAAGAGTCTTATAATCCACATTCACAGAAAAAAATAACATTCTCAATTATATAAGTTTTGTTAAGATTTTTTTCTATCTTGCACACTAAAGAAGTTTTGGGCCACTGGAAAATATTGGGCAAAGCCATGATGACTAGCTTCACTGACTCTGAACTTTTTATTTGACTGAAGGTTGGCAGCCCTATTAAAACAGAATCTACACTTCCACATTTTACTGACAAGGGATTACACTAAATAAAACTTTTTTGACTGACATGTATTTCTTATTACTCAGATTGTCCTTTGCTGCCACAGCAGCCATCCAAATAGGTTCAGGAGAAAAAAACCAAGGAAGACTTATTCTCTTCTCACTATTTGCAGTGATGAGAGGGAACCATTGCCTCAGTGCCTTCAGTGTGTTTCAAGGATGATTGTGGCTAAAATCCTAATTCTGTCTTGCCTGTACACTATCATTTATTATTAGCATCTTTTTCTCTTCAGTTCTTAAATAGATAAGCACTCTGTAATAAAATGTCATTTTGAATCAATTTGACTTAAATGTTCTTTAATGATTTTTCATACTTCTATATACTTTGAACTTTTTAATTGTCCCAAAATTCCTTAGATCTTCTTCTCCATTAATAGAAGAAAGCAGTTATCTGAACTTGAATTAAATGCCTTTAATTTTTTCCATAATAATGTGTAGAAGATATTGTTGGGTGGGAAATTGCCAGGTATCACCCATTCCTGTAATCTTCTATGGAGGTCTTCTTTTAGGTCCCAAGCCACATGAAAACCTGTGGTGTAAAAATCAGTCTTTCTGGGAACAGATATGCTTATTTTAATGCTTCCTGATTTTAGAATTGATTCATCAGATATGTGATTATTTAGTTGATCTTTTCCCAGAGAAAAAACTTCAAATCCTATGTATCTGCAGAATGAACTCTTAACTCTGGACTCTTTTTACTCTTCAGGCCTAATAAAATCCATAACAAAAGAACTATGAGCCATAAATGGGGTATTTGCTTCACAGTAATTGAACTATGAGGACTTGCACTTAGGTGTCTTATGTCTTAATTCATATCTGTATTAAAAGGGCATGTTTTCGTGACATCAGGAAACCCTTGTCTTCCAGGATAGAGGAGAATGAAATGCTTCCTGATTAATGACAGTATCTAAATACCAGCACAAGCTGGCAAGCTCTTGCAAAGGAGGCGTGTTTGACTGCATTCTGCCCAACACAACAGCTCATTAAGCAATATTTTCCCCATTAATGTTTAGTATTAAACACTGAATGAAAGACTAAATATCATACGGAAAAACAAATTGAAAACAGCACAGTAGGGTTTAGGGTAAGCAGCCAACAACCTCCCCTTCATTTGGAAGACAGCTTGCATACCTATTCCAAAGATTAATGAGCAATCAGTTCTAAATTAAACAAGACCTGCATTTAAATCTTTTCTTCCTCTGTGGAAAGCATGACTATGAGTTGCACTAACTGAGATGAAATACAGTATTAGCCTTTCCATGTGTTGTGTAATGTGGTTAGTAACATGAAAGATAGTTTCTGAAACATTTCCTTCACATTTTTTTATCATTTATTTTCCTGCACAATTTGAAAGGAAATGGGCCATGGTGAGGTCGCCAGTTTCTGCCACATGATGCAGAATCTTGCTCTCTGTCAGTCACTCAAAAAACAGTCACCCCTTTGAAGATGGAATAAGAAAACTGCTTTTATGAACATCACAGATTCTATCATAGGTGGCTAACACAGAATTTCAATTTTATAAAAACTGTCAAAAGAAACTACCTTTCAGTAAAAGAATTGATACTGTTATAATAAGTGAAAATATGGTGAAGCCCGCTACATTGCTGAGACTTCAGGACACTGATAACACCAGTGGTATGTGTTATGATGAGATATATTTTACATACAGATATGCTTGGTTTAACACAACACATGACTGAATGCCCCAAATTCAAAATGGTTCCAAGAGTAATTCACTTGGTTGGTGGGGCTTGCTTTAGAAAAGTAAGAGAAGAGAGAGAGAGAGAGAGAGAGCGAGCACAAATAGAAGTTAAGTGTTCTCACCTTGAAAATGATAATTCTGTGAAGTAATGTACATGTTGATTACCTGTATTTAGTCATCCCACAATGTATACATATTTCAAAGCATCAGGTTTTACATGATAATCACGTAATTTTATGTGTAAATTTTTAAAAAGAAAGAAAATTTGACATAGAAAAAATAACTCATAAAGAAAATGTGTTGTTTTTAATCCTTAATCTGAATCTCTCTCACATTAGAATGTATTTTTCGCACATCATTTTGCCTTTGTGTACACACAGGCACAGCTTTCAGGAATACATTTCATAGTTTTCCTTTCAATTCTGAAAGAATAATTTGATGCTAAACTTTTAAGAATTATTACATAAAGCATGGTTTTTCTATATCTCGGATATACTTTAAAATTTCTTAGAAACTTTAAAAGTAACAATATTGAAAATCCTCCCAAATTTGAATTGAATCACATTATCAAAGTGTACTATCAAGGTGTACATTTTGTAGATACCTCAGATCTTAGAATAATACATGATAAGGAATCTACATAAGAGAAAAAGGCAAAGGTTATAGTCCTGTGGAAAAGGGGAGTCTCATGTATACTTAAGATCCTGGTAAGAGGCTTGATTATGACTTCAAATTAAATATATGCAGCTTTTAATATTGAGAAGATAAATACAAAATTGAGTAAGAAGAACAGTACACCAACTTTTTAGAAACACAGCCAACATGTAACCTATGTATACCTATAGGAATTTGAATAGGCCCCCTAAAATATGTGTTTGTGTCTGAATCCTTGGACTTGTGAATGGGACCTCATTTGGAAAAAAAAAAAAAAAAAAAAAAACTTTTGCAGCTGTAATTAAATAAAGGATGTGGAGATAAGATCGTCACAATTTCTCTAAATGAGATTTAAATCCAAAGACAAGTATCTTTACAAAGGATACACACCAGACACACACACAGAGAAAAGTAGAGGAAGCTACATGCCCAGGGAGGCAGAGATTACAGAGATGCAACCACAAGCCAAGGAACATGTCCTGCCAATCAAAGCTCAGAAAACAAAGACTTGAATCTCTCCTAAATATGATGGAGGAATTTATGTCTCGCGAAAACATTGTTTTCAAAATAGGAGAGAAATATACAAACAAACATATATGTGTGTGTATGTATAAACAAATATACATATATAAATAAATATATAAGCTTATGGAATTTGTTACAATACTAACAAATTCACAGAATATAAAAGCAATATCATTTTTTTCATCTGCCTACTGGTGAACAGCATAATATAACACCACCATAGTTTATTGACTTGAAATTACTATCTTAGAATAGAGCACACTGTGTTTCTCTTACTTGTAGAGTGTTCCTTCAAAATGACCTTAAAGCAAGGCTTGTTTAAGGTAAAGTCACAGCGATTTGTTCAGGGAAGAACCATCAGCATTCTTGAAAGTTCACTCCTTCTCGTTTGCCTTTCCTGCATGATTGCCTCCTGTGAAGTGCCCCATTCACCTCTCTCCTCCTCCATCTTCATTACCATCATTATAACTTACAATTACATAGTACTAACATTCTGCCACCACATTATATTAAAAATACTTATGATCCCTCAGAGAAATCCTGTAAAATAGGCACTACTCTCCTAACCCCTTTACAGATGAAAAACAGGGCTTGAGTTGAATTAAAGAAAGATGACACATGAAAAATAAACTTCCTATTAGAGATATTGTTACAGACAATTAAAATAATACATTTTTTTTCAACAGCACTAGTTTTTCATAGAAGGTAGCCCTTTTGCAAACTAGGTTTCAGATAGGTTGAATATATTTATTAAAAATAATATTATCTACACAGTGGTTCAACAGAAAAAATGCACATACAGACTTTTCCATAAGAGTGGAGGAAAGCAAAGTCAGGAAAAGGCAAAATGTGAGGTGAGAAGAAATTAGATAAGTATGCTTTTTAAAATATTACCATTTACCATCACTACTGAGAAGATGATTGGATCAAATGATAGCACCTGTAAAAACACTCTCAGAGCATGGATTTCTTCGAAGGCACAGAGATTTAAAAAAGAAAATTAAAACTATGTATCATAAAAAATATTATGTTTTTTATAAGCTTAATTTTTTATTTCTATATGACAGCAGAATGCATTATACTTCTTATTATACATATAGAGAACGATTTTTCATATCTCTGGTTATATACAAAATATATTCACACAATTCGTGTCTTCACACCTGTATTTTGGATAATAATGTCCATCACATTTCATGATCATTTCTGACCCCATACCCCCTCCCTTACCTTCCCACCCCTCTGTAGAGTTCATCTATTCCTCCCATGCTTCCCCTCCCTACTCCACTATAAATCAGTCTCCTTATATCAGAGAAAACATTTGACATTTGGTTTTGGGATTGACTAACTTCACTTAGCATTATCTTCTCTAATTCTATCCATTTACCTGCAAATGTCATGATTTTCTTTTCTTTTATTGTTGAGTAATATTCCATTGTGTATATATGCCACATTTTTTAATCCATTCATCTATTGAAGCGCATCTATGTTGGTTTCACAGTTTAGCTACTATGAATTGTGCTGCTATAAACATTGATGTGGCTGTGTCCCTGTAGTATGCTGTTTTTAAGTCCTTTGTATATAGACTGAGGAGAGAAATAGGTAGGTCAAATGGTGGTTCCATTCCCAATTTTCCAAGAAATCTCCATACTGCTTTCCATATTGGCTGCACCAATTTGCAGCCCCACCAGCTATGTATGAATGTTCATTTTTCCCCATATCCTTGCCAACACTTATTGTTGTTTGTCTTCATAATAGCTGCCATTTTGACTGGAGTGAGATGATATCTTAGAGCAGTTTTGATTTTCTAATTGCTAGTGATGATGAACATTTTTTCATATATTTGTTGATTGATTGTATATCATCTTCTGAGAAGTGTTTGTTCAGGTCCTTGGCCCATTTATTGATTGGGTTATTTGTTTTTTTGGTGCTTAGCTTTTTGAGTTCTTTATATACCCTAGAGATTAGTACTTTATCTGATGTGTGAGGGGTAAAGATTTGCTCCCAAGATGTAGGCTCTCTATTCACCTCACAGAAGTTTAATATTTTGAAAGATATTTAAACATAAAATAATGTATATAACAGAACATTTAGAAAGTCTTGAATTGGGTTACACTTATGGTTCAAATTCAGCCTCTACCAATAAGCCTCCATTGATATTCAGATAATCAAGGCCAGCATAGCTCATTTAGAAGTGATGTTAAGTAGTGATTAAAGTTCTTGGTTATTCAGACCTCCAGTGACTGAAGAAAAGAAAATAAATAAGTGGGAACAGGCTTTAATGAGTTCATGTTCTCCTTCACAAAGTCGAGCTTTCAAACTCTTTCATCACTGTTTATAAGAATATTCAGTTTAAAATCAAATAAGTAAAAGTAATTTAAAAAATTTTGAGTTTTTTATATATGTAAAACATTCATAGTTAAAATAATAATAAAAATGGTTTTTAGTTTCAATTGATATGAATTCCATTTGTATCATAAAAATCAGTATTTTTTTTTTCACTAATCTTTCTCTGGTGTCTATCTTTATTCTTCCATGAAAGACTGGTGTTTTATTTTTCCAATAGTGTTTCTTGAGCTTTTCTAGGTAATTCCACAATAAGTCATCAGAACCCTTTCTGTTCAGGAAATTCTAAAAATGTATGCAAAAAATATAAAATGGGTTTATATCAAGTTAATAATCTCCTGCACAGCTAAGGAAACAATTAAGGGAGTAAGAGATAACCTACAGAATGGGAGAGAAAAATTGTCAATTATTCATCTGGCAAAAGATTAATGTCCAGAATATATAAGGGACTGAAAAGACTTTAACAAGAAAAGTAAATAATCTAATAAAAAGGGTCAAATAACAGACACTTTACAATATGAGAAATAAAAATTACCAAAAAAAAAAAAAATGAAAAAAATGGTCATTATCTTTAGCTATTAAGGAAATGCAAATCAAAACTACAAAGATATCATTTCAGCCCAAATAGAATGGCCATTGTAAAATACACACACACACACACACACACACACACACACACACACAATGTAAACAATTAAATGCTTACAAAGATGTAGGGGGGAAAAGCCCTTATACACACTGCTGATGGTATATATCTTAGTACAATGTTACTCTTTTAATATAGAATGTTTCCCGAAGGCTCATCTGTTGGTGGCTTGGTTTCCACATGTAGCAATATTCAAATTGTGCTCTTGAGAAATGACTGAATCATGAGACTCCTGACCTCATTAGTGGAATAATTATTTGATTGCTTTATTGGAAGGTGGTGGAAACTACACAAGACAGGACCTAGCTGGAGAAAGTGGTTTGCTGTTTGTGCACTGGAAGGCTGCACTTTGTGCCTGAATCCTACCTTTGTCTCTGTGCTTTGTAGATGCAATGAGGTAAGAATGATATAAGCATCCCCAAAAGATAACTAATTGTAAGCCCAAGTTTTCTGTGGAAATATTCACAGTAGCTAAGATATAAAATCAATCTAGGTAGCTAGCTATCCACAGATGAGGCGATAAAGAAAAGGTGGTATATATACACACTGGAATATTATTCAGCTATAAAAAAATGAATGAACTCCCACCATTTGCAGCAAAATGGATGGAACTGGAAGACATTATATCAAGTGAAATAAGGCAAATGCAGAAGACATTATTAGATATATTCTCATATATGAAAGCTAAAAAAAAGTCAACTTGAATGAAAAATAATGATGACTAGAGATTAGGAAGGGTATGTGTAGGGGAGTTGGACAAAGGTGAACTTTATGCATGTGCTGCAAAATCATATTGAAACCCATCAAAATGTATGATTTTAAAATGTTAAGTGAAAATGAAATAAATATTGTTTAAAACACTGTGAAGAGATTATAAGCAAATTTGAATTTCAAGATGCATATCAAACTTTTTTTAGCTATAGGAGAATATTAATGATAATATTTTAATTTGGATTTTCAAAATAGCACAGAGAAATCTGAAAATACAGAGCTGTTAAAAAAAAAAAAAAAAACCCAAAGGGAGAAGAAAAAACGAAAGTGATTATAACCCAAAAGTTAATTCAGAATTCTTTGAAAAATGCAGAAGATTGTAGTGGTTGTTTTTATCAACTTTGTAGTAAAGAAAACACAAGCCAATATGTTGCAGTTTATAATGATACAAATTAAGAAATTTAAAAATCTGAAAACTGTACTATTTCTTCATATAATTGAGAATGTTATTTTTAAACCAAAATATATAGATACCTCCAATAAAAATACCATCTTTTGCTGGGCATTTTGGCACATGCCTGTAATCCTGGTGGCTTAGGAGGTGGAGGCAGGAGAATTTCAAGTTTCAAGGCAGCCTTAGCATCTTAGCCAGGCCCTAAGCAACTTAGTAGGACTCTGTCAAAATAAAATATTGAAAAAAGGGCTAGGGATGTGGCTCAGTGGTTGAAAACCTCTGGGTTAATCCAAAGTACCAGAAAAAAATATATATCTTTTGCTCCTGT
Source organism: Marmota flaviventris (assembly GCF_047511675.1). Classification (NCBI taxonomy): domain Eukaryota; kingdom Metazoa; phylum Chordata; class Mammalia; order Rodentia; family Sciuridae; genus Marmota; species Marmota flaviventris. The sequence continues at coordinate 109,088,314 of NC_092501.1, read as the reverse complement.
TTTATTGTATCTTGCCACATTCAGAGAACCATCTCTATTAAAAATCTTGAGTGTGTATATGTGTGTGTATGCATGTGTGTCTGCACACACATGTGCATGCACATGCATATTTGCAAGCCTCAGGAAAGAAATCTTAGAATCTCAGAGTTTGGTGTCTTATAAGTTTGTGGTTCTAACCTCAGAAGAATACTCCTCAGAATACCATGACACTACTTTAAGAACTATCTTGCAACTCTCTCCTTGTCTACAATGGCTGTTTTAAAACTTCTCCGTTCTCTGTAACCTCTGATCTCTTTCAGTGTCCCTCCAACTCTCAAATGGCATATCAATTTTTGGAATCAGATGTCATTAAAGGGGAACACCCTCCGCCAACACACACACACACACAAAAAAAAAAAAAATTGCCACAACTTTACAATCCTCCTGACTTCCTCTCTTACCCTTCCTGCTTTTCTGTATTTCAAATCAACATTGTCAGACTTCTATCATTCCTACCTCCTCCATGTGTGTCCTCCATGTGTGTTCTGCATCCAATTTCCTTTTCCCTTCACAGGAACTAAATACTATCAATTATGTCTCCTTTATATAGTCTTCAATGTTCCCTTCCTTTCTGGCACTTTCCCATCAGCTTTATACTTGTCCAAATCCCTTTGCTTTTTTAAAACAAAGTAAAAGCGAAACAAAACAAAACAAAAACCTTCAATTTATCCCACTCACTCACTCCTTCTTCCTGTAAGCCAAAAATTTTTTTTTAAACATTTGTCTTCATTGAATGACTCTTGTTGTTTACCTCTCTTTTAAATCTCAAGCTGTTATAATTTGGTTTCTGCCACAACATACAATCCACTACCACTCAGATGTTCTATTCGTGTTGTCCAACGATAATTCAAAATCAGCATGCTCAAGATGGAGCCCATCTTTCCTTAACCTTGTGGCCAAAGCTAAGACTATGCATGCATACATATGTGTACATATGTACACACACACTAGTGATTGAACCCAGGGACACTCAGAGACAATCTATCACTAAGGTACATCCCCAGTCTTTTTTAAAAATTTCAAACAGAGCTTCACTAAGTTTCTCAGGCTGTCCCTGAACCTGCCATCCTCTGGCCTCATTCTCCTGACTCTTTGGGATTACAGGTATGCACCACTGTGTCCAGTTTAAGCTGAGCATCGGGCTTAGACATAATTGATGCTCAATAAAAATTTTTAAAATATTTATATTATGTATAAAGTGAATTCTACATTTCCAATAGAAAACGGAGAGAGCTTACAGTACCTAGCGCCTTTGTTCTGCAAATCCTTTAGAGAAGAAATAATACTATTTATTTTAATTATGAACAGAATGAGCACAAAGGAAGAACACCTGAGGTTTGAGTTACAAATGCTGTGTAAAGAGACTGTGATCCTGTGGTGCTAATAAAAGATGAAAATAAGAGTACTGTGTTTTGTGAAAATATTTTGATTAACCATTTTGTCAGTATGAAGATTCCCCAGAAGAAAAAAGTCTGTACAACTCAAAATTCAGAAATTTTGCTGAACTTAAATGCCTGAAAGTCATGACAGACTGAAATTCTGTATGTGTATATTTCCTTAAACAATGCTATAAACTCTCTCTCTCTCTCTCTCTCTCTCTCTCTCTCTCTCACACACACACACACACACACACACACACACACACACATGTGCAAGCACACACAGAGATACCTTCACATTTCTTTCTAGGCCACACATGTTTGTTAATTCACCATAATGTGTTCTTTTATTCTTTTAGTCTATGAATTCTTAGGGATTCTCAATGCACTGAGAGTCACCATACAAGGCACTTTTGATACATTGGTGTGACATATATTTAACTTTTTAAAAAGCAATCCCAGGACTAGAGAACCTTGCATTTTGCATTTTGAATTACACAATTATCTTTGGTATATGGTGCAAGTAAAAATACATACGAGGACTATGAGTGTTTTCACTGAATTCAAACAACTACCATTGTGATGGCAAAGGCCAGTCCTTGTTTGGTTGAGCTCAATGTGAGCAGGCATGCCTTCAAGTGGCTATGGAATTTGAACATGAATGTCCTTGAGATATCCTCAGTTCTAAGACTGTTTTGTGCCGGGACACTAAAATTAACTAGCAATAATCCTCTACAAGAGCTTACAGAAAACTATCAGGCTTAAAAAACACTGCTTGGAGAAATAATCATGTAGAATGCATGTTTTTACTTTATCCATCTTGCAATGTTGTGATCATTCCCAAATTTCTTTGCCAGGGTAAAATATACTGACACATTTTTCCCTGACACAGGGTTTTATTCAAATTGTTAAGAAAAAGAGTAGGAGGATAAAAAGAAAGAATCCCATTAAGAATTCACATTGTTCTTTAAATTAAAAGATAGAAGGTTCTTGCCCTTCTTCAAATTCAATACTTTGTGTATACATTATAAATCTCCCCTAGTACTCTTACATGCAGGTGATCGTTTTCTCTCTCTGCAGTCACCTCTGCACTCCTTTAATTTATATACATCAGGTGACACTATTAAGGTGCTTACTTGCATGTATATGTATATGTATATGCCAAAGTACAAGTTTCTAACTTTTAGAAAGGATAGTACACAGTGCTTATGAGGATCTATATAGTCAAAATTATTTAAGGAAAACCTTTTCCCATTTTTTAGTTCAAAGTATACTCTGAAACAGTGGCCCCAAATGTGTGAAGAAGTCAAAGTAAATCATGTGATTAAAAATAGCTATAAGAGAGGATTTTGAATGTTCTCCACACAAATAAGTGATAAATACTTGAGATGATGGTTAACCTAGTACCTTGATTTGATGAATACACAATGTAAAAATGTACCAGAACATCTCATTACACTGTACTCTGTAAAGATGTGGAACTGTTTGCTGTCAGTAAAAAGTTTTGAAGAAAATATAACAGAATGCATTACTTATTAAAGAAAAGTCACCAAAGATACTATTCTTGCTTACATCACTCAAGTGTTCATAGACAACCATAGTATCTTCTAATAAATATTAAAATAAATCAAATTGAAGTAATTTTGTAGGTGATTTGTCACACAGTGATCTCTAAAATAAAAATTCAGAAACTGTTATTATAGAAAAATTTCAATTATACAAATAATAAGTGATGCATTATTAAACAAAAGGGCTAAAACACTAAAGGAATAGCTATTATTTTTCGTTCTTCAGTTTCAATATATCTCAGATGACTAGAATTAGAAATATAAAAACAGAAATGGCAAAGGAAGGGAAAGTGTGGTCCCTTCAGAGCCAGCTTGATAATTTCTGAAAGATCCACCCTGCTTTGTTATATTGAGCAATGAAAACTCTCAGCAGTTCCCTTCGCAGGGGAGTCTTCCATTACAGAGTTGGCATTACTCCTCAGCAACACAAGGTCACTCAATTATCCTCTCTTCAGATGCCAGCCCCACAGAAGGAAACTACTCTACTGAGGAAGCTCCTAGTGATCCTGCAATTGCACAAACAGAAACAAAGTACTGGCATCTTGCTAAAATGTGTTTTCCCAAGCAACTGAAGTGTAATTTTCAGCTGTACAGTATCAACTACTAAACTACACATAAAATGCAAGTACCTAGTCAAAAGGAAACAATTGTTCTTCATTCTCAGGCACTCATACCTTTTGTATTACTGTATGAAATATCATTTATTTAAGTCATAGTAACCTATCCATGAGCAAGGGAAAATCCATTTAGAAAAGTATTACCTTAGCACAGCAATAGCTGGCAAAATTCTCCTGGAAGGAAAGGCAGGGATATCACAGCAAAGCTTTTCTTGTTTCATTTTAAACAGTAAAACTACACTGATTTACCCAATTTGTAAGAACTATGAAACTACTGACAAATAACTTATCTTTTCTTGAATTTTTCCTGACCAATGGATCATTTCACTACTTTCTTAGCTGAGTTTGGAAGGCAGGATTTTTTTTTTTCCTTTTAATGACCTCTCGTTAACCAGGTAATGTACAAAGTACTGGCACATTCATTTAGAAAACTACTATTAAATCTTAAGCGGCACCCTTCCCACCCTTCTCTTGCAGAGTCTTGTGGGGACTGATTGCTTCCACAGTTTAAAATAGAGTATCTCCTTTAATCTCCTCTAACTGCTGTTGACCTATCTCTGCCTTTCCTTCCCAAGTATATAATAAATCAAGTGCATTTTACATGAAAAATGAAGTAATTACTCAGTGAATCCAATGGCTAATTGCACATCGAGGCCTCTGGGAAACATGGGACAACTCAGTGTCAGATTTCAAAAGACAGAAAGGAAGGTTGAAGTTAATAACTCTCAAATACTGACAGGTTGAAAAGGACTGGAAATGTAGCATGTCTTCAGACACAAACTAAGTCCCCATTTAAGAGAATTGGAAAGTCCGATCTTTATGTCCCATCTTTATGTCAATACTAGTACTGACAACTGAGAAACTGGAACCTACTACACTGAAGTGAACTGTTTTTTGGGGGAAAGTGAAATGTTTTTTACGAAGTTTTTGAACCACACAAAAAGTTTGTGTCTCATTTTTCTCCCTATGCATTAATAGACTCATGTTTGTTACAAAAACTAATAATTACTTTGTTTGGATGAAATGAGATCTGACTATGTATAAGATATTGAATAAAACCATATTGGAATTGAATATTTTACAATTTCTTTCTTATTATTTGAAGACATTTTAAAGATTTTTTTTCTGTTTACAAAAGTGTCTAATAGATCAAACTTATTTATTTGGTCTTTTTCTTCTTATATCTCTTTTATAGTGTAGGTAGTCTCTATCTGTGACAGAAAATGTAATAAATATCACAGTTACACAACAAAGGTATAAGGCAAAAGGTTTCTCATACAGATCAATACCACATGAACACAAGATAGTATTGCACACTGGAAAGAAGTTATATTGCCACACTGAAGAAAAGAAATAAAGAAAGAAAGGCTTAACTTGTTTCAGGAAAGGGAAAAAAAGGAAAAGAAATCCTCCTTTTCCAGGAATTTAGTAATCCACAACTTCTATGATGAACTGTGGTCATAAATACAGACATATTGTAAAACATATCATGAGCACACATATACATACACATCTTTCTCTCTGCATTTACAATTCAGATCTATTGATATTTTATATTCTAAATTACTATTACTAGAGTTTAGTAAGCAATTACTTCTCTTGAAACTAAAGTGTTATGTTTTAATTTATTTTAAGCTTCTCTTCCTTCTGTGATGACCCTGAGTTTTGAAGATGTTTTTGTCTATGGAAAAGAATTATTAATACTGTCAGAGCAGGAGAAGATATGTGTTTGTGGCGAGGATTCCCAGTGGCCAAGCTTTCAGACTTCATTATTTTTTAGACAGTGTGTGGCTTATCTCCTGAAACCATCTCAAATCAGATGAAAACTTCATGCTGATTTAGGAACATTGTGCTCCCTCTTACTGCCCAGCTTTGAGTATTAGATATCTATTCATTGAGGTAAATTATTTCCATAGTTCTATCTCTACTTTTGAGATTCTTATCTTGTGCCATTTATTAAGTGTCTTTGTGGTATCTTTCTTTTTTCTCCCTTAAGTGAACTGTAACATGAAAAAGAAAGAGAAAAGAAAGGTCTCCCAATCTTCATCAATCTAGTAGCATAATAAATGTTCTTTGGAAATGAGGATAATCCTCAGTGTATATTAGCAATACCTATTTCATGTACCAGCAAATCCAATGAAAACATGAACATATGATTAATGTCAACAACACAGTTTCCCTTTATTTCACCAGGAAGTTAGATGGTAGGAAATAAGATGTTTTATCCAGTTAAATAGAATGACTAAGTCTTTGCTTATGTGTGTTGCATTACAATTCCGAGGAGTTTCTCTGGGGAGAATAGTGCCTTCTAAAATATGTTACTAATCTCTGTTTTAAAGTGTTTTCCAACCTTTATGTGAAACTCACGGACTTTACCGCTGATTTTCTCCTATTTTCTTTGCCAGGGAATGATGCTCAATGTTAAAATAGAATCTGTCTTTTTGTTTGTTTCTTTCTTGCTTCCATTTTAAAAAAAAAATTCTTTGTTGTTCTTCTTTGTGCTTATTACCATGATAGTGCAGGAGTAGCTTAAGAAAAAGGATTTTAAAATAGCTTAAAATGATTAAAACTTGCTGAAGTTAATAAATAAGTAAATAAAAGGAAACCTTGTTTTGTTGTAAAGATTTTTTTTTTAAGGGTCTTCGATTCCTTTTGTTCCCTGCTTTCTTGGTAATATTGGTTCTATCAGACTGAGGTTGTGATAAGACCACTACTCTAAAGAACAAAAGACAAAAGACAACCTGCAGATAATAGATAGCTCTGCTTTTGCATTTATTTTGAGACTAGGAGGGTTCATCACTATATTGCTATCAATACAAAAGTACTGCAGTCTTTGTCCACACTTAATCTCAATGGATTGCCATGATATACTCATTAAAAGTTATATAAGGAATGTTGATTAAAAATCATTGTTTTCCATCTGGCATTTGACAGCACTGCTATTAACATCAAAACACAATATTAAAATACAAGAATAGGACATTATGAAAGTCTCTAGAAGCATTCTTCTTCTTAAGGTATGCTTACTCAAAATGTTTCCTTTGTTTTTCAGGAGCTCTCTTGCGTTGTTGAAACAACATCCCAAACTATTTGCAGCAAAATTTGAAGTCTAATCAATGTTTCCTAAAAGAGTCTTTCAAATTTATGGAGGACTTTCCTTTCTTCAATAGATTTGGTAGGGAAGTTATACTGGGGATTGAACCCAGGGTTACTTTACCATTAAGCCATATCCTCAACACTTTTATATTTATTATTTTGAGACAGGTCTCATTATGTTGCTTAGGCCCTCACTAAGCTGCTGAGGCTGAGTTTGAATATGTGATCCTCCTACCTCAGCCTCCCAAGCCACTGGGATTACAGGCGTGTGCCACCGTGCCCAGATCTTTTATACAGATTCTTAATAGGAAAGAATATCAATGCTATCCTGGAAAACAAGGAAAGAATTTTGAGTTGCACTTTAAGTAATATTCATTTTAGAATGATATCTATACATGTCTAATTTTTTTCTCCTTCCTAAGATACATTATTTTTGTTTATTTTATAAGCTGGAAATTCTTAAACTAAATCTCTAATGCTTAAATTTATTCCCCAGAAGTGAGTCAGTAAACAATTTCTCCAACAAAGTACTCGAAAACATTTGCAAATAGATTTGTGTGTTTTAATATTTAAGACATTTTAGATGAGCTGCCAACAGAGGGGCAAAAACTACATGTTTAAAAAATTCTCAACAAAAATGCTTTTTTATTTTGATAATGCGTAAATATTTATTGGTTTTATTTTCTAATTTCTCTTCCATGTCACAATAGCCCTTCTTTCTCCTTGGTTTCTCTTTTCTTTCTCTCTGTTTTAGTGCTGGGCTATGACAGTCCTTTTGGCTTGTGTATTACCCATTCTCAAGCTAAGTGACACATTAGAACTACTTACGTTTTTTAGAACATAGCTTAACCATGAGTAAGATGTAGTATCTTAAAGATGTGTGAGACTTAAGTCATCTATGAAGTCGGAAATTTTCCTCATGGCTTTTGCAATACATTGTTTGTGGGTTGAGGAAGCCACTTGTCTGCTCATGTTCAGGACAACTCTGGCAGATCTGTGCTGCTGGGATTCAAGACTTCTGGGCTGATGTTATTTCTGGCACAGAATCATAAAACTAGAGCTTTTATTTGAAGCAATGGTGAAAGGGCACCAGCTGTTTCCAGATAATCATGGGTATGTTCTGGACTATTCCTTTATAGAATTTAACCCCCTTTCTATTCTCTCATAGTTAAACCACTGCACTTCTTTCCATATTTCATGGCTTATTCTTTTTAAAGTTAAATAATAAAGATATGTAATACAAATAGAAAGTATAAAACTATTTGAATAGTTATCATGAATTAACAATCTAATTACTTTTAAGTATGCTACTTAATTTGTGAGAAAAAAAAAATCGTGTTCCATCCATCCTAGCATTCTTTTGTAGTTAGATCCTAAAGTATTAATGAAGTAATTCCACTGGTAAATAGTCAACTTAATGCTTTAAATCAGCAGAAGAAATAAAATGTGAAGATTACTATAATAAATATAGATAAATAAATATATACTATAGTAAATAAAATTATACTATAGTAGATATAGATAAGCAGAAGAAATAGACTATGAAGGTTATCCAAAAGAAAGAAATCTTTATTCAAAGAAAAAAATTAAAATAGCCTGGTGAGTTTGACCTATTTCATAGCCATATCTATATGTACCTATTTTAAAAAGTAATGCCAGACAAAGGAAGCTATGAAGAATTTTGCTTTTTATATTTATACATTGGTAGCGTTTGACTCTTCTTCACTTTTCTATTTTTCCCCAAATATATCTTCTTTTATAATAAAAAAGAAAAATTTTAAAATGTATCTGAAAATTATGAGAATCAAAGGAAGGTCATCAAATTTGGAAATGCATTTGAATATAAAATATAAGAACATATAAGTTACTGAATTGTTTTAAACTATTTTCTAAATGTGAAGAAGTACATTTTGTTTTTAAAATGGTTCTACAGAGAAGACTGCAGGTTCCAATAAGAATTCTAATTTCCAAGTTCTGCAGAGAAGCAAAGTAAATAAGTACTAAAAATATTCAAAAGGTACAGAAATAAAAAAGAAAAATGTAGTGAGAATATATGCAATTACAAACTAGGAGAAATGATAGAATTACAACAAGAAGAAAAATAAGAAACTCATGTAATAATTTTAAAAATATATATAACAATTATTCTGATATTCATTTGTTACTAATATGCAAAGTTTTATCTCCTTAATGAGAATATGAACATATTTCTTTCATGTGTGATGAGTTAACATCAATTATGTTCAATTTTCTATAATGATGGTTGAGAAACTGAGCAAAAAAAAAATAGAAAGGATCCATGTGCTTAAAAATAGTTTTAAAATCTCTTTACATAATTAATTACTTATAAAATGCAAGGATAATAATAATCACTTTAGACTTATTTGTTTAATGTCAAAGATCCCATGTGTTTCTTTTAGAAACAAACTAAACAAACATCTTAGTTTAAAAACCTGAAATTGATTTAAAAAAAACAAATGTTGCATTATGAAGCCAAGTAAAATATACTAGAGTAAGTTATAATATTTCAAAAAAAAAGTTACTTTCCTAAAACTTTTCCTATGCATTATCTAAGTATTTTCTTATGTGTAGAAATATCAAGGTATTACAATTAACACAAGAAAACTATATTACACTATATTCAAATCTGTACGTTTTAGTTTTCTAAAATTTCATACCAAAATACTTCTAAAATATATTTCTAAAACTTAAAATTTTTAAAACTACACTACTACAATCTTACATTCATTGATACAAAATATTTGCTTTTAAGCATTTATTCTTCATGTCACTAAATTTAAATGGACTAAATGTCATTACTTATTCATTGCAAGATGCCCTCATTTAAACCACAGTGTTATCTTAATTTGTTTATGCTATTAGATTTAAGAAGCTAAGCCTCACTAGAAGAATTCAACAAGTTTTTGAATGTTTATCCAACTACTTTATTAATTTTATTATATAATACCATGTTTAATTAAATAGCAATCAAAATTTAAAGCAACACAACAATAAAACAAAAATAAATTAATTTCATCAAATTTAATTTTAATATGATTGGCTGACATTGGGAGCTTTGTGTGTATCACAGGATTATGGAGGTTTAATGTACAATTAGACAATTTAAAAATAAGATTATGAAATGTCATCAAAGTGACATATATGCTTAGTTTGTTTTTATTTGATTATTTCCCCTACTGTTGCTTTTAGAAATGACATTTTCATTAATGCATATTGAGTTTTCTGCTTTAAAGAGTGAGCCAGGTAAATTTACAACTGAAAATTAAACTGGCCCCTATTCTGTATAATGTCACTTTCATAAACTATATGATTTGGAAATAGCAGATATTCTTTAGGATTAAAAGTCAAGGGCAATTATTTCTGTAAAAGTTAGGAAACTGGAAAATGCTAAAGAGATTTTCTAAAGATGAATATATATATATATGTTTTTAGGATACTGTCTTAGGTAAGGCTGCTAAAACAAAGTGCCACAGATTGGGTGGCTTATAAATAAGTGGAATTTATTTCTGGCAGTTCTGAATGCTGGAAGTATGAGATCAGGGTACCAGTATGGTGCGCCCTTTTCTAGAATACAAACTGCCACCCTCTCTCTGGATCTTCACAATAAAGACAGGGCAGGGGTGCTCTGTGATGTCCTTTTTGAAATGGTACAAATCACACTCACATAGCCTCCAAGCTCATGATATAATTGCCTCTCCAAAGCCCCATTTCCTAATGTAATCACATTGGGGATGAGGGTCTGTCTTGGCACATGAATTTAGGAGAACACAAGTATTCAATCAAAGTTCAGCACCTTAATTAAATTTTTGTAATTTGCTTTGATTCCTTTCTCTGTCACATGTAGCTTATTTTATCATGGCCTCATTTGCACACATTCCTACTAGACTATACTTATGGGTGACTCAGTATAACTCTTATGAATTCAGCATACTTCAAGGCTGACAACCATTTTAGTACCCACATGGATATTGGCAGCAAAATCTGTTGTTGGAGATTTGAAATTCATAATAAATTCAAATATAACTCTTGTCAAATGTGACAAAAACCATAGTTACTAATACCTGGTAGGCATATTTTACTGTAAAACAGTCACACTTTTTTTCTGAATTTATTATTTAATAACACACCTGGCCTCTAAAGTATTAAATGGCTCTGTAATAAACAGCTATTACTAATCCTTTGATCCAAATCTGCTTCATTGTTCATGTATAAAGGGCATGAATGGAAACCAAACCAGTGAGCCATTAAGTTGTTGACATTCTGATAAAAAAGAAAAGTAGCAGACCAATATTTAAATTACATTCCTCAGAACATGCTACATTGGAAAGTAGAAAGTAAATTAATATAAAAATTAAATCTTTTATTTGAACATGAAAAATGTTTTTCACTATTTTGATATGCCCATTTCCCTAGCAGTGACTTACCACTGGATTCTGAGTTACACATAGATGAAAAGGTTCTCTTTTAGCCAATATATTAAAAAAAAAAGAGAGAGAGAGAGAAACCAAATATTTTTACAACACTTCAAGTCCAAAATCCTTTACTATGGTCACAAACAAGAATTTGTTGAAACTCTCTTAGATAATAGCTAATAAGTTTGCAATATTAAATAACACTTCTTCAGTTCCCCATTAAACACAGATGTGAATAGAAATGGTAGGAATAGTTCCCAATGCATCAATTTATAGCACTTTATTCACAAAGTATAATTTTATATTGAATTATGCAATTCCATACTTTCATACTAAACTTGAGTGATTCAGAACAAAGCAGATGAAAATCTCCTTTTGACTATTTAGAAAGCAGTGTATCCTTGACCCAAATCAGAAAACCCCCTTCTCCTATACTTACCTATCTAAAATAATGCACAGGAAGGGCTCTGGGTGTAGGCTATTCAGTATGTTTCCTGTCAGTCTCAACTATAACTATGGAATTATTATGAGGGAGCAGTTTTTCCTGAGCAATGATCTTAGTTACTAGAAGAAAGTTTCAAAGAACAAAACAAAAATGTCCAAAGTACTTATGAAATATTCTTGCTTTATTTGCAATAATAGAGCTGAAAGAAGGGAATCAATTATCAAGTGGTATTTTAAAGCTCACTGGCATACACACATGCACATGCGCGCGTACACACACACAGAGATCTGTATGTTCCTTTAAATTTAGAAATAAGTTTTCAAAGATGATCTCACTTGGCCATACTCATCATCTCATCTGGTTGTAGGGATAGTTCTACTCCTGTGCCAAGAATAAGATAAAGATCTTTTTGACTTTATTAGTTGACTTATTCCAGGTCACACAGCTCAAAGAGAAAGGCAGTTGAAGTAACAATATAGGTCCTCTGATTGCTAATCTGTTGTTCTTTCTTTTATTCTGTGCAGATCACAATGTAATGGAACTTCTCCTCCTCCTCCTCCTCCTCCTCCTCCTCCTCCTCCTCCTCCTCCTTGTCATCATCATCATCATCATCACCAAAATAACCAGGAATTAATTTAATTATTTGGCATAATTTCTTTTAATATAAAAATAAACTCGCTCATTGAGTTTTTAGAAATTTTTGTTTTGCTCTTATGTGGGTAGCCACTTTGAATGACCCACACCTTCCAGTCCTGAAGCAAGAGGTTCTGGCCAATCACTACATTTTGTGGTGATTTGGGTATTGTCCCAGTCCAGGAAGTGGAAGGCATGTCTTCAGATGTAGGAGTGTCAACTGTAGGGGTTGAGCTACACTCGCCTCTTCTTTTGTTTTTTGTTTTTCTTTTTTTTTTTTTTATTGGTTGTTCAAAACATTACAAAGCTCATGATATATCATCTTTCATACATTTGACTCAATTGGGTTTTGTAATACTACTCCTTTGCCCTGTTTGGGATAGAAAATTCCATGGAAACTCCCTTTGTGTGTCCCCTTCTCTTGCTCTGCCTTTGGGTGTGGCCTTCCTAGATGTCATTCAGTCTGCTGACAGTAGATATCACCAGGCTAGATTCAACTCCCTGAAACCTGACCTCTTGCCTCATTTGAAGGGCTTCTCCCCAATAAAAAGGTTCAACACATGTTCTCTCGCTCTCTCTTTCTGAGGACACTCAAGGTCAGAGAAGCCATCATAGGACCCAAATTAAAAGGTATCTCTGTCTCTTGTGTGATTATTTCATGCAGCCCAGTTCATCTGGAGTGACCCTGAGTGTTTTAGTAGTGAGATATGCAACACTCTTATTTTATGGCTATCTTCTAAATGCTTCCCACATATTATATCATTGAATTTTCACATTTGTGATGAAAAGATAAAGTTCATTAAAGAAGTCTCCTCTTTAAATTATCAGTTTGATGGTTATGACTGATCACTAGGGAAGAAAGTCTTGATTTTTTTTAAATTTTTAGATAATACCAAAATAAATTATATATAATAATTGGGGGGGGGGGGGATAGGAAAAATGTTAGTAAACTGTGCAAAGAGTTTCAAATGAATAGATATAACTCATAAAATTTTGTTATGTATAAATTTAATATTTAAAAAGTATACATGCTAAATAGATATTGATCTTGAATTTTAGGATCATGCTTCTCTATCATCACAGAAAGTGTTCCAGAATAGTTATAAATTGACTTTGAAATCACCAGGCATTTAAAAGCAGACACAAAACTATTTTTATCAATAGGTGAATAGATAATTTAAGAAACAAATTGCAGAATTACATGCAAGTTGTGGGTTTCACATGACTAAATATATTAGTCAGCTTTCCATTTCTGTACCCAAAATTCCAGTAAGAACAACTTGGAGAAAGAAAAGTTTATTTTGGGCTCACGGTCTCAGAGGTTCAGTCCATGGGCCACTGGCTCTATTGTTCTGAGCCTGAGATGAGGCAGAACATTATGGCATAAAGATAGCTACTCTGCTTATGAGAGCAGAAAGAGATGGGGAGGAAACAGTGGTGAAGATAAAATTGCAAATGGCATGCCCCAGTGACCCATTTCTTCCAGTCTCACCCTACCTGACTACAGTTACCAACCCAGTTAGTACATTCAAATCATTAATCCATTAAATGGATTAATCCACTTATTATTGCTTTCAAGGTCTAATCATTTCATCTCTAAACATTTCTACATAAAAAGGAACTTTTAGAGATACCACACATCCAAACTATAGCACAAAGTAAATGAATTTAGAGGCTAAAAACTCTCACCAAATCTCTTTGGAATATTTTTGGGGTATAAAATGAAATGATATCTGCACATAAGTTTGTATATATAGTTCTTAACACTATCGTCTGAAAAATAGATATTAACTTTAAAAAGTATGGGATGACTGAGTGTGTTTATCAAACATGTGTTTTGTGGGAGTACCAGGATTCTGCTCAACTACTTCTGTCTTTCTAGATAAGGACCACTAGTTGCATTGCATACACTGATCATGAGCAGCCCAGTTATGAGGACTCCTGAGTCTTCAGGGCTCATTAGTTAGCTGATGATGTATATCCCTGGTGAGTGCTAATCATGGTGTTACTCTTGGTTAAGTACAGGATCTGGCTTGAAGTGAACAAGAAATCTATCTAAATTGTCCATATTCACTACTTAGTATGTGTTTTATATAATTTTTATACATAGTTTGATAGAAAATAATTAGTTTTTAATAAAAAATGGCAGGGTCAACTGATATTTTATATAGCATAAACAAATGACTGAGAAGATGATATTTCAACTGAAAACTAAGAAATGAAGGCGTTCGGTATGCAGATTCCTGCACAAAGAACATTCCAGTCAGAATTTGCTTTGTATGTCTGAGGAATAAAAAAATATACTAATAAAAAATTTAAAAAATAAAAAAGCCTATGGTGCTAGAGCAGAGGGAGGTGAGGGAGATGTATAAGGAGATGAGGTCAAGGAGAAAGCCAGGGGCCAAATCATGTAGAGTCTTGTAGACTATTGAGCAGTCTTTAGTGTTTACTCTGTAAAGATTAACACAGGAGTCATTCAAACAGTTGTTTTAATTAAAATAAATCTTTTATACAGGTCACATTTGATCACTGTATAATGTAGTCAGTGAAAGGGAAGTCTTTTTGCTTAGGAAAGTTCAATGACCAAAGTGAGGCAAACATGTTTGCTACAGGTTTGTCTTAAAAATCATCCAGAAAATTTTTCATTAAATACCAAAAACGTCCTCCAAGTAATTCATCAGGATTTATCCCTGAGCAAAAGATAATCACTTTTATTTATTGCCTTTATATGATGTTTGATAGGGCCACTGGCAAACCAAAATACAATAAAGGAATACAAGAAGGTAAAAATGTCTTTTTTTTTTCTTTACAGTTCTCATTAGAGTTACCTTGGTTGTCTAGTTCAGTGACAAAGACATTTTAAAAAAATCTTTCATGCTAATGATGTTCACACAATATAAACATTTCACTTATATTTTCACTAATTAGTGCTTTGTATTGTTGGTTTCTGCATATTATTCATAGAGACAGAATAAAGGTGATAGAATAACAATTAAAATGTGTATACAGAAAGCAATTAGGAGTTGAGAAACATATATAAAAAGAATCTATCAACTGGAAGCAATGATTTAATACTTTCAATACCTTTTTTATATACAAACATTCAACAAATATGATGCACATCTAAGATTTTAAAAGAAATTATTTTTACCAGACTGGAAACTTTTGCAGAATTACTTCCCCATATTCTTCAATTGTCACATCTCATGGTGTATTAGTCAGGGTTCTCCAGAGAAACAGAACCAATAGGTGTATTGTGTGAGTATGAGAAGTTCATATTCTGTGGAACAGGCTGTAAGTGGGGAAAGGGTGCCCAGGAAAGAGCTACAATTCAATTTCAAAGGCAGGTTTCTGTTGGAATTCTTTCTACACTGGGGAAGGTCTATTAAGGTTCTATTAAGGTCTATATAAGGTTCTATTAAGACCTTCAACCAACTGGATGTGGCCCATCCACATTATATGGTAGGCTTTATTCAGAGTCTTTATTTAAGATAGTAACCTCATATAAATTTACCTTCAAAAATCTGTAATGTCTGATTAAATATCTGGAAACTGTGGTCTAGCTAATTTGATACATAAAATTAACTTACACATTAGATGAAGTTTACTATAGATTTGAGGTTGAATATTTTTCTATAGAGTGTGAGAGGTTCCTCTAAGCCAAATATTTGACAAAAAAACTTACTCTTAGTGAGGCATATAATTTTCTTTTTTGTTTTTCCCTTGGTCACTCGGGTTTCTTTTTTTTTTTTTTATTTCTCACGTACATGACAATAGTGGAGTGCATTACATTCATAATTATCCACTCACAGCACAATTTTTCATAACTCTGTATGTTCACATAGGAAGATGTGAATTTGGTGTCAACATACCTTATATACAAACAGAGATATGATAAATTGTGGTATAAAGGTGTATTAAGAATTGAGGCATATAATTTTCAACACAGAATTTATTGATTCTAAAACTATTACATAAAATAAAATTGAAAATTTTCAAACAAACCATATATATTTATATTTATCTCTATATTGAAATATTTAAATGTCTAACGCACTCATTATAAAATTCAAAAAGTAAAATCCTTCTCCCTTTTCATCTAAAATTCTTAATATAGTTTACATAGTTACATCCACCACCTCAATTTCTTTGCAACATTCACACAAGAAGTTAATATCATCTGCTGAAACTATTTTCATTGAATTCAATATTTATCATTTTACTGCTAATGGGCATTTTTCAGCCTTATGGATTTTCTAAATTCCTTCTTTCCTTCACTCAACATTACCCTCTCAAAATTCATGAATTTGTCAATCTGTTCATGGGCTCTTTATTTTCAGATCATGCCTGAATTTTGCAGTTTTCCTCTTTCCTTTACACATATTTCAGGCAGTATCATTTACTTGGAAGGATATAAGATTTATATGATTTTGAAAAATTATTTTTTCACCTTCTGAAAAACTCAAATACTCACCAGGTGATATCCAAGAACTTTATGGTAACCAAGGCTATTTGGAACAAAAATTTAGCTTCACCTCTCTTCTACTTTGCATGGCACATTGACCACCACCACATTCTATATTTGTGAAAACTGTGTTATTTCTTTCTTATCTGTCTCCCTACTTGCTTCACACTCCCTAATCTTTGTCCTGATATCCCATCCTCATCAGTAAAACTTAGGTCAACAGAAGCTCCTAAGGGACTCTTTTTAAGAACCACAAATGAAATGAAAATTGGTATATATCCCAACCATCAACTTGGGCCTTTTTGATGATAAGATATGCTGCACAAAATAACAATGAATTCTTCTATATGTATAACTAAAGAGAACCAATGAATTTTTTAAAAGAAATAAATAGTTAAATATAAACCCTGTATCAAAACAAAAAATCCAAGTAGTATGTTCTTTGACTATAAAAATTGTATAGTTTAGACAACTTATTAACACCTGATAAAAAAAGATCTATTACTTTGAAGTTTTATAGACAAGGACACAATTTTTCTAGAATTTACATTTTGATATGTAAGTATGAAAAATGGATTATACTAAGGTTATAATGAATGTAAATTACTCTGTATATTTGAGGAAATTCTTTTTAAAATCTGTGTGTTAAATAGTAGTTTATGATACTGGAATAAATGTGAATAGTTTCATAAGTAACTGAAGTTAGATTGCAGGAACTGGCAAAATTGATTGGGGTCTTAGAATTATCAACTCTAATTCAACATATTATAGGTGGGAAAATTAACACTTAAGATTTGACCTATCCTGTTTTATGAGAACCTAAGTATTCCAAATGTCATTATGAGTTATTTCTACTGAATAAGCATTATAGAAGTGACTGTGAGACCAACTAAGTCAGAATCTTTGTATACTCCCTTAAACTAGTCCATTTTTAACATTTTTTCTCCTACTGCAAATATGACCACAATCCTTCATCCATTTCCGTAATCTTGTTTTTGAATTGTGAGTCCATGTCAAGTCTATTTATTTATGCTTTCTATATTGATAGGATTGTGACTTGCTTTGAGGCACAGAATGTAGAATAAATGGAATCGTGCCAGTCCTGAGCCTAGGACTCAGGAGGCCATTTCCATTCCCGCTGTTAACCACTGGAATCCTGCAATGCTGCTATATGAACAAGCCTGAGCTTGCCTCAGGCATGATGAGAGAGAGATCAAGTGGCTCAATACTTCTGTCATATCAGCCAACAGGGAACTCAAGAAATGTGATCAGGCCATCTTAGACCAGGCATCCTCTAGCCAATCCACAATTATGATTGGGAACTGAGCACACAGAGTCTTGCCATGGTTGGAAGAATGACTGAGCTGAGCTCAGCCCGAATGAGTAACCTAGAGAATCTGAAGCTAAACAAAGGATCTTTACTTTGAATTATGTGTATTTGTGGGGTATATTTGTTTTGTTTTGTTTACACAATAATACATAACTGGAAAACATGCTTAAACCATTAAAGTTCAACATTTACTACTTTTTTTGCCTTGATTGTTCTCCAAAACTTATCTTTAAGAGATACATAAAACGAAACCCAAAATTTAGAGTGGTAATAACTGATTGTAGAATAGCTTTCTAAATAAAAGTGCAAAAATATATTAAGCTTAGAAAAAAGCTATTTATACATATGCACATATTCATGAAGGAAGTATTGTAAAATCAATTGTAGTTTCATGTAAGCACATAACATTGTAGTGCTGGTTTTTCAAACTTAGTAATTTAGGAAATTAAATTTGATCTGAACCACATATCAAACTGTCAGTTCTATTCACGTAAATTAAATGCAATTTGTGCTGCCTGAACAATATAATCAGAAAATTTGTTATTAAACCTTCTGTACATGGCAACTAAAGTTTAAAGTTCTTCTAAAGGCTCACAAGGATAATTTTATATTAGATGCCACCCAGGACACAATTAAAATTTTATGTTCACTTATGCTGTCAGTTATCAGAAAATGCCTTGAAAACTTCATATACTTTTGTTTCTGAATAACAGTAATTAATATTGACTCCCAGAAGGGTATCTCATGTTCAAAAGTAAGGAAGGACTTCCTTTGGGCAAATTACAACTGTGTCATACCTTAGATATACAATAAACCATTAATAGTAATTAAAATTCATTTTGTATCAGTGACAAGCTAAGGGATCATTAAAGGTCATGACTTTGTCCTTAATTGTTTGGGTTATTGTTTTTATTTAATTAGATGAGAGCAATGAGTCTTTAGGTATAGCATCATTCTTAATCGAACAGCACACTTGAAAGGCCATCCTTGTCAGCCTTGGTTGCTCATTTGTATTCTAGTGGAAGTAACTTATTGCCCTCCACTCACCAGGTCAGTTCATTCTCTTGGGAAAACAAATTGGATTTGGATAGGAGTTTTAACTACATTCAGTAGAACTCAATTCAATTTAACTAATGTGATATTTTAAGCTTGGCTCTCTGAAGGAGAATCCTTTCCTCTATATGCTGTGAATGACAGATGACTTTATTCCAATACTTTTCCTGCTATGGAAGACTTGGAAGAGAAGTGCCCAAACTGAGCATTCTTCTACACAGCATTCCAACATTCTCTTAGATATAACACATATCATTTAAGGTTTGTCTGTGGAAATATCCCTGTTCTTTTTCTTTTGCTCTTTTTTTTTTTTTTTTTTGGTGGCGGGGGGGCGTACCAGGGATTGAATCCAGGAGTACTTAACTACTGAGCCACATCCCCAGCCCATTTTTTTTTTTTAATTTTTGAGACAGGATTAATTTTTGAGACAGGATATTGCTAATTTCTTAGGACTTTGCTAAATTGCTGGAGCTGGCTTTGAACTTGTGATCTTCCTGTCTTAGCCTCCTGGGCCACTGAATGAAAGGGAATGCACCACCATGTCTGGCATCATTGTTCTTTTCTAAATTAAATGTAAAGAGGGTGGAAAAAGCTCCAGTTGTCAACACTAATGAGAAAGTGTTCATTTGTTAGGGTGGCACATGAAATAACCACAACCTGGTGACCTGAAACAATGAAGGTGATTCTCTCATAATTCTGGATGCTAGAAGTCCTAAATCAAGATGTCAGTATGGCCATACTCTCTCTGAAAGTGCTAGACAAGAATTCTTCCTTGCCTCTTCAGATTGCTGATGTCCTTGTTGTTACTTAGTTTCTTTACATGACCTTCTTCCCTGTGTGTTTCTGGGTCTTCACATGACAGTTTTCTCTGTTTCTGTTTCTCTTTTGTGTGAGGGTGGGGGGGGGGAGAGGGGGAAAGGGGGAAGGGTGGGGATGAGCCCCGTATGGGGATTGAACCCACAATGCTTTACCAATGAACTGCATCCCCAGACCCTTTTTAATTTTTTTTTTTTTAATTTTGAGAAAGAGTCTCACTAAATTGCTTAGGGTCTCACCAAGTTGCTGAGGTTTGGCCTTGAACTTGTGATGCTCTTTCTCAGCCTCCCAAGTCACTGGATTAGTCCTACACAACTATACCTGGCTGTGTTTCTCTTTCTTCTTGAAAGGATATCAGTTATTGGGTTTGGTTCCTGCCTTATCCCAGGAGGACTTCATCTTAGCCACTTACATCTGAGACCACCAATCCAAAGAAGGCCACATTCTGAGAATCCAAGTAGAAATGAATCTGAGGGTCAGTAATTGACCTCCTATAGAGTAAGTACTCTGTTGAAGGCAAATATTGAAAGCATTTGGGAACTGTGCTCCAGCATCTCCCTGAACCAGAGAATCAGAGAAACTCATTGCTAGATTTTTTTGTAAATTGGTGTGACTCTTTTATATGTGGCCCTGGGTTTTCAATTATTACAATGTCTGTTTGCATCTTAAAGTCCTGAATATATAAAATGAGCTAAGGACAAGTCCTAATAAATCTGTAGGAAAGTAGGTAAGATCTTCCAAAGGACAGAATTCAAAAGTTTAGTTTAGTGGGGTTAGACTAGTACTCATCTTTAAAATGAATTAAATAATTTATATCTTCTTTGTGTAAGGTACTCTCTAAAATTTCAAACAGGTTATTTTCACTATTGACACCAATCTCTAAAATAAAATAGATTTTACTAATGAAGGATGTGATGGTTAGTTTTATGTATCAACTTGCTTAGGGTATAGCACCCAGTCATGTAATCAAATTTTAATCTCAGTGGTATTGTGAAGGTCTGTTACAGATGTGCTTAGCAGCAACAATTAGTTAACTTTAAGTAAAGGAGGATCATGTGGGTGGGTCTTGTTGAATCAGTTGAGGACTTTAGAATTAAACACTGAAGTTTTCTGTGGTAGAACAAACTCTGCCTCAAGGATACAAACTCAGCCTCTGAGTTGCCATCCTGCTGACCAGATTTATGAACTATATACTTGCCAGCTCCCATATATATGTGACCCAGTTCCTTAAAATAAAACTTTTTATTTGTGTGTGCATTTAAATATTTTAAATTGATTTTTTAATGTAATAATTCTTGGTTCTATGTTCTCTGGAGATCACATACCAGTAAAAAAAAAAAGTGAGGTAAATAATCACCAAGATAGAGGAAATTTTGAACATTTTAAATTTCCATATTTATGTGTGTGTGTGTACACACACACACACACATATATATATATATATATATATATATATATATATATATATATATATATATAATCATATTGTTACAAGATGTAAGCTTCAAATTAAAGGAAATTTATACAAATAGATTTGAAATTTAAGTAAGTATTAACCTGAATATCTTTACTGTTCAGTAATTTTATATTTTTCCTTTATATTCTGTTCTATGAACTCTTCAACATAATGGATGAGCGTTAAATAATTTAAAATCATTTTAATCATTGCATTTTAGACTCTGAAAATCTCTGGCACATTAATCTTTTACATTAATAGAAGGTATAATGAAATGCTCAGTATTACATGCAATTTGTATCTCAAATTTTATTAAAACAGTATGTAAGCAAAATGATGAGGTAATTCAAAGTTGAATCTGGTCTATGTGAAATTCATCTCAGACAGCTTGAGAAATGAATATTGGCCCTATAAATTTATAAAGTGTACCATAATGTAGTTAAAGAAGAAAAACATTAAAAAAAAAACAAATTAAACATATTAGGCAAGATACTTCCTAAAACTCTGTTTCTCAAGCAACATGCAGTATAAAGAAACAAAAATAAAATGCAATATAAATATGAAACACAGTGGTTCTGTGACAGAATACCTGTTCTCTAAGAAAAATATAATAAAGACCCATATTATTTTTGGACTGTACTCTGAGAAACTCTGGGAAAAAGACAAAAGGATGACAATGCCAACCAGAACCTCTATCAGGCCCTCCCTGGGTGTTCCTATGTAGCCAGGCGATCTATGTCCCATATTTTCTTGTGGTTAAAAACATATAGGTCAGGACATTGGGTCCTTGATTTAACTGTTTATACACAAAATTAATAATGTGTGACTACCAAATAATTCTCATCTTGTTCAGACAACAACTTCATATTTATGACATTCAGAGTTTTCCATGCCTTGTTTTACAGAGCATCAAGCTCCCATGACCACAGGGATTGGGTCCTTCTATGTCACCAATAGTTCTCTAATTTCTATCAAAATATTGAATCCAAAATTTTTTCACGGGGAAAAACTTATTAATAAACATGTGTCTGTTTCACAAATAAAATGATAATTGAACCATTCAATATTAGCTTAGAGACATGCCTATTCCTTACATAAATTTTGGAACTTACCAAACATTCAAACACACACACACACACACACACATGCCTATCACAAGCACACCATATACACTTTTATTTAGGTAGATCCAATATTTCCTGACCAACTTGAGTAACAAACTATTCATTTAAATGCAAATTGGTTATAAAAATTATTCAAGAAAGCCTAAGTATCCTTTAATGTTTGGTACCCTATGATCATATGATTACATTGATTAATAAGGAAAACAAAAGGCATACTTAATCTTCTTTACTTGATTTGCATGCTAATTTTCATTATGCTTGCTTTATTGTCTTTTAGAATGAAGACAAATAGAACAATGGTTATTTTCATGGAGAAATCTTGAGATTTGTTTTTCCTTTAGTGAACCAGAATGCAATATCCTGATGTTGAGAAACCTATTTCCAGGTCTTCATTCTCTGGGTTAGATAGATGCAAAATAAAAATTTAAAAAATCAAATTAGCTACTGAAAGATTTCAAGAAATGTGATAAAAATCAGACTTGTTTTATTTAGATGATGGCTCATTGGTTTTGCTTCTATATCTGAAAAAAGTTTGCTTTCACAATTTTACAATTTTACAAATTATATATAATCCTACAATTATTTCAACTTTCTGCCTACTTACTTATATCTCTAACTTTAAAGAAATGATGTTCAATTGGTAATTTTTAAACTAATCACTTGTTTGGTACAGAAGCAGCAATTGTCCAAAACACTTAACCTAAACTTAATAGTATATTGAAGTATATATGCCTTCTGTGGCACCTCACAAAGGCAGGAGTGCCTTGGGAACATTTGAGTTGCTGTATGCTCTGGTGGAAGAAAAAGAAAATAGAAGGAGAATAGTATTGCTATATTCTCCATTTCAGAGTTGACCTCTATTTTTTTTTCCTTTTGTTCAAAGCAACAGAGTATACAAAGCAAGTGTTGGGAGATTTAGATTAACTAAATTGATGTTTTAGTAACCACTATCATACTCTGTTACTGAACCACACAGAGGGTTTTCTTGTGGACATTGAGGTGATTACTTTCTGCATTAGGTGTAGCAGTGACAAGAATTTCCCTGTGTCCCACCTTGTTTTAGGATATCGTCTTTCCCGTTAATTCTGAAAAAAATTTAAAAATGGCCATGCAACTACCTCCACTCATTTTGCACAAAGAAAACACAGATGTCATATTGTTGTTTATCATTGATAACCAATGAATGGAAATTTTCTTGGGGAAGTTGCAGTGTATTCATAATAAATAGTCAAGAATAGCTGAGATATCCTTCAGCTATCTAAGAATAGATAGCTGGTTAATTTCTTTAACCATTCATCCATTGAAGAATATCTAAATATCCTTCAATGGATGAATGGTTAAAGAAAACGTGGCATAGACATATACAATGAAATAATCTTCAATCACAATAATGAAATCCTGTCATGTAGCAATGTAGATGAACATGGAAGACATGTTAAAATAAATCATCCCCACAGAAAAAGACATTAACTGAGTTATCTCACTCTTATGTAGAATCTGAAGAGTCATGGAAGTTGAGGGTAGAATAACAGTTTCAGAGGAGGGAGATGATAGAGGGGAGGGAAGGATAAGCAGTCAATGAATAAACATTGCAGTTAGAAGCAATAAGTTCTAGTATTCTGTTGCACAGCATTGTGACTATGTTTAACAATATTGTACTGAATATTTATAATATCTAGAAGATAAGATTTTGAATGTTTTCATCACAAATAAATGATAAATGTATGAGGCAACAGGTATGCTAAACACTGGTTTGTTTCACAATGCATTTGTATAAAAACTGAGACATCACACACTATATCCCAAACATACATATAATTATTACATATAAATTAAAACAAATTTTTAAAAACCTTAAATTATGCAAGAATGTGAGTTGCCTATTTTCCATCTAGACACCAGGAGGCTATTAAGGATGTAATCTAAAGTAAACATTAAAACACTCTGAATGGTAGACACTTTATATGATGAGCCTATTTGTATGTGTGTGTATGTGTGTGTGTGTTAGATGCTCTATATGATGAGCCTGTTTGTGTATATGTGTGTGTGTGTGTTAGATGTTCTATATGATGAGCATCTTTGTGTGTGTGTTAGTGCCCATCATTTTACTATCTAATGTTGAGAATCACAGTTATGACTTCTTTATTGTGTAATGAGATGTCTTATACAAAAACTTAACAGGAAAGCCAGATGATACATTTTTAACATTAAAAATTGGAAAACTTATAAGTCAAACTATCATTCCTTATATTAAAACACAATTAATAATTATAAATGATAGTCTTTCTTCTTTTTAAAAATTGATATTTTAATTCTTTCTTATAATTTATGAAACTCTTATGCTTGAATTAATTCATGTCTGGGTGTACACATGTGCATGTGTGTGTGAGATGATAGCAACTATAGTGATATCTGCTTTAAATGCCCTGCATTTGAGTGAAATATATTTATTACGCATAGAAAGAATTTGACTTTAAAAAAATGATTATAAGTAGCACTCATAAATAACAAATAAGTTCAATTCATATCTTTAAGAAATACACTTCTAAACTGACCAAATATTGAAAACCAATCTCAAGATTCTAATTTGATCAATGTTAGCATTGACATACTTTTTCCTATTAAAATATTATGATTAAAATCAAGAATAAATTTTAAAATGTAAAACATACAACCCTAATTGAATGAATTGTGGGATTTACATGGGACATTTTCTTGCTTTAAATGAGATGTTTTTAATCTCCTACCTTAAAATAATTTATATTTTAAATGCTTTCAATATTCTGTGTGCTTTTTGAACAATTTTTTTATTGATACTCTCTTTCTCATATTGGATAATTGTGGAATGATTTATTTAAGTGCAAATTAAATTTTTAAAAGTGCAAATTTAGATTTAGCAGATACATTTTATGGCATTGAACTTACACTAGGTGCCATATACTGTTATTTAATGCTTTTTTAATATATATATTTTTAGGTATAGGTGGACACATTATCTTTATTTTATATTTATGTGGTGCTGAGGATTGAACCCAGTGCCCCGCACATGCTAGGTGAGTACCTCTCAGCCATAATCCCAGCCCCTTATAATTTAATTCTTATTAAAACTTTACTAAGTAGGTTCGATTGTTACCAAAATTTTACAGATGAGAAAGATAAGCCACTTAGAAGTTCCCCTACATGCCCAACTTCACAGAACAGTAACTGCAAAGGGAAGTTGCAACCAAACTTGCAGGTTCTGGGGTTTTGATCAAAACCTCATAGGACCATACCTATATCTCAAGTTTTAGATTGTCTATGGGTAAGATTTTTCTATTTAAAGAATTACTTGAATTAACAGGTAAAAGACAATTTTTTAAAAAATTAAATTTTTAAGTATTTTTTCACTAATTTATTTATATTTATATAATATTAGTTACTGCTACTGGTTTGTTTTCTCCATTCATTACATACTCAGCTTCCCAGATTTGATATATAATTATCCATTTTACCATATTTCTTTTTCTAACTTATGTCCCGCTTTGCTTTACTTATTAACTAAAATTAATTAGTCATTAATTTCTTTTTTAAATTATTTGGATATAATTTCTTTTTTCTTTTTCAAATTGATTGAACATCTATTAATGTTCTCTTTTAGTTTTTAGGTTAATGATTATGTCCTTGGACTCTGGTTTGACTTTTAAGTATCCGTACATATAGAAAATATACAAAATTTTCTTGCACTATGTTTAAATTTTTTTTTCTCTGCCCTCCCAACATTTTTTTTAATTGGTTCTTCAAAACATTACAAAGCTCATGACATATCA
The DNA here is from genome assembly GCF_047511675.1 of Marmota flaviventris. Taxonomy (NCBI): domain Eukaryota; kingdom Metazoa; phylum Chordata; class Mammalia; order Rodentia; family Sciuridae; genus Marmota; species Marmota flaviventris. The sequence continues at coordinate 109,062,054 of NC_092501.1, read as the reverse complement.
TCTTCCATACATTTGATTCAAGTGGGTTATGAACTCCCATTTTTTACCCCAAATACAAGTTGCAGAATCACATCGGTTACACATCCACGTTTTTACATAATACCATATTAGTGACTGTTGTATTCTGCTACCTTTCCTATCCCCTACTATCCCCCCTCCCCTTCCCTCTCATCTTCCCTCTCTACCCCATCTGCTGTTGTTTAATTCTCTCCCTTGTTTTGTTTTTTTCCCCTTTCCCCTCACAAACTCTTATATGTAATTTTGTGTAACAATGAGAGTCTCCTTCCATTTCCATAGTTTCCCTTCTCTCTCCCTTTCTCTCCCCCCACTCGTCTCTGTTTAATGTTAATCTTTTCCTCATGCTCTTCTTCCCTGTTCTGATCTTAGTTGCTCTCTTTATATCAAAGAAGACATTTGGCATTTGTTTTTTAAGGATTGGCTAGCTTCACTTAGCATAATCTGCTCTAATGCCATCCATTTCCCTGCAAAATCCATGATTTTGTCATTTTTTAGTGCTGCATAATACTCCATTGTGTATAAATGCCACAGTTTTTTAATCCATTCATCTATTGAAGGGCATCTCGGTTGATTCCAAAGTCTAGCTATTGTGAATTGTGCTGCCATGATCATTGATGTGGCAGTATCCCTATAGTATGCTCTTTTAAGGTCCTCAGGGAATAGACCGAGAAGGGCGATAGCTGGGTCAAATGGTGGTTCCATTCCCAGCTTTCCTAGGAATCTTTTATAATTTTTTCAAGAGCGCACAATTTTTGTTTTAAGAGAATTCATCATATAAGAGTTATTAAATCCTATTACCAACCTCTAATTTTATTGTACTATGATCAGAAAATAAACCTTCACAATTTCTGTTTTTTGGAATTTGTGTATGTTCATTGTCACAGAGTAAAATTAATTCAAAATTACCCAGTTTATATATAAATAAACACTTTCTGATTCTAACAACAGTAGAAAAATAAGTCATTGGTATGATTCATATTAAGTATGATTCATATTCTGACAATATGAATATTTTTGTTTATCCTAGACAGTTGTTCTAGTCAATTCTAAAGAGTTTTTTATGATTTCAAGAAATGTTTTGGACAAGCAAAATTTTTTTTGTCTCTCCTCTGTACTTAAATGTGAATTTACCATAGTGAATGGTTCTCTTAATTTTGCATTTCCAGTGCCAACATCCTCCCTGCCACATGGTAGACTTCCAACAATAATACATGTTTTACTTCTTAGTTTTTGCTTTTGATCTGACTGGTTAAAAGTAAAAATGGTAAATAAATGATGTCCAGCAAAAGAAAAACAGTGAACAAAGCCATGCAAAAGAATCCCTTGTTAGATGTGAGAAATAACTTCTGGTATTCTATTGCACAGTAGGGTGACTACAGATAACAACAATGTACTGTATATTTCAAGAAACAAAAAAATATTTTGAATGTTTCAACAAAGTTAAATAATAAGTGTTGGGGAGTTAGATATGCTTACTCTAATCTGAACACCATACAATGTATACATACATCAAAGCATTACATGGTACCCCACAAATATGTACAATGTGTTAATTAGTATATTTTTTTAAAAATTGCTGTTTTGGGGGCAGATATGACTTAGGTGAACAAAGTGAAATAATAAACATGTTATTAAACACTATAGGATTATTATTCATAGTAGATTTAAATTTTAAAATGTTTTTTTAAATCAGCAAAATTTGAAAATATTTACTTGAAGGAGTTTCTCATTTTAGATCTCTCTACTGCTTCTGAAATAACCATTGTGAGTACCACCCTCTCCTTATGTGGACTCTATTTCCAGTTATTATAATCCTGGATACACGTAAAATTTACAATTCAGATTTAATAGATGTACAAACCAACCATTTGTATATCAATCAGCAATTTTATCATTTCCTTAAACATTTCCTACTGAATAAAGGTTCTGTGGGATTATTTATTTATCTAAAAGAAAGAGACCCAGGGCCAAATGTGTTTTTGTTTTTTTTTAAATCACATTTCCCTCTCTATAAGGTTCAATGCAGAGCAGTATATTAGAAGTTCTTGAAAACAACCAGCTGTGGGTTGTAGTCCCAGGTATCTGGGAGGCTGAGGCAGGAGGCTCACTTGAGCCCATGAGTACAAAGATAGAGTGGGGAATACAGTGAGGCCACATCTCAAAAATTTCTCAAAAGTATTCCAGTTTGGAAATATGCTAAATTGTTAAATTTCATTTAACCCAGTTTTCCAAACTTCTTTGGGCATGTAATCAGAATTAAATATACTTTTCTGCAAACCTGTGAAATAAACACATATCTGATAGAGCTGTGTAAGAGCTTTTGTGCATACATTAATTTTATAAGAAATACACTACATTTTAAAATATTTGCAATAAGCATTCTTAAGCATGAACGACTTTAAATGATAGCTGACATTTCAAAGTTTTTTTTTTTTTTAACTTTTGTTGTTGTTGTTTTGTTAGTTTTTGAAACTTGGTCCTAGGGTCTGTGTTGCCTAGGCTGGCCTCAACGTTCTGGGCTCAGGTGCTCTTCCTGCCTCAACCTCCTGAGTTTCTGAGATTACAGATGCATACCACTGCTTCTGGCCCAAATTCATTTTTGTTAAAGTTTGTTAATCAAGGATCTGATTTAACTTGAGTATATTATAAGGGTGCTTGTAAAAATCACTGCCTTGGTTATTCAGTATTAATTAAAACAATTAAAAGGAGGGTCTATAGGTAATAGCACTTCAGATTCATGGTCATGGGCTTGGGTTGTAGCTCAGTGGTAGAGCACTTGCCTGGCACTGGGTTTGATCCTCAGCACCACATAAAAATAAATAAATAAAATAAAATAAAGGTATAGTGTCCATCTAGAACTAAAACGAAATTTTAAAAAAAAATTGGGAGGGGGCAGATATGACTTAGGTGATTGATGGACATAACAGTACTACATTTTCTTGAGATCCTGAAGTATAAAACAAATTTTTAATAACATTAATCAATTAAAAATATATGGTTTAATTCAAACTCTTACCTTCTATATTAAACTTAAGGTAAACATAACTAAAACAAAAGCAAGTTTTTTATTTTTATTTCAAAGTTTTGAGAGTAGGGTTTAGATACATATTGAACAGAAGAAAATTTTACCTTTAATTTTGATTTATTGTCATATAAAGTCTATGTTAATCTGCTTGTTGTTGTTTCATTTGTATTTGTAGTTTATATAATTTTTGAAAGAGTTAAGCTTTAAGAGGTACATTCACATAGAATTGAAAAGTTATAAAACTTAATATGTCACATATTTTAAAGTTCTGTTTATATGAACACTTTAAAATTTTGCTACACTTATTATATACAAATAGTATATAGTACAGCATAATAGTAAGCTTATTCATATTTCATGAAGATTCTCAGAAATAAATAAGGTTCAGAGATTTCTAGTTTTCCTTCAACATTTCTTCCCTCCTGGTTCTATGGAAATACATATGTTGATGACAACAACAACAAAGAAAACAAACATACAAAAAAAAAAAAAAATCTTGGGCCTTCAGGGAGAGAGAATGCATGATAAAGCATAAAGTAAAAAGAGTTGAGTCCTGATTCACAAAGTCCCATACTAGCCCCGTACATTTATATGAGGAAAAAATAAAATAAAAATAAACCTTTATCTCTTTTATACCACATGCTATTTTGGGTTTTCTGTCACAACTAAACCTCATCGTAACAAAATATGAAGTAGTTGGAGGGAAGAGGGATGAGGCTGACTAAATAGCCTGGCATTTTTATCAAAGAACAGTCATTCCTTACTTTTTAAGTGATTCATGAACACACTAGAGAGACATCGTATACTGAATGTTTACGACATTACAAATGATACTCTAGACTAATATCCTTGATTTCTCTACTACACCATGTTTGATTAGCCCCTTGACATTACTCTCAATTGAGGGAAAGCAAAAGTAATTCATGACATTTTCAGAAATGTGGCTAATCTACTTTTACAAGCTTGTCAGCTGGGGTTTCAAGCTAAGGGTCACTGCAGTTAATTTTTTTTCTTAATTTCTCATTTTCTAAGGAATCTGATCTTTTCTACTAGAAAATAGTTCATTTTATGTTGGCCATTAGTGTCTTTACCTTGACATGATATGTAACCTCCATACATGACCTTGGATCTCAGATCCCAAAGGACCATATCCAATTTAAGCCCTCTCTGCCAAAGGGAAGCTGGACTGTTATTTTTTACAGAACGAGACTCGAAGCACAACACGTCTCACTGCAGAAGATATGATTCATAGCCCTGATCACCAGGTGAGGAAAGGGCGCCTGAAATTGCCTGTCCTTCTGTTGTTTCTGGGCTTTCTTTCTCTTATTATAAAGAATCAAAAAGAAGTTAGCAACTCAAGGGAGAAGTGGGAGGAAGGAGGTGAGAGGGAATGAAAGACTACTAGAACCGTGTCGAAATTAAGCCACACTCACAGTGATAGCTAATCAATTTAAAAAACTTTTTGCATACTCTGTAGATAACTGCTAGTGCAAACAAAAATTGTAAAGTCCCAATGATATAGAAGTTCTTCTGTAGAGTTGGGAAGTAATATTTAGCTAATTTAAATTCAAAGATATGATCAACTACTGGTATACATTTGTGGATTGTAGTTATTTTTTGTTTGTTTGTTTGTTTGTTTTCCATTCTCTGCATTACAAATCACATGAGAAAATAATTCTCTACCATGAAAGTAGAACAAAAACATGTAGCAATTTTAGGAATCCAGTAACCCATGTTTGCTAACTTCAGGTTTTTTGGATGAAGAAATAAATTAATATTATATGAAGATTTTACCTAACAATTTTCTAACAATGTCTATTATTAAATATTGGAAGCAAAACAAATTCATTCATGAACAGTCTGAAAACAAAGAATATTAATGTAGATTGTCTAATACTTGTCAACGTCTAATAAAGTTCTCTCTCTAGTCCACTAATGATGAGCCTGCTCTGGCCTTGTTTACTACTTGTTCCTACTCATTTTCCAGTCCAATCTGACTTGAGGCCAATGTACACCCCAATTTCTGTCTTACACAGTCCATAGCAACACAGTGAAGCTATATATCACTCTCATCTCAAGAACATAATATGGGTTGCAATTTACTGATCTCTCTAGGACATTTTCCTGTGGTCTCGTAGGCTCAATACTTGCCTGCTAAAAGTTTACCTCTTATGTCTATTCTTCATTGCTAGATTACCTCCTCCTTTGAGCTCCTGCAGTACACCTTGGATTCTCAGTATAGATATGCCTAAGAGGAGCTCAAAATTGTGGACACCGTCATTCTCTCTCACATGTTAGTGGGACATTACCCAAATAACTCCTGAATTATCTACTGAGTCCAGTGCCAGAGTCTGGTGCCTGTTCCAGCTACTTTTGTATTACTGAGACAGCAGGCCTTACCTTCAATTAGGTTCTACAAACATATTTCAGGGCCTGAATATACTGAAATTAATAAGATACTGATTATAGTCTCTGGAGAAAAAGTAACTATGAAAATCAGCATAATATGTTCAGTATGCTAATTATTTGTCCCTTTGCACCAATAACAATTTGTAGAAGCGAAGGAAAAAAAAAGACGAATAACGGCACTGGTTAAAAATGATGTTAAATTCCAAAATAAAATCCCTGGTCTAATTTGAAAGATGGGTAAATAAGGAACCAAAATAACAGCATAATGTTCTTTGTGTGTTCTTATAACTCAATGTCTAACATGTAATTCTATTACATTGTAGAAATTATTTTAAGTATTTGTGGAATAGATTATTGACTGACTGAATTGATGATTGATCATAGGAAAATTAAAATATTGGAAAAGTTGAGCAGATTAATGTAAAATATTTACTAATATACATCTGTGACACAAATGAATATGTCATATGTGCTAAATTGTGGCATCTAAAGTGTTCCATAGACTGGCTTTATTAACAATTTCATGAAAAACATCTGTGGGAATTATAGAATTGGTTATTTTTTTGAGATGGTAAGTGTGGGAAGAAAGCCTGACTTCAAGAGAAATGTGATTAAATGACTGTCTATACCAACAATTGTGTGTTAAATCACTTGGAAATTTATGAAAGTATCCAGAGGCATCTCTTACTAATGCTAAATGTCTCTGTACTTACACAGTCATTTCATTTTCTCTGAAATTTTCCAATGTCCCCGATTTTACACATTTTGGAGACATCTCTATTTCCATTATACTCATACAGATCCAGAAAAACTACTTAATCTGAGTTTCATAAAGTTATTTTATATATAATGAGTAAGAACTGATAGGTACTATAATTATTCTATTCCATTCACTTAGGGTTTATGTCTTTTGTATAGGTTTCTGGGAATTCTCTTTTGTAAATGCTGAAATTGTCTTTAGTTCTAAATTGTTTCTTATATCAAAGCCCCTGAGACATGTAAGCTATGTCAAAAGGACATTTCAAACAAAGAAATGGTTAGTCCAAGACAGACTGGGAAGAACAAAATATTGTTTGTAACACTTCTGTATTTTAGGACCTTAGTAATCCTTCTAGAGGAGCTGAGCCAATTGCTAATCAATAGTAATTATTTTTTTCAACCACCTAAGGAGTACTCTTTAACCCCTAAATGTAAGTTTTTAAAAAGCCACACACTTATTTTCTAGATATTAAATGTAGCCTTAACTGGAGTTTTGATATAATCTATTCTCTGTTGCAACCTTCTAGTAGGGTTATTTTCAGCATCAAAAGTGAAATAAGACCTTTTTCAAGAAGGTAGTTTCAAAAAACATAATTTTCAAAGAATTAATGCAATAACATATTTCCAATCTGCCTCATTTTTTTCAATAAGGACATACAGTTTATAAGTGAATACTTAGATATAGAAATTTATTTCTTCTGGATTCAAATGAATTAGTAATTATAATATGTGTAATTTATGTCTAGAAAATTAGCCCTGAAAAATAAATGTGCTGTTGGACACTTTTTGTTATTTAACAGATAAATCACCTAAGGGTGATGTTTTATTAAATGGGTACAAATGTCAATTTTAGCAAAATAGACCGCAATAAAGAAATTTAAAGGTTCTAAAAAGAAGCGATAATAATTTAAAAAATTGTAGGAAAAAAACAAATATCACATTAGCAAATTAAAGCTATATAACGAAGTTAAGTGAAAATGATTACCTTAGAGAAAACATAAACAATATAATATACAAAAAAACGGAGTTTTCTGTGCATTTAAAAAAATGTTTCTTGTATATTAAATCAGTGTTGGGCCATATATTTGGATATAAATAAAAGATAAATTTTACAAAAACAAAAATACTTTTTCTTACATTTTTATTCATTTTTATAGATTACCAAATATAAATAATGGAAGTGCTGAGTCATTTATGCTAGAAAACTTGCTACCAATTTTATGCATTCTCATTCCTTTTATCATCCAAATGGTGGTCATAATAAGAATAATAAATCTGTGAAATATATTTTTAATTATTTCTTTCAATTTTTACTTGCTGAGTCAGTTTTACATTATTCTTGTAATCTCCCTCCTGAAATAATTTGAAATTTTATATGCATACCAAGTTCTCAATTTGTTGCCCTGTCGAACATTTATGATACACTTGCACTGAAATTTGTCAAGCAATGTTCTCAATTTACTGTTGGGCCATTTAAAGAAAGAACACTCACATATTACTTTTTCTGGTTTCTATGATCTAAAACAACATATAAGTTGAATAAAAATAGTTTCAGACTCATATATTCAGCATAGGCTATTATTATTCAACTTTAAATGCAATGAGAACCCATTGTAAATCTATGTTCTATGCCCTACAAAAATAACTTAATTAACACTAGATTTGTTCTCAAAATATATCATGAAATGTTTAAAAAATTCTAGACAAAGATATATTTCTAACAATTATATATTGAATATTATATATAAAATATATGTAATATTATATATAATATATATTGCTTATTTTGTTCTAGAACAGGAGTGTGAGATATGTTGCTAGGAAAAGTTGGCTTCAATAACATAAAGAGTTTGTTACTCAACTATTAAGATATAAAATCTGTTTCTCTGTGTGTAAACAGCTGGTTTACTTTTGGATAAATTTATTTGATAAATCAATGTGATCAAATCAAATACTTTACACTTATTGAAGATGATTTACATATATCTTTTCTATGAAAACATTAAAATATAAACAACTTCAGTAGATGTCAATGTTTTTAATATAAGATAATGCAAAAATTAGAAGGAAATTATGTATAATTCAATGAAAGCAATTCACATTTTGAAATTATTTTGAAGACACTTGATATCAGAACCTAATTGTATAATAGAAACATAAACTAGTAAGACTTTTAAGAGAGTTAAGAATTTTTCATGGAGGCTCTGGCCTATGCTATAATGTCTCCACACATTCTGGAGATGTCCTGACCTTGAATCTTCTCTGGGAGGATGAATTACAACAGTGAAAGAACAATTTCACTGTCTTCTAGCTTTTTCATACACTTTTATCCTTGACATATGAAAGGCTGATTGAAATATCAAGAAAACCTTTATTTTGACATAGAAAATGTAACTGTAAAAAATTATATCTGAATGCTTTGCAGTGGATTTTCTTGAGACATGTTAGAATAGGTGATGATACTATAATTCCTATATGTGAATTAGACCAATATTATATTACCCATGATATGTTAAATTTTAATACAATAAATTCACCCTTAAATTCTACTGGCATTTTTATATGAGACAAAGATTGTATGATTTCATAACAAAAAGGCACCAGGCAGTAAGGAGGACAAAGCCCATGAACCTAAGTGTGTGACAGGTAAAACTAAATTGGCGGCTATGTTTTGCTATTTAAAATCAATACTTAAGAGCTTTTCCTTCTTCACAGAGATAAAGGAGTTATCAGAGCTAATGGCTGATGTGAGTGCTTAGCACTGTTTTAACAGATTACAGGTCGATTTTAATTTTGCTTTGCAAATTACAAAAGAGCCCATCAATAAGATTATGGAGAAGAGACACCCAAATACTGCTGAGGACATAGTCCACCCTTTCAATTTTAGATGGAGTAGAGAAAAATACAAGAGAAACAATCTGTCACAGAGTATTTTTGTGATGAATGAATGTGTTTCTTGTTTGTTTATAAACCATGCAAAAACTTACCAACCTAATTATATTGTGATAGAAGTTTTTTTTGTTTTTTTTTTGGGGGGGTGCATTACCAGGGATTGAACTCAGGGGCACTCAACCACTCAGCCACATCCCCAGCCTTATTTTGTATTTTATTAGAAACAGGGTCTCACTGAGTTGCTTAGCACCTCACTTTTGCTGAGATTGTCTTTAAACTTGAGATCCTCCTGTCTCAACCTCCCAAGCTTCTGGGATAACAGGTGTGTACCACCGTGCCTAGATTGTAGTTCATAATTATATATCAGAAAGATTCAGTTAGAACTTTAGAAGAATTTCATTGGTTAATTCCTAGGGGGCAACACTGGAAATTTTTTAGTATAAAAATGACTATTAAATGATATATTCACTGATACATTATATATTTTAGAAATGATTTTTATCAAGGATATTTCTTTCACACAAAATAACAAAACTTCAGAGAAACATGCTTCTCACTGCTCATAAGTATGGAAATCCTAAGTGTGTATGGCTTTTATTGTTCTCCTTCTACTGTATCAGGAACCAGCATTACCCTATGAATTAGATAAGATAGAATTTCCCTATAAATTTAGCAAGCATTTTGAGGTATAAAGGAAAATTCTAGAGAAAAAAAATAAAACCTAGCCTATTATATAACATGATAAATGTGTATCTGCTTATAGTTCTGTTAGACTTAAAATTAAGGATATAATGAACATCTCAAGGAGAAGATATGCTAGAAAAGCAGCTGACCCTGATAAGCATAAAGCCACATGAGGAGTACCTATCAAGAGTGTGATGAATTGCCTCCGAAGACAGCATCAGAAGTATGATCAAAACAAGCACAAAGTCTGAAGAGAACAATAATGAACCCGCTAAGCCACCATTTATTTCACCTTTATTATGAAATTGTACTATTTTTGCATGAGAAAAAGTCCACTTAATTAAAAAGACTGTTTTTTTAGATATCTTCCATATTATTATACAAATTTGAACTTTGAAAATAGCCCTTTATGACATAAAACTTTTAGCATAACCAAGATTCTGTCCTGCAGCTGCCTGTAGGGATGGAGGGAGGTAATACTGCACTTGACTTCTATCTAGTTTTTCTGAAGTCATTTTAGAGGGCCTCTGGTGAGATTCCATTCTCTGCAAAGTGCACAGAATGATATTTCACAAGGGGAGAGTTAAAGAGTTGCTGAGGAAGAAAATACCCCCAAAGCCTTCTTTGGCACACACAGGAACTTAAAAAAAAAAATTCCTTTCTTCCCTCCTTGAAACTTTCAAAAAGTGCCCTAGTCCACAGACAGTTCCTCTGGAGCAATTGCGAAGTCAGCGCCTCAAGCAGAGAGGGCAGGCACTAACAGTAAAAGAGCTCAGTGATGCAAAGTAGGAGCTTAGTCTGGAAAATGCTGGATTCCCTTCAGACCACTCTGGATGCAGTCAGCTGGAAGCGAAAATTTGGTTCTCAAGACTCCTTAGGGCAAAGGTTCAAATGGCTTATTTTATAAGTTGTTCCTAGGATTGTTTTTGGTTTTAATTAGAGAAACTGAAATTCTGTAAGCCAAATGGAAGACTTTGTCAATGAAGTGAGACATAATTACCTGGTAGTAGTTGAGAGTTTTTAATTTGTGCTTCAATGACAGAGCTGACAAGCACAGAGTTTTGAAGTTTTGATTAGTGGGCTCAGTAAGAATCATCAAAAAGCTGGGTAGAAACTTTCCACTGAGTTTCTCTTATTCAATGACTGTGAAATCTGTTGCTTCTATTGGCTATATTTAACTTTGATCATAACCAAAAGAGAATTGTCAGGAAAGTAAAGAATCAAAAGTCAAACTCTTCTATTGACTAATTTATTCCCTGCCAGTAATATTAAAATGTTCATTGCCCTAATACCTGGTAATCTTGGTGATCTAGAAAAAAATCATGGGAACAAATAAATTACTAAAGATTTGTATTTCCTGAACCCCTTCTTTCCTATGCCCACAAAAGAGAAAAAATTGCATATGATATTGTAGGAGGACACTGTAGGCTTGTTTATGACCAGCATTCTATTACATGTTTTGTCATTTGATCCTGCAAATCTCTTAAAGCAGACATTATCTCCACTGTAATATAATAGAACTAGACTTTATAGAAGTAACAACTCCATAAAAAAAAAATAAATAACTGCAAAAACTTAAGTCAGGATTCACATGTAGGTTAAAGGGGAGCAAAGCCCATTTTTTGATCATTTCACCACACTACATTTTCAGTTACTTCAATATGCACAGCTAAGATGCATCATATTCACACAAATGTAAGAGCATCAATAAGTCAGGTATGATGGTGCACACCTGTAATCGCAGTGACTCGGGAGGCAGCAACCGGAGGATTGAAAGTTTGAGACAAGCCTCAGCAACTTAGTGAGGCCTTAAACAACTTAGCAAGACTCTGTCTCCAAAAAAAAAAAAAAAAGGCTGGGAATTCAGCTCAGTGGTTAAGCACTCCTGATTTAAATCTCTGGTACCCAAAAAACCAAAACCAAAAACAAAAAAATACAGTAATCAAAAATGGAAGTATCAAGATTATACAGTCTAAAAATAATTGTTTTTTAGTATTGGGAAAGGCAGTTATGTGCATGCAGTGTTTCTGCTGGACTCCACCGGGCCATGTAAGAATGAGCCTTCCACCCAGAACATTTCCCTGGCTCCAGATAAAAAAGCCCTCATGGCATGTGCTATGGTTATTGCCTTGTGTGGGAATATCTTTCTCTGTTTCAGACTCTGTGTTCTCCCTTGTTCTTCTTAAGATCACAGGCAATGACATACAGAGAGACGCCAGCTTTCTGTATTTCAAACCTCAAGAGAAGAGAGAGTGGTCTTTTGGGAACAGCAAAAAGTGGGACAACTGCAGCTATGTCATCTGCATGGCTCACAGTGAACCCACAGCCATGGGGGATGGAGGCATCAGAGGAAATAGTGAGTCGGGCTCCTGCTCTCCTTGCTTGCTGTAAGTGAACACTGTATGACTTGAGCTTGCTCAGTGTGTTTTCTGCATGCAGCCTCTTATTATATTCTTAAGTCTTTTCCCTGGGTGCCACTCCTGACTTCTATCCTTGGCAGCTTAGCCTGGTTAGAAAATTAAGGCCCTACCATAGTAAGCAATCATGGAAATTCAAATATGATCATGTAATAAAATGGCTACAACTCTTCAACATCTCAGATTGAAGAGCTGAAATAATTAACTTAGGACATCTTTGTCCCTGTGCTATAACTTAAAATGCTGTTTAAAGTCCCCTTAACTGACTTCTACCTTTGTCTAAATACCAGTAGTGGTACCACTGCTTAGTTGCTCTTCCACTTTATCTGTGAAAAAGTGTTTCAACTTCCATCCAGAAGCCCAAGATTATGCAATCTAGGAATTTCATAAACCATGTGAGGTACTAATTAGGCAAAAACTATTTAAAAGAAAAAGAAAAGAAATATCCAGACTCATGATAGAATATAAACCTATCATCAGTCATGACATCATGATTTCTAATATATTTTTTTCTGAGCCCAGCATGTTGGCTGCTACGTTTTACACATCATTAAACCTTTAAAGAACTCCTAGTTTTAGACATCAATGTATCTCTAAAGCAAAAATACTCAACTCAGAGCAAAAGCTGTCTCCCTAGTGCTAGTAGATGGAGAGGTATGAAACTGAGTCACAAAGACAAAGACCCTTAGAGCCGTTCATAGAAGGGAGAATGAAAACTAGGTTTCATTTCTCATTTATGTAAAAATTTGGGGAATAGGCATAAATTTATTCATGTATCTCAATTTTTATGCTGTATACATAACTGTGTGTATATGTATATATAATATAGATATATATGTATATATTATATGTGTGTATATATATACATATAATACTCTAAATTTTATTTGGAGTATTATAGATACTATATATATATATGTGTGTATATATATATATATATATATATATATATATATATATATATATATACATACACACATACATACATATACACATATATGTATAGTATCTATAATACTCGGAAGAAAATTCAGTCTTCCATGACTTCTAAAAGCTTTCTTTAATATATAAATGCATTGACTTTTATTTAACATTCTTGGATTCTTTTTCTGGACACCATACAAGCCTGAAGCATTAGATACCAGAGACTGACATCTCACATTGACTTGGATGTTTTATATGTTCTACCTTTACTTACCCAAAGTGGAGCTCTGGTTGATTTCTCCCAACACTTCATGTGTCAATTTACCCCTGCTCCACTTCTATTTCTCTATTCTCATCACAGTCTATCCAGTTGTAAGGCCAAAATCCTAGAAGTCCTCTTTGAATCCTCTTCCCTTTGCTTTTCTGCAGACAAATTGAATGTCATGTTGGTGTTGTCTCCAAAATAGATCTTACAAATCCACTTTGTCTCTCTCTTCTCTCCTACTACTTTAGCCAAAACCACTATCTCCTGCTTGGGCGGCTGCTATATACTCAAACCTATTTTCCCTGCTTCTACAAAAGCTTTCATAAAATCCATTCTCTATACTCTAGCCAGAGTGATTCATCAAAATTATAAATGAGAGCTTGCCTTCCCCTGCTTTAAAACTCACAATAGCTTCTCCTTGTGCTTAAAATAGACCTGAACTTATTTTCAGAACAAGGTTCTGCATGATCTGACCACAGTCCCTTGTTCTCTCCTTAGCAAGCTCAGCATCAGGTGTGATGCCTCACCCCCCAGTGGCTTTTTTCTGCTGCTTCAAGATTCAAGCCCCTTTGGTCCTCAGGACACTCACTCTTGTATTTGCAATGCTCTTTGCTAAGCCCTTCTCCCACCCTGGCCATCTTTGGGTTTTCAAGTTTTGGTTTACATCTTACCACTTGGAGAATGAGCCTTTACCTAAACTAATTTATACCCCATACCCTTTTTGTTTTTAATCACATTAGGGCACTTTTCACAACTAAACTATTGTTATCATTTATATGGTTTTTGTTTTTGTTGTTAGTTCTACATTCCCTGACCACAGCCTTTAGTAAAAGCCATTATCTGCCATTGCCCAATGGCAACCAGGGGATAAAATGTGCTTGGCACATAATCTATGCTCAAGAAACAATTGAGGAATGAAAAAAGGAGCTTTGTTGTTGACAATAAACCAGAGGATATAATCTTAACAGATGGCAGATCTAAAAGCAACAATGACACATCTTGTTTAATATTTATATGGGAAATTTTGATACTCTTTTACCTATGGTGTGGCAAAGATTTTAATCATGATATTTTAAAATATGGATGATAAAAATAGAAGTCGAAGGGTACCTAAGTGTGGTATAACTGACTAAAATCATCAATCCTCTGAAAATGCAAGACAATTTTAAAATATAGAGTATGATGTATTTTTTCCTACTTATTTGAATTTTCTCCTCTAAAATTAGGATATTTGTCATAAAATATTCTGTCTAGCTGCTGAAGTTCCAACACATTTTACTTTTCTTTTTTCTTTTTTTTTTTTTGATCCACAGTCAACAGGGAGTTATCTCCCACAAGTGATTTTTCTACATCTTTCATCTATCTCAGAAATGCAAATATAAAATTAAACTCATACAGACACATCATGCACGTAATGTAGGTCTTTTTTCCTCTCAAATCTCCAATACCCTGAGTACTTTTTTTTTGGTGAGGGGGTGTCCATAAATCAATGAAAAGGTTATATTCATGCACATAGATGTAACCTCATTTCTCTCTGATAAACATTATGTGGAGAATATTCTTCCCTGAGAAAGCTATATAAATATAATATGATCTCATAAAATCTAAATATATTCTTTTAACTGTTTCAGATCAATAAATGTGCATTCTGGATACTATATACTCATTCATGTTTAGTGATAAAATGCTGTACAAATCATTTTGGGTGATAAATTTCTGTATTGAAATTTTAGCTCAACACAGTTCCAAATGCTTATGTACAATGCTTTCACTCATATTGAGAACATAACAGCATGCAAATAAGTAAACAGTGATAACACCCTAAGTGTAGAAGAATAATTACCTAGTTTTGTGACAAACATTGTTCCTTCATTTTCATGAATTGATATGCCCTCACGATTCACAAGATCTGATTTTTTAAAAAGCTGCATGAAATCTTAGAAAGTGCCATGAAACAATTTCCTGGAATGAACTTTCTCATTCTGGGTTCACAGAAAATTGAGAGGATGGCAGCCTTTGACAGAGCAGCTGTTCATGCCACTAGAGAGAAAGCTTGGGAGTCATCTCCATCTTGGATTTCACACTCTGCTGTATTTCTTTCATGTAGTTAGTGATCTCATTTTCAAGCAATTTTACCATTCATCGTTTTCAAACTCAATCACAGAGTTTTTTTGGGGGGCGCAGGTATACAAATGTTACTTTATAAAATCTGATATACCCTGCGGCCAGACTCAGGTTCCTTAATATAAAATATGCAGATATTCACATACATTTCTCTGTGTCTACCTACCTTCCTTCTAGAATATTGGTTAATCAGAATATAAAAATAAAGTGAGAATCTATTCATTGTTTTAACATTTGGTCCCATATTTCCTCTTGACGGAAAAAGCTGCTTGGAAAAGAAGCTAAGATTTTAGAAAGTGATGTTGAGATCCCGGGTATAAATAGAGAACCCCCTCCCTCCTTGGCCTGAGAGAAGAAATTCTTGTTTTTTGTGCTTGCTGTTTTGCTCCAGGCAGGAGAAGGGAGTGAGGATAGCAGAAAATAGAAGATTTGAGAGAAAAGTTAGTAAAAGAATGTGAGGATTATGCAATCAGGAGGAGTTGAGCCTAAGGGAAGTTAAAGGTGGCAGATTCTCTGAAGGAACTTCTACAAGCATGAAATTTTTATAGTCAATGGAAAGTTATTTGATTTTGATCAATTCTTCAGATTTCCCATCACCATGGAATACATTTTTAAAAGTTCATAATAACACTGAAAACTAGTTTTTAGGACAGCATTTGTTTTGTAAGACCTGTAAAAACTACTTGTACTTCACTTGGCCAATCAGAGGCAGGAATAAAGGAGCAAATTTTTGGAGCAGACCAGCATCAAGGGTGCAAAGTCTCTGTAAATATTTATAAGATTTGGGAAGATCTTCTAATGTCCACAGGAAAATCAAGGTTGTTAATACAATTATATCTCCATATAAAGAAGCATGTTGACCTCAGATTTTTTTTTGTTTGTTTTCAACATAAAATTGCCTTTTCAAAAAAAAAAAAAAGAATAAGCTAGAGTCCCTCTCCCTTTCTTCACACAAAATGACAGGATATATAAAGCAAAATTCAAAGGACATAAAAGACTATATTCACAATTGTTATATCTTTTACATGCATTTCTTTTAATAACAGTACCTAATAGTAACATTGCCTGTCAGGAATTTAATAGTTGATATGTCAAAGTGACTTGGTGTGTTATTACTTATTCTGATGTGTAATTGTCTTTTAAATCTTAGAAAGCAACTTGAAGGCCAGTTTTAATGGTTAATTAGGTCATTATTTCAGCATCTAGTTATAATTTTTTAGACAGCATCTTATAAAAAAGTATGCTCAAATTTTAGATACACTAATTTAACTTTAACATCAAGAGTAAAAAATACAGGTTCAAATGTTAGTGGAGACTATTTTGACACCTCACAGTCATTAAGTATAATGTAATTAGTTTGGCAGGTTTGGAAGTGTATGATAACAGCACAAGGAATCTGCTGAGATTATATGGAAAATGTATGTACAATAAAAATGTTCTATAAATAGTGAAGGGAAACATCTCCATTCATTGTGTTTAAAAAAAAAAAAAAAAACCTCTTAAAACTCAGTTCTTTACTGGATTTTCATCCTGTATAAAGGAAGAGAGAAAGAGTCTCATTCAATTCTGTCCTGGCTTCAGTTTACATCAATACCTTCAGAAAATGCATTGGGTGTTTTTCTGTGAAGAGCCTCATGCTGGGTGCCTCACAGGAGATGATGGAATCCATATTCCTTTCTCCAGGAGTTTACTTTCTTGATAAAGAGGTGGGCTTTGCATACATGACACTATCACACTAGATCTGAATATGATCTGGTGTTTTAAAAGGGTAATTTAACATTGTACTTTAATGGGGTCCCTTTTCCCTTGGCATTTGTCTTCTTCCTTCCTTTCCCATCCATTACACCAAATGTCAATCTCTGACTGACCTTCAATTATTATTACCATGTGTTTCATTTTACAACACTGAATAAATCCATCCTTCTGCTAATAAATCAATAGTCTTGACCTCGACAAATGATATTCCAATGCAAATACATGATGCAAATACATGATATTCCGAAGCAAATAACAAATAAATGCAGAGATTTTTTAAGCCCTTATAACATAGTTGGAGCCATGTTGAGTGAAAAACAATTTACCACCAGGGGCAGCAATTCAAAAGAAAGTTTTCTTTATAACTGTCAAAAGGATCCCTTTAAAGTACAAACCAAATTTAGTTGACAGAACATGCAGTGATTGTACTTTTTACTCTCAAATTACACAAAGAATAAATTATTATCCTTGAGAACACAGATATCTTGTAGTACTTACATTGTTTCAGAGGTAAAATTTAAGTCTTCTCATATAAACCACACACATTCACATCCACTATAGCCTAATGTAATACTACATTTTGGTAAAAAAAAAAAAAAAAAAAAAAATTTCTGGCTTTTATTCCACTTCCACTGATTTGCATCTTGAGCCTTAAGAACCATTTAATAAATAAACTTTCTGTATGTTATTGTGCTTGATAGCGACAGAATATATATATATGTGTTCCCTTAACATTCACATTTTTGAAGGTTTAACCCCCAATGTAACTATACCTGAGGTAGGACCCATGAAGAAAAAATAAAGGCTAAAATACTATCATATAGGTGGGGCCCTAATCCAATACAGGAGATACCGAGCTATGTCCTCTCCATCATGTGGGGACATAACACAGAAGCTGTTTCTATGGTTAATTATTATTAATTATTGAGTTTATTAATAATTTCTAATAAACAAGAGATAAGATGAAGAAATATTATTGAAGTCAATACCAAATGCAAGTGAAAAGGAAGAGAGACTGGATAACTCATATACTATAGTGGGAATACGAATGGTACAGCCCCTCTAAAAACTAACTCACAGTCTTACTAAATTCAACCTGCAAATACCATACTCAGTTTTACTCTAGGTCATTTATTCTGCAGAAATTTAATCTGTGTTAACACAAAAACTTGTACACAAAATTTAAATGGTAGTTTCATTTTTTATAGGCAAATATGGAAAGAGTACAAATGTCCTATGAGTGAATCATTTAATAAAGTAATATGAACATGTAATATGTCTCAGAAATAAAAAGAAATAAACTATTAATACACAAAATCACTTGGACAAATCTCCAGGGAATTATGGTAAATGAAAAAAAAAGAAGTCAACATGAAATATACTATCTAATTTCACTTATATAACATTTCTTAAATAAAAATTCAATAAATGGAGCAAGTATTAGTGTTAATTAAGCACTAGGCATGAGGTGGGCAATAAAGAGAACTAGTGGAAGCAGATATATGTGATTAAGAAAAGGAAACATGAGAGTTGGGGTTGTAGCTCAGTGCAAGGGTGCGTGCCTAGCATGTGTGAGGCAAAGAGTTCAATCCTCAGCACAACATAAAAATAGATAAATAAAAATAAAGTTATTGTGTCCACCTACAACTAAAAAAACCATTAAAATAAAAAAGAATGGAAACATGAAAGATTTTTGTGTTGTTTGCAGTGTTCATTATCTTGATATTGTTCCAAATGTCTGAACCTACACAGAACATAAAATTATGTGGACACACAGACACAAGTCCTAGAAAAACTGGTGAAATTTTAACAAGATGCATGGATTGTATCAATATCAATGTCTGGTTGTGGTATTATACTAGTATTGCAAGATGTTACCTCTGGAAAAACTGGGCAAAGTGAATTCTTTCTGTATTCTTTCATAAGACTCTTTATGAATCATCAATTAGCTTGATTAACATTTCAATTAAAAATTAGAGAAGAAGTATGGTGAACAAAAACTAAGGACAAATAGACCTTAGGAAAAGAAAAGGACTTCACAAAGTGGTTAGATTAACGTAATATATTTGGAGTACAGCATTGAAGGCAATACAATCCAAATGACAATTATCTTTAAAAGATTCTATTTCATTTGCTGGATAGAGAACACATTAAAAGAAATGACTCCCTAAAATCTGAGGAAAATTAGTAAATCTAGAAGATATATTTTATTATAACTTCAGTGCTTATATGAATGAACATTGTGTACTCAAGAACATAAAGGGAAAGCAAAATTGACCAGAATGAATAAATATCTACATTAATGAACTATTCATTAATGGAAATATATCATTTTTATATTGGAATCAACCCTTTAAATATTCATGTTATTATTCTCAGGCATAACAGATACAAAATCTTACCACTACTTCAAAGCAGCAAGAACTTTTGCTCTGTCAAAATATATTATGTGAGGCGTAATAAAATTTTAATTGTTTCCTTTGAGAGAATATTCATTGTGATACGGTAAGTTACCCTACACAAATAGCACATTCACATATCATATCTGAAACTTTGATCTAATCCGGGTCCTTCCAGGCATCTACTGTAAATTGTTGTGGCTTATCTGAAACAATATTATAACATACTTGGAAGCCTCTTTATGAGTAAAATCATATGTAATTTAAAAAACATTCACCCTTTGTTCACTATTTGTAGATCTATTAGCGATTTGCTTGCCAAATGTAGAAAATTTTAATGGCTATAGAATGAATGCTATGGCAAAACATAAAGACATTATCAAAGACTTCTAGTTAGGATAAAATAGTGTAAAAATGACATTGACATTTTCTTTTTCAATTTGTGGCCAAGAGAAATAATTGTCCTTTTTTTCCCTACAAATCAGTTGTACTCCAGGTTACCATTCTCATTATTACATGACAGTTCAACTGCATAAAAATGCTGTTTTAGTATAATTATTCATATTAGTCACTTTGCATAAAATCAGACTATTAATTTCATTATTTGTGGAATTACAAATAAAAAACTCAAAACTTAATGGGCAAATAATACTTGTGAGGTCATAAAGTAGTCAATATTTTGACTATTAATAGTCTACCAGTCTATATTAATGAATATTTGATTACATGTAGATTAAACATCTACAATTTTATGCCCATTTCTCTATAGAAAATGGTCAGTGAAATTAATTTTAAATCACATGTTTTATGGTGGACAGCATATTTGATTGGGAAAAACAAAAGAATGGGATTTTTTTATTAATTGTTGGTGCAAATTCAGGTGACTTCAGGGCAATTTATAAGTCAGCATTATTTGTATATGAACATAGGCAACCTGTACCATTCTACCACTGTGTTATTTTACCTTATCAAGTCTTCAGTTAATTTTCTCCTCCACTAGTTCCCTATTCATTAGTCTTCCCTGGTTTTATTTTCTTCCTTAATTTGAGTTTTAAAGTTCTATAATCTTTCTATAAAACCTTCTAGTCAAAAGCTTAATACCCTTGTCATTTTGGACAAAATCACCCCGGACGGAAAACACCACCTTTCAAAAAAAGTTGGTTTTTTGTTTTTTCTCTGCCAATACCCAAGCTCTTAACTACTACTAGAGAAAATTCACACCCAACAACGAACATGTTTCAAATACATATCTGTGGTAACCAGAATCACACAGACTCTCAACATTGCTGCTTAACAAACACATTGGTTCTTTGGTCAGATTTTTGTACTGTCTCCCCAGCCAATATGTCCAACCAGTTTCAGTCTCCTCAAACCTCTATTCTGCCTCCTTTTCTTACAATCTCATTTATCTTCGCTTTCTTTAGTGAGCCCCTTCTCCTCATGCAAATGATCTAGCCTATTAATGCACAGAGAAACTAGATGTTTTTCAGATAAGAATGACCTCAAGTTGATAACATGCAAACTATCAACACATCTTATTTATTTATTTATTTATTTATTTATTAACAAATGGAGTGTGGGATTATCTTCTCTTGTGACTTCCCTAGCTTTCTGAATACCCTTTTGCTAAGTCAATCTCTTTTCCATCTTTAAATTTACACTCTCTTTTGGATTTTTTAGACAGATTAAATCATATTTATCTTCAAAAAAAATATCTTAAGCCATTGTAGGTAACTATCACTTTACTATTCTTTCCTGCCCAAGATTTTTGATAAAGATATTTCCCTCAAAGTTTTTATCCTGTCATTTTCACTTGTTAACAAACTCCAATGTGGTTTCTGCCCTTCACTGTTTTATAGATGTTGGCCTTGCCAAATGCGTAGACAAATCTCTTGTGGATAAATTACTTAGGAAAAGAGATAGGAAGCATCTTAGCAAAAACTTTGTTTGCAAAATACTTACATTTACACGTTCAGCATTAGTGCTTTCCTGAATCCTGGCCCAGACATATCTATTTGTATTTCTCCTAAATGTGTTTTACTACTTTAATGGTTCCTACTTCAGTGAATGGCAACATAATCCATTCAGTTGCTTGAGACAAAAATCTCAGGGTCTTTATGGACAACTTCCCTGAGTTCTCCTCAATAGTTTTCAACTAATTTTGGAATAATGCTGAAAAGTCTTTAAGGTCCACAAGACCCTGTAAGAGCTCCCTCTTCAGTGGCATGCATTGCCTTCATTGAGCTTTTAAAACACGTCCTACTTTAGTTGTTCTATGCTTTCTAATCCCCTGTGCTTACTGTATGGTATCCTCATCTATCACCACTGCTGCCTTCTTCAGGTCTTAGCTAAGATGTAATTTCCTCCCAAATATTCCTTTACCATCTCCATCCAGTTAGATCAAGTTTCTTTTTTACTCGTAATCAAAACACTCTGTAATTTTTCCATGTTGAATTTACTGAAGTTTTCATAAGTAAATTTTGTTTGATTGTGACTTCTTTTCCTAGACAAGCCCTGGGAGAGAAGAAACTATATTTATATCTTTAATCCTTAGCACAAGGTCATAGGTAGTAGCTCTTCAAAAAATACATTAATTATATGTTTTGAATTAAAATTAGCACATGCATGTAGTGCTAAAAATTCATCATATTAAAATATGTAAGCTAACCACTCTGGATTAGCTTTAACCTAAATTGAAAAGAGTGATTATCATAAAATATCACAGCAGAGGGAAAATGTGATGGCAAATTTCCTCTGTAATCCAAGGCAGGTAGTCTTTACTTCTTAATCAACAGGAGGTTAGAAAGCATTCTGTTAATTCAAATGAACTATTAAAATATAAATTATTACTTTGAAGGTTTTATTCCTTCAGAACTTCAAAATTAATATATAATCCAAAATGTTCATTATAAATGAAGTGTGTTGCTCTATGTGATTAGGTGCTACATTTTAATACATAGATTTTATGCACATACAGAACCATATTCATATATATTTCTTCTTAAAATATCCACAATCATAGCAGCCAAATTTGTGGTCACAGACTCAAACCTTTATAGCTATTATGGAGCCTCTGGAGGAATCTTGTTTAAGATTGTTAAAGATAGCATTCACAGTTAAGAGTTCTAACCTTGGTATATCATTAAATAAGAAGCTACTAATGAGACATTTCCTTTCTCTAGCCTATGCTTCTCTTTTTATTCTGCATAACAGCATCCACACCATAACTGCAAAGTAATCTGTTTTGTTTTGGAATCATAATTACATATTGACAAGTTAAACTGTGACACCTAAATCAGGGGAATTTCAGCTATTATGGGAGCATTCTCATGGGGAAAACGTAAAGGGACATCAATTATTTTGCTACAAACTCACTCCCTTTCAATTTTCCATTCTTGTGTAGAAAGAAATCCTAGGAGAAAAGAAGCTATAAAAATGACAAGACACAGTACTTCACCATAGGATTGAGAAATAACCTCTATGGGTAATTAAAATAAAAACAAGGATAGCTCTTCAGTAAATATATTCAAAGGAAGACTTTTCTATCTGGACAGTTTATATTTTCTCTTTTCTTTCCCCCATGTAAATGCTCGTTAAGAAATAGTAATGTCAAACTATATACATGTATGTGCGTGTGCATTTGTATGTACATACATAAAATCAAAATGATGTTGTAGTTGTTTGAATAAAAACAGTAGTAAACTAAGTAATTGACAAGCTTTCTCAGTGAAAAGTAACAAGCTCTTGTGTGAGTTAAATCAATTTCAAAAAAACCTTTGCTAGTATTATAAGAGATCAGAATTACTGTTATTGACTTTGACATCCAACCAGTCTACTACCAAATAAATATATATTCCAGAAAAAGTAGAAATATCATCATGTACGCTATTTGCCTATAATTTACAAATTAAGACAGAACCCAAATACCTTATATTGCCAGAAACTTGGTATGCTCCGACAACTATTCTGGAGATCTGTTATTGTCCCTAGTTTGTAACCCTGAAATAGACTACATAGGATGTATAGTTCATATCTATATTTCTATTACTTTTGAATCCCCAAAGAAATTGAAATAGAAGCTGCCAGTTTAGCTGATAGGGGATTGCTTTCCTATTTTCTTAAGTTTTGCAGTTCCACTTGAGTTGAAGAGCATTAGTTATTGGTTAAAAGAGGGGTTTCAGAGTTATGGATTTTAGCACTTTGTTGACTGAGAATTCTGATGCTCAGCAAACTTGGCTAAAACCTAGAAAGTGACAGATTCAAGAAAAGTTGAAAAATAGGACACACAACTGTAAGCTCAGCTGATAAACTTCCACCAGAGATTTACTATTTCTTAAAGTGCTGATGCCCAAGGGAATGTTGGAAAACTATGATCACAGGATTAATTTCTGGTATGTCCCCTTTATCATAACCAATGATTAAACTGAGGTCAAAATTGGTATGCTACCTTTATATCAATAGATCATGTAAATAATCTAAAATTTTGATATTTTATTGTTTTTCTTATTGCATTTAATTTGTTCCACAAAAATAGTTAAAGAGCACAAGTATCACCAAAATCTATCTACGCTAGAAAAAAAAATTACTCTTTTATATTATTTGTCAAAATGTTCTTTAGCATCAAGGAAAACATACCAGCCTGACATACATTGTCTTCCTATCTGAATTTGGAGCTTATCTGTTTAGGGGAGTCATGCCCTTATTGAGAATTTTCAACATGGAGAGCAGGCATAGAACCAAATGTTGCTACTTGTCCAGCTTCAAAAAAAAAATATTTAAGTTGAATGAACTATAGTGTTCTTTTTTTTAATTTTTAAAGTGAAGAAAATAACTACCCCACTCAGGGTGGTCAAGAGATGTGTGCTTACTACAGAGCTTTGAGAAGTGTTCCATTTGTCTACTGATCAGCTACAGTTTGATTTATGGGAACAGAAAATCTAGAAAGCTTAGTTATGATAGTAATTCATAAACCAGTACTCTCATTTGATTCCATCTGGGACAAATATAGTTTTAAGAAAAAGTCCAATATCCAAAACCAGATACTATATTGAAGTATCCAGTATGAGGGAAGTAGAAAAAAGGGACAGTTGATCCTTGAATGGTTCCTAAGACATAGAATATTCCACATTTATTCTTCTGTAATGATTGCAACATAGAGACTAATGATGCAAGGAAACACAACCAATTGAGTGTACATTGTTCTCTGCCAATATTTATTATTTCACTTCTCAAGAATTCCAAATCTTTTATGTTTTTAATATTTGTAGACATTAATGCTATATTTTTTTTAAATTTCTGCAAGGCAAGATAACTTATAATTCTATCATCCTCACTTGAGAGACATTAAATATGGCCTTTTTTTCCTCTGGCACAGTAGATAAAGGAGACCTAGTGATCAACCAGTAAGGGTAGAACCTCTAGAATAAACTTACTATCATTTTTTAAATAACCATGGAAACCGCATTTAATAGAAGCCTCTCCATTCTACAGGTACATGGTTTCTTAATTGCTTTGCCTGTAGTTTTGGCATGCATAATAAATGGGCAACTCTTGCTTCTGAAATTGATGTTCCTATTACTAGCATTCTGCAGTAGTCATTAACCACAACTAAAATATAAATATATAAATCAAAATAAGTGTTCCATAATGGAGATCATAAAATCTACTACATAAAATGACTTCATATAAATATACTGAACTATATCATCAGCCAAAATGCTAAACTTTAAACTGGAAAAAAATTTTAGCAAGGACAAGCAGTAGTAAATCATTACCAAACAAAATTGCTACATTAATTTGTCAAAGGTCAAAAACATGAATGGGAAAAAGACTGTTAAGAGAAATACATTCCAGTAGTAGAAAATTGATTGATCTATACAGAAGACTTTGCTGTGAACTTGGACTTTTGATATCATGGTGTAATGTGGATAGAAAGGGGTGAGAAGAAGCTATCAATTAAAAAACATGGTAGCAAATCCCACATTGGTCAATCATATTGTACATATTTTTTACATCCTCATAATAAAAAGGGTTTGAAGTAGCTTGACAGAGTAAACTAACATAGTACCTGGTACATAATAGGCTCTCAAATGTTCTAGGGGAAAAAAAGAAAAAAAATTGTAAGAAGAAAGGAAAGTGAGAAAGATGAACTCATTTTTAGATAAATCTGACAAATATATCTTCTTAAGTATTAAATTTGGGAAAGAAATCTTCAAAGAGCCCTCATTGGAGAATCTTAAGTGAGTTGATGTTTGAGATAATGGCAAAAGTCCAGGTAATATTTCAGAGTCAAAACTGGATCTAAACCAGAAAAAAAAAATTAAAGATGTTCAAATATCTTTAAAATATACCTTTGATTTCTCAAGTTTCTATGGTTAATAAGATATATGCATCTCAAAAAACTATGAATTCAAGTGTGACTGCAGTCAGCACTAAATTAAATAAATATTTCAATTAAATTAATACATAATTTCTTATAATATCTGTATATAAACTTTATAGTTTCCTCAAGCTAGGCAAATTTAATCAAATATTCTTTCACAATTTTACATTGATTTAACACACTTTTGTTCAAATAATTTTCTCATGTTTCCAAGAATTATTATCATATATAACTGTATTTCTTATGAGTTTATTTTCTTATGAATTTGCTTGAGTTTTAGGATTCAGTGTTATTTTTATTTCTCTATGCTTAATACCTATCATTCTGACACCTGAGAGATATTCAATGAATGCTTGTTAAAAAAGTATGTCTGTTATTGCCATAATGCATGTGTGGTGAAGGTCATTAAACCTTTTATGAAGTGTTAAACATTATCAAATATGGAGGCATAGAGAGTAGTGGTGGAGATAGGTAGTGTTTGCTAATGGATATGGATTACTTTC
Organism: Marmota flaviventris; assembly: GCF_047511675.1. Lineage (NCBI taxonomy): Eukaryota > Metazoa > Chordata > Mammalia > Rodentia > Sciuridae > Marmota > Marmota flaviventris. Next base: position 109,035,498 of record NC_092501.1, on the reverse strand, counting down.
TAGGTGATAAAAATGCTCTAAAATTTATAGTGGTGATGATTACACACAACTTCATGAATATATTAAAACAGAATATAAACATTTAAAATAAATACTTCTTATAATATACAAGCTATATCTCAAGTCTTATAAAGCCAATAATTATCATGTGAATTGTGATAAATTTTCTCTCAAGTATGTAAATTGATACTAAAAATAATTGAGAAAAATCAAAAGAGAAGAAGAATATGGAAATGAAGATGGATGAGTATACAGAGGTGAGAATTCTCTTAATGCTGACTGTGGCAAAAGTTCTTACCACAGTGGTGGTCAGTGACTGATCTAAAAGTTGTAATATCTCCAAACTTCTATTCCACAGATATTACTTCTTTGACATAGTTCTGATTCTCATGTTAAACTCTTAATTTGTTTGCAAAAATGTTGCCAGAGCCATTAAACTTTACTGTAAGTAATGCCTCATATGTTTCAGAAAGAGAAGACAAAAACTTGTAATTTTTTAAATCCAGAGAGGAAGCCTTTGTAAAGAAACTATGCTTAGAAATGGTTTAGAGTTTCCAAACAAATTTTAAAAATCATATCAAAGTTTTAAAATTTTACTGGCAAGTTCATATCATTCCATGAATGGGCTAAAGTATGCATCAAGACATCCTGTTCATTAAGCCAAGGCATCTCTTGCTATGTGAAGGTCTCCTACAATCCTGGGTGGTGAATAATAAGGAGATTACATTAAACATGCCATCTGTTGTATTTTTTGGATTGAAGAAGATGTGCAGCAAAAGTGAATTCCCTGCAGTACAATGTTATCAGAGATGCTTTTAATTATAGCACTTATTTCTACTCACAAGAACAAACTTACATTGTAAGGAAGCATGCAGGCAAAACATGGGAAGAAAAACACATTACTTCAAACTCAAAAACAAGTTTTCTTCATAAAGCAGAATAATTTAATTACTATAAAGATTTTCTCAAAAGATTTAAGTTTCAGCAATAGAAATTGAATTTTTGTCTGTGCATCCCCAAGAAGTGAAGAGTGCCAGGTGTGGCCATGAAAATGAATGACTCAATGGTAGACCTCATTTGTTCTTTTTTGTGGTGTAATGTCTACCACTTGAAGCTATGCCTAAGATCTACATAATATAAAACTTACACCATCCAACAGTCATCCTAGTTAGTTCGTGAAAAATGTACCTCATCTAGTCAGCATCATAACTATTCACATGGATACGAAATGCATTTATTTTTCTTCATATCCTCTTTCAGTCATTTTCAGACTTAAATCTACCTCTTGAAAGCCTGTGAGAATCTCATGCTCCATGAAGTCATTCTGGGTAATGTCTTGAAACCAAAGCTTATATCATTACACACCTAAACTAACATGATAAAATAGAAAAGTACTCCTATTTTTAAAGGACAAAATTTTGTTCTACTTTTTTTTTTTTCCCGTGAATATGTTTTATTGTGAATACTATGCATTTCAGGTTTACACCATGACACAGTTTAATGTATGTATTTGTATGTGTGTGTGTGTATGCTAAAGTAGGCAAATAGACATAAGAAGGGATGAGGGGAGAAAATAATTGGGAGCTCATTCTACCTGAAAACACAAAGATCACTCCACCTTAGGTGACAGGTAATCCACCCATAAACTGCCTCACTCACCTCTGCAGCAAGATACTACCTTCTTAAAATGAAAAGAACTGGGTGAGGCCAGCTTAAGGAATTTGCCAACTTTGGAGCATGCACAGAACACTGAGGCACTGTCCTTTGAGTGTCCCAGAATTCATTGTAATATGAGTTACATTGTGTTTTTGCCCTCTCTCCCCGTGGGTTACACATAAGTAATTCTGGGGAAATGTCCAATGAGGCAGATTTGATGTAGGTATTGCAAACCGTGCAAGGAAACAGCTGTAACCATTGAATAATTTGTGGTGTGGGTGAATTTCAGGCAGGCTATAAAATCCCACAACAAAGAAGACACAAGGCCAACTCCTCTCCTGGTCTATTCTATCCAACATTCTATGGAGTATACTTTTATTTTCCAAAACAAAATATTGAGCTTACTCAATCTGCTTTGTGTCTTCTGAGATCCTTCTTTCAGGAAGACAAGAACCAAGGAAACTATTTCCAGATGTGGCTACCTTTGCTATTTTATAGTAATATTTTACATTAAAAGATAAGATTATGTCCTCACCTAGCTGGTATCCATGCTATGAATATGGATACAGTTGAGTCATTTAAATAATCATGCTGTTATTTTATTCCTCTCAATACTATCAATTTCATTTTAAAGATAAAATATTGATGAGTTGACTGATAATCACTTTTAAAGAGATTTGTTTTTTAACTGTCATTAATACAAATTGACAGATATTCCTTGTATGACTTCTCACACTCAATGCAATTACTTAAATCTAAATTGCATAACAATTTCTAATGCTGAAAGTTCTATTAAGTCCTGTGATTTGACAAACAAATATTATCTGGTCAAAACTACCTGAATAGTACATCGTCATAACTAGGCAACCAGGAAATCATACACCAATTGTCCTCTCTTAGTCCAAAACTGGTTATATTAATCATAAGATGCACTCTGCTGCATCAGAAGGAAGATTTTGATTCTACCTCAACAATGTTGGAAAGACAAGGAACTTCCACCAAGTCGTCTTATTATTTTTTCATATTTTCAAAGCTCTCTTGGTTCTCAAAACAAAAATCCTATAAATATATGACTCTTCACCCAAATACATGTGAGTAACTTTGGTCCTATTTACTAATGCAGTTTTATTTAATAATTACAAGATTATGACCAAATATTACTGCTTCAAACAACCTAGGCACTTCCACTATTATTTTTAAATATTTTACTAAAGTTATCAAAATATTGACCAAAGTAGAAAAAAATCAGGTATTATCACGAGTGACTCATTTAAGTTTTAGTTATTTTAGGCTCAAATGATCCATTATGCTGTTTTAATATTAATTTAAACCTTTATTCTTCATAGTTCTCTATATCATCTCTAACTCCAGAAATAAAAGTATTGAATATTTTTCAGAATAATTTCTATCACTTAAAAGTTGCCCCAAAAGTTTCATTAATTCCAGTTCTAACAGCATTTATTTAACTCCAAATTAGAAGAGGAAGAAATGAAAAATAGTTACTGACTTGTAGGGTCTCATATTTGAAGTAGACATAGTTTAGGAAGTACTAAAATTGGTACTTCATTATTTGATCTTAAAAAATATAGTAGCTTTGCCATAAAAATAAAGAGGTAGTGATACTGACTCTAGGTAGAGTACGTTAAGATTAGGAAGAAAATAATTCCAACAAGAAATAAACTAGAAAAGAGAAGAGAATGTGGTACTTAAATTAAAGATAAATAAAATTGTTTTGAAAGGAAAAGTGGTAAAGACAGTCCAATTAGAGAAGATCCTCTGTCCGCAGGCACATGATTGGCATGTAAGAAGCATGCAAATTTGTTGGGAGTGAGGAAGGAGGGTAAAATTCATAACTTGGGGGACTGGAGTATAGGGGTACTTATTGTCAGAGCACACCAACCACTTTGTACTTGTAAGATTGAATAGGTGAACAAGTGGTAAGAATGTAGTATGAAGTAAATAAAGATGAACAAGATATCACAGGCAGCTGACCTATGCATTTATTTATTTCATTTAAATGCACCTATGCATTATTTTTCTGAAGAGGGTATCTATTTCTTATATGAGACACATTAAAAACACTAAACAGTTCTTTTATTACTAAGCTTTGGTTATTAGTAAGTTATCTATTCATTTAGAACTTAAAAATATATTTTAGAAATCAGGTCTCTTAAAATATCCCCTCCTCTTCTTTATTTGATCTTAAAAAAAATGGTAACTTTGCCATAAAAATAAAGAGGTAGTGATACTGACTCTAGGTAGAGTACTTCAACATGACCTCAATCATTGTGTTGGAGGGCCTCAGAAGTGGCCTGTGATGCCACTGGCCTTTTTCCCTTTAAAGGACCAACAATTATGTTGAACTATATAATGGAATGTAGAGGTGAATGAATGATCTTAGAACATGAATATAAGACCAACACATTCAGTTTCAATTTTGACCTAAGACAAGGAAACTAAAAAGGATCTTGTATTTCTTTTGTGGTCCATCTCCCTGTTTCAAGCTGAGCCCACTAAATGAGTTATTCATCTTGGGTCAACTCTATTGGGTTATCACACTGTTGCTCTGTGATATAAGCTTGCTCTGCTCTAAGTGACATCAAACACAGACCTCTTATTTTTAAAAAAGTCTATTGATGGGAGAGAAGCAAGAGAGTGCATTCACAAACTGAATGTCAGTTGTTAGCTGTCTGGTAGATAATGCCATGATGGCTTTATTTAGATACTCCAACAGACTCAGGAAGAAATAAACATCAATGAACTAAAAGTAGAAAACATACCAGAATAATGCCAGATTAGATCTGAGGCAGATGAATGACAATACATTTGAGGAAATGAAAAATGTTAGAGTACTGAGGCAGAAAATGTAGTAGACACACACACACTCACCAAAATATATTAACTAATATTCTGAAAGTAAATTACAGATTTCTCTTTTAATTGAGTCTAATTTTCAATTCTAGCAATGCCTTCTGAAAGAAAATATTCACTATGACATCAAATGCATCTCTGAGGAAAGCATATCTAAATGTGCTTCTGTTGCTTTTACTGCAAGATTCACTGTTATGTGGGCTTAGTTGGTATGATTGGGATGATGGGGCATCTCTTCTGCAGGGAGGCTAACCCAGTCTTCTTGATATGGGAGTCTCTGGATTCTCAGCAACAAAAAAGAACAAGCCCCTCTTTGCAAACCCTTTTCATTTCTCTGCTAGCACTATAGTTGCTGACACTTCATTGTCCAAGCAAGTAACATGGCACTACTAGATTCATAATGAGGGAAAGTATGTTCCATCTCTTGATGAAAAAATGGCCAAATATTGTGGCACTATAAAAACCTACCACAAAATTATTGTAGGATGTGCTCATAATTAAAAATTTTATGCAGCCATGTAGAAATAAAGTGAAAGGTACTGGCTAATATAATCTGTAACTTTTAAGAGCAGTTTCAAATAAAATCTTATCTTAAGGTATCAATGTGTTTTCCTACTTTTAAAGTAAACAGATTTAATTGACTAAACTATAACATTATTATGTCAATGACCAGATTAATATCATCTCTACAAAGGAAAAAATGAAAACAAAATTACTGTATTATTGTTTAGAACATGCTATAAACAAGAACAATTATGCCATAATCAAAAACACAAACATACAGAGAGAATGTCACATTAAATTTTTTGAAAACACATATTATCTTTATTGGTAATCATCTTTTGAGTTATTCTCCCCATGCTTAATGTTAATGGGAACTGAATGTGGAATGCTTTACCACTTAGCTACATCCTCAGTTTTTGTTTTTGTTTTTGTTTTTATTTCTTATTTTGAGACAGGGTCTCTCAAAGTTTCCCAATCTGGCCTCAGACTTGGATCCACTTGCTTCTGCAACCCCCACCTCCACCCCAGTTACTGGCATTGCAGGGGTGCACCAGCAGCTACTTTTAAGGAAAATCAGAAGGCAATGTTGTATTAGCCCTGGAAAGGTAAACCCACTCCAGAACCCCTGAAATTTATGTCACTGCTGTTATCACTACATGCTTCCAGCTGGGAGAACATCGATGTCTTCTTTCAGAGCTCTGAATCCCAGGGTATTTCTCAGAATTGGCAGATGGATGGTCTAGTGCTGTGTGAGAAAGTAGCTGCCTGAAAATACAGTATTCTGTGCATGTATGTTTTGTTCAGGTTTCTAACACAGTCAGAGACAAACTTACTGAATCAATTCCTAAATGATTCTTTCTTAAAGAGAGAATGCTACAGTAATACAGCAGAAGTTAACTTACAATACAAACATCGTGGAGATTATAAAATCATCCATAAAACTGACTTACACACCCACAAAACACTGCAAAAAAATAAGAAAGAATGCTAAACAACTAGAGCATAATAATTCTTGAATATTTACCCCGTTAGCAGTCCTCATGTGTTTGGTTGACTGCCACTGTGTGATCCAATTACCTTCAAGACACCTCTCCTGCTTCCCCTCTCTGACTCCTATCTTGCTCTTTGATATTCTGAGACACTGGGCAAAGGAAGGGAAAAAGTGGCCATAACCTCTTCACTTTTTCTTTACAATAACTTTGTAAAAAATCATTTCTTGGTTGACAGAATTTCCCTATGGCATCTGACCACCTTCACACAGCCATCTATAATTTTTCTTCTGCTTGAAACAATCTCCCACATGCCACTCTTGTTAATGACTGAGATACCCCCTGATGGTGCTTAACATTTAATAGTGCTAGCGCTCCACATTTGCCCAAACAACCTTTTCCATTTACCTTACCTCAAAGGCCTTCTAATTTTTCTTCAGAGACAGAAATCCTTTAAGCCCATTGTATCCTTAGGCTACAAATTTACTGAGATTTAGGTTTCCAATAAGAGCGTTGAGATGAATGCCACCATCTCATTTATGAATCAATTTTTGCCCATCGGCTTTTTACTGTTATTACTTTTTATTTTATTTTTCACTCAAACGAGAAAACTATATATATATATATATATATATATATATATATATATTTATATATATATTTTTATATACATTTATTTATACATTTATATATTTATATACACATATATATGGGATATATGTGCATAGATATACATAAAGATATACACACATACATAATACTTGTGCACATATATATGAATTATGTACACACTGTATGTTTATTTCAACTATTAAAAATTTAAATAAAATAAAAATGTTTGGACAAGAAAACTTCTAAATAATTGCTTGTGCAAAATTCTGTTGTAATTTGGCATTCATTTCTATGTTCACTGAAGAAAGACATCAGAATAAAAAATTCCTGAGCATTGTATTTAGAGCTGGTTAAAGGAGCTTTTTTAATTTTATTTTTTTCCTTGAACAGAATTCATGGAACTCAATACAGCTAGCAGTATAATACAGTTTAATGTAATTTTATAGTTTGGGGTTCTATATGTGGGTAGCACCCTCAAATATAAAAATAAAAAAGAAAAATACTATTTTTCCCAGGGAAACTGAAACTTTTGTTATGGGAATATTTTTCTGAAAAGTTTCTATTGTTTAAAAGGAAAGAAGAGGAACAAAAATTGACTTAAGTTCCTTAATATTCAATATGTCTGAAAGATTCTCTATATTCTTTTTGCTTTCATTCATTTTTAATACATACATCATTATATTTTCGCTTTTACCTAAACCAAGAAATTTTGCTTTAGTGGTTGGCTATCTCTTTTATGCTTCTAAAAAAAAAGAAAAGAAAAGAAAAATAAATTTGAATGTCCTGTTCTTTGAACACAATTAAAGAGTTATAGCATGTTTGCTTTATACATGAAGAATCTTTGTGCCTTCATATTTTCTTAATCATACTTACATTTGTACATCTGGTAGAGCCAGTATACTTGAAATTAAGCAATAAATTCTGACAAGTTCTGTCAATTATAACAAAATTGTAGGGTGGTATGGTAAGAGTATGAAATGTTAATTTAAAAATAACTATAGGACAGTCACGTAGGATGACATGATTTGAAAGGTAAAGCTCCTTGGATCCCTAGGAGCTCAAAGGTGCCTGAGGATCCCTTGGGGAGGTGCGGGAGGTGGAGGAGGTGGTAGTCATGGTGATGGCTTGGGTGGTTCCTGATAGGACAACAGGCTGAGATTTGGGTTTTTTATTCTTTCTTTAACTAAAACAGGTGTTTTATATTATGAATAATACTGCATTTGAGTGAGAAATTTTAGATTTTTAAGAAATTAAAAAGTTTAAGAATATATATTAGAATTAATTGAATAGCTTAACATCTATAGAGATTATGTGGCCACAGAAAAATTTCATAACTATATAAGAAAGCAGAATCATGCTGGACATGATACTGCACATCTGTAATCCCAGCCACCCAGGAGACTTAGGGAGGAGGATCACAAGTTGGAGACTACCTTGGACTATTCATACAGATTTATGTTTTTCAA